>NC_090421.1:31645541-32270041 GCF_036365525.1 Heterodontus francisci
AATATGTAACCTTACTTACCCAGCAGTCCCGCGTGCGCTCCGCCTACACACGAGAAATGTCTTCCGATTTCTTGGCACACTTTTCAAAGCTCAGCTCCCGCTGTTCTCTCTGGCTCTGTGGCTTCCGATTTCTTGGCACGCTTTTCAAATCTCTGCTGCCGCTGTTCTCTCTCTCTCTCTCTCTGTGACATCCGATTTTTTGGCGCGCTTTTCCAAGCTCAGCTCCCGCTGTTCTCTCTCTCTCTCTCTCTCTGTGACATCCGATTTCTTGGCGCGCTTTTCAAATCTTTCCTGCCGCTGTTCTCTCTCTCTCTCTCTCTGTGACATCCGATTTTTTGGCGCGCTTTTCCAAGCTCAGCTCCCGCTGTTCTCTCTCTCTCTCTCTCTCTGTGGCTTCCGATTTCTTGGCGCGCATTTCAAAGCTCTGCTCCCGCTGTTCTTTCTCTCTCTATCTCTCTGTGACATCCGATTTCTTGGCGCGATTTTCAAAGCTTTGCTCCCGCTGTTCTCTCTCTGTCTGTCTGTGTGGCTTCCGATTTCTTGGCGCCTTTTTCAAATCTGTGCTGCCGCTGTTCTCCCTCTCTCTCCCTCTGTGGCTTCCCATTTCTTGGTGCGCTTTTCAAAGCTCTGCTCCCGCTGTTCTCTCTCTCTCTCTCTCGCTGTGTGGCTTCCGACTTATTGGCGCACATTTCAAAGCTCTGCTCCCGCTGTTCTCTCTCTCTCTGTGACAGAGAGTGTGAGAGAGTGTGAGAGAGAGTTAGAGAGAGTCAGAGAGAGTCAGAGAGTGTCTGAGAGAGTCAGAGAGAGTCAGAGAGAATCAGAGAGTTTCTGAGAGTGTCAGAAAAAGACTGAGAAAGATACAGAGTGATAGTGAAACGGAGTGTCAGAGAGTGGCTGAGAGTGTAAGAAAATGTCTGAGAGTGATACAGAGTGATCGAGAGTGATAGAGAGAGACAGAGAGAGTTAGAGAGAGTCAGAGAGCGATAGAGAGTGTCAGAGAATGTCAGAGAGTGTCAAAGAGTGCCAGAGAGTGTCAGAGAGTGACAGAGAGTGATAGAGAGTGTCAGAGAGTGTCTGAGAGGGTCAGGGATTGTCTGAGAGTGATAGAGAGTGTCAGAG
Organism: Heterodontus francisci; assembly: GCF_036365525.1. Lineage (NCBI taxonomy): Eukaryota > Metazoa > Chordata > Chondrichthyes > Heterodontiformes > Heterodontidae > Heterodontus > Heterodontus francisci. Next base: position 31,646,661 of record NC_090421.1, read on the forward strand.
AGTGTCTGAGAGTGTCAGAAAGTATCAGAGAGTGTCTGCGAGTGTCAGAGAGTTTCAGAGAGTGATAGAGAGTTTCAGAGAGTGCCTGAGAGTGTCAGAGTGTGTCAGACAGAGTCAGAGAGTGATAGAGAGTGTCACAGTGACAGAGAGTGATATAAAATTTCAGAGAGTGTCAGAGAGGGTCAGAGAGGGTCCGAGAGGGTCAGAGAGCGTCAGAGAGTGTGAGAGAGTGTGAGAGAGTGTCAGAGAGTGCCAGAGAGTGTGAGAGTGTCAGAGAGTGTCAGAGAGTGATAGAGAGTGTCAGCGAGTGATAGAGTGGCAGAGAGTGTCTGAAAGTGTCAGAGAGTGATAGAGAGTTGCAGAGACTGACTGAAATTGTCAGAGAGTGTCAGCGAGGGATAGAGAGTGTCAGAGAGTGTCTGAGTGTGTCAGAGAGTGTCAGAGTGTCAGAGAGTGAGAGAGACTGTCAGAGAGTGTCAGAGAGTGATAGAGAGTGTCAGAGAGTGTGAGAGCGTGTCAGAGAGTGTCAGACAGAGTGAGAGTGTCAGAGAGTGTGAGAGTGTCAGAGAGTGTCAGTCAATGTCAGAGAGTGTCAGAGTGGGTCAGAGAGTGTCAGAGAGTGTGAGAGAGTGTCAGAGAGTGCCAGAGAGTGTGAGAGTGTCAGAGAGTGTCAGAGAGTGATAGAGAGTGTCAGCGAGTGATAGAGTGGCAGAGAGTGTCTGAAAGTGTCAGAGAGTGATAGAGAGTTGCAGAGAGTGACTGAAATTGTCAGAGAGTGTCAGCGAGGGATAGAGAGTGTCAGAGAGTGTCTGAGTGTGTCAGAGAGTGTCAGAGTGTCAGAGAGTGAGAGAGAGTGTCAGAGAGTGTCAGAGAGTGATAGAGAGTGTCAGAGAGTGTGAGAGCGTGTCAGAGAGTGTCAGAGAGAGTGAGAGTGTCAGAGAGTGTGAGAGTGTCAGAGAGTGTCAGACAATGTCAGAGAGTGTCAGAGTGGGTCAGAGAGTGTCAGAGAGTGCGAGAGAGTGTCAGAGAGTGTCAGAGAGTGTCAGAGAGTGTCAGAGAGTGATAGAGAGTGGCAGAGAGTGTCTGAAAGTGTCAGAGAGTGTCAGAGAGTGTCTGAGTGTGTCTGAGATTGTCAGAGAGTGTCAGAGAGTGTCAGAGAGTGATAGAGAGTGTCAGAGAGTGATAGAGAGTGTCAGAGAGGGTCCGAGAGTGTGAGAGTGTCAGAGAGTTTCAGAGAGTGTCAGAGAGTGTGAGAGTGTCAGAGAGTGTCAGAGAGTGACAGAGAGTGATAGAGAGTGGCAGAGAGTGTCTGAAAGTGTCAGCGAGTGATAGAGAGTAATAGAGAGTGGCAGAGAATGTCTGAAAGTGTCAGAGAGTGCCAGAGAGTGATAGTGAGTGTCAGCGAGTGTCTGAGTGGGTCTGAGAGTCTCAGAGAGGGTCAGAGAGTGATAGAGAGGGTCAGAGAGTGCCAGAGAGTGTCAGAGAGTGTCAGACAGTGATAGAGAGTGTCAGAGAGCGTCTGAGTGTGTCTGAGATTGTCAGAGAGTGTCAGAGAGTGATAGAGAGTGTCAGAGAGTGTCAGAGTGTATCAGAGAGTATCAGAGAGTGTCAGATAGTGATAGAGAGTGTCTGAGACTGTCTGAGAGTGTCAGATTGAGTCAGAGAGTGAAAGAGAGTGTCAGAGAGTGTCTGAGAGTGTTAGAGTGTATCAGAGAGTGTCAGAGAGTGGTAGAGAGTGGTAGAGAGTGTCTTAGTGTGTCAGAGAGTGTCTGAGAGTGTCAGAGTGTGTCAGAGAGTTTCAGAGAGTGATAGAGAGTGTCAGAGAGTGTCTGAGAGTGCCAGAGTGTATCAGCGAGTGTCAGAGAGTGATATAGAGTGTCAGAGAGTGATAGAGTGTGCCAGAGACTGTCTGAGAGTGTCAGAGAGGCTCAGAGAGGGTCAGAGAGTGTGAAAGAGTGTCAGAGAGTGTCAGAGAGTGTGCGAGTGTCAGAGAGTGTCAGAGAGTTTCAGAGAGTGATAGAGAGTGGCAGAGTGTCTGAAAGTGTCAGAGAGTGTCTGAGAGTGATTGAGAGTGATTGAGAATGATTGACAGTGATAGAGAGTGTCAGAGAGTGATAGAGTGTGCCAGAGAGTGTCTGAGAATGTCAGAGAGTGTCAGAGAGGGTCAGAGAGTGTCAGAGAGTGTCAGAGAGTTTGAAAGAGTGTCAGAGAGAGTCAGAGAGTGTGCGAGTGTCAGAGAGTATCAGAGAGTGTCAGAGAGTGATAGAGAGTGGCAGCGTGTCTGAAAGTGTCAGAGAGTGTCTGAGAGTGATAGAGAGTGTCAGAGAGTGATTGAGAGTGATTGAGAATGATTGACAGTGATAGAGAGTGTCAGAGAGTGATAGAGTGTTCCAGAGAGTGTCAGAGAGGGTCAGAGAGGGTCAGAGAGGGTCAGAGTGTGTCAGAGTGTGTCAGAGAGTTTGAAAGAGTGTCAGAGAGTGTCAGAGAGTGTCAGAGAGTGACAGAGAGTGGCAGAGTGTCTGAAAGTGTCAGAGACTGTCTGAGAGTGATAGAGAGTGTCAGAGAGTGTCAGAGAGTGTCAGAGAGTGATTGAGTGTGCCAGAGAGTGTCTGAGAGTGTCAGAGAGGGTCAGAGAGGGTCAGAGAGGGTCAGAGAGTGTCAGAGAGTGTGCGAGTGTCAGAGAGTTTCAGAGAGTGTCAGAGAGTGTCAGAGTGTGATAGAGAGTGGCAGAGAGTGTCTGAAAGTGTCAGAGAGTGTCTGAGAGTGATAGAGAGTGTCAGAAAGTGTCAGAGAGTGTCAGAGAGTGAGAGAGAGAGTGTCTGAGTGTGTCAGAGAGTGTCAGAAAGTGATGGAGTTTGTCAGAGAGTGTCAGAGAGTGTCAGAGAGTGATAGAGAGTGTCAGAAAGTGTCAGAGAGAGTCAGAGAGTGATAGAGAGTGTCAGAGAGTGTCAGAGAGTGATCGAGACTGTCAGAGAGTGATCGAGAGTCTCAGAGAGTGTCAGGGAGGGTCAGAGAGTGTCAGAGAGTGTGAGAGAGTGTCAGAGAGAGTGTCTGAAAGTGTCAGAGAGTGTCTGAGTGTGTCTGAGATTGTCAGAGAGTGTCAGAGAGCGTCTGAGACTGTCTGAGAGTGTCAGAGAGTGATAGAGAGTGTCAGAGAGTGTCTGAGTGTGTATGAGATTGTCAGAGAGTGTCAGAGAGAGATAGAGAGTGTCAGAGTGTATTGGAGAGTATCAGAGAGTATCAGAGAGTGTCAGAGAGTGTCAGAGATAGTCAGATCGTGATAGAGAGTGTCTGAGACTGTCTGAGAGTGTCAGCGAGTGTCAGATGGTGATAGAGAATGTCAGAGAGTGTCTGAGAGTGTTAGAGTGTATCAGAGAGTGTCAGACAGTGTGAGAGAGTGATAGAGTGTGGTAGAGAGTGTCTGAGTGTGTCAGAGTGTGTCTGAGAGTGTCACAGTGTATCAGAGAGTGATGGAGAGTGTCAGAGAGTGTCAGAGAGTGACATAGAGTGTCAGAGAGTGTGAGAGAGAGTCAGAGAGGGTCAGAGAGTGTCAGAGAGTGTGAGAGAGTGTCAGAGAGTGTGAGAGAGTGTCAGAGAGTTTCAGAGAGAGTGAGTGTGTCAGAGAGTGTGAGAGTGTCAGAGAGTGTCAGACAGTGACAGAGAGTGTCAGAGTGAATCAGAGAGTGTCAGAGAGTTTCAGAGAGTGTGTGAGAGTGTGTGAGAGTGTCAGAGAGTGTGAGAGTGTCAGAGAGTGTCAGAGAGCGATAGAGTGTGTCAGAGAGTGTCAGATTGAGTCAGAGAGTGATAGAGAGTGTCAGCGATTGTCTGAGAGTATTAGAGTGTATCAGAGAGTGTCAGAGAGTGATAGAGAGTGTCAGAGAGTGTCTGAGAGTGACAGAGAGTGTCAGAGAGAGTCAGAGAGGGTCAGAGAGTGTCAGAGAGTGTGAGAGAGTGTCAGAGAGTGTGAGAGAGAGTTTCAGAGAGAGTGAGTGTGTCAGAGAGTGTGAGAGTGTCAGAGAGTGTCAGACAGTGACAGAGAGTGTCAGAGTGGGTCAGAGAGTGTCAGAGAGTGTGTGCAATTGTGTGAGAGTTTCAGAGAGTGTGAGAGTGTCAGAGAGTGTCAGAGAGCGATAGAGTGTGTCAGAGTGTGTCACAGAGTGTCAGAGAGAGTCAGAGAGTGTCAGAGAGTGATAGAGAGTGTCAGAGAGTGTCAGAGAGTGATCGAGAGTGTCAGAGAGTGTCAGAGAGTGTCTGAGTGTGTCTGAGATTGTCAGAGAGTGTCAGAGAGTGTTAGAGAGTGTCAGAGAGTGATAGAGAGTGTCAGAGAGTGTCAGAGAGTGATAGAGAGTGTCAGAAAGGGTCCGAGATTGTGAGAGTGTCAGAGAGTGTGAGAGTGTCAGAGAGTGTCAGAGAGTGACAGAGAGTTATAGAGAGTGGCAGAGAGTGTCTGAAAGTGTCAGCGAGTGAGAGAGAGTAATAGAGAGTGGCAGAGAATGTCTGAAAGTGTCAGAGAGTGTCAGAGAGTGAAAGAGAGTGATAGAGGGTGATAGAGAGTGTCTTTGAGTGTCAGAGAGTGTCAGAGAGTGATAGAAAGTGTCAGAGAGTGATAGAGAGTGTCAGATTGTGTCAGAGAGTGTCAGAGAGTGATAGAGTGTGTCAGAGAGTGTCAGAGTGTGTCAGAGTGTGTCAGAGAGTTATAGAGAGTGTCAGAGAGAGTGTGAGTGTGTCAGAGAGTTTCAGAGAGCGTCAGAGAGTGAGAGAGTGTATCTGAGAGTGTCTGAGAGAGACAGAGAGTTTCTGAGAGTTTCAGTGAGTGTCAGAAAGTGATAGAGAGTGTCTGAGAGTGTCAGCGAGTGATAGAGAGTGTCTGAGAGTGTCTGAGAGTGTCTGAGAGTGTCAGCGAGTAATAGAGAGTGATAGACAGTTTCTGAGAATGTCAGAGAGTGATAGAGAGTGTCAGAGTGTGTCAGAGAGTGTCAGTGAGTGTCAGAGAGTGATAGAGTGTGTCAGAGAGTGTCAGAGTATGTCAGAGAGTGTCAGAGAGTTAGAGAGAGTGTCAGAGAGAGTGTGAGTGTGTCAGAGAGTTTCAGAGAGCGTCAGAGAGTGAGAGAGTGTGTCTGAGAGTTTCATGAGAGAGACAGACAGTTTCTGAGAGTTTCAGTGAGTGTCAGAAAGTGATAGAGAGTGTCTGAGAGAGTCAGCGAGTGATAGAGAGTATCTGAGAGTGTCTGAGAGTGTCTGAGAATGTCAGCGAGTAATAGAGAGTGATAGGCAGTTTCTGAGAATGTCAGAGAGTGATAGAGAGTGTCTGAGACTGTCAGAGAGTGACAGAGCGTGTCTGAGAGTGTCAGTGAGTGTCAGTGAGTGTCAGAGAGTGATAGAGAGTGTCTGAGAGTGTCATCGAGTAATAGAGAGTGATAGACAGTTTCTGAGAATGTCAGAGAGTGATAGAGAGTGTCTGAGAGTGTCAGAGAGTGGCAGAGCGTGTCTGAGAGTGTCAGTGAGTGTCAGAGAGTGATAGAGAGTGTCTGAGAGTGTCTGAGAGTGTCAGCGAGTGATCGAGAGCGTCTGAGAGTGTCAGAGATTGTCAGAGTGTGTCAGAGAGTGATAGAGAGTGATAGAGAGTTTCTGAGAGTGTCAGAGAGTGTCAGAGTGTGTCAGAGAGTGATAGAGAGTGATAGACAGTGATAGAGAGTGATAGAGAGTGTCTGAGAGTGTCAGAGAGTGTCAGAGTGTGTCAGATAGTGTCAGTGAGTGATAGAGAGTGTCAGAGAGTGATAGAGAGTGTCTGAGAGTGTCAGAAAGTGATAGAGCGTGTCAGAGAATGATAGAGAGTGTCAGAGAGTGTCAGAGACAGTCAGAGTCTGTCAGAGAGTGATAGAGAGTGATAGAGAGTGTCTGAGAGTGTCAGAGAGTGTCAGAGTGTGTCAGAGAGTGATAGAGAGTGATAGAGAGTGATAGAGAGTGTCTGAGTGTGTCAGAGTGTGTCAGAGAGTGTCAGATAGTGTCAGAGATGGTCAGAGTGAGTCAGAGTGTGCCAGAGAGTGATAGAGAGTGATGGAGAGTGTCAGAGAGTTTCATAGAGTGATAGATAGTGTCAGAGAGTGATATAGAGTGATAGAGAGTGTCTGAGGGTGTCTGAGAGAGTCAGAGAGTGTCTGAGAGTGTCAGAGAGTGTCTGACAGTGTCAGAGAGTGATGGAGAGTGAAATAGAGTGTCATAGAGAATCTGAGAGTGTTAGGGAGTGATAGGGAGTGTCATCGAGGGATAGAGAGTGAAATAGAGTGTCTGAGAGTGTCAGAGATTGTCAGACAGTGTCAGAGAGTGATAGAAAGTGTCAGAGAGTGTCTGAGAGGTTCAGAGAGTGATATAAAGTGTCAGAGAGTGTCTGAGAGAGTCAGAGAGAGTCAGAGAGTGTCAGAGAGTGATAGTGTCCGAGTGTGTCAGAGAGAGATAGAGAGTGATAGAGTGTGATAGAGAGTGTCTTTGAGTGTCAGAGAGTGTCAGAGAGTGGTAGAGAAAGTCAGAGAGTGATCGAGTGTGTCTGAGATTGTCTGTGAGTGACAGAGTACGTCAGAGAGTGATAGAGAGTGATAGAGAGTGTCAGAGTGTGTCAGACAGTGTCAGAGAGTGTCAGAGAGTGTCAGAGAGTGGCAGAGTGTATCAGAGAGTAACAGAGAGGGATAGAGAGTGATAGAGAGTGTCTGAGAGTTTCAGAAAGTGTCAGAGTGTGTCAGAGAGTGATAGAGAGTGATAGAGAGTGTCTGAGAGTGTCAGAGTGTGTCAGAGAGTGTCAGAGATTGATGGAGAGTGTCAGTGAGTGATAGACAGTGTCTGCGAGTGTCAGAGAGTGTCAGAGTGTGTCAGAGAGTAACAGAGAGGGATAGAGAGTGATAGAGAGTGATAGAGAGTGTCTGAGAGTGTCAGAGAGTGTCTGAGAGTGTCAGAGAGTGATAGAGAGTGTCAGAGAGTGATAGAAAGTTTCTGAGATTGTCAGAGTGTGTCAGAGAGTGTCAGAGAATGTCAGAGTGTGTCAGAGAGTAACAGAGAGTGATAGAGAGTGATAGACAGTGTCAGAGATTGTCAGAGACTGTCGGAGTGTGTCAGAGTTTGATAGAGAGTGAGAGAGAGTGTCTGAGCGTGTCAGAAAGTGTCAGAGTGTTTCAGAGAGTGATAGAGAGTGATAGAACGTGTCAGAGATTGATAGAGTGTGTCTGAGAGTGATCGAGAGTGTCTGAGAGTGTCAGAGTGTGTCAGAGAGTAACAGAGAGGGATAGAAAGTGATAGAGTGTGTCTGAGAGTGTCAGAAAGTGTCAGAGTGTGTCAGAGAGTGATAGAGAGTGATAGAGAGTGTCTGAGAGAGTCAGAGAGAGTCAGAGAGTGTCAGAGAGTGTCAGAGAGTGATAGAGAGTGTCCGAGAGTGTCAGAGAGTGATAGAGAGTGATAGAGTGTGATAGAGAGTGTCTTTGAGTGTCAGAGTGTGTCAGAGAGTGATAGAGAAAGTCAGAGAGTGATCGAGTGTGTCTGAGAGTGTCTGTGAGTGGCAGAGTATGTCAGAGAGTGATATAGAGTGTCAGAGAATGTCAGAGTGTGTCAGAGAGTGTCAGAGTGTGTCAGAGAGTAACAGAGACGGATGGAGAGTGATAGAGAGTGTCTGAGAGTGTCAGAGTGTGTCAGAGAGTGTCAGAGAGTGATAGAGAGTGTCAGTGAGTGGTAGAGAGTGTCTGAGAGTGTCAGAGATTGATAGAGAGTGTCTGAGAGTGTCAGAGAGTGATAGAGCGTGTCAGAGAGTGATAGAAAGTGTCAGAGAGTAACAGAGAGTGATAGAGAGCGATAGAGAGTGTCAGAGAGTGTCAGAGACTGTCAGAGTGTGTCAGTGTTTGATAGAGAGTGAGAGAGAGTGTCTGAGAGTGTCAGAAAGTGTCAGAGTGTGTCAGAGAGCGATAGAGATTGATAGAGAGTCTCTGAGAGTGTCAGAGAGTGATAGAGCGTGTCTGAGAGTTTCAGAGAATGTCAGAGAGTGATAGAGAGTGTCTGACAGTGATAGTGAGTGTCTGAGTGTCATGGAGAGTGTCTGAGAGTGTCAGAGACTGTCAGAGACTGTCAGAGAGTGTCAGAGAGTGATAGAGAGTGTCCGAGAGTGTCATAGAGTGAGAGAGAGTGATAGAGGGTGATAGAGAGTATCTTTGAGTGTCAGAGAGTGATAGAGAATTTCAGAGAGTGATCGAGAGTGTCTGAGAGTGTCTGTGAGTGACAGAGTATGTCAGAGAGTGATAGAGAGCGTCAGAAATTGTCAGAGTGTGTCAGAGAGTGTCAGAGAGTGTCAGAGTGTGTCAGAGAGTAACAGAGAGGGATAGAGAGTGACAGAGAGTGACAGAGAGTGTCTGAGAGTGTCTGAGAGTGTCAGAAAGTGTCAGAGTGTGTCAGAGAGTGATAGAGAGTGATAGAGAGTGTCTGAGAGTGTCAGAGTGTGTCAGAGAGTGATAGAGTGTGTCAGTGAGAAAAGAGAGTGTCTGAGAGTGTCAGAGATTGATAGAGAGTGTCAGAGAGTGTCAGAGAGTGATAGAGAGTGTATTTGAGTGTCAGAGAGTGTCAGAGAGTGATAGAGAAAGTCAGAGAGTTATCGAGTGTGTCTGAGAGTGTCTGTGAGTGACAGAGTATGTCACAGAGTGATAGAGAGTGTCAGAGAGTGTCAGAGTGTGTCCGAGAGTGTCAGAGAGTGTCAGAGAGTATCAGAGTGTGTCAGAGAGTGTCAGAGATTGATAGAGAGAGTATTTGAGTGTCAGAGAGTGTCAGAGAGTGAAAGAGAAAGTCAGAGAGTTATCGAGTGTGTCTGAGAGTGTCTGTGAGTGACAGAGTATGTCACAGAGTGATAGAGAGTGTCAGAGAGTGTCAGAGTGTGTCCGAGAGTGTCAGAGAGTGTCAGAGTGTGTCAGAGAGTGATAGAGAGTGATAGACAGTGATAGAGAGTGACAGAGAGTGTCTGAGTGTGTCAGAGTGTGTCAGAGAGTGTCAGATAGTGTCAGAGAGGGTCAGAGTGAGTCAGAGTGTGCCAGAGAGTGATATGGAGTGATAGAGAGTGTCTGAGAGAGCCTGAGAGTGTCAGAGAGTGTCTGAGAGTGTCAGAGAGTGTCAGAGAGTGTCTGACAGTGTCAGAGAGTGATGGAGAGTGAAAGAGAGTGATAGAGAGAGTCTGAGCGTGTCAGAAAGTGATAGAGAAAGCCAGAGAGTGATAGAGAGTGTCAGAGAGTGTCAGAGACAGTCAGTGTGCGTCAGAGATTGATAGAGAGTGATAGAGAGTGTCTGAGAGTGTCAGAGAGTGTCAGAGTGTGTCAGAGAGTGATAGAGAGTGATAGACAGTGATAGAGAGTGACAGAGAGTGTCTGAGTGTGTCAGAGTGTGTCAGAGAGTGTCAGATAGTGTCAGAGAGGGTCAGAGTGAGTCAGAGTGTGCCAGAGAGTGATATGGAGTGATAGAGAGTGTCTGAGAGAGCCTGAGAGTGTCAGAGAGTGTCAAAGAGTGTCTGAGAGTGTCTGAGAGTGTCAGAGAGTGTCAGAGAGTGTCTGACAGTGTCAGAGAGTGATGGAGAGTGAAAGAGAGTGTCATAGAGAATCTGAGATTGTTAGGGAGTGATAGGGAGTGTCATAGAGGGATAGAGAGTGAAAGAGAGTGTCTGAGAGTGTCAGAGATTGTCAGACAGTGTCAGAGAGTGATAGGAAGTGTCTGAGACTGTCTGAGATTTTCTGAGAGTTTCAGAGAGTGTCAGAGTGTGATAGAAAGTGTCAGAGAGTGTCTGAGAGGTTCAGAGAGTGATATATAGTGTCTGAGAGTGTCTGAGAGAGTCAGCGAGAGTCAGAGAGTGTCAGAGAGTGATAGAGTGTGACAGAGTGTGATAGAGAGTGTATTTGAGTGTCAGAGAGTGTCAGAGGGTGATTGAGAAAGTCAGAGAGTGATCGAGTGTGTCTGAGAGTGTCAGAAAATGTCAGAGTGTGTCAGAGAGTGATAGAGAGTGATAGAGAGTGTCTGAGAGTGATAGAGAGTGTCAGAGAGTGTCAGAGAGTGATAGAGAGTGTCAGTGAGTGATAGAGAGTGTCAGAGATTGTCAGAGTGTGTCAGAGAGTAACAGAGAGGGATAGAGAGTGATAGAGAATGTCTGAGAGTGTCAGAAAATGTCAGAGTGTGTCAGAGAGTGATAGAGAGTGATAGAGAGTGTCTGAGAGTGATAGAGAGTGTCAGAGAGTGTCAGAGAGTGATAGAGAGTGTCAGTGAGTGATAGAGAGTGTCTGAGAGTGTCAGAGATTGATAGAGAGTGTCAGAATGTGTCAGAGAGTGTCAGAGAATGTCAGCGTGTGTCAGAGAGTAACAGAGAGTGATAGAGAGTGATAGAGAGTGATAGAGAGTGTCAGAGAGTGTCAGAGACTGTCAGAGTGTGATAGAGAGCGTCAGTGAGTGATAGAGTGTCTGAGAGTGTCAGAGTTTGATAGAGAGTGATAGAGAGTGTCTGAGAGTGTCAGAGAGTGATAGAGAGTGTCTGAGAGTGTCAGAGAGTGATAGAGAGTGTCAGAGAGTGTCAGAGAGTAACAGAGAGTGATAGAGAGTGTCAGAGAGTGTCAGAGAGTTTCAGAATGTGTCAGAGAGTGTCAGAGAGTGATAGAAAGTGTCAGAGAGTGATCGAGAGTGTCTGAGAGTGTCTGAGAGTGACAGAGAGTGTCTGAGGATGTCAGTCAGTGTCAGAGAGTGATAGAGAGTGTCTGAGAGTGTCAGAGAGTGTCACAGTGTGTCAGAGAATGTCAGAGAGCGATAGAGTGTGATAGAGAGTGTCAAATTGTGTCAGAGTGTGATAGAGATTAATCGAGAGTGTCAGGGAGTTTCAGACTGTGTCAGAGAGTGTCATAGAGTGATAGAAAGTGTCAGAGAGTGATAGAGAGTGTCTGAGAGTGTCTGAGAGTGACAGAGAGTGTCTGACGGTTTCAGTCAGTGTCAGAGAGTGATAGATAGTGTCTGAGAGTGTCAGAGAGTGTCAGAGTGTGTCAGAGAATGTCAGAGATCGATAGAGTGTGTCAGAGTGTCAGAGAGAGTCAGAGAGTGATCGAGATTGTCAGAGAGTGTCAGAGTGTGTCAGAGAGTGTCAGAGAGTGATAGAGAGTGTCAGAGAGAGTGTGAGTGTGTCAGAGAGTGTCAGAAAATGTCAGAGTGTGTCAGAGAGTGATAGAGAGTGATAGAGAGTGTCTGAGAGTGATAGAGAGTGTCAGAGAGTGTCAGAGAGTGATAGAGAGTGTCAGTGAGTGATAGAGAGTGTCAGAGATTGTCAGAGTGTGTCAGAGAGTAACAGAGAGGGATAGAGAGTGATAGAGAATGTCTGAGAGTGTCAGAAAATGTCAGAGTGTGTCAGAGAGTGATAGAGAGTGATAGAGAGTGTCTGAGAGTGATAGAGAGTGTCAGAGAGTGTCAGAGAGTGATAGAGAGTGTCAGTGAGTGATAGAGAGTGTCTGAGAGTGTCAGAGATTGATAGAGAGTGTCAGAATGTGTCAGAGAGTGTCAGAGAATGTCAGCGTGTGTCAGAGAGTAACAGAGAGTGATAGAGAGTGATAGAGAGTGATAGAGAGTGTCAGAGAGTGTCAGAGACTGTCAGAGTGTGATAGAGAGCGTCAGTGAGTGATAGAGTGTCTGAGAGTGTCAGAGTTTGATAGAGAGTGATAGAGAGTGTCTGAGAGTGTCAGAGAGTGATAGAGAGTGTCTGAGAGTGTCAGAGAGTGATAGAGAGTGTCAGAGAGTGTCAGAGAGTAACAGAGAGTGATAGAGAGTGTCAGAGAGTGTCAGAGAGTTTCAGAATGTGTCAGAGAGTGTCAGAGAGTGATAGAAAGTGTCAGAGAGTGATCGAGAGTGTCTGAGAGTGTCTGAGAGTGACAGAGAGTGTCTGAGGATGTCAGTCAGTGTCAGAGAGTGATAGAGAGTGTCTGAGAGTGTCAGAGAGTGTCACAGTGTGTCAGAGAATGTCAGAGAGCGATAGAGTGTGATAGAGAGTGTCAAATTGTGTCAGAGTGTGATAGAGATTAATCGAGAGTGTCAGGGAGTTTCAGACTGTGTCAGAGAGTGTCATAGAGTGATAGAAAGTGTCAGAGAGTGATAGAGAGTGTCTGAGAGTGTCTGAGAGTGACAGAGAGTGTCTGACGGTTTCAGTCAGTGTCAGAGAGTGATAGAGAGTGTCTGAGAGTGTCAGAGAGTGTCAGAGTGTGTCAGAGAATGTCAGAGATCGATAGAGTGTGTCAGAGTGTGTCACAGAGTGTCAGAGAGAGTCAGAGAGTGATCGAGATTGTCAGAGAGTGTCAGAGTGTGTCAGAGAGTGTCAGAGAGTGATAGAGAGTGTCAGAGAGAGTGTGAGTGTGTCAGAGAGTTTCAGAGAGTGTCAGAGAGTGAGAGAGAGTGTCTGAGAGATGCAGAGAGCGTCTGAGAGTTTCAGTGAATGTCAGAGAGTGTCAGAGAGTGACAGAGAGTGTCTGAGAGTGTCTGAGAGTGTTAGAGAGTGTCAGAGAGTGATAGAGAGTGATAGAGAGTGTCAGAGAGTGTCAGAGAGTGTCAGAGAGTAACAGAGAGTGATAGAGAGTGTCAGAGAGTTTCAGACAGTGTCAGAGAGTGTCAGAGAGTGATAGAATGTGTCAGAGAGTGATAGAGAGTGCCTGAGAGTGTCTGAGAGTGACAGAGAGTGTCTGAGGGTGTCAGTCAGTGTCAGAGAGTGATAGAGAGTGTCTGAGAGTGTCAGAGTGTGTCAGAGAGTAACAGAGATGGATAGAGAGTGATAGAGAGTGTCTGAGAGTGTCAGAAAGTGTCAGAGTGTGTCAGAGAGTGATAGAGAGTGATAGAGAGTGTCTGAGAGTGTCAGAGTGTGTCAGAGAGTGATAGAGAGTGTCAGTGAGTGATAGAGAGTGTCTGAGAGTGTCAGAGAGTGTCAGAGAGTGATAGAGAGTGTCAGTGAGTGATAGAGAGTGTCTGAGAGTGTCAGAGATTGATAGAGAGTGTCAGAATGTGTCAGAGAGTGTCAGAGAATGTCAGCGTGTGTCAGAGAGTAACAGAGAGTGATAGAGAGTGATAGAGAGTGATAGAGAGTGTCAGAGAGTGTCAGAGACTGTCAGAGTGTGATAGAGAGCGTCAGTGAGTGATAGAGTGTCTGAGAGTGTCAGAGTTTGATAGAGAGTGATAGAGAGTGTCTGAGAGTGTCAGAGAGTGATAGAGAGTGTCTGAGAGTGTCAGAGAGTGATAGAGAGTGTCAGAGAGTGTCAGAGAGTAACAGAGAGTGATAGAGAGTGTCAGAGAGTGTCAGAGAGTTTCAGAATGTGTCAGAGAGTGTCAGAGAGTGATAGAAAGTGTCAGAGAGTGATCGAGAGTGTCTGAGAGTGTCTGAGAGTGACAGAGAGTGTCTGAGGATGTCAGTCAGTGTCAGAGAGTGATAGAGAGTGTCTGAGAGTGTCAGAGAGTGTCACAGTGTGTCAGAGAATGTCAGAGAGCGATAGAGTGTGATAGAGAGTGTCAAATTGTGTCAGAGTGTGATAGAGATTAATCGAGAGTGTCAGGGAGTTTCAGACTGTGTCAGAGAGTGTCATAGAGTGATAGAAAGTGTCAGAGAGTGATAGAGAGTGTCTGAGAGTGTCTGAGAGTGACAGAGAGTGTCTGACGGTTTCAGTCAGTGTCAGAGAGTGATAGATAGTGTCTGAGAGTGTCAGAGAGTGTCAGAGTGTGTCAGAGAATGTCAGAGATCGATAGAGTGTGTCAGAGTGTGTCACAGAGTGTCAGAGAGAGTCAGAGAGTGATCGAGATTGTCAGAGAGTGTCAGAGTGTGTCAGAGAGTGTCAGAGAGTGATAGAGAGTGTCAGAGAGAGTGTGAGTGTGTCAGAGAGTGTCAGAAAATGTCAGAGTGTGTCAGAGAGTGATAGAGAGTGATAGAGAGTGTCTGAGAGTGATAGAGAGTGTCAGAGAGTGTCAGAGAGTGATAGAGAGTGTCAGTGAGTGATAGAGAGTGTCAGAGATTGTCAGAGTGTGTCAGAGAGTAACAGAGAGGGATAGAGAGTGATAGAGAATGTCTGAGAGTGTCAGAAAATGTCAGAGTGTGTCAGAGAGTGATAGAGAGTGATAGAGAGTGTCTGAGAGTGATAGAGAGTGTCAGAGAGTGTCAGAGAGTGATAGAGAGTGTCAGTGAGTGATAGAGAGTGTCTGAGAGTGTCAGAGATTGATAGAGAGTGTCAGAATGTGTCAGAGAGTGTCAGAGAATGTCAGCGTGTGTCAGAGAGTAACAGAGAGTGATAGAGAGTGATAGAGAGTGATAGAGAGTGTCAGAGAGTGTCAGAGACTGTCAGAGTGTGATAGAGAGCGTCAGTGAGTGATAGAGTGTCTGAGAGTGTCAGAGTTTGATAGAGAGTGATAGAGAGTGTCTGAGAGTGTCAGAGAGTGATAGAGAGTGTCTGAGAGTGTCAGAGAGTGATAGAGAGTGTCAGAGAGTGTCAGAGAGTAACAGAGAGTGATAGAGAGTGTCAGAGAGTGTCAGAGAGTTTCAGAATGTGTCAGAGAGTGTCAGAGAGTGATAGAAAGTGTCAGAGAGTGATCGAGAGTGTCTGAGAGTGTCTGAGAGTGACAGAGAGTGTCTGAGGATGTCAGTCAGTGTCAGAGAGTGATAGAGAGTGTCTGAGAGTGTCAGAGAGTGTCACAGTGTGTCAGAGAATGTCAGAGAGCGATAGAGTGTGATAGAGAGTGTCAAATTGTGTCAGAGTGTGATAGAGATTAATCGAGAGTGTCAGGGAGTTTCAGACTGTGTCAGAGAGTGTCATAGAGTGATAGAAAGTGTCAGAGAGTGATAGAGAGTGTCTGAGAGTGTCTGAGAGTGACAGAGAGTGTCTGACGGTTTCAGTCAGTGTCAGAGAGTGATAGAGAGTGTCTGAGAGTGTCAGAGAGTGTCAGAGTGTGTCAGAGAATGTCAGAGATCGATAGAGTGTGTCAGAGTGTGTCACAGAGTGTCAGAGAGAGTCAGAGAGTGATCGAGATTGTCAGAGAGTGTCAGAGTGTGTCAGAGAGTGTCAGAGAGTGATAGAGAGTGTCAGAGAGAGTGTGAGTGTGTCAGAGAGTTTCAGAGAGTGTCAGAGAGTGAGAGAGAGTGTCTGAGAGATGCAGAGAGCGTCTGAGAGTTTCAGTGAATGTCAGAGAGTGTCAGAGAGTGACAGAGAGTGTCTGAGAGTGTCTGAGAGTGTTAGAGAGTGTCAGAGAGTGATAGAGAGTGATAGAGAGTGTCAGAGAGTGTCAGAGAGTGTCAGAGAGTAACAGAGAGTGATAGAGAGTGTCAGAGAGTTTCAGACAGTGTCAGAGAGTGTCAGAGAGTGATAGAATGTGTCAGAGAGTGATAGAGAGTGCCTGAGAGTGTCTGAGAGTGACAGAGAGTGTCTGAGGGTGTCAGTCAGTGTCAGAGAGTGATAGAGAGTGTCTGAGAGTGTCAGAGTGTGTCAGAGAGTAACAGAGATGGATAGAGAGTGATAGAGAGTGTCTGAGAGTGTCAGAAAGTGTCAGAGTGTGTCAGAGAGTGATAGAGAGTGATAGAGAGTGTCTGAGAGTGTCAGAGTGTGTCAGAGAGTGATAGAGAGTGTCAGTGAGTGATAGAGAGTGTCTGAGAGTGTCAGAGAGTGTCAGAGAGTGTCAGAGAGTGATAGAGGGTGTATTTGAGTGTCAGAGAGCGTCAGAGAGTGTTAGAGAAAGTCAGAGAGTTATCGAGTGTGTCTGGGAGTGTCTGTGAGTGACAGAGTATGTCACAGAGTGATAGAGAGTGTCAGAGAGTGTCAGAGTGTGTCCGAGTGTGTCCGAGAGTGTCAGAGAGTGTCAGAGTGTGTCAGAGAGTAACAGAGAGGGATAGAGAGTGATAGAGAGTGATAGAGAGTGTCTGAGAGTGTCAGAAAGTGTCAGAGTGTGTCAGAGAGTGATAGAGAGTGATAGAGAGTGTCTGAGAGTGTCAGAGTGTGTCAGAGAGTGATAGAGAGTGTCAGTGAGTGATAGAGAGTGTCAGAGAGTGTCAGAGAGTGATAGAAAGTGTCAGAGATTGATAGAGAGTGTCTGAGATTGTCTGAGAGTGACAGAGAGTGTCTGAGGGTGTCAGTCAGTGTCAGAGAGTGATAGAGAGTGTCTGAGAGTTTCAGAGAGTGTCAGAGTGTGTCAGAGAATGTCAGAGAGCGATAGAGTGTGTCAGAGTGTGTCACAGAGTGTCAGAGAGTGTCAGAGAGTGATAGAGAGTGTCAAATTGTGTCAGAGAGTGATAGAGAGTGATAGAGAGTGTCAGAGAGTTTCAGACTGTGTCAGAGAGTTTCAGAGAGTGATAGAAAGTGTCAGAGAGTGATAGAGAGTGTCTGAGAGACTCTGAGAGTGACAGAGAGTGTCTGAGGGTGTCAGTCAGTGTCAGAGAGTGATAGAGAGTGTCTGAGAGTGTCTGAGAGTGTCAGAGAGTGTCAGAGTGTGTCAGAGAATGTCAGATAGCGATAGAGTGTGTCAGAGTGTGTCACAGAGTGTCAGAGAGAGTCAGAGAGTGGTAGAGATTGTCAGAGAGTGTCAGAGTGTGTCAGAGAGTGTCAGAGAGTGATAGAGAGTGTCAGAGAGAGTGTGAGTGTGTCAGAGAGTTTCATAGAGTGTCAGAGAGTGAGAGAGAGTGTCTGAGAGTTTCTGAGAGATACAGAGAGTGTCTGAGAGTTTCAGTGAGTGTCAGAGAGTTTTAGAGAGTGTCTGAGAGTGTCAGCGAGTGAAAGAGAGTGATAGAGAGTTTCTGAGAATGTCAGAGAGTGTCAGAGAGTGATAGAGAGTGATAGAGAGTGTCTGAGAGTGTCAGAGAGTGACAGCGCGTGTCTGAGAGTGTCAGTGAGTGTCAGAGAGTGTTTGGAGAGTGTCTGAGAGTGTCTGAGATTGTCAGAGATAGTCAGAGTGTGTCAGAGAGAGATAGAGAGTGATAGAGAGTGGCTGAGAGTTTCTGAGAGTGTCAGAGATTGTCAGAGAGTGTCAGCGAGTGATAGAGAGTGTCAGAGAGTGATAGAGAGAGTCTGAGCGTGTCAGAAAGTGATAGAGAATGTCAGAGAGTGATAGAGAGTGTCAGAGAGTGTCAGAGACAGTCAGTGTGCGTCAGAGATTGATAGAGAGTGATAGAGAGTGTCTGAGAGTGTCTGAGAGTGTCAGAGAGTGTCAGAGTGTGTCAGAGAGTGATAGAGAGTGATAGACAGTGATAGAGAGTGACAGAGATTGTCAGAGTGTGTCAGGGTGTGTCAGAGAGTGTCAGATAGTGTCAGAGAGGGTCAGAGTGAGTCAGAGTGTGCCAGAGAGTGATATGGAGTGATAGAGAGTGTCTGAGAGAGTCTGAGAGTGTCAGAGAGTGTCTGAGAGTGTCAGAGAGTGTCAGAGAGTGTCAGAGAGTGTCTGACAGTGTCAGAGAGTGATAGAGAGTGTCTGAGAGTGTCTGAGAGTGACAGAGAGTGTCTGAGGATGTCAGTCAGTGTCAGAGAGTGATAGAGAGTGTCTGAGAGTGTCAGAGTGTGTCACAGTGTGTCAGAGAATGTCAGAGAGCGATAGACTGTGATAGCGAGTGTCAAATTGTGTCAGAGAGTGTTAGAGATTAATCGAGAGTGTCAGGGAGTTTCAGACTGTGTCAGAGAGTGTCATAGAGTGATATAAAGTGTCAGAGAGTGATAGAGAGTGTCTGAGAGTGTCTGAGAGTGACAGAGAGTGTCTGACGGTTTCAGTCAGTGTCAGAGAGTGATAGAGAGTGTCTGAGAGTGTCAGAGAGTGTCAGAGTGTGTCAGAGAATGTCAGAGATCGATAGAGTGTGTCAGAGTGTGTCACAGAGTGTCAGAGAGAGTCAGAGAGTGATCGAGATTGTCAGAGAGTGTCAGAGTGTGTCAGAGAGTGTCAGAGAGTGTTAGAGAGTGTCAGAGAGAGTGTGAGTGTGTCAGAGAGTTTCAGAGAGTGTCAGAGAGTGAGAGAGAGTGTCTGAGAGATGCAGAGAGTGTCTGAGAGTTTCAGTGAATGTCAGAGAGTGTCAGAGAGTGATAGAGAGTGTCAGAGAGTGTCAGAGAGTGATCGAGTGTGCCAGAGAGTGTCTGAGAGTGTCAGAGAGGGTCAGAGAGGGTCAGAGAGGGTCAGAGAGTGTCAGAGAGTGTGCGAGTGTCAGAGAGTGTCAGAGAGTGTCAGAGAGTGTCAGAGTGTGATAGAGAGTGGCAGAGAGTGTCTGAAAGTGTCAGAGAGTGTCTGAGAGTGATAGAGAGTGTCAGAAAGTGTCAGAGAGTGTCAGAGAGTGAGAGAGAGAGTGTCTGAGTGTGTCAGAGAGTGTCAGAAAGTGATGGAGTTTGTCAGAGAGTGTCAGAGAGTGTCAGAGAGTGATAGAGAGTGTCAGAAAGTGTCAGAGAGAGTCAGAGAGTGATAGAGAGTGTCAGAGAGTGTCAGAGAGTGATCGAGACTGTCAGAGAGTGATCGAGAGTCTCAGAGAGTGTCAGGGAGGGTCAGAGAGTGTCAGAGAGTGTGAGAGAGTGTCAGAGAGAGTGTCTGAAAGTGTCAGAGAGTGTCTGAGTGTGTCTGAGATTGTCAGAGAGTGTCAGAGAGTGTCTGAGACTGTCTGAGAGTGTCAGAGAGTGATAGAGAGTGTCAGAGAGTGTCTGAGTGTGTATGAGATTGTCAGAGAGTATCAGAGAGTGTCAGAGAGTGTCAGAGATAGTCAGATCGTGATAGAGAGTGTCTGAGACTGTCTGAGAGTGTCAGCAAGTGTCAGATGGTGATAGAGAATGTCAGAGAGTGTCTGAGAGTGTTAGAGTGTATCAGAGAGTGTCAGACAGTGTGAGAGAGTGATAGAGTGTGGTAGAGAGTGTCTGAGTGTGTCAGAGTGTGTCTGAGAGTGTCACAGTGTATCAGAGAGTGATGGAGAGTGTCAGAGAGTGTCAGAGAGTGACATAGAGTGTGAGAGAGTGTGAGAGAGAGTCAGAGAGGGTCAGAGAGTGTCAGAGAGTGTGAGAGAGTGTCAGAGAGTGTGAGAGAGTGTCAGAGAGTTTCAGAGAGAGTGAGTGTGTCAGAGAGTGTGAGAGTGTCAGAGAGTGTCAGACAGTGACAGAGAGTGTCAGAGTGAATCAGAGAGTGTCAGAGAGTGTGTGAGAGTGTGTGAGAGTGTCAGAGAGTGTGAGAGTGTCAGAGAGTGTCAGAGAGCGATAGAGTGTGTCAGAGAGTGTCAGATTGAGTCAGAGAGTGATAGAGAGTGTCAGAGATTGTCTGAGAGTATTAGAGTGTATCAGAGAGTGTCAGAGAGTGATAGAGAGTGTCAGAGAGTGATAGAGAGTGTCAGGGAGTGTCTGAGAGTGACAGAGAGTGTCAGAGAGAGTCAGAGAGGGTCAGAGAGTGTCAGAGAGTGTGAGAGTGTGTCAGAGAGTGTGAGAGAGAGTTTCAGAGAGAGTGAGTGTGTCAGAGTGTGTGAGAGTGTCAGAGAGTGTCAGACAGTGACAGAGAGTGTCAGAGTGGGTCAGAGAGTGTCAGAGAGTCTGTGCAATTGTGTGAGAGTTTCAGAGAGTGTGAGAGTGTCAGAGAGTGTCAGAGGGCGATAGAGTGTGTCAGAGGGTGTCACAGAGTGTCAGAGAGAGTCAGAGAGTGTCAGAGAGTGATAGAGAGTGTCAGAGAGTGTCAGAGAGTGATCGAGAGTGTCAGAGAGTGTCAGAGAGTGTCTGAGTGTGTCTGAGATTGTCAGAGAGTGTCAGAGAGTGTTAGAGAGTGTCAGAGAGTGATAGAGAGTGTCAGAGAGTGTCAGAGAGTGATAGAGAGTGTCACAAAGGGTCCGAGATTGTGAGAGTGTCAGAGAGTGTGAGAGTGTCAGAGAGTGTCAGAGAGTGACAGAGAGTTATAGAGAGTGGCAGAGAGTGTCTGAAAGTGTCAGCGAGTGAGAGAGAGTAATAGAGAGTGGCAGAGAATGTCTGAAAGTGTCAGAGAGTGTCAGAGAGTGAAAGAGAGTGATAGAGGGTGATAGAGAGTGTCTTTGAGTGTCAGAGAGTGTCAGAGAGTGATAGAAAGTGTCAGAGAGTGATAGAGAGTGTCAGATTGTGTCAGAGAGTGTCAGAGAGTGTCAGAGAGTGATAGAGTGTGTCAGAGAGTGTCAGAGTGTGTCAGAGTGTGTCAGAGAGTTATAGAGAGTGTCAGAGAGAGTGTGAGTGTGTCAGAGAGTTTCAGAGAGCGTCAGAGAGTGAGAGAGTGTGTCTGAGAGTGTCTGAGAGAGACAGAGAGTTTCTGAGAGTTTCAGTGAGTGTCAGAAAGTGATAGAGAGTGTCTGAGAGTGTCAGCGAGTGATAGAGAGTGTCTGAGAGTGTCTGAGAGTGTCTGAGAGTGTCAGCGAGTAATAGAGAGTGATAGACAGTTTCTGAGAATGTCAGAGAGTGATAGAGAGTGTCAGAGTGTGTCAGAGAGTGTCAGAGAGTGATAGAGTGTGTCAGAGAGTGTCAGAGTGTGTCAGAGAGTTTCAGAGAGTTATAGAGAGTGTCAGAGAGAGTGTGAGTGTGTCAGAGAGTTTCAGAGAGCGTCAGAGAGTGAGAGAGTGTGTCTGAGAGTGTCTGAGAGAGACAGACAGTTTCTGAGAGTTTCAGTGAGTGTCAGAAAGTGATAGAGAGTGTCTGAGAGAGTCAGCGAGTGATAGAGAGTATCTGAGAGTGTCTGAGAGTGTCTGAGAGTGTCAGCGAGTAATAGAGAGTGATAGGCAGTTTCTGAGAATGTCAGAGAGTGATAGAGAGTGTCTGAGACTGTCAGAGAGTGACAGAGCGTGTCTGAGAGTGTCAGTGAGTGTCAGTGAGTGTCAGAGAGTGATAGTGAGTGTCTGAGAGTGTCATCGAGTAATAGAGAGTGATAGACAGTTTCTGAGAATGTCAGAGAGTGATAGAGAGTGTCTGAGAGTGTCAGAGAGTGGCAGAGCGTGTCTGAGAGTGTCAGTGAGTGTCAGAGAGTGATAGAGAGTGTCTGAGAGTGTCTGAGAGTGTCAGCGAGTGATCGAGAGCGTCTGAGAGTGTCAGAGATTGTCAGAGTGTGTCAGAGAGTGATAGAGAGTGATAGAAGAGTTTCTGAGAGTGTCAGAGAGTGTCAGAGTGTGTCAGAGAGTGATAGAGAGTGATAGACAGTGATAGAGAGTGATAGAGAGTGTCTGAGAGTGTCAGAGAGTGTCAGAGTGTGTCAGAGAGTGTCAGTGAGTGATAGAGAGTGTCAGAGAGTGATAGAGAGTGTCTGAGAGTGTCAGAAAGTGATAGAGCGTGTCAGAGAATGATAGAGAGTGTCAGAGAGTGTCAGAGACAGTCAGAGTCTGTCAGAGAGTGATAGAGAGTGATAGAGAGTGTCTGAGAGTGTCAGAGATTGTCAGAGTGTGTCAGAGAGTGATAGAGAGTGATAGAGAGTTTCTGAGAGTGTCAGAGAGTGTCAGAGTGTGTCAGAGAGTGATAGACAGTGATAGAGAGTGATAGAGAGTGTCTGAGAGTGTCAGAGAGTGTCAGAGTGTGTCAGAGAGTGTCAGTGAGTGATAGAGAGTGTCAGAGAGTGATGGAGAGTGTCTGAGAGTGTCAGAAAGTGATAGAGCGTGTCAGAGAATGATAGAGAGTGTCTGAGAGTGTCAGAAAGTGATAGAGCGTGTCAGAGAATGATAGAGAGTGTCAGAGAGTGTCAGAGACAGTCAGAGTCTGTCAGAGAGTGATAGAGAGTGATAGAGAGTGTCTGAGAGTGTCAGAGAGTGTCAGGGTGTGTCAGAGAGTGATAGAGAGTGATAGAGAGTGATAGACAGTGATAGAGAGTGATAGAGAGTGTCTGAGTGTGTCAGAGTGTGTCAGAGAGTGTCAGATAGTGTCAGAGATGGTCAGAGTGAGTCAGAGTGTGCCAGAGAGTGATAGAGAGTGATGGAGAGTGTCAGAGAGTTTCATAGAGTGATAGATAGTGTCAGAGAGTGATATAGAGTGATAGAGAGTGTCTGAGGGTGTCTGAGAGAGTCAGAGAGTGTCTGAGAGTGTCAGAGAGTGTCTGACAGTGTCAGAGAGTGATGGAGAGTGAAATAGAGTGTCATAGAGAATCTGAGAGTGTTAGGGAGTGATAGGGAGTGTCATCGAGGGATAGAGAGTGAAATAGAGTGTCTGAGAGTGTCAGAGATTGTCAGACAGTGTCAGAGAGTGATAGAAAGTGTCAGAGAGTGTCTGAGAGGTTCAGAGAGTGATATAAAGTGTCAGAGAGTGTCTGAGAGAGTCAGAGAGAGTCAGAGAGTGTCAGAGAGTGATAGTGTCCGATTGTGTCAGAGAGAGATAAAGAGTGATAGAGTGTGATAGAGAGTGTCTTTGAGTGTCAGAGAGTGTCAGAGAGTGGTAGAGAAAGTCAGAGAGTGATCGAGTGTGTCTGAGATTGTCTGTGAGTGACAGAGTACGTCAGAGAGTGATAGAGAGTGTCAGAGAGTGTCAGAGTGTGTCAGACAGTGTCAGAGAGTGTCAGAGAGTGTCAGAGAGTGGCAGAGTGTGTCAGAGAGTAACAGAGAGGGATAGAGAGTGATAGAGAGTGTCTGAGATTGTCAGAAAGTGTCAGAGTGTGTCAGAGAGTGATAGAGAGTGATAGAGAGTGTCTGAGAGTGTCAGAGTGTGTCAGAGAGTGTCAGAGATTGATGGAGAGTGTCAGTGAGTGATAGACAGTGTCTGCGAGTGTCAGAGAGTGTCAGAGTGTGTCAGAGAGTAACAGAGAGGGATAGTGAGTGATAGAGAGTGATAGAGAGTGTCTGAGAGTGTCAGAGAGTGTCTGAGAGTGTCAGAGAGTGATAGAGAGTGTCAGAGAGTGATAGAAAGTTTCTGAGATTGTCAGAGTGTGTCAGAGAGTGTCAGAGAATGTCAGAGTGTGTCAGAGAGTAACAGAGAGTGATAGAGAGTGATAGACAGTGTCAGAGAGTGTCAGAGACTGTCAGAGTGTGTCAGAGTTTGATAGAGAGTGAGAGAGAGTGTCTGAGCGTGTCAGAAAGTGTCAGAGTGTTTCAGAGAGTGATAGAGAGTGATAGAACGTGTCAGAGATTGATAGAGTGTGTCTGAGAGTGATCGAGAGTGTCTGAGAGTGTCAGAGTGTGTCAGAGAGTAACAGAGAGGGATAGAAAGTGATAGAGTGTGTCTGAGAGTGTCAGAAAGTGTCAGAGTGTGTCAGAGAGTGATAGAGAGTGATAGAGAGTGTCTGAGAGTGTCAAAGTGTGTCAGAGAGTGTCAGAGAGTGATAGAGAGTGATATAAAGTGTCAGAGAGTGTCTGAGAGAGTCAGAGAGAGTCAGAGAGTGTCAGAGAGTGATAGAGAGTGTCCGAGAGTGTCAGAGAGTGATAGAGTGTGATAGAGAGTGTCTTTGAGTGTCAGAGTGTGTCAGAGAGTGATAGAGAAAGTCAGAGAGTGATCGAGTGTGTCTGAGAGTGTCTGTGAGTGGCAGAGTATGTCAGAGAGTGATATAGAGTGTCAGAGAATGTCAGAGTGTGTCAGAGAGTGTCAGAGTGTGTCAGAGAGTAACAGAGACGGATGGAGAGTGATAGAGAGTGTCTGAGAATGTCAGAGTGTGTCAGAGAGTGTCAGAGAGTGATAGAGAGTGTCAGTGAGTGGTAGAGAGTGTCTGAGAGTGTCAGAGATTGATAGAGAGTGTCTGAGAGTGTCAGAGAGTGATAGAGCGAGTCAGAGAGTGATAGAAAGTGTCAGAGAGTGATAGAGAGCGATAGAGAGTGTCAGAGAGTGTCAGAGACTGTCAGAGTGTGTCAGAGTTTGATAGAGAGTGAGAGAGAGTGTCTGAGAGTGTCAGAAAGTGTCAGAGTGTGTCAGAGAGCGATAGAGAGTGATAGAATGTGTCAGAGAGTGATAGAGAGTGTCAGAGAGTGTCTGAGTGTGTATGAGATTGTCAGAGAGTGTCAGAGAGAGATAGAGAGTGTCAGAGTGTATTGGAGAGTATCAGAGAGTATCAGAGAGTGTCAGAGAGTGTCAGAGATAGTCAGATCGTGATAGAGAGTGTCTGAGACTGTCTGAGAGTGTCAGCAAGTGTCAGATGGTGATAGAGAATGTCAGAGAGTGTCTGAGAGTGTTAGAGTGTATCAGAGAGTGTCAGACAGTGTGAGAGAGTGATAGAGTGTGGTAGAGAGTGTCTGAGTGTGTCAGAGTGTGTCTGAGAGTGTCACAGTGTATCAGAGAGTGATGGAGAGTGTCAGAGAGTGTCAGAGAGTGACATAGAGTGTGAGAGAGTGTGAGAGAGAGTCAGAGAGGGTCAGAGAGTGTCAGAGAGTGTGAGAGAGTGTCAGAGAGTGTGAGAGAGTGTCAGAGAGTTTCAGAGAGAGTGAGTGTGTCAGAGAGTGTGAGAGTGTCAGAGAGTGTCAGACAGTGACAGAGAGTGTCAGAGTGAATCAGAGAGTGTCAGAGAGTGTGTGAGAGTGTGTGAGAGTGTCAGAGAGTGTGAGAGTGTCAGAGAGTGTCAGAGAGCGATAGAGTGTGTCAGAGAGTGTCAGATTGAGTCAGAGAGTGATAGAGAGTGTCAGAGATTGTCTGAGAGTATTAGAGTGTATCAGAGAGTGTCAGAGAGTGATAGAGAGTGTCAGAGAGTGATCGAGAGTGTCAGGGAGTGTCTGAGAGTGACAGAGAGTGTCAGAGAGAGTCAGAGAGGGTCAGAGAGTGTCAGAGAGTGTGAGAGTGTGTCAGAGAGTGTGAGAGAGAGTTTCAGAGAGAGTGAGTGTGTCAGAGTGTGTGAGAGTGTCAGAGAGTGTCAGACAGTGACAGAGAGTGTCAGAGTGGGTCAGAGAGTGTCAGAGAGTGTGTGCAATTGTGTGAGAGTTTCAGAGAGTGTGAGAGTGTCAGAGAGTGTCAGAGGGCGATAGAGTGTGTCAGAGTGTGTCACAGAGTGTCAGAGAGAGTCAGAGAGTGTCAGAGAGTGATAGAGAGTGTCAGAGAGTGTCAGAGAGTGATCGAGAGTGTCAGAGAGTGTCAGAGAGTGTCTGAGTGTGTCTGAGATTGTCAGAGAGTGTCAGAGAGTGATCGAGAGTGTCAGAGAGTGTCAGAGAGTGTCTGAGTGTGTCTGAGATTGTCAGAGAGTGTCAGAGAGTGTTAGAGAGTGTCAGAGAGTGATAGAGAGTGTCAGAGAGTGTCAGAGAGTGATAGAGAGTGTCACAAAGGGTCCGAGATTGTGAGAGTGTCAGAGAGTGTGAGAGTGTCAGAGAGTGTCAGAGAGTGACAGAGAGTTATAGAGAGTGGCAGAGAGTGTCTGAAAGTGTCAGCGAGTGAGAGAGAGTAATAGAGAGTGGCAGAGAATGTCTGAAAGTGTCAGAGAGTGTCAGAGAGTGAAAGAGAGTGATAGAGGGTGATAGAGAGTGTCTTTGAGTGTCAGAGAGTGTCAGAGAGTGATAGAAAGTGTCAGAGAGTGATAGAGAGTGTCAGATTGTGTCAGAGAGTGTCAGAGAGTGTCAGAGAGTGATAGAGTGTGTCAGAGAGTGTCAGAGTGTGTCAGAGTGTGTCAGAGAGTTATAGAGAGTGTCAGAGAGAGTGTGAGTGTGTCAGAGAGTTTCAGAGAGCGTCAGAGAGTGAGAGAGTGTGTCTGAGAGTGTCTGAGAGAGACAGAGAGTTTCTGAGAGTTTCAGTGAGTGTCAGAAAGTGATAGAGAGTGTCTGAGAGTGTCAGCGAGTGATAGAGAGTGTCTGAGAGTGTCTGAGAGTGTCTGAGAGTGTCAGCGAGTAATAGAGAGTGATAGACAGTTTCTGAGAATGTCAGAGAGTGATAGAGAGTGTCAGAGTGTGTCAGAGAGTGTCAGAGAGTGATAGAGTGTGTCAGAGAGTGTCAGAGTGTGTCAGAGAGTGTCAGAGAGTTATAGAGAGTGTCAGAGAGAGTGTGAGTGTGTCAGAGAGTTTCAGAGAGCGTCAGAGAGTGAGAGAGTGTGTCTGAGAGTGTCTGAGAGAGACAGACAGTTTCTGAGAGTTTCAGTGAGTGTCAGAAAGTGATAGAGAGTGTCTGAGAGAGTCAGCGAGTGATAGAGAGTATCTGAGAGTGTCTGAGAGTGTCTGAGAGTGTCAGCGAGTAATAGAGAGTGATAGGCAGTTTCTGAGAATGTCAGAGAGTGATAGAGAGTGTCTGAGACTGTCAGAGAGTGACAGAGCGTGTCTGAGAGTGTCAGTGAGTGTCAGTGAGTGTCAGAGAGTGATAGTGAGTGTCTGAGAGTGTCATCGAGTAATAGAGAGTGATAGACAGTTTCTGAGAATGTCAGAGAGTGATAGAGAGTGTCTGAGAGTGTCAGAGAGTGGCAGAGCGTGTCTGAGAGTGTCAGTGAGTGTCAGAGAGTGATAGAGAGTGTCTGAGAGTGTCTGAGAGTGTCAGCGAGTGATCGAGAGCGTCTGAGAGTGTCAGAGATTGTCAGAGTGTGTCAGAGAGTGATAGAGAGTGATAGAAGAGTTTCTGAGAGTGTCAGAGAGTGTCAGAGTGTGTCAGAGAGTGATAGAGAGTGATAGACAGTGATAGAGAGTGATAGAGAGTGTCTGAGAGTGTCAGAGAGTGTCAGAGTGTGTCAGAGAGTGTCAGTGAGTGATAGAGAGTGTCAGAGAGTGATAGAGAGTGTCTGAGAGTGTCAGAAAGTGATAGAGCGTGTCAGAGAATGATAGTGTCAGAGAGTGTCAGAGACAGTCAGAGTCTGTCAGAGAGTGATAGAGAGTGATAGAGAGTGTCTGAGAGTGTCAGAGATTGTCAGAGTGTGTCAGAGAGTGATAGAGAGTTTCTGAGAGTGTCAGAGAGTGTCAGAGTGTGTCAGAGAGTGATAGACAGTGATAGAGAGTGATAGAGAGTGTCTGAGAGTGTCAGAGAGTGTCAGAGTGTGTCAGAGAGTGTCAGTGAGTGATAGAGAGTGTCAGAGAGTGATGGAGAGTGTCTGAGAGTGTCAGAAAGTGATAGAGCGTGTCAGAGAATGATAGAGAGTGTCTGAGAGTGTCAGAAAGTGATAGAGCGTGTCAGAGAATGATAGAGAGTGTCAGAGAGTGTCAGAGACAGTCAGAGTCTGTCAGAGAGTGATAGAGAGTGATAGAGAGTGTCTGAGAGTGTCAGAGAGTGTCAGGGTGTGTCAGAGAGTGATAGAGAGTGATAGAGAGTGATAGACAGTGATAGAGAGTGATAGAGAGTGTCTGAGTGTGTCAGAGTGTGTCAGAGAGTGTCAGATAGTGTCAGAGATGGTCAGAGTGAGTCAGAGTGTGCCAGAGAGTGATAGAGAGTGATGGAGAGTGTCAGAGAGTTTCATAGAGTGATAGATAGTGTCAGAGAGTGATATAGAGTGATAGAGAGTGTCTGAGGGTGTCTGAGAGAGTCAGAGAGTGTCTGAGAGTGTCAGAGAGTGTCTGACAGTGTCAGAGAGTGATGGAGAGTGAAATAGAGTGTCATAGAGAATCTGAGAGTGTTAGGGAGTGATAGGGAGTGTCATCGAGGGATAGAGAGTGAAATAGAGTGTCTGAGAGTGTCAGAGATTGTCAGACAGTGTCAGAGAGTGATAGAAAGTGTCAGAGAGTGTCTGAGAGGTTCAGAGAGTGATATAAAGTGTCAGAGAGTGTCTGAGAGAGTCAGAGAGAGTCAGAGAGTGTCAGAGAGTGATAGTGTCCGATTGTGTCAGAGAGAGATAAAGAGTGATAGAGTGTGATAGAGAGTGTCTTTGAGTGTCAGAGAGTGTCAGAGAGTGGTAGAGAAAGTCAGAGAGTGATCGAGTGTGTCTGAGATTGTCTGTGAGTGACAGAGTACGTCAGAGAGTGATAGAGAGTGTCAGAGAGTGTCAGAGTGTGTCAGACAGTGTCAGAGAGTGTCAGAGAGTGTCAGAGAGTGGCAGAGTGTGTCAGAGAGTAACAGAGAGGGATAGAGAGTGATAGAGAGTGTCTGAGAGTGTCAGAAAGTGTCAGAGTGTGTCAGAGAGTGATAGAGAGTGATAGAGAGTGTCTGAGAGTGTCAGAGTGTGTCAGAGAGTGTCAGAGATTGATGGAGAGTGTCAGTGAGTGATAGACAGTGTCTGCGAGTGTCAGAGAGTGTCAGAGTGTGTCAGAGAGTAACAGAGAGGGATAGTGAGTGATAGAGAGTGATAGAGAGTGCCTGAGAGTGTCAGAGAGTGTCTGAGAGTGTCAGAGAGTGATAGAGAGTGTCAGAGAGTGATAGAAAGTTTCTGAGATTGTCAGAGTGTGTCAGAGAGTGTCAGAGAATGTCAGAGTGTGTCAGAGAGTAACAGAGAGTGATAGAGAGTGATAGACAGTGTCAGAGAGTGTCAGAGACTGTCAGAGTGTGTCAGAGTTTGATAGAGAGTGAGAGAGAGTGTCTGAGCGTGTCAGAAAGTGTCAGAGTGTTTCAGAGAGTGATAGAGAGTGATAGAACGTGTCAGAGATTGATAGAGTGTGTCTGAGAGTGATCGAGAGTGTCTGAGAGTGTCAGAGTGTGTCAGAGAGTAACAGAGAGGGATAGAAAGTGATAGAGTGTGTCTGAGAGTGTCAGAAAGTGTCAGAGTGTGTCAGAGAGTGATAGAGAGTGATAGAGAGTGTCTGAGAGTTTCAAAGTGTGTCAGAGAGTGTCAGAGAGTGATAGAGAGTGATATAAAGTGTCAGAGAGTGTCTGAGAGAGTCAGAGAGAGTCAGAGAGTGTCAGAGAGTGATAGAGAGTGTCCGAGAGTGTCAGAGAGTGATAGAGAGTGATAGAGTGTGATAGAGAGTGTCTT
Source organism: Heterodontus francisci (assembly GCF_036365525.1). Lineage (NCBI taxonomy): Eukaryota > Metazoa > Chordata > Chondrichthyes > Heterodontiformes > Heterodontidae > Heterodontus > Heterodontus francisci. Next base: position 31,675,362 of record NC_090421.1, read on the forward strand.
TGAGTGTCAGAGTGTGTCAGAGAGTGATAGAGAAAGTCAGAGAGTGATCGAGTGTGTCTGAGAGTGTCTGTGAGTGGCAGAGTATGTCAGAGAGTGATATAGAGTGTCAGAGAATGTCAGAGTGTGTCAGAGAGTGTCAGAGTGTGTCAGAGAGTAACAGAGACGGATGGAGAGTGATAGAGAGTGTCTGAGAATGTCAGAGTGTGTCAGAGAGTGTCAGAGAGTGATAGAGAGTGTCAGTGAGTGGTAGAGAGTGTCTGAGAGTGTCAGAGATTGATAGAGAGTGTCTGAGAGTGTCAGAGAGTGATAGAGCGAGTCAGAGAGTGATAGAAAGTGTCAGAGAGTAACAGAGAGTGATAGAGAGCGATAGAGAGTGTCAGAGAGTGTCAGAGACTGTCAGAGTGTGTCAGAGTTTGATAGAGAGTGAGAGAGAGTGTCTGAGAGTGTCAGAAAGTGTCAGAGTGTGTCAGAGAGCGATAGAGAGTGATAGAATGTGTCAGAGAGTGATAGAGAGTGTCTGAGAGTGTCAGAGAGTGATAGAGCGTGTCTGAGAGTTTCAGAGAATGTCAGAGAGTGATAGAGAGTGTCTGACGGTGATAGTGAGTGTCTGAGTGTCATGGAGAGTGTCTGAGAGTGTCAGAGACTGTCAGAGAGTGTCAGAGAGTGATAGAGAGTGTCCGAGAGTGTCATAGAGTGAGAGAGAGTGATAGAGGGTGATAGAGAGTATCTTTGAGTGTCAGAGAGTGATAGAGAATTTCAGAGAGTGATCGAGAGTGTCTGAGAGTGTCTGTGAGTGACAGAGTATGTCAGAGAGTGATAGAGAGCGTCAGAGATTGTCAGAGTGTGTCAGAGAGTGTCAGAGAGTGTCAGAGTGTGTCAGAGAGTAACAGAGAGGGATAGAGAGTGACAGAGAGTGTCTGAGAGTGTCTGAGAGTGTCAGAAAGTGTCAGAGTGTGTCAGAGAGTGATAGAGAGTGATAGAGAGTGTCTGAGAGTGTCAGAGTGTGTCAGAGAGTGATAGAGAGTGTCAGTGAGTGAAAGAGAGTGTCTGAGAGTGATAGAGAGTGTCTGAGAGTGTCAGAGATTGTCAGAGTGTGTCAGAGAATGTCAGATAGCGATAGAGGGTGTCAGAGTGTGTCACAGAGTGTCAGAGAAAGTCAGAGAGTGGTAGAGATTGTCAGAGTGTGTCAGAGAGTGTCAGAGAGTGATAGAGAGTGTCAGAGAGAGTGTGAGTGTGTCAGAGAGTTTCATAGAGTGTCAGAGAGTGAGAGAGAGTGTCTGAGAGTTTCTGAGAGATACAGAGAGTGTCTGAGAGTTTCAGTGAGTGTCAGAGAGTTTTAGAGAGTGTCTGAGAGTGTCAGCGAGTGAAAGAGAGTGATAGAGAGTTTCTGAGAATGTCAGAGAGTGTCAGAGAGTGATAGAGAGTGATAGAGAGTGTCTGAGAGTGTCAGAGAGTGTCAGAGAGTGTTTGGAGAGTGTCTGAGAGTGTCTGAGATTGTCAGAGATAGTCAGAGTGTGTCAGAGAGAGATAGAGAGTGATAGAGAGTGGCTGAGAGTTTCTGAGAGTGTCAGAGTTTGTCAGAGAGTGTCAGTGAGTGATAGAGAGTGTCAGAGAGTGATAGAGAGAGTCTGAGCGTGTCAGAAAGTGATAGAGAATGTCAGAGAGTGATAGAGAGTGTCAGAGAGTGTCAGAGACAGTCAGTGTGCGTCAGAGATTGATAGAGAGTGATAGAGAGTGGCTGAGAGTTTCTGAGAGTGTCAGAGTTTGTCAGAGAGTGTCAGTGAGTGATAGAGAGTGTCAGAGAGTGATAGAGTCTGAGCGTGTCAGAAAGTGATAGAGAATGTCAGAGAGTGGTAGAGATTGTCAGAGTGTGTCAGAGATTGTCAGAGAGTGATAGAGAGTGTCAGAGAGAGTGTGAGTGTGTCAGAGAGTTTCATAGAGTGTCAGAGAGTGAGAGAGAGTGTCTGAGAGTTTCTGAGAGATACAGAGAGTGTCTGAGAGTTTCAGTGAGTGTCAGAGAGTTTTAGAGAGTGTCTGAGAGTGTCAGCGAGTGAAAGAGAGTGATAGAGAGTTTCTGAGAATGTCAGAGAGTGTCAGAGAGTGATAGAGAGTGATAGAGAGTGTCTGAGAGTGTCAGAGAGTGTCAGAGAGTGTTTGGAGAGTGTCTGAGAGTGTCTGAGATTGTCAGAGATAGTCAGAGTGTGTCAGAGAGAGATAGAGAGTGATAGAGAGTGGCTGAGAGTTTCTGAGAGTGTCAGAGTTTGTCAGAGAGTGTCAGTGAGTGATAGAGAGTGTCAGAGAGTGATAGAGAGAGTCTGAGCGTGTCAGAAAGTGATAGAGAATGTCAGAGAGTGATAGAGAGTGTCAGAGAGTGTCAGAGACAGTCAGTGTGCGTCAGAGATTGATAGAGAGTGATAGAGAGTGTCTGAGAGTGTCTGAGAGTGTCAGAGTGTGTCAGAGTGTGTCAGGGAGTGATAGAGAGTGATAGACAGTGATAGAGAGTGACAGAGAGTGTCAGAGTGTGTCAGGGTGTGTCAGAGAGTGTCAGATAGTGTCAGAGAGGGTCAGAGTGCGTCAGAGTGTGCCAGAGAGTGATATGGAGTGATAGAGAGTGTCTGAGAGAGTCTGAGAGTGTCAGAGAGTGTCTGAGAGTGTCAGAGAGTGTCAGAGAGTGTCTGACAGTGTCAGAGAGTGATAGAGAGTGTCTGAGAGTGTCTGAGAGTGACAGAGAGTGTCTAAGGATGTCAGTCAGTGTCAGAGAGTGATAGAGAGTGTCTGAGAGTGTCAGAGAGTGTCACAGTGTGTCAGAGAATGTCAGAGAGCGATAGAGTGTGATAGAGAGTGTCAAATTGTGTCAGAGAGTGATAGAGATTAATCGAGAGTGTCAGGGAGTTTCAGACTGTGTCAGAGAGTGTCATAGAGTGATAGAAAGTGTCAGAGAGTGATAGAGAGTGTCTGAGAGTGACAGAGAGTGTCTGACGGTTTCAGTCAGTGTCAGAGAGTGATAGAGAGTGTCTGAGAGTGTCAGAGAGTGTCAGAGTGTGTCAGAGAATGTCAGAGATCGATAGAGTGTGTCAGAGTGTGTCACAGAGTGTCAGAGAGAGTCAGAGAGTGATCGAGATTGTCAGAGAGTGTCAGAGTGTGTCAGAGAGTGTCAGAGAGTGATAGAGAGTGTCAGAGAGAGTCTGAGTGTGTCAGAGAGTTTCAGAGAGTGTCAGAGAGTGAGAGAGAGTGTCTGAGAGATGCAGAGAGTCTCTGAGAGTTTCAGTGAATGTCAGAGAGTGTCAGAGAGTGATAGAGAGTGTCTGAGAGTGTCTGAGAGTGTCAGAGAGTGATAGAGAGTGTCAGAGAGTGTCAGAGAGTGTCAGAGAGTAACAGAGAGTGATAGAGAGTGTCAGAGAGTTTCAGACAGTGTCAGAGAGTGTCAGAGAGTGATAGAATGTGTCAGAGAGTGATAGAGAGTGCATGAGAGTGTCTGAGAGTGACAGAGAGTGTCTGAGGGTGTCAGTCAGTGTCAGAGAGTGATAGAGAGTGTCTGAGAGTGTCAGAGTGTGTCAGAGAGTAACAGAGAGGGATAGAGAGTGATAGAGAGTGTCTGAGAGTGTCAGAAAGTGTCAGAGTGTGTCAGAGAGTGATAGAGAGTGATAGAGAGTGTCTGAGAGTGTCAGAGTGTGTCAGAGAGTGATAGAGAGTGTCAGTGAGTGATAGAGAGTGACTGAGAGTGTCAGAGAGTGTCAGAGAGTGATAGAGGGTGTATTTGAGTGTCAGAGAGCGTCAGAGAGTGATAGAGAAAGTCAGAGAGTTATCGAGTGTGTCTGAGAGTGTCTGTGAGTGACAGAGTATGTCACAGAGTGATAGAGAGTGTCAGAGAGTGTCAGAGTGTGTCCGAGTGTGTCCGAGTGTGTCCGAGAGTGTCAGAGAGTGTCAGAGTGTGTCAGAGAGTAACAGAGAGGGATAGAGAGTGATAGAGAGTGATAGAGAGTGTCTGAGAGTGGCAGAAAGTGTCAGAGTGTGTCAGAGAGTGATAGAGAGTGATAGAGAGTGTCTGAGAGTGTCAGAGTGTGTCAGAGAGTGATAGAGAGTGTCAGTGAGTGATAGAGAGTGTCAGAGAGTGTCAGAGAGTGCTAGAAAGTGTCAGAGATTGATAGAGAGTGTCTGAGATTGTCTGAGAGTGACAGAGAGTGTCTGAGGGTGTCAGTCAGTGTCAGAGAGTGATAGAGAGTGTCTGAGAGTTTCAGAGAGTGTCAGAGTGTGTCAGAGAATGTCAGAGAGCGATAGAGTGTGTCAGAGTGTGTCACAGAGTGTCAGAGAGTGATAGAGAGTGTCAAATTGTGTCAGAGAGTGATAGAGAGTGTCAGAGAGTTTCAGACTGTGTCAGAGAGTTTCAGAGAGTGATAGAAAATGTCAGAGAGTGATAGAGAGTGTCTGAGAGACTCTGAGAGTGACAGAGAGTGTCTGAGGGTGTCAGTCAGTGTCAGAGAGTGATAGAGAGTGTCTGAGAGTGTCAGAGAGTGTCAGAGTTTGTCAGAGAATGTCAGATAGCGATAGAGTGTGTCAGAGTGTGTCACAGAGTGTCAGAGAGAGTCAGAGAGTGGTAGAGATTGTCAGAGAGTGTCAGAGTGTGTCAGAGAGTGTCAGAGAGTGATAGAGAGTGTCAGAGAGAGTGTGAGTGTGTCAGAGAGTTTCATAGAGTGTCAGAGAGTGAGAGAGAGTGTCTGAGAGTTTCTGAGAGATACAGAGAGTGTCTGAGAGTTTCAGTGAGTGTCAGAGAGTTTTAGAGAGTGTCTGAGAGTGTCAGCGAGTGAAAGAGAGTGATAGAGAGTGTCATAGAGAATCTGAGATTGTTAGGGAGTGATAGGGAGTGTCACAGAGGGATAGAGAGTGAAAGAGAGTGTCTGAGAGTGTCAGAGATTGTCAGACAGTGTCAGAGAGTGATAGGAAGTGTCTGAGACTGTCTGAGATTTTCTGAGAGTGTCAGATTGTGTCAGAGTGTGATAGAAAGTGTCAGAGAGTGTCTGAGAGGTTCAGAGAGTGATATAAAGTGTCAGAGAGTGTCTGAGAGAGTCAGAGAGAGTCAGAGAGTGTCACAGAGTGAGAGAGAGTGTCCGAGAGTGTCAGAGAGTGACAGAGAGTGATAGAGTGTGACAGAGTGTGATAGAGAGTGTATTTGAGTGTCAGAGAGTGTCAGAGGGTGATAGAGAAAGTCAGAGAGTGATCGAGTGTGTCAGAGATTGTCAGAGTGTGTCAGAGAGTAACAGAGAGGGATAGAGAGTGATAGAGAGTGTCTGAGAGTGTCAGAAAATGTCAGAGTGTGTCAGAGAGTGATAGAGAGTGATAGAGAGTGTCTGAGAGTGGCAGAGTGTGTCAGAGAGTGTCAGTGAGTGATAGAGAGTGTCAGTGAGTGATAGAGAGTGTCTGAGAGTGTCAGAGATTGATCGAGAGTGTCAGAATGTGTCAGAGAGTGTCAGAGAATGTCAGTGTGTGTCAGAGAGTAACAGAGAGTGATAGAGAGTGATAGAGAGTGTCAGAGAGTGTCAGAGACTGTCAGAGTGTGATAGAGAGCGTCAGTGAGTGATAGAGTGTCTGAGAGTGTCAGAGTTTGATAGAGAGTGATAGAGAGTGTCTGAGAGTGTCAGAGAGTGATAGAGAGTGTCTGAGAGTGTCAGAGAGTGATAGAGAGTGTCAGAGAGCGTCAGAGAGTAACAGAGAGTGATAGAGAGTGTCAGAGAGTTTCAGAATGTGTCAGAGAGTGTCAGAGAGTGTCAGAGAGTGATGGAAAGTGTCAGAGAGTGATAGAGAGTGTCTGAGAGTGTCTGAGAGTGACAGAGAGTGTCTGAGGATGTCAGTCAGTGTCAGAGAGTGATAGAGAGTGTCTGAGTGTGTCAGAGAGTGTCTGAGTGTGTCAGAGAATGTCAGAGAGCGATAGAGTGTGATAGAGAGTGTCAAATTGTGTCAGAGAGTGATAGAGAGTGATCGAGAGTGTCAGAGAGTTTCAGACTGTGTCAGAGAGTGTCAGAGAGTGATAGAAAGTGTCAGAGAGTGATAGAGAGTGTCTGAGAGTGTCTGAGAGTGTCTGAGAGTGACAGAGAGTGTCTGACGGTTTCAGTCAGTGTCAGAGAGTGATAGAGAGTGTCTGAGAGTGTCTGAGAGTGTCAGAGAGTGTCAGAGTGTGTCAGAGAATATCAGAGAGCGATAGAGTGTGTCAGAGTGTGTCAGAGTGTGTCACAGAGTGTCAGAGAGAGTCAGAGAGTGATCGAGATTGTCAGAGAGTGTCAGAGTGTGTCAGAGAGTGTCAGAGAGTGTCAGAGAGAGTGTGAGTGTGTCAGAGAGTTTCAGAGAGTGTCAGAGAGTGAGAGAGAGTGTCTGAGATTGTCTGAGAGATGCAGAGAGTGTCTGAGAGTTTCAGTGAGTGTCAGAGAGTGTCAGAGAGTGATAGAGAGTGTCTGAGAGTGTCTGAGAGTGTCAGAGAGTGATAGAGAGTGTCAGAGAGTTTCAGACAGTGTCAGAGAGTGTCAGAGAGTGATAGGAAGTGTCAGAGAGTGATCGAGAGTGCCTGAGAGTGTCTGAGAGTGACAGAGAGTGTCTGAGGGTGTCAGTCAGTGTCAGAGAGTGATAGAGAGTGTCTGAGAGTGTCAGAGAGTGTCAGAGTGAGTCAGAGAATGTCAGAGAGCGATAGAGTGTGTCAGAGTGTGTCACAGAGTGTCAGAGAGTGTCAGAGATTGATAGAGAGTGTCTGAGAGTGTCTGAGAGTGTCAGAGAGTGATAGAGAGTGTCAGAGAGTGTCAGAGTGTAACCGAGAGTGATAGAGAGTTTCAGAGAGTTTCAGACTGTGTCAGAGAGTGTCAAAGAGTGATAGAAAGTGTCAGAGAGTGACAGAGAGTGTCTGAGGGTGTCAGTCAGTGTCTGAGAGTGTCAGAGAGTGTCAGAGAATGTCAGAGAGCGATAGAGTGTGTCAGAGTGTGTCACAGAGTGTCACAGAGTGTCAGAGAGTGATAGAGAGTGTCAAATTGTGTCAGAGAGTGATAGAGAGTGATAGAGAGTGTCAGAGAGTTTCAGACTGTGTCAGAGAGTGTTAGAGAGTGATAGATACTGTCAGAGAGTGATAGAGAGTGTCTGAGAGACTCTGAGAGTGACAGAGAGTGTCTGAGGGTGTCAGTCAGTGTCAGAGAGTGATAGAGAGTGTCTGAGAGTGTCAGAGAGTGTCAGAGAGTGTCAGAGAATGTCAGAGAGCGATAGAGTGTGTCAGAGTGTGTCACAGAGTGTCAGAGAGAGTCAGAGAGTGGTAGAGATTGTCAGAGAGTGTCAGAGTGTGTCAGAGAGTGTCAGAGAGGGATAGAGAGTGTCAGAGAGACTGTGAGTGTGTCACAGAGTTTCAGAGAGTGTCAGAGAGTGAGAGAGAGTGTCTGGGAGTTTCTGAGAGATACAGAGAGTGTCTCAGAGTTTCAGTGAGTGTCAGAGAGTTTTCGAGAGTGTCTGAGAGTGTCTGAGAGTGTCAGCGAGTGATAGAGAGTGACAGAGAGTGTCTGAGAGTTTCTGAGAATGTCAGAGAGTGTCAGAGAGTGATAGAGAGTGATAGAGATTGTCTGAGAGTGTCAGAGAGTGCCAGCGCGTGTCTGCGATTGTCAGAGATTGTCAGAGTGTGTCAGAGAGTGATAGAGTGTGATAGAGAGTGTCAGAGAGTGTCAGAGACAGTCAGAGTGCGTCAGAGAGTGATAGAGAGTGTCAGAGAGTGATGGAGAGAGTCTGAGAGTGTCAGAAACTGATAGAGAGTGTCAGAGAGTGATAGAGAGTGTCAGAGAGTGTCAGAGACAGTCAGAGTGCGTCAGAGAGTGATAGAGAGTGTCAGAGAGTGTCAGAGAGTTTCAGAATGTGTCAGAGAGTGTCAGAGAGTGATGGAAAGTGTCAGAGAGTGATAGAGAGTGTCTGAGAGTGTCTGAGAGTGACAGAGAGTGTCTGAGGATGTCAGTCAGTGTCAGAGAGTGATAGAGAGTGTCTGAGTGTGTCAGAGAGTGTCTGAGTGTGTCAGAGAATGTCAGAGAGCGATAGAGTGTGATAGAGAGTGTCAAATTGTGTCAGAGAGTGATAGAGAGTGATCGAGAGTGTCAGAGAGTTTCAGACTGTGTCAGAGAGTGTCAGAGAGTGATAGAAAGTGTCAGAGAGTGATAGAGAGTGTCTGCGAGTGTCTGAGAGTGTCTGAGAGTGACAGAGAGTGTCTGACGGTTTCAGTCAGTGTCAGAGAGTGATAGAGAGTGTCTGAGAGTGTCTGAGAGTGTCAGAGAGTGTCAGAGTGTGTCAGAGAATGTCAGAGAGCGATAGAGTGTGTCAGAGTGTGTCAGAGTGTGTCACAGAGTGTCAGAGAGAGTCAGAGAGTGATCGAGATTGTCAGAGAGTGTCAGAGTGTGTCAGAGAGTGTCAGAGAGTGTCAGAGAGAGTGTGAGTGTGTCAGAGAGTTTCAGAGAGTGTCAGAGAGTGAGAGAGAGTGTCTGAGATTGTCTGAGAGATGCAGAGAGTGTCTGAGAGTTTCAGTGAGTGTCAGAGAGTGTCAGAGAGTGATAGAGAGTGTCTGAGAGTGTCTGAGAGTGTCAGAGAGTGATAGAGAGTGTCAGAGAGTTTCAGACAGTGTCAGAGAGTGTCAGAGAGTGATAGGAAGTGTCAGAGAGTGATCGAGAGTGCCTGAGAGTGTCTGAGAGTGACAGAGAGTGTCTGAGGGTGTCAGTCAGTGTCAGAGAGTGATAGAGAGTGTCTGAGAGTGTCAGAGAGTGTCAGAGTGAGTCAGAGAATGTCAGAGAGCGATAGAGTGTGTCAGAGTGTGTCACAGAGTGTCAGAGAGTGTCAGAGATTGATAGAGAGTGTCTGAGAGTGTCTGAGAGTGTCAGAGAGTGATAGAGAGTGTCAGAGAGTGTCAGAGTGTAACCGAGAGTGATAGAGAGTTTCAGAGAGTTTCAGACTGTGTCAGAGAGTGTCAAAGAGTGATAGAAAGTGTCAGAGAGTGACAGAGAGTGTCTGAGGGTGTCAGTCAGTGTCTGAGAGTGTCAGAGAGTGTCAGAGAATGTCAGAGAGCGATAGAGTGTGTCAGAGTGTGTCACAGAGTGTCACAGAGTGTCAGAGAGTGATAGAGAGTGTCAAATTGTGTCAGAGAGTGATAGAGAGTGATAGAGAGTGTCAGAGAGTTTCAGACTGTGTCAGAGAGTGTTAGAGAGTGATAGATACTGTCAGAGAGTGATAGAGAGTGTCTGAGAGACTCTGAGAGTGACAGAGAGTGTCTGAGGGTGTCAGTCAGTGTCAGAGAGTGATAGAGAGTGTCTGAGAGTGTCAGAGAGTGTCAGAGAGTGTCAGAGAATGTCAGAGAGCGATAGAGTGTGTCAGAGTGTGTCACAGAGTGTCAGAGAGAGTCAGAGAGTGGTAGAGATTGTCAGAGAGTGTCAGAGTGTGTCAGAGAGTGTCAGAGAGGGATAGAGAGTGTCAGAGAGACTGTGAGTGTGTCACAGAGTTTCAGAGAGTGTCAGAGAGTGAGAGAGAGTGTCTGGGAGTGTCTGAGAGATACAGAGAGTGTCTCAGAGTTTCAGTGAGTGTCAGAGAGTTTTCGAGAGTGTCTGAGAGTGTCAGCGAGTGATAGAGAGTGACAGAGAGTGTCTGAGAGTTTCTGAGAATGTCAGAGAGTGTCAGAGAGTGATAGAGAGTGATAGAGATTGTCTGAGAGTGTCAGAGAGTGCCAGCGCGTGTCTGCGATTGTCAGAGATTGTCAGAGTGTGTCAGAGAGTGATAGAGTGTGATAGAGAGTGTCAGAGAGTGTCAGAGACAGTCAGAGTGCGTCAGAGAGTGATAGAGAGTGTCAGAGAGTGATGGAGAGAGTCTGAGAGTGTCAGAAACTGATAGAGAGTGTCAGAGAGTGATAGAGAGTGTCAGAGAGTGTCAGAGACAGTCAGAGTGCGTCAGAGAGTGATAGAGAGTGTCTGAGAGTGTCAGAGAGTGTCAGAGTGTGTCAGAGAGTGTCAGAGAGTGATAGAGAGTGATAGACAGTGATAGAGAGTGATAGAGAGTGTCTGAGTGTGTCAGAGTGTGTCAGAGACTGTCAGATAGTGTCAGAGAGGGTCAGAGTGAGTCAGAGTGTGCCAGAGAGTGATAGAGAGTGATGGAGAGTGTCAGAGAGTTTCATTGAGTGATAGATAGTGTCAGAGAGTGATATAGAGTGATAGAGAGTGTCTGAGAGTGTCTGAGAGTGTCAGAGAGTGTCTGAGAGTGTCAGAGAGTGTCTGACAGTGTCAGAGAGTGATGGAGAATGAAAGAGAGTGTCATAGAGAATCTGAGATTGTTAGGGAGTGATAGGGAGTGTCATAGAGGGATAGAGAGTGAAAGAGAGTGTCTGAGAGTGTCAGAGATTGTCAGACAGTGTCAGAGAGTGATAGGAAGTATCTGAGACTATCTGAGATTATCTGAGAGTGTCAGAGAGTGTCAGAGTGTGATAGAAAGTGTCAGAGAGGGTCTGAGAGGTTCAGAGAGTGATATAAAGTGTCAGAGAGTGTCTGAGAGAGTCAGAGAGAGTCAGAGAGTGTCAGAGACTGAGAGAGAGTGTCCGAGAGTGTCAGAGAGTGATAGAGAGTGATAGAGTGTGATAGAGAGTGTCTTTGAGTGTCAGAGAGTGTCAGAGAGTGATAGAGAAAGTCAGAGAGTGATCGAGTGTGTCTGAGAGTGTCTGTGAGTGACAGAGTATGTCAGAGATTGTCAGAGTGTGTCAGAGAGTAACAGAGAGGGATAGAGAGTGATAGAGAGTGTCTGAGAGTGTCAGAAAATGTCAGAGTGTGTCAGAGAGTGATAGAGAGTGATAGAGATTGTCTGAGAGTGTCAGAGTGTGTCAGAGTGTGTCAGAGAGTGATAGAGAGTGTCAGTGAGTGATAGAGAGTGTCTGAGAGTGTGAGAGATTGATAGAGTGTGTCAGAGAGTGTCAGAGAATGTCAGAGAATGTCAGAGTGTGTCAGAGAGTGTCCGAGAGTGTCAGAGAGAGATAGAGAGTGATAGAGTGTGATAGAGTGTGATAGAGAGTGTATTTGAGTGTCAGAGAGTGTCAGAGAGTGATAGAGAAAGTCAGAGAGTGATCGAGTGTGTCTGAGAGTGTTGTGAGTGACAGAGAATGTCAGAGAGTGATAGAGAGTTTCAGAGATTGTCAGAGTGTGTCAGAGAGTAATAGGGAGGGATAGAGAGTGTCAGTGAGTGATAGAGAGTGTCTGAGAGTGTCAGAGACTGATAGAGAGTGTCAGAAGGTGTCAGAGAGTGTCAGAGAATGTCAGAGTGTGTCAGAGAGTAACAGAGAGTGATAGAGATTGATAGAGAGTGTCTGAGAGTGTCAGAGTGTGTCAGAGAGTGTCAGAGAGTGATAGAGAGTGTCAGTGAGTGATAGAGAGTGTCTGAGAGTGTCAGAGACTGATAGAGAGTGTCAGAAGGTGTCAGAGAGTGTCAGAGAATGTCAGAGTGTGTCAGAGAGTAACAGAGAGTGATAGAGAGTGATAGAGAGTGTCAGAGAGTGTCAGAGACTGTCAGAGACTGATAGAGAGCTTCAGTGAGTGATAGAGAGTGTCTGAGAGTGTCAGAGCGTGTGTCAGAGAGTGTCAGAGAGTGATAGAGAGTGATAGAGAGTGTCAGAGAGTGTCAGAGACTGTCAGAGTGTGATAGAGAGCTTCAGTGAGTGATAGAGAGTGTCTGAGAGTGTCAGAGTTTGATAGAGAGTGATAGAGAGTGTCTGAGAGTACCAGAGAGTGTCAGAGAGTGTCAGAGAGTAACAGAGAGTGATAGAGCGTGTCAGACTGTGTCAGAGAGTTTCAGACTGTGTCAGAGAGTGTCAAAGAGTGATAGAAAGTGTCAGAGAGTGATAGAGAGTATCTGAGAGTGTCTGAGAGTGACAGAGAGTGTCTGAGGATATCAGTCAGTGTCAGAGAGTGATAGAGAGTGTCTGAGAGTGTCAGAGAGTGTCAGAGTGTGTCAGAGAATGTCAGAGAGCGATAGAGTGTGATAGAGAGTGTCAAATTGTGTCAGAGAGTGATAGAGAGTTTTATAGAGTGTCAGAGAGTTTCAGACTGTGTCAGAGCGTGTCAGAGAGTGATAGAAAGTATCAGAGAGTGATAGAGAGTGTCTGAGAGTGTCTGAGAGTGACAGAGAGTGTCTGAGGGTTTCAGTCAGTGTCAGAGAGTGATAGAGAGTGTCTGAGAGTGTCAGAGAGTGTCAGAGTGTGTCAGAGAGTGTCAGAGAGCGATAGAGTGTGTCAGCGTGTGTCACAGAGTGTCAGAGAGAGTCAGAGAGTGATAGAGATTGTCAGAGAGTGTCAGAGTGTTTCAGAGAGTGTCAGTGAGTGACAGAGAGTGTCAGAGAGAGTGTGAGTGTGTCAGAGAGTTTCAGAGAGTGTCAGAGAGTGAGTGAGAGTGTCTGAGAGTGTCTGAGAGATACAGAGAGTGTCTGAGAGTTTCAGTGAGTGTCAGAGAGTGTCAGAGAGTTATAGTGAGTGTCTGAGAGTGTCAGAGAGTGTCAGAGAGTAACAGAGAGTGATAGAGAGTGTCAGAGAGTGTCAGAGAGTTTCAGACTGTGTCAGAGAGTGTCAGAGAGTGATCGAAAGTGTCAGAGAGTGATAGAGAGTGTCTGAGAGTGTCTGAGAGTGACAGAGAGTGTCTGAGGGTGTCAGTCAGTGTCAGAGAGCGATAGAGAGTGTCTGAGAATGTCAGAGAGTGTCAGAGTGAGTCAGAGAATGTCAGAGAGCGATAGAGTGTGTCAGAGTGTGTCACAGAGTGTCAGAGAGTGTCAGAGAGTGATAGAGAGTGTCAAATTGTGTCAGAGAGTGATAGAGAGTGATAGAAGGTGTCAGAGAGTTTCAGACTGTGTCAGAGAGTGTCAGAGAGTGATAGAAAGTGTCAGAGAGTGATAGAGAGTGTCTGAGAGTGTCAGAGAATGTCAGAGTGTGTCACAGAAAGTCAGAGAGCGATAGAGTGTGTCAGAGTGTGTCACAGAGTGTCAGAGAGAGTCAGAGAGTGATAGAGATTGTCAGAGAGTGTCAGAGTGTGTCAGAGAGTGTCAAAGAGTGATAGAGAGTGTCAGAGAGAGTGTGAGTGTGTCAGAGAGTTTCGGAGAGTGTCAGAGAGTGAGAGAGAGTGTCTGAGAGTGTCTGAGAGATACAGAGAGTGTCTGAGAGTTTCAGTGAGTGTCAGAGAGTGATAGAGAGTGTCTGAGAGTGTCTGTGAGTGTCAGCGAGTGATAGAGCGTGATAGAGAGTGTCTGAGATTGTCTGAGAGTGTCTGGGAGTGTCAGCGAGTGATAGCGAGTGATAGAGATTTTCTGAGAATGTCAGAGAGTGTCAGAGAGTGATAGAGAGTAATAGAGAGTGTCTGAGAGTGTCAGAGAGTGACAGCGCGTGTCTGAGAGTGTCAGTGAGTGTCAGAGAGTGTTTAGAGAGTGTCTGAGATTGTCAGAGATTGTCAGAGTGTGCCAGAGAGTGATAGAGAATGATAGAGAGTGTCTGAGAGTTTCTGAGAATGTCAGAGTTTGTCAGAGAGTGTCAGGGAGTGAAAGAGTGTGTCAGAGAGTGATAGAGAGAGTCTGAGAGTGTCAGAAACTGATAGAGAGTGTCAGAGAGTGATAGAGAGTGTCAGAGAGTGTCAGAGACAGTCAGAGTGCGTCAGAGAGTGATAGAGAGTGATAGAGAGTGTCTGAGAGTGTCAGAGTGTGTCAGAGTGTGTCAGAGAGTGTCTGAGAGTGATAGAGAGTGATAGACAGTGATAGAGAGTGATAGAGAGTGATAGAGAGTGTCTGAGAGTGTCAGAGTGTGTCTGAGTGTGTCAGAGTGTGTCAGAGAGTGTCAGATAGTGTCAGAGAGGGTCAGAGTGAGTCAGAGTGTGCCAGAGAGTGATAGAGAGTGATGGAGAGTGTCAGAGAGTTTCATAGAGTGATAGATAGTGTCAGAGAGTGATATAGAGTGATAGAGACTGTCTGAGAGTGTCTGAGAGTGTCAGAGAGTGTCTGACAGTGTCAGAGAGTGATGGAGAGTGAAAGAGAGTGTCACAGAGAATCTGAGATTGTTAGGGAGTGATAGGGAGTGTCATAGAGGGATAGAGAGTGAAAGAGAGTATCTGAGAGTGTCAGAGATTGTCAGACAGTGTCAGAGAGTGATAGGAAGTGTCTGAGACTGTCTGAGATTATCTGAGAGTGTCAGAGAGTGTCAGAGTGTGATAGAAAGTGTGAGAGAGTGTCTGATAAGTTCAGAGAGTGATATAAAGTGTCAGAGAGTGTCTGAGAGAGTCAGAGAGAGTCAGAGAGTGTCAGAGAGTGAGAGAGAGTGTCCGAGAGTGTCAGAGAGTGATAGAGAGTGATGGAGTGTGATAGAGAGTGTCTTTGAGTGTCAGAGAGTGTCAGAGAGTGATAGAGAAAGTCAGAGAGTGATCGAGTGTGTCTGAGAGTGTCTGTGAGTGACAGAGTATGTCAGAGATTGTCAGAGTGTGTCAGAGAGTAACAAAGAGGGATAGAGAGTGATAGAGAGTGTCTGAGAGTGTCAGAGAGTGTCTGAGACTTTCAGAGAGTGATAGAGAGTGATAGAGAGTGATAGTGAGTGTCTGAGAGTGTCAGAGAGTGATAGAGAGTGATCGTGAGTGTCTGAGAGTGTCAGAGAGTGATAGAGAGTGATAGAGAGTGATAGGCGGTGTCTGAGAGTGTCAGAGAGTGTCAGAGAGAGTCAGAGAGTGTTAGAGAGTGATAGAGAGTGTCAGAGAGTGTCAGAGAGTGTCTGAGAGAGTCTGAGAGTGTCAGAGACTGTCAGAGTGTGTCAGAGAGTGATAAAGAGTGATCGAGAGTGTCTGAGTGTGTCAGAGAGTGATAGAGAGTGTCAGAGAGTGTCAGAGAGCGTCAGAGAGTGTCAGAGAGTGATAGAGAGTGTCTGAGGTGTCTGAGAGTGACAGAGAGTGTCTGCGAGTGTCAGTGAGTGTCAGAGAGTGATATAGGGTGTCTGAGAGTGTCTGAGAGTGTCAGAGATTGTCAGAGTGTGTCAGAGTGATAGAGAGTGTCTGAGACTGTCAGAGAGTGTCAGATTGTGTCAGAGTGCGTCAGAGAGTGATAGAGATTGATAGAGAGTGTCTGAGAGTGTCAGAGAGTGTCAGACAGTGTCAGAGAGTGATAGGAAGTATCTGAGACTATCTGAGATTATCTGAGAGTGTCAGAGAGTGTCAGAGTGTGATAGAAAGTGTCAGAGAGGGTCTGAGAGGTTCAGAGAGTGATATAAAGTGTCAGAGAGTGTCTGAGAGAGTCAGAGAGAGTCAGAGAGTGTCAGAGACTGAGAGAGAGTGTCCGAGAGTGTCAGAGAGTGATAGAGAGTGATAGAGTGTGATAGAGAGTGTCTTTGAGTGTCAGAGAGTGTCAGAGAGTGATAGAGAAAGTCAGAGAGTGATCGAGTGTGTCTGAGAGTGTCTGTGAGTGACAGAGTATGTCAGAGATTGTCAGAGTGTGTCAGAGAGTAACAGAGAGGGATAGAGAGTGATAGAGAGTGTCTGAGAGTGTCAGAAAATGTCAGAGTGTGTCAGAGAGTGATAGAGAGTGATAGAGATTGTCTGAGAGTGTCAGAGTGCGTCAGAGTGTGTCAGAGAGTGATAGAGAGTGTCAGTGAGTGATAGAGAGTGTCTGAGAGTGTGAGAGATTGATAGAGTGTGTCAGAGAGTGTCAGAGAATGTCAGAGAATGTCAGAGTGTGTCAGAGAGTGTCCGAGAGTGTCAGAGAGAGATAGAGAGTGATAGAGTGTGATAGAGTGTGATAGAGAGTGTATTTGAGTGTCAGAGAGTGTCAGAGAGTGATAGAGAAAGTCAGAGAGTGATCGAGTGTGTCTGAGAGTGTTGTGAGTGACAGAGAATGTCAGAGAGTGATAGAGAGTTTCAGAGATTGTCAGAGTGTGTCAGAGAGTAATAGAGAGGGATAGAGAGTGTCAGTGAGTGATAGAGAGTGTCTGAGAGTGTCAGAGACTGATAGAGAGTGTCAGAAGGTGTCAGAGAGTGTCAGAGAATGTCAGAGTGTGTCAGAGAGTAACAGAGAGTGATAGAGATTGATAGAGAGTGTCTGAGAGTGTCAGAGTGTGTCAGAGAGTGTCAGAGAGTGATAGAGAGTGTCAGTGAGTGATAGAGAGTGTCTGAGAGTGTCAGAGACTGATAGAGAGTGTCAGAAGGTGTCAGAGAGTGTCAGAGAATGTCAGAGTGTGTCAGAGAGTAACAGAGAGTGATAGAGAGTGATAGAGAGTGTCAGAGAGTGTCAGAGACTGTCAGAGACTGATAGAGAGCTTCAGTGAGTGATAGAGAGTGTCTGAGAGTGTCAGAGCGTGTGTCAGAGAGTGTCAGAGAGTGATAGAGAGTGATAGAGAGTGTCAGAGAGTGTCAGAGACTGTCAGAGTGTGATAGAGAGCTTCAGTGAGTGATAGAGAGTGTCTGAGAGTGTCAGAGTTTGATAGAGAGTGATAGAGAGTGTCTGAGAGTACCAGAGAGTGTCAGAGAGTGTCAGAGAGTAACAGAGAGTGATAGAGCGTGTCAGACTGTGTCAGAGAGTTTCAGACTGTGTCAGAGAGTGTCAAAGAGTGATAGAAAGTGTCAGAGAGTGATAGAGAGTATCTGAGAGTGTCTGAGAGTGACAGAGAGTGTCTGAGGATATCAGTCAGTGTCAGAGAGTGATAGAGAGTGTCTGAGAGTGTCAGAGAGTGTCAGAGTGTGTCAGAGAATGTCAGAGAGCGATAGAGTGTGATAGAGAGTGTCAAATTGTGTCAGAGAGTGATAGAGAGTTTTATAGAGTGTCAGAGAGTTTCAGACTGTGTCAGAGCGTGTCAGAGAGTGATAGAAAGTATCAGAGAGTGATAGAGAGTGTCTGAGAGTGTCTGAGAGTGACAGAGAGTGTCTGAGTGTTTCAGTCAGTGTCAGAGAGTGATAGAGAGTGTCTGAGAGTGTCAGAGAGTGTCAGAGTGTGTCAGAGAATGTCAGAGAGCGATAGAGTGTGTCAGCGTGTGTCACAGAGTGTCAGAGAGAGTCAGAGAGTGATAGAGATTGTCAGAGAGTGTCAGAGTGTTTCAGAGAGTGTCAGTGAGTGACAGAGAGTGTCAGAGAGAGTGTGAGTGTGTCAGAGAGTTTCAGAGAGTGTCAGAGAGTGAGTGAGAGTGTCTGAGAGTGTCTGAGAGATACAGAGAGTGTCTGAGAGTTTCAGTGAGTGTCAGAGAGTGTCAGAGAGTTATAGAGAGTGTCTGAGAGTGTCAGAGAGTGATAGAGAGTGTCAGAGAGTGTCAGAGAGTAACAGAGAGTGATAGAGAGTGTCAGAGAGTGTCAGAGAGTTTCAGACTGTGTCAGAGAGTGTCAGAGAGTGATCGAAAGTGTCAGAGAGTGATAGAGAGTGTCTGAGAGTGTCTGAGAGTGACAGAGAGTGTCTGAGGGTGTCAGTCAGTGTCAGAGAGCGATAGAGAGTGTCTGAGAATGTCAGAGAGTGTCAGAGTGAGTCAGAGAATGTCAGAGAGCGATAGAGTGTGTCAGAGTGTGTCACAGAGTGTCAGAGAGTGTCAGAGAGTGATAGAGAGTGTCAAATTGTGTCAGAGAGTGATAGAGAGTGATAGAGAGTGTCAGAGAGTTTCAGACTGTGTCAGAGAGTGTCAGAGAGTGATAGAAAGTGTCAGAGAGTGATAGAGAGTGTCTGAGAGTGTCAGAGAATGTCAGAGTGTGTCACAGAAAGTCAGAGAGCGATAGAGTGTGTCAGAGTGTGTCACAGAGTGTCAGAGAGAGTCAGAGAGTGATAGAGATTGTCAGAGAGTGTCAGAGTGTGTCAGAGAGTGTCAAAGAGTGATAGAGAGTGTCAGAGAGAGTGTGAGTGTGTCAGAGAGTTTCAGAGAGTGTCAGAGAGTGAGAGAGAGTGTCTGAGAGTGTCTGAGAGATACAGAGAGTGTCTGAGAGTTTCAGTGAGTGTCAGAGAGTGATAGAGAGTGTCTGAGAGTGTCTGTGAGTGTCAGCGAGTGATAGAGCGTGATAGAGAGTGTCTGAGATTGCCTGAGAGTGTCTGGGAGTGTCAGCGAGTGATAGCGAGTGATAGAGATTTTCTGAGAATGTCAGAGAGTGTCAGAGAGTGATAGAGAGTAATAGAGAGTGTCTGAGAGTGTCAGAGAGTGACAGCGCGTGTCTGAGAGTGTCAGTGAGTGTCAGAGAGTGTTTAGAGAGTGTCTGAGATTGTCAGAGATTGTCAGAGTGTGCCAGAGAGTGATAGAGAGTGATAGAG
The DNA here is from genome assembly GCF_036365525.1 of Heterodontus francisci. Taxonomy (NCBI): domain Eukaryota; kingdom Metazoa; phylum Chordata; class Chondrichthyes; order Heterodontiformes; family Heterodontidae; genus Heterodontus; species Heterodontus francisci. Next base: position 31,693,611 of record NC_090421.1, read on the forward strand.
AGTGTCTGAGAGTTTCTGAGAATGTCAGAGTTTGTCAGAGAGTGTCAGTGAGTGAAAGAGTGTGTCAGAGAGTGATAGAGAGAGTCTGAGAGTGTCAGAAACTGATAGAGAGTGTCAGAGAGTGATAGAGAGTGTCAGAGAGTGTCAGAGACAGTCAGAGTGCGTCAGAGAGTGATAGAGAGTGATAGAGAGTGTCTGAGAGTGTCAGAGTGTGTCAGAGTGTGTCAGAGAGTGTCTGAGAGTGATAGAGAGTGATAGACAGTGATAGAGAGTGATAGAGAGTGATAGAGAGTGTCTGAGAGTGTCAGAGTGTGTCTGAGTGTGTCAGAGTGTGTCAGAGAGTGTCAGATAGTGTCAGAGAGGGTCAGAGTGAGTCAGAGTGTGCCAGAGAGTGATAGAGAGTGATGGAGAGTGTCAGAGAGTTTCATAGAGTGATAGATAGTGTCAGAGAGTGATATAGAGTGATAGAGACTGTCTGAGAGTGTCTGAGAGTGTCAGAGAGTGTCTGACAGTGTCAGAGAGTGATGGAGAGTGAAAGAGAGTGTCACAGAGAATCTGAGATTGTTAGGGAGTGATAGGGAGTGTCATAGAGGGATAGAGAGTGAAAGAGAGTATCTGAGAGTGTCAGAGATTGTCAGACAGTGTCAGAGAGTGATAGGAAGTGTCTGAGACTGTCTGAGATTATCTGAGAGTGTCAGAGAGTGTCAGAGTGTGATAGAAAGTGTGAGAGAGTGTCTGATAAGTTCAGAGAGTGATATAAAGTGTCAGAGAGTGTCTGAGAGAGTCAGAGAGAGTCAGAGAGTGTCAGAGAGTGAGAGAGAGTGTCCGAGAGTGTCAGAGAGTGATAGAGAGTGATGGAGTGTGATAGAGAGTGTCTTTGAGTGTCAGAGAGTGTCAGAGAGTGATAGAGAAAGTCAGAGAGTGATCGAGTGTGTCTGAGAGTGTCTGTGAGTGACAGAGTATGTCAGAGATTGTCAGAGTGTGTCAGAGAGTAACAAAGAGGGATAGAGAGTGATAGAGAGTGTCTGAGAGTGTCAGAGAGTGTCTGAGACTTTCAGAGAGTGATAGAGAGTGATAGAGAGTGATAGTGAGTGTCTGAGAGTGTCAGAGAGTGATAGAGAGTGATCGTGAGTGTCTGAGAGTGTCAGAGAGTGATAGAGAGTGATAGAGAGTGATAGGCGGTGTCTGAGAGTGTCAGAGAGTGTCAGAGAGAGTCAGAGAGTGTTAGAGAGTGATAGAGAGTGTCAGAGAGTGTCAGAGAGTGTCTGAGAGAGTCTGAGAGTGTCAGAGACTGTCAGAGTGTGTCAGAGAGTGATAAAGAGTGATCGAGAGTGTCTGAGTGTGTCAGAGAGTGATAGAGAGTGTCAGAGAGTGTCAGAGAGCGTCAGAGAGTGTCAGAGAGTGATAGAGAGTGTCTGAGGTGTCTGAGAGTGACAGAGAGTGTCTGCGAGTGTCAGTGAGTGTCAGAGAGTGATATAGGGTGTCTGAGAGTGTCTGAGAGTGTCTGAGAGTGTCAGAGATTGTCAGAGTGTGTCAGAGTGATAGAGAGTGTCTGAGACTGTCAGAGAGTGTCAGATTGTGTCAGAGTGCGTCAGAGAGTGATAGAGATTGATAGGGAGTGTCTGAGAGTGTCAGAGAGTGTCTGAGAGTGTCAGAGAGTGTCAGAGCGTCGTAGAGAGTGTCTGAGAATGCCAGAGAGTGTCTGAGAGTGTCTGAGAGTGTCAGAGAGTGATAGAGATTGTCTGAGAGTGTCAGAGAGTGTCAGAGTGTATCAGAGAGAGTCAGAGAGTGATTGAGAGTGTCAGAAAATGATAGAGACAGTCAGGGAGTGATAGAGAGAGTCTGAGAGTTTCAGAGAGTGTCTGAGAGTGTCAGAGAGTGTCAGAGAGTGTTAGAGAGTGTCTGAGAGTGTCAGAGAGTGTCAGAGAGTGTCAGAGAGTGATAGAGTGTGATAGAGAGTGTCAGAGAGTGTCAGAGACAGTCAGTGTGCGTCAGAGAGTGATAGAGAGTGTCAGAGAGTGATGGAGAGAGTCTGAGAGTGTCAGAAACTGATAGAGAGTGTCAGAGAGTGATAGAGAGTGTCAGAGAGTGTCAGAGACAGTCAGAGTGCGTCAGAGAGTGATAGAGAGTGTCTGAGAGTGTCAGAGAGTGTCAGAGTGTGTCAGAGAGTGTCAGAGAGTGATAGAGAGTGATAGACAGTGATAGAGAGTGATAGAGAGTGATAGAGAGTGTCTGAGTGTGTCAGAGTGTGTCAGAGACTGTCAGATAGTGTCAGAGAGGGTCAGAGTGAGTCAGAGTGTGCCAGAGAGTGATAGAGAGTGATGGAGAGTGTCAGAGAGTTTCATTGAGTGATAGATAGTGTCAGAGAGTGATATAGAGTGATAGAGAGTGTCTGAGAGTGTCTGAGAGTGTCAGAGAGTGTCTGAGAGTGTCAGAGAGTGTCTGACAGTGTCAGAGAGTGATGGAGAATGAAAGAGAGTGTCATAGAGAATCTGAGATTGTTAGGGAGTGATAGGGAGTGTCATAGAGGGATAGAGAGTGAAAGAGAGTGTCTGAGAGTGTCAGAGATTGTCAGACAGTGTCAGAGAGTGATAGGAAGTATCTGAGACTATCTGAGATTATCTGAGAGTGTCAGAGAGTGTCAGAGTGTGATAGAAAGTGTCAGAGAGGGTCTGAGAGGTTCAGAGAGTGATATAAAGTGTCAGAGAGTGTCTGAGAGAGTCAGAGAGAGTCAGAGAGTGTCAGAGACTGAGAGAGAGTGTCCGAGAGTGTCAGAGAGTGATAGAGAGTGATAGAGTGTGATAGAGAGTGTCTTTGAGTGTCAGAGAGTGTCAGAGAGTGATAGAGAAAGTCAGAGAGTGATCGAGTGTGTCTGAGAGTGTCTGTGAGTGACAGAGTATGTCAGAGATTGTCAGAGTGTGTCAGAGAGTAACAGAGAGGGATAGAGAGTGATAGAGAGTGTCTGAGAGTGTCAGAAAATGTCAGAGTGTGTCAGAGAGTGATAGAGAGTGATAGAGATTGTCTGAGAGTGTCAGAGTGTGTCAGAGTGTGTCAGAGAGTGATAGAGAGTGTCAGTGAGTGATAGAGAGTGTCTGAGAGTGTGAGAGATTGATAGAGTGTGTCAGAGAGTGTCAGAGAATGTCAGAGAATGTCAGAGTGTGTCAGAGAGTGTCCGAGAGTGTCAGAGAGAGATAGAGAGTGATAGAGTGTGATAGAGTGTGATAGAGAGTGTATTTGAGTGTCAGAGAGTGTCAGAGAGTGATAGAGAAAGTCAGAGAGTGATCGAGTGTGTCTGAGAGTGTTGTGAGTGACAGAGAATGTCAGAGAGTGATAGAGAGTTTCAGAGATTGTCAGAGTGTGTCAGAGAGTAATAGAGAGGGATAGAGAGTGTCAGTGAGTGATAGAGAGTGTCTGAGAGTGTCAGAGACTGATAGAGAGTGTCAGAAGGTGTCAGAGAGTGTCAGAGAATGTCAGAGTGTGTCAGAGAGTAACAGAGAGTGATAGAGATTGATAGAGAGTGTCTGAGAGTGTCAGAGTGTGTCAGAGAGTGTCAGAGAGTGATAGAGAGTGTCAGTGAGTGATAGAGAGTGTCTGAGAGTGTCAGAGACTGATAGAGAGTGTCAGAAGGTGTCAGAGAGTGTCAGAGAATGTCAGAGTGTGTCAGAGAGTAACAGAGAGTGATAGAGAGTGATAGAGAGTGTCAGAGAGTGTCAGAGACTGTCAGAGACTGATAGAGAGATTCAGTGAGTGATAGAGAGTGTCTGAGAGTGTCAGAGCGTGTGTCAGAGAGTGTCAGAGAGTGATAGAGAGTGATAGAGAGTGTCAGAGAGTGTCAGAGACTGTCAGAGTGTGATAGAGAGCTTCAGTGAGTGATAGAGAGTGTCTGAGAGTGTCAGAGTTTGATAGAGAGTGATAGAGAGTGTCTGAGAGTACCAGAGAGTGTCAGAGAGTGTCAGAGAGTAACAGAGAGTGATAGAGCGTGTCAGACTGTGTCAGAGAGTTTCAGACTGTGTCAGAGAGTGTCAAAGAGTGATAGAAAGTGTCAGAGAGTGATAGAGAGTATCTGAGAGTGTCTGAGAGTGACAGAGAGTGTCTGAGGATATCAGTCAGTGTCAGAGAGTGATAGAGAGTGTCTGAGAGTGTCAGAGAGTGTCAGAGTGTGTCAGAGAATGTCAGAGAGCGATAGAGTGTGATAGAGAGTGTCAAATTGTGTCAGAGAGTGATAGAGAGTTTTATAGAGTGTCAGAGAGTTTCAGACTGTGTCAGAGCGTGTCAGAGAGTGATAGAACGTATCAGAGAGTGATAGAGAGTGTCTGAGAGTGACAGAGAGTGTCTGAGGGTTTCAGTCAGTGTCAGAGAGTGATAGAGAGTGTCTGAGAGTGTCAGAGAGTGTCAGAGTGTGTCAGAGAATGTCAGAGAGCGATAGAGTGTGTCAGCGTGTGTCACAGAGTGTCAGAGAGAGTCAGAGAGTGATAGAGATTGTCAGAGAGTGTCAGAGTGTTTCAGAGAGTGTCAGTGAGTGACAGAGAGTGTCAGAGAGAGTGTGAGTGTGTCAGAGAGTTTCAGAGAGTGTCAGAGAGTGAGTGAGAGTGTCTGAGAGTGTCTGAGAGATACAGAGAGTGTCTGAGAGTTTCAGTGAGTGTCAGAGAGTGTCAGAGAGTTATAGAGAGTGTCTGAGAGTGTCAGAGAGTGTCAGAGAGTAACAGAGAGTGATAGAGAGTGTCAGAGAGTGTCAGAGAGTTTCAGACTGTGTCAGAGAGTGTCAGAGAGTGATCGAAAGTGTCAGAGAGTGATAGAGAGTGTCTGAGAGTGTCTGAGAGTGACAGAGAGTGTCTGAGGGTGTCAGTCAGTGTCAGAGAGCGATAGAGAGTGTCTGAGAATGTCAGAGAGTGTCAGAGTGAGTCAGAGAATGTCAGAGAGCGATAGAGTGTGTCAGAGTGTGTCACAGAGTGTCAGAGAGTGTCAGAGAGTGATAGAGAGTGTCAAATTGTGTCAGAGAGTGATAGAGAGTGATAGAGAGTGTCAGAGAGTTTCAGACTGTGTCAGAGAGTGTCAGAGAGTGATAGAAAGTGTCAGAGAGTGATAGAGAGTGTCTGAGAGTGTCAGAGAATGTCAGAGTGTGTCACAGAAAGTCAGAGAGCGATAGAGTGTGTCAGAGTGTGTCACAGAGTGTCAGAGAAGTCAGAGAGTGATAGAGATTGTCAGAGAGTGTCAGAGTGTGTCAGAGAGTGTCAAAGAGTGATAGAGAGTGTCAGAGAGAGTGTGAGTGTGTCAGAGAGTTTCAGAGAGTGTCAGAGAGTGAGAGAGAGTGTCTGAGAGTGTCTGAGAGATACAGAGAGTGTCTGAGAGTTTCAGTGAGTGTCAGAGAGTGATAGAGAGTGTCTGAGAGTGTCTGTGAGTGTCAGCGAGTGATAGAGCGTGATAGAGAGTGTCTGAGATTGTCTGAGAGTGTCTGGGAGTGTCAGCGAGTGATAGCGAGTGATAGAGATTTTCTGAGAATGTCAGAGAGTGTCAGAGAGTGATAGAGAGTAATAGAGAGTGTCTGAGAGTGTCAGAGAGTGACAGCGCGTGTCTGAGAGTGTCAGTGAGTGTCAGAGAGTGTTTAGAGAGTGTCTGAGATTGTCAGAGATTGTCAGAGTGTGCCAGAGAGTGATAGAGAGTGATAGAGAGTGTCTGAGAGTTTCTGAGAATGTCAGAGTTTGTCAGAGAGTGTCAGTGAGTGAAAGAGTGTGTCAGAGAGTGATAGAGAGAGTCTGAGAGTGTCAGAAACTGATAGAGAGTGTCAGAGAGTGATAGAGAGTGTCAGAGAGTGTCAGAGACAGTCAGAGTGCGTCAGAGAGTGATAGAGAGTGATAGAGAGTGTCTGAGAGTGTCAGAGTGTGTCAGAGTGTGTCAGAGAGTGTCTGAGAGTGATAGAGAGTGATAGACAGTGATAGAGAGTGATAGAGAGTGATAGAGAGTGTCTGAGAGTGTCAGAGTGTGTCTGAGTGTGTCAGAGTGTGTCAGAGAGTGTCAGATAGTGTCAGAGAGGGTCAGAGTGAGTCAGAGTGTGCCAGAGAGTGATAGAGAGTGATGGAGAGTGTCAGAGAGTTTCATAGAGTGATAGATAGTGTCAGAGAGTGATATAGAGTGATAGAGACTGTCTGAGAGTGTCTGAGAAAGTCAGAGAGTGTCTGAGAGTGTCAGAGAGTGATGGAGAGTGAAAGAGAGTGTCACAGAGAATCTGAGATTGTTAGGGAGTGATAGGGAGTGTCATAGAGGGATAGAGAGTGAAAGAGAGTATCTGAGAGTGTCAGAGATTGTCAGACAGTGTCAGAGAGTGATAGGAAGTGTCTGAGACTGTCTGAGATTATCTGAGAGTGTCAGAGAGTGTCAGAGTGTGATAGAAAGTGTGAGAGAGTGTCTGATAAGTTCAGAGAGTGATATAAAGTGTCAGAGAGTGTCTGAGAGAGTCAGAGAGAGTCAGAGAGTGTCAGAGAGTGAGAGAGAGTGTCCGAGAGTGTCAGAGAGTGATAGAGAGTGATGGAGTGTGATAGAGAGTGTCTTTGAGTGTCAGAGAGTGTCAGAGAGTGATAGAGAAAGTCAGAGAGTGATCGAGTGTGTCTGAGAGTGTCTGTGAGTGACAGAGTATGTCAGAGATTGTCAGAGTGTGTCAGAGAGTAACAAAGAGGGATAGAGAGTGATAGAGAGTGTCTGAGAGTGTCAGAGAGTGTCTGAGACTTTCAGAGAGTGATAGAGAGTGATAGAGAGTGATAGTGAGTGTCTGAGAGTGTCAGAGAGTGATAGAGAGTGATCGTGAGTGTCTGAGAGTGTCAGAGAGTGATAGAGAGTGATAGAGAGTGATAGGCGGTGTCTGAGAGTGTCAGAGAGTGTCAGAGAGAGTCAGAGAGTGTTAGAGAGTGATAGAGAGTGTCAGAGAGTGTCAGAGAGTGTCTGAGAGAGTCTGAGAGTGTCAGAGACTGTCAGAGTGTGTCAGAGAGTGATAAAGAGTGATCGAGAGTGTCTGAGTGTGTCAGAGAGTGATAGAGAGTGTCAGAGAGTGTCAGAGAGCGTCAGAGAGTGTCAGAGAGTGATAGAGAGTGTCTGAGGTGTCTGAGAGTGACAGAGAGTGTCTGCGAGTGTCAGTGAGTGTCAGAGAGTGATATAGGGTGTCTGAGAGTGTCTGAGAGTGTCTGAGAGTGTCAGAGATTGTCAGAGTGTGTCAGAGTGATAGAGAGTGTCTGAGACTGTCAGAGAGTGTCAGATTGTGTCAGAGTGCGTCAGAGAGTGATAGAGATTGATAGAGAGTGTCTGAGAGTGTCAGAGAGTGTCTGAGAGAGTCAGAGAGTGTCAGAGCGTCGTAGAGAGTGTCTGAGAATGCCAGAGAGTGTCTGAGAGTGTCAGAGAGTGATAGAGATTGTCTGAGAGTGTCAGAGAGTGTCAGAGTGTATCAGAGAGAGTCAGAGAGTGATTGAGAGTGTCAGAAAATGATAGAGACAGTCAGGGAGTGATAGAGAGAGTCTGAGAGTTTCAGAGAGTGTCTGAGAGTGTCAGAGAGTGTCAGAGAGTGATAGAGAGTGTCTGAGAGTGTCAGAGAGTGTCAGAGAGTGTCAGAGTGTGTCAGAGAGTAATAGAGAGTGAAAGAGAGTGTCAGAGAGTGTCATAGAGTGATAGAGAGTGACAAAGAGTGTCAGAGAGTGATAGAGAGTTTTTGAGTGTGTCAGAGAGTGTCAGAGATTGTCAGAGAGTGCCAGAGAGTGATAGAGAGTGTCTGAGAGTGTCTGAGAGTGTCTGAGAGTGCCAGAGAGTGATAGAGAGTGTCTGAGTGTGTCAGAGAGTGTCAGAGAGTGTCAGAGAGCGTCAGAGTGTGATAGAGAGTTTCTGGAGTGTCAGAGAGGGTCAGAGAGTGATAGAGAGAGATAGAGAGTGTCTGAGAGCGTTGGAGAGTGTCAGAGCGTGATAGAGAGTGATTGAGTGTGTCTGAGAGTGTCAGTGAGTGTCAGAGAGTGTCAGAGTGTATAAGAGAGTGTCAGAGAGGGATAGAGCGTGTCTGAGAGTGTCAGAGAGCGTCAGCGTGTGATAGAGAGTGATAGAGAGTGTCTGAGAGTGACAGAGAATGTCAGAGAGTGTCAGAGAGTGACTGAGAGTGTCAGAGTGTGTCAGAGAGTGGTTGAGAATGTCTGAGAGTGTCTGAGAGTGTCAGAGAGTGATAGAAAGTGATATGGAGCATCTGAAAGTGATTGAGAGTGTTTAAGAGTGTCAGAGAGTGTCAGAGAGTGTTAGAGAGTGTCTGAGAATGTCAGAGAGTGTCAGAGCTTGTCAGAGTGTGATAGTGACAGTCAGAGAGTGTCAGAGAGTGATAGGGAGTGTCTGAGAGTGTCAGAGAGGGATTGAGAGTGTCTGAGAGTGTCAGAGAGTGATCGAGAGCGTCTGAGAGCGTCAGAGAGTGTCAGAGAGTGATTGAGTGTGTCAGAGAGTGATTGAGAGTGATTGAGAATGTCTGAGAGTGTCCGAGAGTGTCAGAGAGTGTCAGCGAGTGTCAGAGAGTGATAAAGATTGTCAGAGAATGTCAGAGAGTTGTAGAGAGAGATAGTGTGTGTCAGAGAGTGACCGAGAGTGATATAGAGTGTCAGAGAGTGTCAGAGAGCGTCAGAGCTTGTCAGAGAGTGATCGAGAGAGTCAAGAGTGTCAGAGAGTGATAGGCAGTGTGTGAGAGTGTCAGAGAGTGATTGAGAGTGTCAGAGAGTGATTGAGAGTGTCTGAGAGAGTCAGAGAGTGTCAGAGAGTGTCAGAGAGTAATCGAGAGTTTCAGAGAGGGTCAGAGAATGTCAGAGAGTGATAGCGAGTGTCTGAGAGTGTCAGAGAGTGTCTGAGAGTGTCTGAGACTGTCTGAGAGTGATAGAGAGTGTCTGAGAGTGTCAGAGAGTGTCAGCGAGTGTCTGGGAGTGATAGACAGTGTCAGAGAGTGTCAGAGAGTGGCAGAGAGTTTCAGAGAGTGTCAGAGAGTGTCAGAGAGTGTCAGAGAGTGTTAGAGAGTGCCTGAGAGTGTCAGAGAGTGATACAGAGTTTCTGAGAGTGATAAAGTGTGTCAGAGAGTGTCAGAGAGTGATAGAAAGTGTCAGAGAATGTCAGAGAGTGTCAGAGAGTGACAGAGAGTGATTGAGAATGTCTGAGAGTGTCTGAGAGTGTCAGAGAGTGATTGAGAGTGTCTGAGAGTGTCAGAGAGTGATAGAAAGTGATATAGAGCGCCTGAGAGTGATTGAGAGTGTTTAAGAGTGTCAGAGAGTGTCAGAGAGTGATAGAGAGTGTCTGAGAATGTCAGAGAGTGTCAGAGAGTGCTTGAGAGTGTCTGAGAGTGTCAGAGAGTGATCGAGAGCATCTGAGAGTGTCAGAGAGTGTCAGAGAGTTATTGAGAGTGTCAGAGAGTGATTGAGAGTGATTGAGAGTGTCAGAGAGTGTCAGAGACTGATAGAGATTGTCAGAGAATGTCAGAGAGTGGTAGAGAGAGATAGAGTGTGTGAGAGAGTGACCGAGAGTGATACAGAGTGTCAGAGAGTGATTGGGAGTGTCTGAGAGTGTCAGAGAGTGTCAGAGAGTGATTTACAGTGTCAGAGAGTGTCAGAGAGTGTCAGAGAGTGATTTTGACTGATTGAGAATGACTGAGAGTGTCAGAGAGTTTCAGAGAGTGATAGAGAGTGTCAGAGAGTGATAGAGAGTGATAGAGAGTTTAGGAGAGTTATAGAGAGTGTCAGACAGTGATAGAGAGTGTCAGAGAGTTTCAGAGAGTGTCTGAGACTGTCAGAGAGTGATAGAGAGTGATAGAGAGTTTCAGAGAGTGATAGAGAATGTCAGAGAGTGATAGAGAGTGTCAGAGAGTGTCAGAGAGTAATAGAGAGTGATAGTGAGTGTCTGAGAGTGTCAGAGAGTGATCGAGAGTCATCGAGAGTGATAGTGAGTGTCTGAGAGTGTCAGAGAGTGATAGAGAGTGATAGTGAGTGTCTGAGAGTGTCAGAGAGTGTCAGAGAGTGTCAGAGAGTGATACAGAGTTTCTGAGAGTGATAAAGTGTGTCAGAGAGTGTCAGAGAGTGATAGAAAGTGTCAGAGAATGTCAGAGAGTGTCAGAGAGTGGCAGAGAGTGATTGAGAATGTCTGAGAGTGTCTGAGAGTGTCAGAGAGTGATTGAGAGTGTCTGAGAGTGTCAGAGAGTGATAGAAAGTGATATAGAGCGCCTGAGAGTGATTGAGAGTGTTTAAGAGTGTCAGAGAGTGTCAGAGAGTGATAGAGAGTGTCTGAGAATGTCAGAGAGTGTCAGAGAGTGCTTGAGAGTGTCTGAGAGTGTCAGAGAGTGATCGAGAGCATCTGAGAGTGTCAGAGAGTGTCAGAGAGTTATTGAGAGTGTCAGAGAGTGATTGAGAGTGATTGAGAGTGTCAGAGAGTGTCAGAGACTGATAGAGATTGTCAGAGAATGTCAGAGAGTGGTAGAGAGAGATAGAGTGTGTCAGAGAGTGACCGAGAGTGATACAGAGTGTCAGAGAGTGATTGGGAGTGTCTGAGAGTGTCAGAGAGTGATTTACAGTGTCAGAGAGTGTCAGAGAGTGTCAGAGAGTGATTTTGACTGATTGAGAATGACTGAGAGTGTCAGAGAGTTTCAGAGAGTGATAGAGAGTGTCAGAGAGTGATAGAGAGTGATAGAGAGTTTAGGAGAGTTATAGAGAGTGTCAGACAGTGATAGAGAGTGTCAGAGAGTTTCAGAGAGTGTCTGAGACTGTCAGAGAGTGATAGAGAGTGATAGAGAGTTTCAGAGAGTGATAGAGAATGTCAGAGAGTGATAGAGAGTGTCAGAGAGTGTCAGAGAGTAATAGAGAGTGATAGTGAGTGTCTGAGAGTGTCAGAGAGTGATCGAGAGTCATCGACAGTGATAGTGAGTGTCTGAGAGTGTCAGAGAGTGATAGAGAGTGATAGTGAGTGTCTGAGAGTGTCAGAGAGTGTCAGAGAGTGTCAGAGAGTGACAGAGAGTGATAGGCGGTGTCTGAGAGTGTCAGGGAGTGTCAGCGAGAGTCAGAGAGTGTTAGAGAGTGATAGAGAGTGTCAAAGAGTGTCAGAGAGTGTCTGAGAGAGTCTGAGAGTGTCAGAGACTGCCAGAGTGTGTCAGAGAGTGATAGAGAGTGATCGAGAGTGATAGATAGTGATCGAGAGTGTCAGAGAGTGTCATAGAGTGATCGAGAGTGTCAGAGAGTGTCAGAGAGCGTCAGAGAGTGTCAGAGAGTTTCAGAGAGTGATAGAGAGTGTCAGAGGTGTCTGAGAGTGACAGAGAGTGTCTGAGAGTGTCTGAGAGTGTCAGAGATTGTCAGAGTGTGTCAGAGAGTGATAAAGAGTGTCTGAGACTGTCAGAGAGTGTCAGATTGTGTCAGAGTGTGTCAGAGAGTGATAGAGATTGATAGAGAGTGTGTGAGAGTGTCAGAGAGTGTCTGAGAGTGTCAGAGAGGGTCAGAGCGTCATGGAGAGTGTCTGAGAATGCCAGAGAGTGTCTGAGAGTGTCAGAGAATGTCAGAGAGTGATAGAGAGTGTCTGAGAGTGTCAGAGAGTGTCAGAGTGTATCAGAGAGAGTCAGAGAGTGATTGAGAGTGTCAGAGAGTGTCAGAGAGTGTCAGAGTGTGTCAGAGAATAGTAGAGAGTGATGGAGAGTGTCAGAGAGAGTCAGAGAGTGTCATAGAGTGATAGAGAGTGTCAAAGAGTGTCAGAGAGTGATAGAGAGTTATTGAGTGTGTCTGAGAGTGTCAGAGATTGTCAGAGAGTGCCAGAGAGTGATAGAGAGTGTCTGAGAGTGTCAGAGAGTGATAGAGAGTGTCTGAGTGTGTCAGAGAGTGTCAGAGAGCGTCAGAGTGTGATAGAGAGATTCTGGAGTGTCAGAGAGGGTCAGAGAGTGATAGAGAGAGATAGAGAGTGTCTGAGAGCGTCGGAGAGTGTCAGAGAGTGTCAGAGAGTGATAGAGAGTGATAGAGAGTGTCAGAGAGTGTCTGAGAATGTCAGAGAGTGATAGAGATTGTCAGAGAGTGACAGAGCGTGATAGAGACTGATTGAGTGTGTCTGAGAGTGTCAGTGAGTGTCAGAGTGTATCAGAGAGTGTCAGAGAGTGACAGAGAGTGTCTGAGAGTGTCAGAGAGCGTCAGCGTGTGATAGAGAGTGATGGAGAGTGTCTGAGAGTGACAGAGAATGTCAGAGAGTGTCAGAGAGTGACTGAGAGTGTCAGAGTGTGTCAGAGAGTGATTGAGAATGTCTGAGAGTGTCTGAGAGTGTCAGAGAGTGATAGAAAGTGATATGGAGCATCTGAAAGTGATTGAGAGTGTTTAAGAGTGTCAGAGAGTGTCAGAGAGTGTTAGAGAGTGTGATAGTGACTGTCAGAGAGTGTCAGAGAGTGATAGGGAGTGTCTGAGAGTGTCAGAGAGGGATTGAGAGTGTCAGAGAGTGTCAGAGAGTGATTGAGTGTGTCAGAGAGTGATTGAGAGTGATTGAGAATGTCTGAGAGTGTCCGAGAGTGTCAGAGAGTGTCAGCGAGTGTCAGAGAGTGATAGAGATTGTCAGAGAATGTCAGAGAGTGGTAGAGAGAGATCGAGTGTGTCAGAGAGTGACCGAGAGTGATATAGAGTGTCAGAGAGTGTCAGAGAGCGTCAGAGCTTGTCAGAGAGTGATCGAGAGAGTCAAGAGTGTCAGAGAGTGATAGGCAGTGTGTGAGAGTGTCAGAGAGTGATTGAGAGTGTCAGAGAGCGTCAGAGAGTGATTGAGAGTGTCTGAGAGTGTCAGAGAGTGTCTGAGATTGTCTGAGACTGTCTGAGAGTGATAGAGAGTGTCTGAGAGTGTCAGCGAGTGTCTGAGAGTGATGGAGAGTGTCTGAGAGTGTCAGAGAGTGTCAGAGAGTTTCAGAGAGTGTCAGAGAGTGTCAGAGAGTGTTAGAGAGTGCCTGAGAGTGTCAGAGAGTGATACAGAGTGTCTGAGAGTGATAAAGTGTGTCAGAGAGTGTCAGAGAGTGATAGAAAGTGTCAGAGAATGTCAGAGAGTGTCGGAGAGTGGCAGAGAGTGATTGAGAATGTCTGAGAGTGTCTGAGAGTGTCAGAGAGTGATTGAGAGTGTCTGAGAGTGTCAGAGAGTGATAGAAAGTGATATAGAGCGCCTGAGAGTGATTGAGAGTGTTTAAGAGTGTCAGAGAGTGTCAGAGAGTGATAGAGAGTGTCTGAGAATGTCAGAGAGTTTCAGAGAGTGCTTGAGAGTGTCTGAGAGTGTCAGAGAGTGATCGGGAGCATCTGAGAGTGTCAGAGAGTGTCAGAGAGTTATTGAGAGTGTCAGAGAGTGATTGAGAGTGATTGAGAGTGTCAGAGAGTGTCAGAGACTGATAGAGATTGTCAGAGAATGTCAGAGAGTGCTGGAGAGAGATAGAGTGTGTCAGAGAGTGACCGAGAGTGATACAGAGTGTCAGAGAGTGATTGGGAGTGTCTGAGAGTGTCAGAGAGTGTCAGAGAGTGATTTACAGTGTCAGAGAGTGTCAGAGAGTGATTTTGACTGATTGAGAATGTCTGAGAGTGTCAGAAAGTTTCAGAGAGTGATAGAGAGTGTCAGAGAGTGATAGAGAGTTTAGGAGAGTGATAGAGAGTGTCAGACAGTGATAGAGAGTGTCAGAGAGTTTCAGAGAGTGTCTGAGACAGTCAGAGAGTGATAGAGAGTGATAGAGAGTTTCAGAGAGTGATAGAGAATGTCAGAGAGTGATAGAGAGTGTCAGAGAGTGTCAGAGAGTAATAGAGAGTGATAGTGAGTGTCTGAGAGTGTCAGAGAGTGATCGAGAGTGATCGAGAGTGATAGTGAGTGTCTGAGAGTGTCAGAGAGTGATAGAGAGTGATAGTGAGTGTCTGAGAGTGTCAGAGAGTGATAGAGAGTGATAGTGAGTGTCTGAGAGTGTCAGAGAGTGTCAGAGAGTGTCAGAGAGTGATAGAGAGTGATAGGCGGTGTCTGAGAGTGTCAGGGTGTGTCAGAGAGAGTCAGAGAGTGTTAGAGAGTGATAGAGAGTGTCAAAGAGTGTCAGAGAGTGTCTGAGAGAGTCTGAGAGTGTCAGAGACTGTCAGAGTGTGTCAGAGAGTGATAGAGAGTGATCGAGAGTGATAGATAGTGATCGAGAGTGTCAGAGAGTGTCAGAGAGTGTCATAGAGTGATAGAGAGTGTCAGAGAGTTTCAGAGAGCGTCAGAGAGTGTCAGAGAGTTTCAGAGAGTGATAGAGAGTGTCTGAGGTGTCTGAGAGTGACAGAGAGTGTCTGCGAGTGTCAGTGAGTGTCAGAGAGTGATATAGGGTGTCTGAGAGTGTCTGAGAGTGTCTGAGAGTGTCTGAGAGTGTCAGAGATTGTCAGAGTGTGTCAGAGAGTGATAGAGAGTGTCTGAGACTGTCAGAGAGTGTCAGATTGTGTCAGAGTGTGTCAGAGAGTGATAGAGATTGATAGAGAGTGTGTGAGAGTGTCAGAGAGTGTCTGAGAGTGTCAGAGAGGGTCAGAGCGTCATGGAGAGTGTCTGAGAATGCCAGAGAGTGTCTGAGAGTGTCAGAGAATGTCAGAGAGTGATAGAGAGTGTCTGAGAGTGTCAGAGAGTGTCAGAGTGTATCAGAGAGAGTCAGAGAGTGATTGAGAGTGTCAGAGAGTGTCAGAGAGTGTCAGAGTGTGTCAGAGAGTAATAGAGAGTGATGCAGAGTGTCAGAGAGTGATCGAGAGTGATCGAGAGTGATAGTGAGTGTCTGAGAGTGTCAGAGAGTGTCAGAGAGTGATAGAGAGTGATAGGCGGTGTCTGAGAGTGTCAGAGAGTGTCAGAGAGAGTCAGAGAGTGTTAGAGAGTGATAGTGAGTGTCTGAGAGTGTCAGAGAGTGATCGAGAGTGATCGAGAGTGATAGTGAGTGTCTGAGAGTGATCGAGAGTGATCGAGAGTGATAGTGAGTGTCTGAGAGTGTCAGAGAGTGATAGAGAGTGATAGTGAGTGTCTGAGAGTGTCAGAGAGTGATAGAGAGTGATAGGCGGTGTCTGAGAGTGTCAGAGAGTGTCAGAGAGAGTCAGAGAGTGTTAGAGAGTGATAGAGAGTGTCAAAGAGTGTCAGAGAGTGTCTGAGAGAGTCTGAGAGTGTCAGAGACTGTCAGATTGTGTCGGAGAGTGATAGAGAGTGATCGAGAGTGATAGAGAGTGATAGAGTGTGTCAGAGAGTGTCATAGAGTGATAGAGAGTGTCAGAGAGTGTCAGAGAGCGTCAGAGAGTGTCAGAGAGTTTCAGAGAGTGATAGAGAGTGTCTGAGGTGTCTGAGAGTGACAGAGAGTGTCTGCGAGTGTCAGTGAGTGTCAGAGAGTGATATAGGGTGTCTGAGAGTGTCTGAGAGTGTCTGAGAGTGTCAGAGATAGTCAGAGTGTGTCAGAGAGTGATAGAGAGTGTCTGAGACTGTCAGAGAGTGTCAGATTGTGTCAGAGTGTGTCAGAGAGTGATAGAGATTGATAGAGAGTGTGTGAGGGTGTCAGAGAGTGTCTGAGAGTGTCAGAGAGGGTCAGAGCGTCATGGAGAGTGTCTGAGAATGCCAGAGAGTGTCTGAGAGTGTCAGAGAGTGTCAGAGAGTGATAGAGAGTGTCTGAGAGTGTCAGAGCGTGTCAGAGTGTATCAGAGAGAGTCAGAGAGTGATTGAGATTGTCAGAAAATGATAGAGACAGACAGAGAGTGATAGAGAGTGATAGAGAGTCTGAGAGCGTCAGCGAGTGTCTGAGAGTGTCAGAGAGTGTCAGAGAGTGATAGAGAGTGTCTGAGAGTGTCAGAGAGTGTCAGAGAGTGTCAGAGTGTGTCAGAGAGTAATAGAAAGTGATAGAGATTGTCAGATAGTGTCAGAGAGTGTCATAGAGTGATAGAGAGAGTCAAAGAGTGTCAGAGAGTGATAGAGAGTTATTGAGTGTGTCTGAGCGTGTCAGAGATTGTCAGAGAGTGCCAGAGAGTGATAGAGAGTGTCTGAGAGTGTCTGAGAGTGTCAGAGAGTGATAGAGAGTGATAGTGAGTGTCTGAGAGTGTCAGAGAGTGATAGAGAGTGATAGGCGGTGTCTGAGAGTGTCAGAGAGTGTCAGAGAGAGTCAGAGAGTGTTAGAGAGTGATAGAGAGTGTCAAAGAGTGTCAGAGAGTGTCTGAGAGAGTCTGAGAGTGTCAGAGACTGTCAGATTGTGTCGGAGAGTGATAGAGAGTGATCGAGAGTGATAGAGAGTGATAGAGTGTGTCAGAGAGTGTCATAGAGTGATAGAGAGTGTCAGAGAGTGTCAGAGAGCGTCAGAGAGTGTCAGAGAGTTTCAGAGAGTGATAGAGAGTGTCTGAGGTGTCTGAGAGTGACAGAGAGTGTCTGCGAGTGTCAGTGAGTGTCAGAGAGTGATATAGGGTGTCTGAGAGTGTCTGAGAGTGTCTGAGAGTGTCAGAGATAGTCAGAGTGTGTCAGAGAGTGATAGAGAGTGTCTGAGACTGTCAGAGAGTGTCAGATTGTGTCAGAGTGTGTCAGAGAGTGATAGAGATTGATAGAGAGTGTGTGAGGGTGTCAGAGAGTGTCTGAGAGTGTCAGAGAGGGTCAGAGCGTCATGGAGAGTGTCTGAGAATGCCAGAGAGTGTCTGAGAGTGTCAGAGAGTGTCAGAGAGTGATAGAGAGTGTCTGAGAGTGTCAGAGCGTGTCAGAGTGTATCAGAGAGAGTCAGAGAGTGATTGAGATTGTCAGAAAATGATAGAGACAGTCAGAGAGTGATAGAGAGTGATAGAGAGTCTGAGAGCGTCAGCGAGTGTCTGAGAGTGTCAGAGAGTGTCAGAGAGTGATAGAGAGTGTCTGAGAGTGTCAGAGAGTGTCAGAGAGTGTCAGAGTGTGTCAGAGAGTAATAGAAAGTGATAGAGATTGTCAGATAGTGTCAGAGAGTGTCATAGAGTGATAGAGAGAGTCAAAGAGTGTCAGAGAGTGATAGAGAGTTATTGAGTGTGTCTGAGCGTGTCAGAGATTGTCAGAGAGTGCCAGAGAGTGATAGAGAGTGTCTGAGAGTGTCAGAGAGTGATAGAGAGTGTCTGAGTGTGTCAGAGAGTGTCAGAGAGCGTCAGAGTGTGATAGAGAGATTCTGGAGTGTCAGAGAGGGTCAGAGAGTGATAGAGAGAGATAGAGAGTGTCTGAGAGCGTCGGAGAGTGTCAGAGAGTGTCAGAGAGTGATAGAGAGTGATAGAGAGTGTCATAGAGTGTCTGAGAATGTCAGAGAGTGATAGAGATTGTCAGAGAGTGACAGAGCGTGATAGAGAGTGATTGAGTGTGTCTGAGTGTGTCTGAGAGTGTCAGTGAGTGTCAGAGAGTGTCAGAGAGTGTCAGAGTGTATCAGAGAGTGTCAGAGAGTGATAGAGCGTGTCTGAGAGTGTCAGAGAGCGTCAGCGTGTGATAGAGAGTGATGGAGAGTGTCTGAGAGTGACAGAGAATGTCAGAGAGTGTCAGAGAGTGACTGAGAGTGTCAGAGTGTGTCAGTGAGTGATTGAGAATGTCTGAGAGTGTCTGAGAGTGTCAGAGAGTGATAGAAAGTGATATAGAGCATCTGAAAGTGATTGAGAGTGTTTAAGAGTGTCAGAGAGTGTCAGAGAGTGTTAGAGAGTGTCTGAGAATGTCAGAGAGTGTCAGAGCTTGTCAGAGTGTGATAGTGACTGTCAGAGAGTGTCAGAGAGTGATAGGGAGTGTCTGAGAGTGTCAGAGAGGGATTGAGAGTGTCTGAGAGTGTCAGAGAGTGATCGAGAGCGTCTGAGAGCGTCAGAGAGTGTCAGAGAGTGATTGAGTGTGTCAGAGAGTGATTGAGAGTGATTGAGAATGTGTGAGAGTGTCCGAGAGTGATAGAGATTGTCAGAGAATGTCAGAGAGTTGTAGAGAGAGATAGAGTGTGTCAGAGAGTGACCGAGAGTTGAATAGAGTGTCAGAGAGTGTCAGAGAGCGTCAGAGCATGTCAGAGAGTGATCGAGAGAGTCAAGAGTGTCAGAGAGTGATAGGCAGTGTGTGAGATTGTCAGAGAGTGATTGAGAGTGTCAGAGAGCGTCAGAGAGTGTCAGAGAGTGATCGAGAGTTTCAGAGAGTGTCAGAGAATG
Source organism: Heterodontus francisci (assembly GCF_036365525.1). Classification (NCBI taxonomy): domain Eukaryota; kingdom Metazoa; phylum Chordata; class Chondrichthyes; order Heterodontiformes; family Heterodontidae; genus Heterodontus; species Heterodontus francisci. The sequence continues at coordinate 31,711,718 of NC_090421.1, forward strand.
TCAGAGAGTGAAAGCGAGTGTCTGAGAGTGTCAGAGAGTGTCTGAGAGTGTCTGAGACTGTCTGAGAGTGATAGAGAGTGTCTGAGATTGTCAGAGAGTGTCAGCGAGTGTCTGAGAGTGATAGAGAGTGCCTGAGAGTGTCAGAGAGTGATACAGTGTCTGAGAGTGATAAAGTGTGTCAGAGAGTGTCAGAGAGTGATAGAAAGTGTCAGAGAATGTCAGAGAGTGTCAGAGAGTGGCAGAGAGTGATTGAGAATGTCTGAGAGTGTCTGAGAGTGTCAGAGAGTGATTGAGATTGTCTGAGAGTGTCAGAGAGTGATAGAAAGTGATATAGAGCGCCTGAGAGTGATTGAGAGTGTTTAAGAGTGTCAGAGAGTGTCAGAGAGTGATAGAGAGTGTCTGAGAATGTCAGAGAGTTTCAGAGAGTGATTGAGAGTGTCTGAGAGTGTCAGAGAGTGATCGCGAGCATCTCAGAGTGTCAGAGAGTGTCAGAGAGTTATTGAGAGTGTCAGAGAGTGATTGAGAGAGTTTGAGAGTGTCAGAGAATGTCACAGAGTGTCAGAGAGTGTCAGAGAGTGTCAGAGAGTGATAGTGATAGAGAGTGTCAAAGATTGTCAGAGAGTGTCAGAGTTTGATAGAGAGTGTCTGAGAGTGTCAGAGAGTGTCAGAGAGTGATTGAGAATGTCAAAGAGTTTCAGAGAGATTCAGAGAGTGATTGAGAGTGTCTGAGAGTGTCAGAGAGTGATAGAGAGTGATATGGAGGAACTGAGAGTGATTGAGAGTGTCTACGAGTGTCAGAGAGTGTCAGAGAGTGATATCGAGTGTCTTAGAGAGTCTGAGTGTGTCAGGGAGTGTCTGAGAGTCTCTGAGAGTAATAGAGAGTGTCTGAGAGTGTCAGAGAGTGTCAGAGAGTGATAGAGAGTGTCTGAGAGTGTCTGAGAGTGTCTGAGTGTGTCAGGGAGTGTCTGAGAGTGTCTGAGAGTGTCTGAGAGTGTCTGAAAGTGATAGAGAGTGTCTGAGAGTGTCAGAGAGGGTCTGAGAGTGTCAGGGAGATTCAGCGAGTGTCTGAGAGTGATGGAGATTGTCAGTGAATGTCAGAGAGTGTTTGAGAGTGATAGAGATTGTCTGAGAGTGTCAGAGAGTGATAGAGAGTGTCTGAGGTTGTCAGAGAGTGTCAGAGGTTGTCTGAGATTGTCAGAGTGTTTCAGAGAGTGAGAGAGATTGTCTGAGAGTGTCAGAGAGTGGTAGCGAGTGTGTGAGAGTGTCAGAGAGTGATAGGGAGTGTCTGAGAGTGTCTGAGTGTGTCAGGGAGTGTTTGAGAGTGTCTGAGAGTGTCTGAGAGTGATAGAGAGTGTCTGAGAGTGTCAGAGAGGGTCTGAGAGTGTCAGAGAGTGTCAGCGTGTGTCTGAGAGTGATAGAGATCGTCAGAGAATGTCAGAGAGTGTTTGATAGTAATAGAGATAGTCTGAGAGTGTCAGAGATTGATCGAGAGTGTCAGAGAGTGTCAGAGAGTGATAGAGAGTGATAGAGAGTGTCTGAGAGTGTCAGAGATTGTCAGAGAATGTCAGAGAGTTGTAGAGAGTGACAGAGAGTGTCAGAGAGTGATAGAGAGTGTCAGGGAGTGTCAGAGAGTGTCAGAGAGCGATAGAGAGGGTCTGAGAGTGTCAAAGAGTGTCAGAGAGAGTTAGAGCGTGTCTGAGAGTGTCAGACAGTGATACAAAGTGTCAGAGAGTGACAGAGAGTGATAGAGATTGTCAGAGAATGTCAGAGAGTGTCACAGAGTGTCAGAGAGTGTCAGAGAGTGTCAGAGAGTGATGGAGAGTGTCAGAGATTGTCAGAGCATGTCAGAGAGTGTCAGAGTTTGATAGAGAGTGTCTGAGATAGAGAGTGAAAGAGAGTGTCAGAGATTGTCAGAGAGTGACTGAGAGGGTCATAGAGTTTCAGAGAGTGATTGAGAGTGTCTGAGAGTGTCAGAGAGTGTCAGAGAGTGATAGAGAGTGATTGAGAATGTCTGAGAGTTTCTGAGAGTGTCAGAGAGTGATTGAGAGTGTCTGAGAGTGTCAGAGAGTGATAGAGAGTGATTGAGAGTGTCTGAGAGTGTCAGAGAGTGATAGAGAGTGATTGAGAGTGATTGAGAATGTCTGAGCGTGTCTGAGAGTGTCAGAGAGTGACCGAGAGTGATTGAGAATGATTGAGAATGTCTGAGAGTGTCAGAGAGTGTCAGAGAGTGATTGAGAGTGTCTGAGAATGTCAGAGAGTGTCAGAGAGTGATAGAGAGTGATTGAGAGTGATTGAGAATGTCTGAGAGTGTCAGAGAGTGATAGAGAGTGATTGAGAATGTCTGAGAGTGTCTGAGAGTGTCAGAGAGTGATTGAGAGTGTCTGAGAGTGTCAGAGAGTGTCAGAGAGTGTCAGAGAGTGATAGAGAGTGATTGAGAGTGATTGAGAATGTCTGAGAGTGTCTGAGAGTGTCAGAGAGTGTCAGAGAGTGATTAAGAGAGTCAGGGAGTGTCAGAGAGTGTCAGAGAGTGATTGATAGTGTCTGAGAGTGTCAGAGAGTGGCAGAGAGTGATAGAGAGTGATTGAGAGTGATTGAGAATGTCTGAGAGTGTCTGAGAGTGATTGAGAGTGTATAAGTATGTCAGAGAGTGATAGAGAGTGTCAGCGAGTGTCAGAGAGTGTCAGAGGGTGACCGAGAGCGATAGAGAGAGTCTGAGAGTGTCAGAGAGTGATTGAGAGTGTCTGAGAGTGTCAGAGAGTGTCAGAGAGTGCCAGAGAGTGATAGAGAGTGATTGAGAGTGATTGAGAATGTCTGAGAGTGTCTGAGAGTGTCAGAGAGTGTCAGAGAGTGATTAAGAGAGTCAGGGAGTGTCAGAGAGTGTCAGAGAGTGATTGATAGTGTCTGAGAGTGTCAGAGAGTGTCAGAGAGTGATAGAGAGTGATTGAGAGTGATTGAGAATGTCTGAGTGTGTCTGAGAGTGATTGAGAGTGTATAAGTATGTCAGAGAGTGATAGAGAGTGTCAGCGAGTGTCAGAGAGTGTCAGAGGGTGACCGAGAGCGATAGAGAGTGTCTGAGAGTGTCAGGGAGTGATTGAGAGTGTCTGAGAGTGTCAGAGAGTGTCAGAGAGTGTCAGAGAGTGATAGAGAGTGATTGAGAGTGATTGAGAATGTCTGAGAGTGTCTGAGAGTGTCAGAGAGTGTCAGAGAGTGATTAAGAGAGTCAGGGAGTGTCAGAGAGTGTCAGAGAGTGATTGATAGTGTCTGAGAGTGTCAGAGAGTGTCAGAGAGTGATAGAGAGTGATTGAGAGTGATTGAGAATATCTGAGAGTGTCTGAGAGTGTCAGAGAGTGATTGAGAGTGTCAGAGAGTGATTGAGAGTGATTGAGAATGTCTGAGAGTGTCAAAGAGTGTCAGAGAGTGATAGAGAGTGATTGAGAGTGATTGAGAATGTCTGAGAGTGTCTGAGAGTGTCAGAGAGTGATTCAGAGTGTCAGAGAGTGTCAGAGATTGATTAAGAGAGTCAGGGAGTGTCAGAGAGTGTCAGAGAGTGATTGAGAGTGTCTGAGAGTGTCAGAGAGTGATTAAGAGAGTCAGGGAGTTTCAGAGAGTGTCAGAGAGTGATTGAGAGTGTCAGAGAGTGATAGAGAGTGATTGAGAGTGATTGAGAATTTCTGAGAGTGTCTGAGAGTGTCAGAGAGTGATTGAGAGTGTCAGAGAGTGTCAGAGAGTGATGAAGAGAGTCAGGGAATGTCAGAGAGTGATAGGGAGTGATATAGCGTGTCTGAGAGTGATTGAGAGTGTATAAGTATGTCAGAGAGTGATAGAGAGTGTCAGTGAGTGTCAGAGAGTGTCAGAGGGTGACCGAGAGCGATAGAGAGTGTCTGAGAGTGTCAGAGAGTGATTGAGAGTGTCTGAGAGTGTCAGAGAGTGTCAGAGAGTGATAGAGAGTGATTGAGAGTGATTGAGAATGTCTGAGAGTGTCTGAGAGTGTCCGAGAGTGTCAGAGAGTGATTAAGAGAGTCAGGGAGTGTCAGAGAGTGTCAGAGAGTGATTGATAGTGTCTGAGAGTGTCACAGAGTGTCAGAGAGTGATAGAGAGTGATTGAGAGTGTTTGAGAATGTCTGAGAGTGTCTGAGAGTGATTGAGAGTGTACAAGTATGTCAGAGAGTGATAGAGAGTGTCAGCGAGTGTCAGAGAGTGATTGAGAGTGTCTGAGAGTGTCAGAGAGTGATTGAGAGTGTCTGAGAGTGTCAGAGAGTGTCAGAGAATGATAGAGAGTGATTGAGAGTGAATGAGAATGTCTGAGAGTGTCTGAGAGTGTTAGAGAGTGATTAAGAGAGTCAGGGAGTGTCAGAGAGTGTCAGAGAGTGATTGATAGTGTCTGAGAGTGTCAGAGAGTGTCAGAGAGTGATAGAGAGTGATTGAGAGTGATTGAGAATATCTGAGAGTGTCAGAGAGTGTCAGAGAGTGATTGAGAGTGTCAGAGAGTGATTGAGAGTGATTGAGAATGTCTGAGAGTGTCAGAGAGTGTCAGAGAGTGATAGAGAGTGATTGAGAGTGATTGAGAATGTCTGAGAGTGTCTGAGAGTGTCAGAGAGTGATTGAGAGTGTCAGAGAGTGTCAGAGAGTGATTAAGAGAGTCAGGGAGTGTCAGAGAGTGTCAGAGAGTGATTGAGAGTGTCAGAGAGTGTCAGAGAGTGATTAAGAGAGTCAGGGAGTGTCAGAGAGTGATTGATAGTGTCTGAGAGTGTCAGAGAGTGTCAGAGAGTGATTGAGAGTGTCAGAGAGTGTCAGAGAGTGATTAAGAGAGTCAGGGAGTGTCAGAGAGTGATAGGGAGTGATATAGCGTGTCTGAGAGTGATTGAGAGTGTATAAGTATGTCAGAGAGTGATAGAGAGTGTCAGTGAGTGTCAGAGAGTGTCAGAGGGTGACCGAGAGCGATAGAGAGTGTCTGAGAGTGTCAGAGAGTGTCAGAGAGTGATAGAGAGTGATTGACAGTGATTGAGAATGTCTGAGAGTGTCTGAGAGTGTCAGAGAGTGTCAGAGAGTGATTAAGAGAGTCAGGGAGTGTCAGAGAGTGATTGATAGTGTCTGAGAGTGTCAGAGAGTGTCAGAGAGTGATAGAGAGTGATTGAGAGTGATTGAGAGTGTCTGAGAGTGATTGAGAGTGTCAGAGAGTGATAGAGAGTGATTGAGAGTGATTGAGAATGTCTGAGAGTGTCTGAGAGTGTCAGAGAGTGATTGAGAGTGTCAGAGAGTGTCAGAGAGTGATTGATAGTGTCTGAGAGTGTCAGAGAGTGTCAGAGAGTGATTGAGAGTGTCAGAGAGTGTCAGAGAGTGATTAAGAGAGTCAGGGAGTGTCAGAGAGTGATAGGGAGTGATATAGCGTGTCTGAGAGTGATTGAGAGTGTATAAGTATGTCAGAGAGTGATAGAGAGTGTCAGTGAGTGTCAGAGAGTGTCAGAGGGTGACCGAGAGCGATAGAGGGTGTCTGAGAGTGTCAGAGAGTGATTGAGAGTGATTGAGAGTGATTGAGACTGTCTGAGAGTGTCAGAGAGTGTCAGAGAGTGATAGAGAGTGATTGACAGTGATTGAGAATGTCTGAGAGTGTCTGAGAGTGTCAGAGAGTGTCAGAGAGTGATTAAGAGAGTCAGGGAGTGTCAGAGAGTGATTGATAGTGTCTGAGAGTGTCAGAGAGTGTCAGAGAGTGATAGAGAGTGATTGAGAGTGATTGAGAGTGACAGAGAGTGATTGAGAGTGTCAGAGAGTGATTGAGAGTGTCAGAGAGTGATAGAGAGTGATTGAGAGTGATTGAGAATGTCTGAGAGTGTCTGAGAGTATCAGAGAGTGATTGAGAGTGTCAGAGAGTGTCAGAGAGTGATTAAGAGAGTCAGGGAGTGTCAGAGAGTGATTAAGAGAGTCAGGGAGTGTCAGAGAGTGTCAGAGAGTGATTGAGAGTGTCTGAGAGTGTCAGAGAGTGTCAGAGAGTGATAGAGAGTGATTGAGAGTGATTGAGAATTTCTGAGAGTGTCTGACAGTGTCAGAGAGTGATTGAGAGTGTCAGAGAGTGTCAGTGAGTGATTAAGAGAGTCAGGGAGTGTCAGAGAGTGATAGAGAGTGATATAGCGTGTCTGAGAGTGATTGAGAGTGTATAAGTATGTCAGAGAGTGATAGAGAGTGTCAGCGAGTGTCAGAGAGTGTCAGAGGGTGACCGAGAGCGATAGAGAGTGTCAGAGTGTGTCAGAGCTTGTCAGAGAGTGATAGAGAGATTCAGAGAGTGTCAGAGAGTGATAGGGAGTGTTTGAGAGTGTCAGAGAGTGATTGAGTGTGTCTGAGAGTGTCAGAGAGTGTCAGTGTGTGGTAGAGAGTGACTGAGAGTGTCAGAGAGTGTCAGAGAGTGATTGAGAGTGTCAGAGAGTGTCAGAGAGTTTCAGAGAGTGATTAAGAGATTCAGGGAGTGTCAGAGAGTGATAGAGAGTGATATAGAGTGTCTGAGAGTGATTGAGAGTGTCTAAGCGTGTCAGAGAGTGATAGAGAGTGCAAGTGAGTGTCAGAGAGTGTCAGAGGGTGACCGAGAGCGATAGAGAGTGTCAGAGCTTGTCAGAGAGTGTCAGAGAGTTTCAGAGAATGATTGAGAATGATTGAGAATGTCTGAGACTGTCTGAGAGTGTCAGAGAGTGTCAGAGAGTGATAGAGAGTTTCAGAGAATGTCAGAGAGTGATCGAGTGTGTCTGAGAGTGTCTGAGTGTGTCAGGGAGTGTCTGAGAGTGTCAGAGAGTGATTGAGAGTGTCTGAGAGTGCCTGAGAGTGTCAGAGAGAGTCAGAGAGTTATTAAGAGAGTCAGGGAGTGATTGATAGTGTCAGAGAGTGATTGATAGTGTCTGAGAGTGTCAGAGAGTGTCAGAGAGTGATAGAGAGTGATTGAGATTGATTGAGAATATCTGAGAGTGTCAGAGAGTGTCAGAGAGTGATTGAGAGTGTCAGAGAGTGATTGAGAGTGATTGAGAGTGATTGAGAATGTCTGAGAGTGTCAGAGAGTGTCAGAGAGTGATAGAGAGTGATTGAGAGTGATTGAGAGTGATTGAGAGTGTCTGAGAGTGTCAGAGAGTGATTGAGAGTGTCAGAGAGTGTCAGAGAGTGATTAAGAGAGTCAGGGAGTGTCAGAGAGTGTCAGAGAGTGATTGAGAGTGTCTGAGAGTGTCAGAGAGTGTCAGAGAGTGATAGAGAGTGATTGAGAGTGATTGAGAATTTCTGAGAGTGTCTGAGAGTGTCAGAGAGTGATTGAGAGTGTCAGAGAGTGTCAGAGAGTGATTAAGTGAGTCAGGGAGTGTCAGAGAGTGATAGGGAGTGATATAGCGTGTCTGAGAGTGATTGAGAGTGTATAAGTATGTCAGAGAGTGATAGAGAGTGTCAGCGAGTGTCAGAGGGTGACCGAGTGCGATAGAGAGTGCCTGAGAGTGTCAGAGAGTGATTGAGAGTGTCTGAGAGTGTCAGAGAGTGTCAGAGAGTGATAGAGAGTCCTTGAGAGTGATTGAGAATATCTGAGAGTGTCTGAGAGTGTCAGAGAGTGATTGAGAGTGTCAGAGAGTGATAGAGAGTGATTGAGAGTGTCAGAGAATGTCTGAGAGTGTCTGAGAGTGTCAGAGAGTGATTGAGAGTGTCAGAGAGTGTCAGAGACTGATTAAGAGAGTCAGGGAGTGTCAGAGAGTGATTAAGAGAGTCAGGGAGTGTCAGAGAGTGTCAGAGAGTGATTGAGAGTGTCTGAGAGTGTCAGAGAGTGTCAGAGAGTGATAGAGAGTGATATAGCGTGTCTGAGAGTGATTGAGAGTGTATAAGAATGTCAGAGAGTGATGGAGATTGTCAGCGAGTGTCAGAGAGTGTCAGAGGGTGACCGAGAGCGATAGAGAGTGTCAGAGTGTGTCAGAGCTTGTCAGAGAGTGATAGAGAGAGTTAGAGAGTGTCAGAGAGTGATAGGGAGTGTTTGAGAGTGTCAGAGAGTGATTGAGTGTGTCTGAGAGTGTCAGAGAGTGTCAGTGAGTGGTAGAGAGTGACTGAGAGTGTCAGAGAGTGTCAGAGAGTGATTGAGAGTGTCAGAGAGTTTCAGAGAGTTTCAGAGAGTGATTAAGAGCTTCAGGGAGTGTCTGAGAGTGTCTGAGAGTGATATAGAGTGTCTGAGAGTGATTGAGAGTGTCTAAGCGTGTCAGAGAGTGATAGAGAGTGCATGTGAGTGTCAGAGAGTGTCAGAGGGTGACCGAGAGTGATAGAGAGTGTCAGAGCTTGTCAGAGAGTGTCAGAGAGTGTCAGAGAGTTTCAGAGAATGATTGAGAATGTCTGAGACTGTCTGAGAGTGTCAGAGAGTGTCAGAGAGTGATAGAGAGTTTCAGAGAATGTCAGAGAGTGATAACGAGTGTCTCAGAGTGTCAGAGAGTGATCGAGAGTTTCTGAGAGTGTCTGAGTGTGTCAGGGAGTGTCTGAGAGTGTCAGAGAGTGATTGAGAGTGATTGAGAGTGTCAGAGAGTGATTGAGAGTTTCAGAGAGTGATTGAGAGTGTCTGAGAGTGTCTGAGACAGTCGGAGTGTGATAGAGAGTGTCAGCGAGGGTCTGAGAGTGATAGAGAGTATCTGAGAGTATCAGAAAGTGTCTGAGAGTGTCAGAGAATGTCAGCGAGAGTATGAGACAGATAGAGAATGTCTGAGAGTGTCAGAGAGTGATACAGAGTGTCAGAGAGTGATATAGATTGTCAGAGAGTGATCGAGAGAGTCTGAGTGTGTCAGAGAGTGTCAGAGAGTGATAGAGAGAGTCTGAGAGTGTCAGAGAGTGTCAAAGAGAGATAGAGAGTGTCTGAGAAGGTGTCAGAAAGTGATACAGAGTGTCAGAGAGTGTTAGAGAGTGTCAGAGATTGATAGAGTGTGTCAGAGAGTGTCAGAGAGTGATAGAGAGTGTCAGAGAATGTCAGAGATTGTCACTGTGTGTGAGAGAGTGTCAGAGAGTGAGAGAGAGTGACAGAGAGTGACAGAGAGTGTCAGAGAGTGTCAGAGAGTGATAGAAAGTGTCTGAAAGCGTCTGAGAGTGTCAGAGAGTGTCAGAGAGTGATAGAGAGTGTCAGAGAGTGTCAGAGACTGATAGAGAGTGTCTGAGAGGGTCTGAGATTGTCAGAGAGTGTCAGAGAGTGTCAGAGAGTGATAGAGAGTGTCTGAGAGTGTCAGAGATTGTCAGAGAGAGATAGAGAGTGTCTGAGAGTGATACAGAGTGTCTGAGAGTGATAAAGTGTGTCAGAGAGAGATAGTGAGTGTCAGAGAGTGTCAGAGAGTGTCAGAGAGTGATAGAGAATGTCTGAGAGTGATAAAGTTGTCAGAGAGAGATAGAGAATGTCAGAGAGTGTCAGAGAGTGATAGAGAATGTCAGAGAGTGTCAGAGAGTGACTGAGAGTGTCAGAGAGAGATTGAGAATGTCTGAGAGTGTCAGAGAGTGATTGAGAGTGTCTGAAAGTGTCAGAGTGTGATAGAAAGTGATATCGAGCGTCTGAGAGTGATTGAGAGTGTTTAAGAGTGTCAGAGAGTGTCAGAGAGTGTAGAGAGTGTCTGAGAATGTCAGAGAGTGTCAGAGAGTGATAGGGAGTGTCTGAGAGTGTCGGAGAGTGATTGAAAGTGTCTGACAGTGTCAGAGAGTGATCGAGAGCGTCTGAGTGTGTCAGGGAGTGTCAGAGAGTTATTGAGAGTGTCAGAGAGTGATTGAGAGTGATTGAGAATGTCTGAGAGTGTCTGCGAGTGTCAGAGAGAGATCGAGTGTGTCAGAGAGTGACCGAGAGTGATAGAGAGTGTCAGGGAGTGTCAGAGAGTGTCCGAGAGTGTCAGAGAGTGATAGAGAGTGTCAGAGAGTGTCAGAGAGTGATTGAGAATGTCTGAGAGTGTCTGAGAGTGTCAGAGAGTGTCAGAGAGTCATTGCGAGTGTCTGAGAGTGATACAGAGTGTCAGAGAGTGTCAGAGAGTGATAGAGAGTGTCTGAGAGTATCTGAGAGTGTCAGAGAGTGTCAGTGAGTGTCAGAGAGTGATAGAGAGTGTCAAAGGGTCTCAGAGAGTGGCTAAGAGGGTCAGAGAGTCACAGAGAGTGGCTGAGAGTGCCAGAGATTTTCAGAGAGTGAGAGAGATTGTCTGAGAGTGTCTGAGAGTGTCGGAGGGTGATAGAGAGTGTCTGAGAGTATCTGAGAGTGTCAGCGAGTTTCTGAGAGCGATAGAGATTGTCAGAGAATGTCAGAGAGTGGTAGAGAGTGATAGAGAGTGTCTGAGAGTGTCACAGATTGATAGAGAGTGTCAGAGACTGATAGAGAGCGTCTGAGAGTGTCAGAGAGTGATAGAGAGTGTCTCAGAGCGTCTGAGATTGTCAGAGAGTGTCAGAGAGTGATAGAGATTGTCTGAGAGTATCAGAAAGTGATACAGAGTGTCAGAGAGTGATAGAGAGTGTCAGATGAGTGTCAGAGAGTGAAAGAGAGTGTCAGAGAGTGTCAGAGAGTGAAAGAGAGTGTGAGAGAATGTCAGAGAGTGGTAGAGAGTGTCTGAGAGTGTCAGAGAGTGATAGAGAGTGTCTGAGAGTATCTGAGAGTGTCAGCGAGTTTCTGAGAGCGATAGAGATTGTCAGAGAATGTCAGAGAGTGGTAGAGAGTGATAGAGAGTGTCTGAGAGTGTCACAGATTGATAGAGAGTGTCAGAGACTGATAGAGAGCGTCTGAGAGTGTCAGAGAGTGATAGAGAGTGTCTCAGAGCGTCTGAGATTGTCAGAGAGTGTCAGAGAGTGATAGAGATTGTCTGAGAGTATCAGAAAGTGATACAGAGTGTCAGAGAGTGATAGAGAGTGTCAGATGAGTGTCAGAGAGTGAAAGAGAGTGTCAGAGAGTGTCAGAGAGTGAAAGAGAGTGTCAGAGAATGTCAGAGATTGTCACAGTGTGTCAGAGAGTGTCAGGGAGTGTCAGAGAGTGTCAGACAGTGATAGAGAGTGATAGAGAGTGTCTGAGAGCGTCTGAGAGTGTCAGAGAGTGATAGAGAGTGTCTGAGAGCGTCTGAGATTGTCAGAGAGTGTCAGCGAGAGATAGAGTGTGTCTGAGAGTGTCAGAGAGTGATACAGAGTGTCTGAGAGTGATTGAGAGTGTATAAGTATGTCAGAGAGTGATAGAGAGTGTCAGCGAGTGTCAGAGAGTGTCAGAGGGTGACCGAGAGCGATAGAGAGTGTCTGAGAGTGTCAGAGAGTGATTGAGAGTGTCTGAGAGTGTCAGAGAGTGTCAGAGAGTGATTAAGAGAGTCAGGGAGTGTCAGAGAGTGTCAGAGAGTGATTGATAGTGTCTGAGAGTGTCAGAGAGTGTCAGAGAGTGATAGAGAGTGATTGAGAGTGATTGAGAATGTCTGAGAGTGTCTGAGAGTGTCTGAGAGTGTCAGAGAGTGTCAGAGAGTGATAGAGAGTGATTGAGAGTGATTGAGAATGTCTGAGAGTGTCTGAGAGTGTCAGAGAGTGATTGAGAGTGTCAGAGAGTGTCAGAGAGTGATTAAGAGAGTCAGGGAGAGTCAGAGAGTGATTAAGAGAGTCAGGGAGTGTCAGAGATTGTCAGAGAGTGATTGAGAGTGTCTGAGAGTGTCAGAGAGTGTCAGAGAGTGATAGAGATTGATTGAGAGTGATTGAGAATTTCTGAGAGTGTCTGAGAGTGTCAGAGAGTGATTGAGAGTGTCAGAGAGTGATTAAGAGAGTCAGGGAGTGTCAGAGAGTGATAGAGAGTGATATAGCGTGTCTGAGAGTGATTGAGAGTGTATAAGTTTGTCAGAGAGTGATGGAGAGTGTCAGCGAGTGTCAGAGAGTGTCAGAGGGTGACCGAGAGCGATAGAGAGTGTCAGAGTGTGTCAGAGCTTGTCAGAGAGTGATAGAGAGAGTCAGAGAGTGTCAGAGAGTGATAGGGAGTGTTTGAGAGTGTCAGAGAGTGATTGAGTGTGTCTGAGAGTGTCAGAGAGTGTCAGTGAGTGGTAGAGAGTGACTGAGAGTGTCAGAGAGTGATTGAGAGTGTCAGAGAGTGTCAGAGAGTTTCAGAGAGTGATTAAGAGATTCAGGGAGTGTCTGAGAGTGTCTGAGAGTGATATAGAGTGTCTGAGAGTGATTGAGAGTGTCTAAGCGTGTCAGAGAGTGATAGAGAGTGCAAGTGAGTGTCAGAGAGTGTCAGAGGGTGACCGAGAGCGATAGAGAGTGTCAGAGCTTGTCAGAGAGTGTCAGAGAGTGTCAGAGAGTTTCAGAGAATGATTGAGAATGATTGAGAATGTCTGAGACTGTCTGAGAGTGTCAGAGAGTGTCAGAGAGTGATTGAGAGTGTCAGAGAGTGTCAGAGAGTGATTAAGAGAGTCAGGGAGTGTCAGAGAGTGATAGAGAGTGTCTGAGAGTATCTGAGAGTGTCAGAGAGTGTCAGTGAGTGTCAGAGAGTGATAGAGAGTGTCAAAGGGTGTCAGAGAGTGGCTAAGAGGGTCAGAGAGTCACAGAGAGTGGCTGAGAGTGCCAGAGATTTTCAGAGAGTGAGAGAGATTGTCTGAGAGTGTCTGAGAGTGTCGGAGGGTGATAGAGAGTGTGAGAGAATGTCAGAGAGTGGTAGAGAGTGTCTGAGAGTGTCAGAGAGTGATAGAGAGTGTCTGAGAGTATCTGAGAGTGTCAGCGAGTTTCTGAGAGCGATAGAGATTGTCAGAGAATGTCAGAGAGTGGTAGAGAGTGATAGAGAGTGTCTGAGAGTGTCACAGATTGATAGAGAGTGTCAGAGACTGATAGAGAGCGTCTGAGAGTGTCAGAGAGTGATAGAGAGTGTCTGAGAGCGTCTGAGATTGTCAGAGAGTGTCAGAGAGTGATAGAGATTGTCAGAGAGTGTCAGAGAGTGTCAGAGAGTGAAAGAGAGTGTCAGAGAGTGTCAGAGAGTGAAAGAGAGTGTCAGAGAATGTCAGAGATTGTCACAGTGTGTCAGAGAGTGAAAGAGAGTGTCAGAGAATGTCAGAGATTGTCACAGTGTGTCAGAGAGTGTCAGGGAGTGTCAGAGAGTGTCAGAGAGTGATAGAGAGTGTCAGAGAGTGATAGAGAGTGTCAGAGAGTGTCAGAGAGTGAAAGAGAGTGTCAGAGAGTGTCAGAGAGTGAAAGAGAGTGTCAGAGAATGTCAGAGATTGTCACAGTGTGTCAGAGAGTGTCAGGGAGTGTCAGAGAGTGTCAGAGAGTGATAGAGAGTGATAGAGAGTGTCTGAGAGCGTCTGAGAGTGTCAGAGAGTGATAGAGAGTGTCTGAGAGCGTCTGAGATTGTCAGAGAGTGTCAGCGAGAGATAGAGTGTGTCTGAGAGTGTCAGAGAGTGATACAGAGTGTCTGAGAGTGATTGAGAGTGTATAAGTATGTCAGAGAGTGATAGAGAGTGTCAGCGAGTGTCAGAGAGTGTCAGAGGTTGACCGAGAGCGATAGAGAGTGTCTGAGAGTGTCAGAGAGTGATTGAGAGTGTCTGAGAGTGTCAGAGAGTGTCAGAGAGTGATTAAGAGAGTCAGGGAGTGTCAGAGAGTGTCAGAGAGTGATTGATAGTGTCTGAGAGTGTCAGAGAGTGTCAGAGAGTGATAGAGAGTGATTGAGAGTGATTGAGAATGTCTGAGAGTGTCTGAGAGTGTCTGAGAGTGTCAGAGAGTGTCAGAGAGTGTCAGAGAGTGATAGAGAGTGATTGAGAGTGATTGAGAGTGTCTGAGAGTGTCTGAGAGTGTCAGAGAGTGATTGAGAGTGTCAGAGAGTGTCAGAGAGTGATTAAGAGAGTCAGGGAGAGTCAGAGAGTGATTAAGAGAGTCAGGGAGTGTCAGAGATTGTCAGAGAGTGATTGAGAGTGTCTGAGAGTGTCAGAGAGTGTCAGAGAGTGATAGAGATTGATTGAGAGTGATTGAGAATTTCTGAGAGTGTCTGAGAGTGTCAGAGAGTGATTGAGAGTGTCAGAGAGTGATTAAGAGAGTCAGGGAGTGTCAGAGAGTGATAGAGAGTGATATAGCGTGTCTGAGAGTGATTGAGAGTGTATAAGTTTGTCAGAGAGTGATGGAGAGTGTCAGCGAGTGTCAGAGAGTGTCAGAGGGTGACCGAGAGCGATAGAGAGTGTCAGAGTGTGTCAGAGCTTGTCAGAGAGTGATAGAGAGAGTCAGAGAGTGTCAGAGAGTGATAGGGAGTGTTTGAGAGTGTCAGAGAGTGATTGAGTGTGTCTGAGAGTGTCAGAGAGTGTCAGTGAGTGGTAGAGAGTGACTGAGAGTGTCAGAGAGTGATTGAGAGTGTCAGAGAGTGTCAGAGAGTTTCAGAGAGTGATTAAGAGATTCAGGGAGTGTCTGAGAGTGTCTGAGAGTGATATAGAGTGTCTGAGAGTGATTGAGAGTGTCTAAGCGTGTCAGAGAGTGATAGAGAGTGCAAGTGAGTGTCAGAGAGTGTCAGAGGGTGACCGAGAGCGATAGATAGTGTCAGAGCTTGTCAGAGAGTGTCAGAGAGTGTCAGAGAGTTTCAGAGAATGATTGAGAATGATTGAGAATGTCTGAGACTGTCTGAGAGTGTCAGAGAGTGTCAGAGAGTGATTGAGAGTGTCAGAGAGTGTCAGAGAGTGATTAAGAGAGTCAGGGAGTGTCAGAGAGTGATTAAGAGAGTCAGGGAGTGTCAGAGATTGTCAGAGAGTGATTGAGAGTGTCTGAGAGTGTAAGAGAGTGTCAGAGAGTGATAGAGAGTGATTGAGAGTGATTGAGAATTTCTGAGAGTGTTTGAGAGTGTCAGAGAGTGATTGAGAGTGTCAGAGAGTGATTAAGAGAGTCAGGGAGTGTCAGAGAGTGATAGAGAGTGATATAGCGTGTCTGAGAGTGATTCAGAGTGTATAAGTATGTCAGAGAGTGATGGAGAGTGTCAGCGAGTGTCAGAGAGTGTCAGAGGGTGACCGAGAGCGATAGAGAGTGTCAGAGTGTGTCAGAGCTTGTCAGAGAGTGATAGAGAGAGTCAGAGAGTGTCAGAGAGTGATAGGGAGTGTTTGAGAGTGTCAGAGAGTGATTGAGTGTGTCTGAGAGTGTCAGAGAGTGTCAGTGAGTGGTAGAGAGTGACTGAGAGTTTCAGAGAGTGTCAGAGAGTGATTGAGAGTGTCAGAGAGTGTCAGAGAGTTTCAGAGAGTGATTAAGAGATTCAGGGAGTGTCTGAGAGTGTCTGAGAGAGATATAGAGTGTCTGAGAGTGATTGAGAGTGTCTAAGCGTGTCAGAGAGTGATAGAGAGTGCAAGTGAGTGTCAGAGAGTGTCAGAGGGTGACCGAGAGCGATAGAGAGTGTCAGAGCTTGTCAGAGAGTGTCAGAGAGTGTCAGAGAGTTTCAGAGAATGATTGAGAATGATTGAGAATGTCTGAGACTGTCTGAGAGTGTCAGAGAGTGTCAGAGAGTGATAGAGAGTTTCAGAGAATGTCAGAGAGTGATAACGAGTGTCTCAGAGTGTCAGAGAGTGATCGAGAGTGTCTGAGAGTGTCTGAGTGTGTCAGGGAGTGTCTGAGAGTGTCAGAGAGTGATTGAGAGTGTCAGAGAGTGATTGAGAGTTTCAGAGAGTGATTGAGAGTGTCTGAGAGTGTCTGAGACAGTCGGAGTGTGATAGAGAGTGTCAGCGAGGGTCTGAGAGTGATAGAGAGTATCTGAGAGTATCAGAAAGTGTCTGAGAGTGTTTGAGAATGTCAGCGAGAGTATGAGACAGATAGAGAATGTCTGAGAGTGTCAGAGAGTGATACAGAGTGTCAGAGAGTGATATAGATTGTCAGAGAGTGATCGAGAGAGTCTGAGTGTGTCAGAGAGTGTCAGAGAGTGATAGAGAGAGTCTGAGAGTGTCAGAGAGTGTCAGAGAGAGATAGAGATTGTCTGAGAAGGTGTCAGAAAGTGATACAGAGTGTCAGAGAGTGTTAGAGAGTGTCAGAGAGTGATAGAGAGTGTCAGAGAGTGTCAGAGAGTGTCTGAAAGTGTCAGAGAATGTCAGAGATTGTCACAGAGTGTCAGAGAGTGATAGAGAGTGACAGAGAGTGTCAGAGAGAGATAGAGAGTGTCTGAGAAGGTGTCAGAAAGTGATACAGAGTGTCAGAGAGTGTTAGAGAGTGTCAGAGAGTGTCAGAGCTTGTCAGAGAGTGATAGAGAAAGTCACAGAGTGTCAGAGCTTGTCAGAGAGTGATAGAGAGAGTCAGAGAGTGACAGGGAGTGTCTGAGAGTGTCAGAGAGTGATTGAGAGTGACTGAGTGTGCTAGAGAGTGACAGAGAGTGTCAGAGAGTGTCAGAGAGTGATTGGGAGTATCAGAGAGTATCAGAGAGTGATGGAGAGTGTCTGAGAGTATCTGAGAGTGTCAGCGAGTTTCTGAGAGCGATAGAGATTGTCAGAGAATGTCAGAGAGTGGTAGAGAGTGATAGACAGTGTCTGAGAGTGTCAGAGATTGATTAGGGAGTGTCAGAGACTGATAGAGAGTGTCTGTGAGTGTCAGAGAGTATCTGAGAGTGTCAGAGAGTGTCAGCGAGTGTCAGAGAGAGATAGAGAATGTCTGAGAGTGTCAGAGAGTGATACAGAGTGTCAGAGAGTGATATAGATTGTCAGAGAGTGATCGAGAGAGTCTGAGTGTGCCAGAGAGTGTCAGAGAGTGATAGAGAGAGTCTGAGAGTGTCAGAGAGTGTCAGAGAGAGATAGAGATTGTCTGAGAAGGTGTCAGAAAGTGATACAGAGTGTCAGAGAGTGTTAGAGAGTGTCAGAGAGTGATAGAGAGTGTCAGAGAGTGTCAGAGAGTGTCTGAAAGTGTCAGAGAATGTCAGAGATTGTCACAGAGTGTCAGAGAGTGTCAGAGAGTGATAGAGAGTGACAGAGAGTGTCAGAGAGTGTCAGAGAGTGTCAGAGAGTGATAGAAAGAGTCTGAAAGCGTCTGAGAATGTCAGAGAGTGATAGAGAGTGTCAGAGAGTGTCAGAGAGTGACAGAGAGTGTCTGAGAGGGTCTGAGAGTGTCAGAGAGTGTCAGAGAGTGTCGGAGATTGATAGAGAGTGTCTGAGAGTGTCAGGGAGTGTCAGAGAGAGAGAGAGAGAGTGTCTCAGAGTGTCAGAGAGTGATACAGAGAGTCTGAGAGTGATAAAGTGTGTCAGAGAGAGATAGAGAATGTCAGAGAGTGTCAGAGAGTGACAGAGAGTGATAGAGAGTGTCAGAGAGTGTCAGAGAGTGACAGAGAGTGTCTGAGAGTGATAAAGTTGTCAGAGAGAGATAGAGAATGTCAGAGAGTGTCAGAGAGTGATAGAGAGTGATAGAGAGTGATAGAGAGTGTCAGAGAGTGACAGAGAGTGTCTGAGAATGTCAGAGAGTGTCAGAGAGTGACTGAGTGTGACAGAGAGTGTCAGAGAGTGACAGAGAGTGTCTGAGAATGTCAGAGAGTGTCAGAGAGTGACTGAGTGTGACAGAGAGTGTCAGAGAGTGATTGAGAATGTCTGAGAGTGTCTGAGAGTGTCAGAGGGTGATTGAGAGTGTCTGAGAGTGTCAGAGTGTGATAGAAAGTGATATAGAGCGTCTGAGACTGATTGAGAGTGTTTAAGAGTGTCAGAGAGTGTCAGAGAGTTATAGAGAGTGTCTGGGAATGTCAGAGAGTGTCAGAGATTGTCAGAGTGTGATAGTGACAGTCAGAGAGTCTCAGAGAGTGATAGGGAGTGTCTGAGAGTGTCACAGAGTGCTAAAGAGTGTCAGAGAATGTCAGAGAGTGTCAGAGAGTGTCAGAGAGTGTCAGAGAGTGATAGAGAGTGTCTGAGGGTGTCAGCGAGTGTCAGAGAGTGACAGAGTGTGTCAGATAGTGTCATAGAGTGATGAAGAGAGTCAGGGAGTGTCAGAGAGTGACAGAGAGTGACATAGAGTGTCCGAGAGTGATTGAGAGTGTATAAGAGTGTCAGAGAGTGTTAGAGAGTGTCAGCGAGTGTCAGAGAGTGTCAGAGGGTGATGGAGAGAGTCAGAGAGTGTCAGAGTGTGATCGGGAGTGTTTGAGAGAGTCAGAGAGTGTCAGACAGTGATAGGGAGTGTTTGAGAGTGTCAGAGAGTGATTGAGTGTGTCTGAGAGTGTCAGAGAGTGGAAGAGAGTGTCTGAGAGTGTCAGAGAGTGTCAGAGAGTGATTGAGAGTGTCAGAGAGTGTCAGAGAGTGATTGAGAGTGATTGAGAATGTCTGAGAGTGTCTGAGAGTGATTAAGCGTGTCAGGGAGTGTCAGAGAGTGATAGAGAGTGATATAGAGTGTCTGAAGGTAATTGAGAGTGTCTAAGAGTGTCAGCGAGTGTCAGAGAGTGTCAGAGGGTGACCAAGAGCGATAGAGAGTGTCAGAGAGTGTCAGAGCTTGTCAGAGAGTGTCAGAGAGTGTCAGAGAGTTTCAGAGAGTGATTGAGAGTGATTGAGAATGTCTGAGAGTGTCTGAGAGAGTCAGAGAATGTCAAAGAGTGATTGAGACTGTCTGAGAGTGTCAGAGGTTGATAGAGAGTGTCAGAGAATGTCAGAGAGTGATAACGAGTGTCTGAGAGTGTCAGAGAGTGTCAGAGAGTGATCGAGAGTGTCTGAGAGTCTCTGAGAGCGTCAGGGAGTGTCTGAGAGTGTCAGAGAGTGATTGAGAGTGTCAGAGAGTGATTGAGACTGTCTGAGTGTGATAGAGAGTGTCAGCGAGGATCTGAGAGTGAGAGAGTGTGTCTGAGTGTATCTGAGAGTGTCAGCGAGTTTCAGAGAGCGATAGAGATTGTCAGAGAATGTCAGAGAGTAGTAGAGAATGATAGACAGTGTCTGAGAATGTCAGAAATTGATATAGAGTGTCAGAGACTGATAGAGAGTGTCTGAGAGTGTCACAGAGTATCTGAGAGTGTCAGAGAGTGTCAGCGAGTGTCAGAGGGAGATAGAGAATGTCTGAGAGTGTCAGAGAGTGGTACAGAGTATCAGAGAGTGATATAGATTGTCAGAGAGTGATAGAGAGAGTCTGAGTGTGTCAGAGAGTGTCAGAGAGTGATAGAGAGAGTCTGAGAGTGTCAGAGAGTGTCAGAGAGAGATAGAGAGTGTCTGAGAAGGTGTCAGAAAGTGATACAGAGTGTCAGAGAGTGTTAGAGAGTGTCAGAGAGTGATAGAGAGTGTCAGAGAGTGTCAGAGAGTGTCTGAAAGTGTCAGAGAGTGATAGAAAGAGTCTGAAAGCGTCTGAGAATGTCAGAGAGTGATAGAGAGTGTCAGAGTGTGTCAGAGATTGTCAGAGAGAGATAGAGAGTGTCAGAGAGTGACCGAGAGTGATAGAGAGTGTCAGAGAGTGTCAGAGAGCGTCAGAGCTTGTCAGAGAGTGATAGAGAGAGTCAAGAGTGTCAGAGAGTGATAGGGAGTGTCTGAGAGTGTCAGAGAGTGATTCAGAGAGATTGAGAATGTCTGAGAGTGTCTGAGAGTGTCTGAGAGTGTCTGAAAGTGTCAGGGAGTGCCTGAGAGTGTCAGGGAGTGTCAGAGAGTGTCCGAGAGTGTCAGAGAGTGATAGAGAGTGTCAGAGAGTGTCAGAGAGTGATTGAGAATGTCTGAGAGTGTCTGAGAGTGTCAGAGAGTGTCAGAGAGTGATTGCGAGTGTCTGAGAGTGATAGAGAGTGTCAGAGAGTGTCAGAGAGTGATAGAGAGCGTCTGAGAGTATCTGAAAGTGTCAGAGAGTGTCAGTGAGTGTCAGTGAGTGATAGAGAGTGTCAAGGGGTGTCAGAGAGTGGCTAAGAGGGTCAGAGATTGTCAGAGAGTGGCTGAGAGTGCCAGAGATTTTCAGAGAGTGAGAGAGATTGTCTGAGAGTGTCTGAGAGTGTCGGAGGGTGATAGAGAGTGTGAGAGAATGTCAGAGAGTGATAGAGAGTGTCTGAGAGTGTCAGAGAGTGATAGAGAGTGTCTGAGAGTATCTGAGAGTGTCAGCGAGTTTCTGAGAGCGATAGAGATTGTCAGAGAATGTCAGAGAGTGGTAGAGAGTGATAGAGAGTGTCTGAGAGTGTCACAGATTGATAGAGAGTGTCAGAGACTGATAGAGAGTGTCTGAGAGTGTCAGAGAGTATCTGAGAGTGTCAGAGAGAGTCAGAGAGAGATAGAGAGTGTCTGAGAGTATCAGAAAGTGATACAGAGTGTCAGAGATTGTCAGACAGTGTAAGAGAGTGTCAGAGACTGTCAGAGATTGTCACAGTGTGTCAGAGAGTGTCAGGGAGTGTCAGAGAGTGTCAGAGAGTGATAGAGAGTGATAGAGAGTGTCTGAGAGCGTCTGAGAGTGTCAGAGAGTGATAGAGAGTGTCTGAGAGCGTCTGAGATTGTCAGAGAGTGTCAGAGAGTGATAGAGAGTGTCTGAGAGTATCAGAAAGTGATACAGAGTGTCAGAGAGTGATAGAGAGTGTCAGAGAGTGTCAGAGAGTGAAAGAGAGTGTCAGAGAGTGTCAGAGAGTGAAAGAGAGTGTCAGAGAATGTCAGAGATTGTCACAGTGTGTCAGAGAGTGTCAGGGAGTGTCAGAGAGTGTCAGAGAGTGATAGAGAGTGATAGAGAGTGTCTGAGAGCGTCTGAGAGTGTCAGAGAGTGATAGAGAGTGTCTGAGGGCGTCTGAGATTGTCAGAGAGAGTCAGAGAGTGTCAGAGAGTGATCGAGAGTGTCTGAGAGTGTCAGAGAGTGTCAGCGAGAGATAGAGTGTGTCTGAGAGTGTCAGAGAGTGATACAGAGTGTCTGAGAGTGATAAAGAGTGTCAGATAGAGATAGAGAATGTCAGAGAGTGTCAGAGAGTGACAGAGAGTGATAGAGAGTGTCAGAGAGTGTCAGAGAGTGACAGAGAGTGTCTGAGAGTGATAAAGTTGTCAGAGAGAGATAGAGAATGTCAGAGAGTGTCAGAGAGTGATAGAGAGTGATAGAGACTGTCAGAGAGTGACAGAGAGTGTCTGAGAATGTCAGAGAGTGTCAGAGAGTGACAGAGTGTGACAGAGAGTGTCAGAGAGTGACAGAGAGTGTCTGAGAATGTCAGAGAGTGTCAGAGAGTGACTGAGTGTGACAGAGAGTGTCAGAGAGTGATTGAGAATGTCTGAGAGTGTTTGAGAGTGTCAGAGGGTGATTGAGAGTGTCTGAGAGTGTCAGAGTGTGATAGAAAGTGATATAGAGCGTCTGAGACTGATTGAGAGTGTTTAAGAGTGTCAGAGAGTGTCAGAGAGTTATAGAGAGTGTCTGGGAATGTCAGAGAGTGTCAGAGATTGTCAGAGTGTGATAGTGACAGTCAGAGAGTCTCAGAGAGTGATAAGGAGTGTCTGAGAGTGTCACAGAGTGCTATAGAGTGTCAGAGATTGTCAGAGTGTGATAGTGACAGTCAGAGAGTGTCAGAGAGTGATAGAGAGTGTCTGAGGGTGTCAGCGAGTGTCAGAGAGTGACAGAGAGTGTCAGATAGTGTCATAGAGTGATGAAGAGAGTCAGGGAGTGTCAGAGAGTGACAGAGAGTGACATAGAGTGTCTGAGAGTGATTGAGAGTGTATAAGAGTGTCAGAGAGTGTTAGAGAGTGTCAGCGAGTGTCAGAGAGTGTCAGAGGGTGATAGAGAGAGTCAGAGAGTGTCAGAGAGTGATCGGGAGTGTTTGAAAGAGTCAGAGAGTGTCAGACAGTGATAGGGAGTGTTTGAGAGTGTCAGAGAGTGATTGAGTGTGTCTGAGAGTGTCAGAGAGTGGAAGAGAGTGTCTGAGAGTGTCAGAGAGTGTCAGAGAGTGATTGAGAGTGTCAGAGAGTGTCAGAGAGTGATTGAGAGTGATTGAGAATGTCTGAGAGTGTCTGAGAGTGATTAAGAGTGTCAGGGAGTGTCAGAGAGTGATAGAGAGTGATATAGAGTGTCTGAAGGTAATAGAGAGTGTCTAAGAGTGTCAGCGAGTGTCAGAGAGTGTCAGAGGGTGACCAAGAGCGATAGAGAGTGTCAGAGAGTGTCAGAGCTTGTCAGAGAGTGTCAGAGAGTGTCAGAGAGTTTCAGAGAGTGATTGAGAGTGATTGAGAATGTCTGAGAGTGTCTGAGAGAGTCAGAGAATGTCAAAGAGTGATTGAGACTGTCTGAGAGTGTCAGAGGTTGATAGAGAGTGTCAGAGAATGTCAGAGAGTGATAACGAGTGTCTGAGAGTGTCAGAGAGTGTCAGAGAGTGATCGAGAGTGTCTGAGAGTGTCTGAGAGTGTCAGGGAGTGTCTGAGAGTGTCAGAGAGTGATTGAGAGTGTCAGAGAGTGATTGAGACTGTCTGAGTGTGATAGAGAGTGTCAGCGAGTATCTGAGAGTGAGAGAGTGTGTCTGAGTGTATCTGAGAGTGTCAGCGAGTTTCAGAGAGCGATAGAGATTGTCAGAGAATGTCAGAGAGTAGTAGAGAATGATAGACAGTGTCTGAGAATGTCAGAAATTGATAGAGAGTGTCAGAGATTGATAGAGAGTGTCTGAGAGTGTCAGAGAGCATCTGAGAGTGTCAGAGAGTGTCAGCGAGTGTCAGAGAGAGATAGAGAATGTCTGAGAGTGTCAGAGAGTGGTACAGAGTGTCAGAGAGTGATATAGATTGTCAGAGAGTGATAGAGAGAGTCTGAGTGTGTCAGAGAGTGTCAGAGAGTGATAGAGAGAGTCTGAGAGTGTCAGAGAGTGTCAGAGAGAGATAAAGAGTGTCTGAGAAGGTGTCAGAAAGTGATACAGAGTGTCAGAGAGTGTTAGAGA
Organism: Heterodontus francisci; assembly: GCF_036365525.1. NCBI lineage: Eukaryota > Metazoa > Chordata > Chondrichthyes > Heterodontiformes > Heterodontidae > Heterodontus > Heterodontus francisci. The sequence goes on from NC_090421.1 coordinate 31,734,417, forward strand.
GTGTCAGAGATTGATAGAGTGTGTCAGAGAGTGTCAGAGAGTGATAGAGAGTGTCAGAGAATGTCAGAGATTGTCACTGTGTGTCAGAGAGTGTCAGAGAGTGAGAGAGAGTGACAGAGAGTGTCAGAGAGTGTCAGAGAGTGATAGAAAGTGTCTGAAAGCGTCTGAGAGTGTCAGAGAGTGATAGAGAATGTCAGAGAGTGTCAGAGAGTGTCAGAGAGTGATAGAGAGTGTCTGAGAGGGTCTGAGATTGTCAGAGAGTGTCAGAGAGTGTCAGAGAGTGATAGAGAGTGTCTGAGAGTGTCAGAGATTGTCAGAGAGAGATAGAGAGTGTCTGAGAGTGTCAGAGAGTGATACAGAGTGTGTGAGAGTGATAAAGTGTGTCAGAGAGAGATAGTGAGTGTCAGAGAGTGTCAGAGAGTGATAGAGAATGTCTGAGAGTGATAAAGTTGTCAGAGAGAGATAGAGAATGTCAGAGAGTGTCAGAGAGTGATAGAGAATGTCAGAGAGTGTCAGAGAGTGACTGAGAGTGTCAGAGAGTGATTGAGAATGTCTGAGAGTGTCAGAGAGTGATTGAGAGTGTCTGAAAGTGTCAGAGTGTGATAGAAAGTGATATCGAGCGTCTGAGAGTGATTGAGAGTGTTTAAGAGTGTCAGAGAGTGTCAGAGAGTGTAGAGAGTGTCTGAGAATGTCAGAGAGTGTCAGAGAGTGATAGGGAGTGTCTGAGAGTGTCAGAGAGTGATTGAAAGTGTCTGACAGTGTCAGAGAGTGATAGAGAGTGTCTGAGAGTATCTGAGAGTGTCAGAGAGTGTCAGTGAGTGTCAGTGAGTGATAGAGAGTGTCAAAGGGTGTCAGAGAGTGGCTAAGAGGGTCAGAGAGTGTCAGAGAGTGGCTGAGAGTGCCAGAGATTTTCAGAGAGTGAGAGAGATTGTCTGAGAGTATCTGAGAGTGTCGGAGGGTGATAGAGAGTGTGAGAGAATGTCAGAGAGTGATAGAGAGTGTCTGAGAGTGTCAGAGAGTGATAGAGAGTGTCTGAGAGTATCTGAGAGTGTCAGCGAGTTTCTGAGAGCGATAGAGATTGTCAGAGAATGTCAGAGAGTGGTAGAGAGTGATAGAGAGTGTCTGAGAGTGTCGCAGATTGATAGAGAGTGTCAGAGACTGATAGAGAGTGTCTGAGAGTGTCAGAGAGTATCTGAGAGTGTCAGAGAGAGTCAGAGAGAGATAGAGAGTGTCTGAGAGTATCAGAAAGTGATACAGAGTGTCAGAGATTGTCAGACAGTGTAAGAGAGTATCAGAGAATGTCAGAGATTGTCACAGTGTGTCAGAGAGTGTCAGGGAGTGTCAGAGAGTGTCAGAGAGTGATAGAGAGTGATAGAGAGTGTCTGAGAGCGTCTGAGAGTGTCAGAGAGTGATAGAGAGTGTCTGAGAGCGTCTGAGATTGTCAGAGAGTGTCAGAGAGTGATAGAGAGTGTCTGAGAGTATCAGAAAGTGATACAGAGTGTCAGAGAGTGATAGAGAGTGTCAGAGAGTGTCAGAGAGTGAAAGAGAGTGTCAGAGAGTGTCAGAGAGTGAAAGAGAGTGTCAGAGAATGTCAGAGATTGTCACAGTGTGTCAGAGAGTGTCAGGGAGTGTCAGAGAGTGTCAGAGAGTGATAGAGAGTGATAGAGAGTGTCTGAGAGTGATAAAGTGTGTCAGATAGAGATAGAGAATGTCAGAGAGCGTCTGAGATTGTCAGAGAGAGTCAGAGAGTGTCAGAGAGTGATCGAGAGTGTCTGAGAGTGTCAGAGAGTGTCAGCGAGAGATAGAGTGTGTCTGAGAGTGTCAGAGAGTGATACAGAGTGTCTGAGAGTGATAAAGTGTGTCAGATAGAGATAGAGAATGTCAGAGAGTGTCAGAGAGTGTCAGAGAGTGTCAGAGAGTGATAGAGAGTGTCTGAGAGTGATAAAGTGTGTCAGATAGAGATAGAGAATGTCAGAGAGTGTCAGAGAGTGATAGAGAGTGATAGAGAGTGTCAGAGAGCGTCAGAGAGTGATAGAGAGTGTCTGACAATGTCAGAGATTGTCAGAGAGTGACTGAGAGTGTCAGAAAGTGTCAGAGAGTGATTGAGAATGTCTGAGAGTGTCTGAGAGTGATAGAAAGTGATATAGAGCGTCTGAGAGTGATTGAGAGTGTCTAAGAGTGTCAGAGAGTGTCAGAGAGTGATAGAGAGTGTCTGAGAATGTCAGGGAGTGTCAGAGAGTGATTGGGAGTGTCTGAGAGTGTCAGAGAGTGATTGAGAGTGTCTGAGATTGTCAGAGAGTGATCGAGAGCTTCTGAGAGTGTCAAAGACTGTCAGAGAGCTATTGAGAGTGTCAGAGTGTGATTGAGAGTGATTGAGAATGTCTGAGAGTGTCTGAGAGTGTCAGAGAGTGTCAGAGAGTGTTAGAGATTTTCAGAGAATGTCAGAGAGTCGTAGAGAGAGACAGAGTGTGTCAGAGAGTGACGGAGAGTGATAGAGAGTGTCAGAGAGTGTCAGAGAGCGTCAGAGCTTGTCAGAGAGTAATAGAGAGAGTCAAGAGTGTCAGAGAGTGATAGGGAGTGTCTGAGAGTGTCAGAGCGGGTCAGAGAGTGATTGAGAGTGTCAGAGAGTGTCAGAGAGTGTCAGAGAGTGATTGCGAGTGATTGAGAATGTCTGAGAGTGTCTGAGAGTGTCAGAGAGTGGCAGAGAGTGATTGAGAGTGTCTGAGAGTGATAGAGAGTGTCAGAGTGTGTCAGAGAGTGATAGAGAGTGTCTGATAGTGTCTGAGAGTGTCAGGGATTGTCAGAGAGTGTCAGTGAGTGTCAGTGAGTGATAGAGAGTGTCAAAGTGTGTCAGAGAGTGTCTGAGAGTGTCAGAGAGTGTCAGAGAGTGGCTGAGAGTGCCAGAGAGTTTCAGAGAGTGTCAGAGATTGTCTGAGAGTGCCAGAGTATTTCAGAGAGTGAGAGAGATTGTCTGAGAGTGTCTGAGATTGTCGGAGGTTGATAGAGAGTGTGAGAGAATGTCAGAGATTGATAGAGAGTGTCAGAGAGTGATAGAGAGTGTCTGAGAGTATCTGAGAGTGTCAGCGAGTTTCTGAGAGCGATAGAGATTGTCAGAGAATGTCAGAGAGTGGTAGAGAGTGATAGAGGGTGTCTGAGAGTGTCAGAAAGTGATACAGAGTGCCAGAGAGTGTCAGAGAGTGATAGAGAGTGTCAGAGAATGTTAGAGATTGTCACAGAGTGTCTGAGAGTGTCAGAGAGTGATAGAGAGTGACAGAGAGCGTCAGAGAGTGTCAGAGAGTGTCAGAGAGTGATAGAGAGTGTCTGAGAGCGTCTGAGAGTGTCAGAGAGTGTCAGAGAGTGTCAGAGAGTGATAGAGAGTGTCTGAGAGTGTCAGAGAGCGTCAGAGCTTGTCAGAGAGTGATAGAGAGAGTCAAGAGTGTCAGAGAGTGATAGGGAGTGTCTGAGAGTGTCAGAGAGTGTCAGAGAGTGATTGAGAGTCTCAGAGAGTGTCAGAGAGCGATTGAGAGTGATTGAGAATGTCTGAGAGTGTCTGAGAGTGTCAGAGAGTGTCACAGAGTGTCAGAGAGTGTCAGGGAGTGTCAGAGAGTGTCCGAGAGTGATAGAGAGTGTTAGAGAGTGTCAGAGAGTGTCAGAGAGTGATAGAGAGTGTCTGAGAGCGTCTGAGATTGTCAGAGAGTGTCAGAGAGTGTCAGAGAGTGATAGAGATTGTCAGAGAGTGTCAGAGAGTGTCAGAGAGTGATAGAGAGTGTCTGAGAGTGTCAGAGAGTGTCAGAGAGTGTCAGCGAGAGATAGAGTGTCTCTGAGAGTGTCAGAGAGTGATACAGAGTGTCTGAGAGTGGTAAAGTGTGTCAGAGAGAGATAGAGATTGTCAGAGAGTGTCAGAGAGTGTCAGAGAGTGTTAGAGAGTGTCTGAGAGTGATAAAGTGTGTCAGAGAGAGATAGAGAATGTCAGAGAGTGTCAGAGAGTGTCAGAGATTGTCAGAGAGTGACTGAGAGTGTCAGAAAGTGTCAGAGAGTGATTGAGAATGTCTGAGAGTGTCTGAGAGTGTCAGAGAGTGATATAAACTGATATAGAGCGTCTGAGAGTGATTGAGAGTGTTTAAGAGTGTCAGAGAGTGTCAGAGAGTGATAGGGCTTGTCAGAGTGTGATAGTGCCTGTCAGACAGTGTCAGAGAGTGATAGGGAGTGTCTGAGAGTGTCAGAGAGTGATTGAGAGTGTCTGAGAGTGTCAGAGAGAGATCGAGAGCGTCTGAGAGCATCAGAGAGTGTCAGAGACTGATTGAGTGTGTCAGAGAGTGATTGAGAGTGATTGAGAATGTCTGAGAGTGTCCGAGAGTGTCAGAGAGTGTCAGCGAGTGTCAGAGAGTGTCAGAGAGTGTCAGCGAGAGATAGAGTGTCTCTGAGAGTGACAGAGAGTGATACAGAGTGTCTGAGAGTGATAAAGTGTGTCAGAGAGAGATAGAGATTGTCAGAGAGTGTCAGAGAGTGTCAGAGAGTGATAGAGAGTGTCTGAGAGTGATAAAGTGTGTCAGAGAGAGATAGAGAATGTCAGAGAGTGTCAGAGAGTGTCAGAGAGTGATCGAGAGCGATAGAGAGTGTCAGAGAGTGTCAGAGAGTGATAGAGAGTGTCTGCGAATGTCAGAGATTGTCAGAGAGTGACTGAGAGTGTCAGAAAGTGTCAGAGAGTGATTGAGAATGTCTGAGAGTGTCTGAGAGTGTCAGAGAGTGATAGAAACTGATATAGAGCGTCTGAGAGTGATTGAGAGTGTTTAAGAGTGTCAGAGAGTGTCAGAGAGTGATAGAGCTTGTCAGAGTGTGATAGTGCCAGTCAGACAGTGTCAGAGAGTGATAGGGAGTGTCTGAGAGTGTCAGAGAGTGATTGAGAGTGTCTGAGAGTGTCAGAGAGCGATCGAGAGCGTCTGAGAGCATCAGAGAGTGTCAGAGACTGATTGAGTGTGTCAGAGAGTGATTGAGAGTGATTGAGAATGTCTGAGAGTGTCCGAGAGTGTCAGAGAGTGTCAGCGAGTGTCAGAGAGTGATCGAGATTGTCAGAGAATGTCAGAGAGTTGTAGAGAGAGATAGAGTGTGTCAGAGAGTGACCGAGAGTGATAGAGAGTGTCAGAGAGTGTCAGAGAGCATCAGAGCTTGTCAGAGAGTGATAGAGAGAGTCAAGAGTGTCAGAGAGTGATAGGGAGTATCTGAGAGTGTCAGAGAGTGATTGAGAGTGTCAGAGAGCGTCAGAGAGTGATTGAGAGTGCCTGAGAGTGTCAGAGAGTGTCAGAGAGATTCAGAGAGTGTCTGAGAGTGTCAGAGAGTGATAGAGAGTGTCAGAGAGTGTCTGAGAGTGTCAGAGAGAGATCAAGAGCGTCTGAGAGCATGAGAGAGTGTCAGAGACTGATTGAGTGTGTCAGAGAGTGATTGAGAGTGATTGAGAATGTCTGAGAGTGTCCGAGAGTGTCAGAGAGTGTCAGCGAGTGTCAGAGAGTGTCAGAGAGTGTCAGCGAGAGATAGAGTGTCTCTGAGAGTGACAGAGAGTGATACAGAGTGTCTGAGAGTGATAAAGTGTGTCAGAGAGAGATAGAGATTGTCAGAGAGTGTCAGAGAGTGTCAGAGAGTGATAGAGAGTGTCTGAGAGTGATAAAGTGTGTCAGAGAGAGATAGAGAATGTCAGAGAGTGTCAGAGAGTGTCAGAGAGTGATCGAGAGCGATAGAGAGTGTCAGAGAGTGTCAGAGAGTGATAGAGAGTGTCTGCGAATGTCAGAGATTGTCAGAGAGTGACTGAGAGTGTCAGAAAGTGTCAGAGAGTGATTGAGAATGTCTGAGAGTGTCTGAGAGTGTCAGAGAGTGATAGAAACTGGTATAGAGCGTCTGAGAGTGATTGAGAGTGTTTAAGAGTGTCAGAGAGTGTCAGAGAGTGATAGAGCTTGTCAGAGTGTGATAGTGCCAGTCAGACAGTGTCAGAGAGTGATTGAGAGTGTCTGAGAGTGTCAGAGAGAGATCGAGAGCGTCTGAGAGCATCAGAGAGTGTCAGAGACTGATTGAGTGTGTCAGAGAGTGATTGAGAGTGATTGAGAATGTCTGAGAGTGTCCGAGAGTGTCAGAGAGTGTCAGCGAGTGTCAGAGAGTGATCGAGATTGTCAGAGAATGTCAGAGAGTTGTAGAGAGAGATAGAGTGTGTCAGAGAGTGACCGAGAGTGATAGAGAGTGTCAGAGAGTGTCAGAGAGCATCAGAGCTTGTCAGAGAGTGATAGAGAGAGTCAAGAGTGTCAGAGAGTGATAGGGAGTATCTGAGAGTGTCAGAGAGTGATTGAGAGTGTCAGAGAGCGTCAGAGAGTGATTGAGAGTGCCTGAGAGTGTCAGAGAGTGTCAGAGAGATTCAGAGAGTGTCTGAGAGTGTCAGAGAGTGATAGAGAGTGTCAGAGAGTGTCTGAGAGTGTCAGAGAGAGATCAAGAGCGTCTGAGAGCATGAGAGAGTGTCAGAGACTGATTGAGTGTGTCAGAGAGTGATTGAGAGTGATTGAGAATGTCTGAGAGTGTCCGAGAGTGTCAGAGAGTGTCAGCGAGTGTCAGAGAGTGTCAGAGAGTGTCAGCGAGAGATAGAGTGTCTCTGAGAGTGACAGAGAGTGATACAGAGTGTCTGAGAGTGATAAAGTGTGTCAGAGAGAGATAGAGATTGTCAGAGAGTGTCAGAGAGTGTCAGAGAGTGATAGAGAGTGTCTGAGAGTGATAAAGTGTGTCAGAGAGAGATAGAGAATGTCAGAGAGTGTCAGAGAGTGTCAGAGAGTGATCGAGAGCGATAGAGAGTGTCAGAGAGTGTCAGAGAGTGATAGAGAGTGTCTGCGAATGTCAGAGATTGTCAGAGAGTGACTGAGAGTGTCAGAAAGTGTCAGAGAGTGATTGAGAATGTCTGAGAGTGTCTGAGAGTGTCTGAGAGTGTCAGAGAATGTCAGAAAGTGATTGAGAGTGTCTGAGAGTGATAGAGAGTGTCAGAGAATGTCAGAGAGTGTCTGAGAGTGTCTGAGAGTGTCTGAGAGTGTCTGAGAGTGTCAGGGAGTGTCTGAGAGTGTCAGGGAGTGTCAGAGAGTGTCCGAGAGTGTCAGAGAGTGATAGAGAGTGTCAGAGAGTGTCAGAGAGTGATTGAGAATGTCTGAGAGTGTCTGAGAGTGTCAGAGAGTGTCAGAGAGTGATTGCGAGTGTCTGAGAGTGATAGAGAGTGTCAGAGAGTGTCAGAGAGTGATAGAGTGCGTCTGAGAGTATCTGAGAGTGTCAGAGAGTGTCAGTGAGTGTCAGTGAGTGATAGAGAGTGTCAAAGGGTGTCAGAGAGTGGCTAAGAGGGTCAGAGAGTGTCAGAGAGTGGCTGAGAGTGCCAGAGATTTTCAGAGAGTGAGAGAGATTGTCTGAGAGTGTCTGAGAGTGTCGGAGGGTGATAGAGAGTGTGAGAGAATGTCAGAGAGTGATAGAGAGTGTCTGAGAGTGTCAGAGATTGATAGAGAGTGTCTGAGAGTATCTGAGAGTGACAGCGAGTTTCTGAGAGCGATAGAGATTGTCAGAGAATGTCAGAGAGTGGTAGAGAGTGATAGAGAGTGTCTGAGAGTGTCACAGATTGATAGAGAGTGTCAGAGACTGATAGAGAGTGTCTGAGAGTGTCAGAGAGTATCTGAGAGTGTCAGAGAGAGTCAGAGAGAGATAGAGAGTGTCTGAGAGTATCAGAAAGTGATACAGAGTGTCAGAGATTGTCAGACAGTGTAAGAGAGTGTCAGAGAATGTCAGAGATTGTCACAGTGTGTCAGAGAGTGTCAGGGAGTGTCAGAGAGTGTCAGAGAGTGATAGAGAGTGATAGAGAGTGTCTGAGAGCGTCTGAGAGTGTCAGAGAGTGATAGAGAGTTTCTGAGAGCGTCTGAGATTGTCAGAGAGTGTCAGAGAGTGATAGAGAGTGTCTGAGAGTATCAGAAAGTGATACAGAGTGTCAGAGAGTGATAGAGAGTGTCAGAGAGTGTCAGAGAGTGAAAGAGAGTGTCAGAGAGTGTCAGAGAGTGAAAGAGAGTGTCAGAGAATGTCAGAGATTGTCACAGTGTGTCAGAGAGTGTCAGGGAGTGTCAGAGAGTGTCAGAGAGTGATAGAGAGTGATAGAGAGTGTCTGAGAGCGTCTGAGAGTGTCAGAGAGTGATAGAGAGTGTCTGAGGGCGTCTGAGATTGTCAGAGAGAGTCAGAGAGTGTCAGAGAGTGATCGAGAGTGTCTGAGAGTGTCAGAGAGTGTCAGCGAGAGATAGAGTGTGTCTGAGAGTGTCAGAGAGTGATACAGAGTGTCTGAGAGTGATAAAGTGTGTCAGATAGAGATAGAGAATGTCAGAGAGTGTCAGAGAGTGACAGAGAGTGATAGAGAGTGTCAGAGAGTGTTAGAGAGTGACAGAGAGTGTCTGAGAGTGATAAAGTTGTCAGAGAGAGATAGAGAATGTCAGAGAGTGTCAGAGAGTGATAGAGAGTGATAGAGACTGTCAGAGAGTGACAGAGAGTGTCTGAGAATGTCAGAGAGTGTCAGAGAGTGACTGAGTGTGACAGAGAGTGTCAGAGAGTGACAGAGAGTGTCTGAGAATGTCAGAGAGTGACTGAGTGTGACAGAGAGTGTCAGAGAGTGATTGAGAATGTCTGAGAGTGTCTGAGAGTGTCAGAGGGTGATTGAGAGTGTCTGAGAGTGTCAGAGTGTGATAGAAAGTGATATAGAGCGTCTGAGACTGATTGAGAGTGTTTAAGAGTGTCAGAGAGTGTCAGAGAGTTATAGAGAGTGTCTGGGAATGTCAGAGAGTGTCAGAGATTGTCAGAGTGTGATAGTGACAGTCAGAGAGTCTCAGAGAGTGATAAGGAGTGTATGAGAGTGTCACAGAGTGCTATAGAGTGTCAGAGATTGTCAGAGTGTGATAGTGACAGTCAGAGAGTGTCAGAGAGTGATAGAGAGTGTCTGAGGGTGTCAGCGAGTGTCAGAGAGTGACAGAGTGTGTCAGATAGTGTCATAGAGTGATGAAGAGAGTCAGGGAGTGTCAGAGAGTGACAGAGAGTGACATAGAGTGTCTGAGAGTGATTGAGAGTGTATAAGAGTGTCAGCGAGTGTCAGAGAGTGTCAGAGGGTGATAGAGAGAGTCAGAGAGTGTCAGAGAGTGATCGGGAGTGTTTGAGAGAGTCAGAGAGTGTCAGACAGTGATAGGGAGTGTTTGAGAGTGTCAGAGAGTGATTGAGTGTGTCTGAGAGTGTCAGAGAGTGGAAGAGAGTGTCTGAGAGTGTCAGAGAGTGTCAGAGAGTGATTGAGAGTGTCAGAGAGTGTCAGAGAGTGATTGAGAGTGATTGAGAATGTCTGAGAGTGTCTGAGAGTGATTAAGAGTGTCAGGGAGTGTCAGAGAGTGATAGAGAGTGATATAGAGTGTCTGAAGGTAATAGAGAGTGTCTAAGAGTGTCAGCGAGTGTCAGAGAGTGTCAGAGGGTGACCAAGAGCGATAGAGAGTGTCAGAGAGTGTCAGAGCTTGTCAGAGAGTGTCAGAGAGTGTCAGAGAGTTTCAGAGAGTGATTGAGAGTGATTGAGAATGTCTGAGAGTGTCTGAGAGAGTCAGAGAATGTCAAAGAGTGATTGAGACTGTCTGAGAGTGTCAGAGGTTGATAGAGAGTGTCAGAGAATGTCAGAGAGTGATAACGAGTGTCTGAGAGTGTCAGAGAGTGTCAGAGAGTGATCGAGAGTGTCTGAGAGTGTCAGAGAGTGTCTGAGAGTGTCAGAGAGTGATTGAGAGTGTCAGAGAGTGATTGAGACTGTCTGAGTGTGATAGAGAGTGTCAGCGAGTATCTGAGAGTGAGAGAGTGTGTCTGAGTGTATCTGAGAGTGTCAGCGAGTTTCAGAGAGCGATAGAGATTGTCAGAGAATGTCAGAGAGTAGTAGAGAATGATAGACAGTGTCTGAGAATGTCAGAAATTGATAGAGTGTCAGAGACTGATAGAGAGTGTCTGAGAGTGTCAGAGAGCATCTGAGAGTGTCAGAGAGTGTCAGCGAGTGTCAGAGAGAGATAGAGAATGTCTGAGAGTGTCAGAGTGGTACAGAGTGTCAGAGAGTGATATAGATTGTCAGAGAGTGATAGAGAGAGTCTGAGTGTGTCAGAGAGTGTCAGAGAGTGATAGAGAGAGTCTGAGAGTGTCAGAGAGTGTCAGAGAGAGATAGAGAGTGTCTGAGAAGGTGTCAGAAAGTGATACAGAGTGTCAGAGAGTGTTAGAGAGTGTCAGAGATTGATAGAGTGTGTCAGAGAGTGTCAGAGAGTGATAGAGAGTGTCAGAGAATATCAGAGATTGTCACTGTGTGTCAGAGAGTGTCAGAGAGTGAGAGAGAGTGACAGAGAGTGACATAGAGTGTCAGAGAGTGTCAGAGAGTGATAGAAAGTGTCTGAAAGCGTCTGAGAGTGTCAGAGAGTGTCAGAGAGTGATAGAGAATGTCAGAGAGTGTCAGAGAGTGTCAGAGAGTGATAGAGAGTGTCTGAGAGGGTCTGAGATTGTCAGAGAGTGTCAGAGAGTGTCAGAGAGTGATAGAGAGTGTCTGAGAGTGTCAGAGATTGTCAGAGAGAGATAGAGAGTGTCTGAGAGTGTCAGAGAGTGATACAGAGTGTCTGAGAGTGATAAAGTGTGTCAGAGAGAGATAGTGATGTCACAGAGTGTCAGAGAGTGTCAGAGAGTGATAGAGAATGTCTGAGAGTGATAAAGTTGTCAGAGAGAGATAGAGAATGTCAGAGAGTGTCAGAGAGTGATTGAGAATGTCTGAGAGTGTCAGAGAGTGATTGAGAGTGTCTGAAAGTGTCAGAGTGTGATAGAAAGTGATATCGAGCGTCTGAGAGTGATTGAGAGTGTTTAAGAGTGTCAGAGAGTGTAGAGAGTGTCTGAGAATGTCAGAGAGTGTCAGAGAGTGATAGGGAGTGTCTGAGAGTGTCAGAGAGTGATTGAAAGTGTCTGACAGTGTCAGAGAGTGATAGAGAGTGTCTGAGAGTATCTGAGAGTGTCAGAGAGTGTCAGTGAGTGTCAGTGAGTGATAGAGAGTGTCAAAGGGTGTCAGAGAGTGGCTAAGAGGGTCAGAGAGTGTCAGAGAGTGGCTGAGAGTGCCAGAGATTTTCAGAGAGTGAGAGAGATTGTCTGAGAGTGTCTGAGAGTGTCGGAGGGTGATAGAGAGTGTGAGAGAATGTCAGAGAGTGATAGAGAGTGTCTGAGAGTGTCAGAGAGTGATAGAGAGTGTCTGAGAGTATCTGAGAGTGTCAGCGAGTTTCTGAGAGCGATAGAGATTGTCAGAGAATGTCAGAGAGTGGTAGAGAGTGATAGAGAGTGTCTGAGAGTGTCGCAGATTGATAGAGAGTGTCAGAGACTGATAGAGAGTGTCTGAGAGTGTCAGAGAGTATCTGAGAGTGTCAGAGAGAGTCAGAGAGAGATAGAGAGTGTCTGAGAGTATCAGAAAGTGATACAGAGTGTCAGAGATTGTCAGACAGTGTAAGAGAGTATCAGAGAATGTCAGAGATTGTCACAGTGTGTCAGAAAGTGTCAGGGAGTGTCAGAGAGTGTCAGAGAGTGATAGAGAGTGATAGAGAGTGTCTGAGAGCGTCTGAGAGTGTCAGAGAGTGATAGAGACTGTCTGAGAGCGTCTGAGATTGTCAGAGAGTGTCAGAGAGTGATAGGGAGTATCTGAGAGTGTCAGAGAGTGATTGAGAGTGTCAGAGAGCGTCAGAGAGTGATTGAGAGTGCCTGAGAGTGTCAGAGAGTGTCAGAGAGATTCAGAGAGTGTCTGAGAGTGTCAGAGAGTGATTGAGAGAGATTGAGAATGTCTGAGAGTGTCTGAGAGTGTCTGAGAGTGTCAGAGAATGTCAGAAAGTGATTGAGAGTGTCTGAGAGTGATAGAGAGTGTCAGAGAATGTCAGAGAGTGTCTGAGAGTGTCTGAGAGTGTCTGAGAGTGTCTGAGAGTGTCAGGGAGTGTCTGAGAGTGTCAGGGAGTGTCAGAGAGTGTCCGAGAGTGTCAGAGAGTGATAGAGAGTGTCAGAGAGTGTCAGAGAGTGATTGAGAATGTCTGAGAGTGTCTGAGAGTGTCAGAGAGTGTCAGAGAGTGATTGCGAGTGTCTGAGAGTGATAGAGAGTGTCAGAGAGTGTCAGAGAGTGATAGAGAGCGTCTGAGAGTATCTGAGAGTGTCAGAGAGTGTCAGTGAGTGTCAGTGAGTGATAGAGAGTGTCAAAGGGTGTCAGAGAGTGGCTAAGAGGGTCAGAGAGTGTCAGAGAGTGGCTGAGAGTGCCAGAGATTTTCAGAGAGTGAGAGAGATTGTCTGAGAGTGTCTGAGAGTGTCGGAGGGTGATAGAGAGTGTGAGAGAATGTCAGAGAGTGATAGAGAGTGTCTGAGAGTGTCAGAGATTGATAGAGAGTGTCTGAGAGTATCTGAGAGTGACAGCGAGTTTCTGAGAGCGATAGAGATTGTCAGAGAATGTCAGAGAGTGGTAGAGAGTGATAGAGAGTGTCTGAGAGTGTCACAGATTGATAGAGAGTGTCAGAGACTGATAGAGAGTGTCTGAGAGTGTCAGAAAGTGATACAGAGTGTCAGAGATTGTCAGACAGTGTAAGAGAGTGTCAGAGAATGTCAGAGATTGTCACAGTGTGTCAGAGAGTGTCAGGGAGTGTCAGAGAGTGTCAGAGAGTGATAGAGAGTGATAGAGAGTGTCTGAGAGCGTCTGAGAGTGTCAGAGAGTGATAGAGAGTTTCTGAGAGCGTCTGAGATTGTCAGAGAGTGTCAGAGAGTGATAGAGAGTGTCTGAGAGTATCAGAAAGTGATACAGAGTGTCAGAGAGTGATAGAGAGTGTCAGAGAGTGTCAGAGAGTGAAAGAGAGTGTCAGAGAGTGTCAGAGAGTGAAAGAGAGTGTCAGAGAATGTCAGAGATTGTCACAGTGTGTCAGAGAGTGTCAGGGAGTGTCAGAGAGTGTCAGAGAGTGATAGAGAGTGATAGAGAGTGTCTGAGAGCGTCTGAGAGTGTCAGAGAGTGATAGAGAGTGTCTGAGGGCGTCTGAGATTGTCAGAGAGAGTCAGAGAGTGTCAGAGAGTGATCGAGAGTGTCTGAGAGTGTCAGAGAGTGTCAGCGAGAGATAGAGTGTGTCTGAGAGTGTCAGAGAGTGATACAGAGTGTCTGAGAGTGATAAAGTGTGTCAGATAGAGATAGAGAATGTCAGAGAGTGTCAGAGAGTGACAGAGAGTGATAGAGAGTGTCAGAGAGTGTTAGAGAGTGACAGAGAGTGTCTGAGAGTGATAAAGTTGTCAGAGAGAGATAGAGAATGTCAGAGAGTGTCAGAGAGTGATAGAGAGTGATAGAGACTGTCAGAGAGTGACAGAGAGTGTCTGAGAATGTCAGAGAGTGTCAGAGAGTGACTGAGTGTGACAGAGAGTGTCAGAGAGTGACAGAGAGTGTCTGAGAATGTCAGAGAGTGACTGAGTGTGACAGAGAGTGTCAGAGAGTGATTGAGAATGTCTGAGAGTGTCTGAGAGTGTCAGAGGGTGATTGAGAGTGTCTGAGAGTGTCAGAGTGTGATAGAAAGTGATATAGAGCGTCTGAGACTGATTGAGAGTGTTTAAGAGTGTCAGAGAGTGTCAGAGAGTGTCAGAGAGTTATAGAGAGTGTCTGGGAATGTCAGAGAGTGTCAGAGATTGTCAGAGTGTGATAGTGACAGTCAGAGAGTCTCAGAGAGTGATAAGGAGTGTCTGAGAGTGTCACAGAGTGCTATAGAGTGTCAGAGATTGTCAGAGTGTGATAGTGACAGTCAGAGAGTGTCAGAGAGTGATAGAGAGTGTCTGAGGGTGTCAGCGAGTGTCAGAGAGTGACAGAGTGTGTCAGATAGTGTCATAGAGTGATGAAGAGAGTCAGGGAGTGTCAGAGAGTGACAGAGAGTGACATAGAGTGTCTGAGAGTGATTGAGAGTGTATAAGAGTGTCAGCGAGTGTCAGAGAGTGTCAGAGGGTGATAGAGAGAGTCAGAGAGTGTCAGAGAGTGATCGGTAGTGTTTGAGAGAGTCAGAGAGTGTCAGACAGTGATAGGGAGTGTTTGAGAGTGTCAGAGAGTGATTGAGTGTGTCTGAGAGTGTCAGAGAGTGGAAGAGAGTGTCTGAGAGGGTCAGAGAGTGTCAGAGAGTGATTGAGAGAGTCAGAGAGTGTCAGAGAGTGATTGAGAGTGATTGAGAATGTCTGAGAGTGTCTGAGAGTGATTAAGAGTGTCAGGGAGTGTCAGAGAGTGATAGAGAGTGATATAGAGTGTCTGAAGGTAATAGAGAGTGTCTAAGAGTGTCAGCGAGTGTCAGAGAGTGTCAGAGGGTGACCAAGAGCGATAGAGAGTGTCAGAGAGTGTCAGAGCTTGTCAGAGAGTGTCAGAGAGTGTCAGAGAGTTTCAGAGAGTGATTGAGAGTGATTGAGAATGTCTGAGAGTGTCTGAGAGAGTCAGAGAATGTCAAAGAGTGATTGAGACTGTCTGAGAGTGTCAGAGGTTGATAGAGAGTGTCAGAGAATGTCAGAGAGTGATAACGAGTGTCTGAGAGTGTCAGAGAGTGTCAGAGAGTGATCGAGAGTGTCTGAGAGTGTCTGAGAGTGTCAGGGAGTGTCTGAGAGTGTCAGAGAGTGATTGAGAGTGTCAGAGAGTGATTGAGACTGTCTGAGTGTGATAGAGAGTGTCAGCGAGTATCTGAGAGTGAGAGAGTGTGTCTGAGTGTATCTGAGAGTGTCAGCGAGTTTCAGAGAGCGATAGAGATTGTCAGAGAATGTCAGAGAGTAGTAGAGAATGATAGACAGTGTCTGAGAATGTCAGAAATTGATAGAGAGTGTCAGAGACTGATAGAGAGTGTCTGAGAGTGTCAGAGAGCATCTGAGAGTGTCAGAGAGTGTCAGCGAGTGTCAGAGAGAGATAGAGAATGTCTGAGAGTGTCAGAGTGGTACAGAGTGTCAGAGAGTGATATAGATTGTCAGAGAGTGATAGAGAGAGTCTGATTGTGTCAGAGAGTGTCAGAGAGTGATAGAGAGAGTCTGAGAGTGTCAGAGAGTGTCAGAGAGAGATAGAGAGTGTCTGAGAAGGTGTCAGAAAGTGATACAGAGTGTCAGAGAGTGTTAGAGAGTGTCAGAGATTGATAGAGTGTGTCAGAGAGTGTCAGAGAGTGATAGAGAGTGTCAGAGAATGTCAGAGATTGTCACTGTGTGTCAGAGAGTGTCAGAGAGTGAGAGAGAGTGACAGAGAGTGACAGAGAGTGTCAGAGAGTGTCAGAGAGTGATATAAAGTGTCTGAAAGCGTCTGAGAGTGTCAGAGAGTGTCAGAGAGTGATAGAGAATGTCAGAGAGTTTCAGAGAGTGTCAGAGAGTGATAGAGAGTGTCTGAGAGGGTCTGAGATTGTCAGAGAGTGTCAGAGAGTGTCAGAGAGTGTCAGAGAGTGATAGAGAGTGTCTGAGAGTGTCAGAGATTGTCAGAGAGAGATAGAGAGTGTCTGAGAGTGTCAGAGAGTGATACAGAGTGTCTGAGAGTGATAAAGTGTGTCAGAGAGAGATAGTGAGTGTCACAGAGTGTCAGAGAGTGTCAGAGAGTGATAGAGAATGTCTGAGAGTGATAAAGTTGTCAGAGAGAGATAGAGAATGTCAGAGAGTGTCAGAGAGTGATAGAGAATGTCAGAGAGTGTCAGAGAGTGACTGAGAGTGTCAGAGAGTGATTGAGAATGTCTGAGAGTGTCAGAGAGTGATTGAGAGTGTCTGAAAGTGTCAGAGTGTGATAGAAAGTGATATCGAGCGTCTGAGAGTGATTGAGAGTGTTTAAGAGTGTCAGAGAGTGTCAGAGAGTGTAGAGAGTGTCTGAGAATGTCAGAGAGTGTCAGAGAGTGATAGGGAGTGTCTGAGAGTGTCAGAGAGTGATTGAAAGTGTCTGACAGTGTCAGAGAGTGATAGAGAGTGTCTGAGAGTATCTGAGAGTGTCAGAGAGTGTCAGTGAGTGTCAGTGAGTGATAGAGAGTGTCAAAGAGTGTCAGAGAGTGGCTAAGAGGGTCAGAGAGTGTCAGAGAGTGGCTGAGAGTGCCAGAGATTTTCAGAGAGTGAGAGAGATTGTCTGAGAGTGTCTGAGAGTGTCGGAGGGTGATAGAGAGTGTGAGAGAATGTCAGAGAGTGATAGAGAGTGTCTGAGAGTGTCAGAGAGTGATAGAGAGTGTCTGAGAGTATCTGAGAGTGTCAGCGAGTTTCTGAGAGCGATAGAGATTGTCAGAGAATGTCAGAGAGTGGTAGAGAGTGATAGAGAGTGTCTGAGAGTGTCGCAGATTGATAGAGAGTGTCAGAGACTGATAGAGAGTGTCTGAGAGTGTCAGAGAGTATCTGAGAGTGTCAGAGAGAGTCAGAGAGAGATAGAGAGTGTCTGAGAGTATCAGAAAGTGATACAGAGTGTCAGAGATTGTCAGACAGTGTAAGAGAGTATCAGAGAATGTCAGAGATTGTCACAGTGTGTCAGAAAGTGTCAGGGAGTGTCAGAGAGTGTTAGAGAGTGATAGAGAGTGATAGAGAGTGTCTGAGAGCGTCTGAGAGTGTCAGAGAGTGATAGAGAGTGTCTGAGAGCGTCTGAGATTGTCAGAGTGTCAGAGAGTGATAGAGAGTGTCTGAGAGTATCAGAAAGTGATACAGAGTGTCAGAGAGTGATAGAGAGTGTCAGAGAGTGTCAGAGAGTGAAAGAGAGTGTCAGAGAGTGTCAGAGAGTGAAAGAGAGTGTCAGAGAATGTCAGAGATTGTCACAGTGTGTCAGAGAGTGTCAGGGAGTGTCAGAGAGTGTCAGAGAGTGATAGAGAGTGATAGAGAGTGTCTGAGAGTGATAAAGTGTGTCAGATAGAGATAGAGAATGTCAGAGAGCGTCTGAGATTGTCAGAGAGAGTCAGAGAGTGTCAGAGAGTGATCGAGAGTGTCTGAGAGTGTCAGAGAGTGTCAGCGAGAGATAGAGTGTGTCTGAGAGTGTCAGAGAGTGATACAGAGTGTCTGAGAGTGATAAAGTGTGTCAGATAGAGATAGAGAATGTCAGAGAGTGTCAGAGAGTGTCAGAGAGTGTCAGAGAGTGATGGAGAGTGTCTGAGAGTGATAAAGTGTGTCAGATAGAGATAGAGAATGTCAGAGAGTGTCAGAGAGTGTCAGAGAGTGTCAGAGAGTGATAGAGAGTGATAGAGAGTGTCAGAGAGCGTCAGAGAGTGATAGAGAGTGTCTGACAATGTCAGAGATTGTCAGAGAGTGACTGAGAGTGTCAGAAAGTGTCAGAGAGTGATTGAGAATGTCTGAGAGTGTCTGAGAGTGATAGAAAGTGATATAGAGCGTCTGAGAGTGATTGAGAGTGTCTAAGAGTGTCAGAGAGTGTCAGAGAGTGATAGAGAGTGTCTGAGAATGTCAGGGAGTGTCAGAGAGTGATTGGGAGTGTCTGAGAGTGTCAGAGAGTGATTGAGAGTGTCTGAGATTGTCAGAGAGTGATCGAGAGCTTCTGAGAGTGTCAAAGACTGTCAGAGAGCTATTGAGAGTGTCAGAGTGTGATTGAGAGTGATTGAGAATGTCTGAGAGTGTCTGAGAGTGTCAGAGAGTCTCAGAGAGTGTTAGAGATTTTCAGAGAATGTCAGAGAGTTGTAGAGAGAGACAGAGTGTGTCAGAGAGTGACGGAGAGTGATAGAGAGTGTCAGAGCGTGTCAGAGAGCGTCAGAGCTTGTCAGAGAGTAATAGAGAGAGTCAAGAGTGTCAGAGAGTGATAGGGAGTGTCTGAGAGTGTCAGAGCGGGTCAGAGAGTGATTGAGAGTGTCAGAGAGTGTCAGAGAGTGTCAGAGAGTGATTGCGAGTGATTGAGAATGTCTGAGAGTGTCTGAGAGTGTCAGAGAGTGGCAGAGAGTGATTGAGAGTGTCTGAGAGTGATAGAGAGTGTCAGAGAGTGTCAGAGAGTGATAGAGAGTGTCTGATAGTGTCTGAGAGTGTCAGGGATTGTCAGAGAGTGTCAGTGAGTGTCAGTGAGTGATAGAGAGTGTCAAAGTGTGTCAGAGAGTGTCTGAGAGTGTCAGAGAGTGTCAGAGAGTGGCTGAGAGTGCCAGAGAGTTTCAGAGAGTGAGAGAGATTGTCTGAGAGTGTCTGAGATTGTCGGAGGGTGATAGAGAGTGTGAGAGAATGTCAGAGATTGATAGAGAGTGTCAGAGAGTGATAGAGAGTGTCTGAGAGTATCTGAGAGTGTCAGCGAGTTTCTGAGAGCGATAGAGATTGTCAGAGAATGTCAGAGAGTGGTAGAGAGTGATAGAGGGTGGCTGAGAGTGTCAGAAAGTGATACAGAGTGCCAGAGAGTGTCAGAGAGTGATAGAGAGTGTCAGAGAATGTTAGAGATTGTCACAGAGTGTCTGAGAGTGTCAGAGAGTGATAGAGAGTGACAGAGAGCGTCAGAGAGTGTCAGAGAGTGTCAGAGAGTGATAGAGAGTGTCTGAGAGCGTCTGAGAGTGTCAGAGAGTGTCAGAGAGTGATCGCGAGTGTCAGAGAATGTCAGAGAGTGGTAGAGAGAGATAGAGTGTGTCAGAGAGTGTCAGAGAGCGTCAGAGCTTGTCAGAGAGTGATAGAGAGAGTCAAGAGTGTCAGAGAGTGATAGGGAGTGTCTGAGAGTGTCAGAGAGTGTCAGAGAGTGATTGAGAGTGATTGAGAATGTCTGACAGTGTCTGAGAGTGTCAGAAAGTGTCACAGAGTGTCAGAGAGTGTCAGGGAGTGTCAGAGAGTGTCCGAGAGTGATAGAGAGTGTTAGAGAGTGTCAGAGAGTGTCAGAGAGTGATAGAGAGTGTCTGAGAGCGTCTGAGATTGTCAGAGAGTGTCAGAGAGTGTCAGAGAGTGATAGAGAGTGTCTGAGAGTGTCAGAGAGTGTCAGAGAGTGTCAGCGAGAGATAGAGTGTCTCTGAGAGTGTCAGAGAGTGTTAGAGAGTGTCTGAGAGTGATAAAGTGTGTCAGAGAGAGATAGAGAATGTCAGAGAGTGTCAGAGAGTGTCAGAGAGTGATCGAGAGCGATAGAGAGTGTCAGAGAATGTCAGAGAATGTCAGAGATTGTCAGAGAGTGACTGAGAGTGTCAGAAAGTGTCAGAGAGTGATTGAGAATGTCTGAGAGTGTCTGAGAGTGTCAGAGAGTGATAGAAACTGATATCGAGCGTCTGAGAGTGATTGAGAGTGTTTAAGAGCGTCAGAGAGTGTCAGAGAGTGATAGAGCTTGTCAGAGTGTGATAGTGCCTGTCAGACAGTGTCAGAGAGTGATAGGGAGTGTCTGAGAGTGTCAGAGAGTGATTGAGAGTGTCTGAGAGTGTCAGAGAGAGATCGAGAGCGTCTGAGATCATCAGAGAATGTCAGAGACTGATTGAGTGTGTCAGAGAGTGATTGAGAGTGATTGAGAATGTCTGAGAGTGTCCGAGAGTGTCAGAGAGTGTCAGCGAGTGTCAGAGAGTGTCAGCGAGAGATAGAGTGTCTCTGAGAGTGACAGAGAGTGATACAGAGTGTCTGAGAGTGATAAAGTGTGTCAGAGAGAGATAGAGATTGTCAGAGAGTGTCAGAGAGTGTCAGAGAGTGATAGACAGTGTCTGAGAGTGATAAAGTGTGTCAGAGAGAGATAGAGAATGTCAGAGAGTGTCAGAGAGTGTCAGAGAGTGATCGAGAGCGATAGAGAGTGTCAGAGAGTGTCAGAGAGTGATAGAGAGTGTCTGCGAATGTCAGAGATTGTCAGAGAGTGACTGAGAGTGTCAGAAAGTGTCAGAGAGTGATTGAGAATGTCTGAGAGTGTCTGAGAGTGTCAGAGAGTGATAGAAACTGATATAGAGCGTCTGAGAGTGATTGAGAGTGTTTAAGAGTGTCAGAGAGTGTCAGAGAGTGATAGAGCTTGTCAGAGTGTGATAGTGCCAGTCAGACAGTGTCAGAGAGTGATAGGGAGTGTCTGAGAGTGTCAGAGAGTGATTGAGAGTGTCTGAGAGTGTCAGAGAGAGATCGAGAGCGTCTGAGAGCATCAGAGAGTGTCAGAGACTGATTGAGTGTGTCAGAGAGTGATTGAGAGTGATTGAGAATGTCTGAGAGTGTCCGAGAGTGTCAGAGAGTGTCAGCGAGTGTCAGAGAGTGATCGAGATTGTCAGAGAATGTCAGAGAGTTGTAGAGAGAGATAGAGTGTGTCAGAGAGTGACCGAGAGTGATAGAGAGTGTCAGAGAGTGTCAGAGAGCATCAGAGCTTGTCAGAGAGTGATAGAGAGAGTCAAGAGTGTCAGAGAGTGATAGGGAGTATCTGAGAGTGTCAGAGAGTGATTGAGAGTGTCAGAGAGCGTCAGAGAGTGATTGAGAGTGCCTGAGAGTGTCAGAGAGTGTCAGAGAGATTCAGAGAGTGTCTGAGAGTGTCAGAGAGTGATAGAGAGTGTCAGAGAGTGTCTGAGAGTGTCAGAGAGAGATCGAGAGCGTCTGAGAGCATCAGAGAGTGTCAGAGACTGATTGAGTGTGTCAGAGAGTGATTGAGAGTGATTGAGAATGTCTGAGAGTGTCCGAGAGTGTCAGAGAGTGTCAGCGAGTGTCAGAGAGTGTCAGAGAGTGTCAGCGAGAGATAGAGTGTCTCTGAGAGTGACAGAGAGTGATACAGAGTGTCTGAGAGTGATAAAGTGTGTCAGAGAGAGATAGAGATTGTCAGAGAGTGTCAGAGAGTGTCAGAGAGTGATAGAGAGTGTCTGAGAGTGATAAAGTGTGTCAGAGAGAGATAGAGAATGTCAGAGAGTGTCAGAGAGTGTCAGAGAGTGATCGAGAGCGATAGAGAGTGTCAGAGAGTGTCAGAGAGTGATAGAGAGTGTCTGCGAATGTCAGAGATTGTCAGAGAGTGACTGAGAGTGTCAGAAAGTGTCAGAGAGTGATTGAGAATGTCTGAGAGTGTCTGAGAGTGTCAGAGAGTGATAGAAACTGATATAGAGCGTCTGAGAGTGATTGAGAGTGTTTAAGAGTGTCAGAGAGTGTCAGAGAGTGATAGAGCTTGTCAGAGTGTGATAGTGCCAGTCAGACAGTGTCAGAGAGTGATAGGGAGTGTCTGAGAGTGTCAGAGAGTGATTGAGAGTGTCTGAGAGTGTCAGAGAGAGATCGAGAGCGTCTGAGAGCATCAGAGAGTGTCAGAGACTGATTGAGTGTGTCAGAGAGTGATTGAGAGTGATTGAGAATGTCTGAGAGTGTCCGAGAGTGTCAGAGAGAGTCAGCGAGTGTCAGAGAGTGATCGAGATTGTCAGAGAATGTCAGAGAGTTGTAGAGAGAGATAGAGTGTGTCAGAGAGTGACCGAGAGTGATAGAGAGTGTCAGAGAGTGTCAGAGAGCATCAGAGCTTGTCAGAGAGTGATAGAGAGAGTCAAGAGTGTCAGAGAGTGATAGGGAGTATCTGAGAGTATCAGAGAGTGATTGAGAGTGTCAGAGAGCGTCAGAGAGTGATTGAGAGTGCCTGAGAGTGTCAGAGAGTGTCAGAGAGATTCAGAGAGTGTCTGAGAGTGTCAGAGAGTGATAGAGAGTGTCAGAGAGTGATAGAGAGTGTCAGAGAGTGATAGATACTGTCTGAGAGTGTCAGAGAGTGTCAGAGAGTGATAGAGAGTGTCTGAGAGTGATAGAGAGTGATAGAGAGTGTCAGAGAGTGATAGAGAGTGTCTGAGAGTGTCAGAGAGTGATAGAGAGTGTCAGAGAGTGATAGAGACTGTCTGAGAGTGTCAGAGAGTGTCAGAGAGTGATAGAGAGTGTCTGAGAGTGTCTGAGAGCGTCTGAGAGTGTCAACGACTGTCAGAGTGTGTCAGAGAGTGATAGAGAGTGACCGAGTGTGTCTGAGAGTGTCAGAGAGTGTCAGAGTGTGTCAGAGAGTGATAGAGAGTGTCTGAGAGTGTCAGAGTGTGTCAGAGATAGATAGAGAGAGTCCGAGATTATCAGAGATGATAGAGAGTGTCACAGAGTGATAGAGAGTGTCACAGAGTGATAGAGAGTGATAGAGAGTGTCTGAAAGAGTCAGAGAGTGTCAGAGAGTGTCAGAGAGTGATAGAGATAGTCAGAGAGTTATAGAGAGTGTCTGAGAGTGTCTGAAAGTGACAGAGTGTGTCTGAGAGTGTCAGTGAGTGTCAGAGAGTGATAGAGAGAGTCTGTGAGTGTCAGAGATTGCCAGAGTGTGTCAGAGTGTGTCAGTGAGTGATGGAGAGTGATAGAGAGTGTCAGAGAGTGATAGAGAGTGTCAGAGTGAGTCAGAGAGTGTCAGAGAGTGTCAGAGAGTGTCAGAGAGTGATAGAGAGATTCACAGAGTGATAGAGAGTGTCTGAGAGTGTCTGAGAGTGTCAGAGAGTGTCAGAGATTGATAGAGAGAGTCTGAGAGTGTCAGTGATGATAGAGAGTGTCAGAGAGTGATAGAGAGTGACAGAGAGTGTCTGAGAGTGTCAGAGAGTGTCAGAGTGTGTCAGAGAGTGATAGAGAGTGTCTGAGAGTGTCAGAGAGTGTCAGAGATTGATAGAGAGAGTCTG
Organism: Heterodontus francisci; assembly: GCF_036365525.1. Lineage (NCBI taxonomy): Eukaryota > Metazoa > Chordata > Chondrichthyes > Heterodontiformes > Heterodontidae > Heterodontus > Heterodontus francisci. The sequence continues at coordinate 31,756,961 of NC_090421.1, forward strand.
AGAGTGTCAGAGATGATAGAGAGTGTCAGAGAGTGATAGAGAGTGTCTGAAAGAGTCAGAGAGTGTCAGAGAGTGTCAGAGAGTGATAGAGAGAGTCAGAGAGTGATAGAGAGTGTCTGAAAGTGACAGAGAGTGTCTGAGAGTGTCAGTGTGTGTCAGAGAGTGATAGAGAGTTTCTGAGTGTGTCAGAGATTGCCAGAGTGTGTCAGAGTGAGTCAGAGAGTGTCAGAGAGTGTCAGAGAGTGATAGAGAGATTCCGAGAGTGATAGAGAGTGTCTGAGAGTGTCAGAGAGTGTCAGAGAGTGATAGAGAGATTCAGACAGAGACTGAGAGTGTCAGAGAGTGATGGAGAGAGTCAGAGAGTGATAGAGAGTGTCTGAGAGTGTTTGAGAGTGACAGAGAGTGTCTGAGAGTGTCTGAGAGTGTCAGAGAGTGTAAGATTGTGTCAGAGAGTGTCAGAGAGCCATAGAGTGTGTCAGAGTGTGTAAGAGGGTGTCAGAGAGTGTCAGAGTTTGTCAGAGTGTGTCAGAGAGTGTTAGAGAGTGTCAGAGAGCGTCAGAGAGTGATAGAGAGTGTCTGACAATGTCAGAGATTGTCAGAGAGTGACTGAGAGTGTCAGAAAGTGTCAGAGAGTGATTGAGAATGTCTGAGAGTGTCTGAGAGTGATAGAAAGTGATATAGAGCGTCTGAGAGTGATTGAGAGTGTCTAAGAGTGTCAGAGAGTGTCAGAGAGTGATAGAGAGTGTCTGAGAATGTCAGGGAGTGTCAGAGAGTGATTGGGAGTGTCTGAGAGTGTCAGAGAGTGATTGAGAGTGTCTGAGATTGTCAGAGAGTGATCGAGAGCTTCTGAGAGTGTCAAAGACTGTCAGAGAGCTATTGAGAGTGTCAGAGTGTGATTGAGAGTGATTGAGAATGTCTGAGAGTGTCTGAGAGTGTCAGAGAGTGTCAGAGAGTGTTAGAGATTTTCAGAGAATGTCAGAGAGTTGTAGAGAGAGACAGAGTGTGTCAGAGAGTGACGGAGAGTGATAGAGAGTGTCAGAGAGTGTCAGAGAGCGTCAGAGCTTGTCAGAGAGTAATAGAGAGAGTCAAGAGTGTCAGAGAGTGATAGGGAGTGTCTGAGAGTGTCAGAGCGGGTCAGAGAGTGATTGAGAGTGTCAGAGAGTGTCAGAGAGTGTCAGAGAGTGATTGCGAGTGATTGAGAATGTCTGAGAGTGTCAGAGAGTGGCAGAGAGTGATTGAGAGTGTCTGAGAGTGATAGAGAGTGTCAGAGAGTGTCAGAGAGTGATAGAGAGTGTCTGATAGTGTCTGAGAGTGTCAGGGATTGTCAGAGAGTGTCAGTGAGTGTCAGTGAGTGATAGAGAGTGTCAAAGTGTGTCAGAGAGTGTCTGAGAGTGTCAGAGAGTGTCAGAGAGTGGCTGAGAGTGCCAGAGAGTTTCAGAGAGTGTCAGAGATTGTCTGAGAGTGCCAGAGTATTTCAGAGAGTGAGAGAGATTGTCTGAGAGTGTCTGAGATTGTCGGAGGGTGATAGAGAGTGTCTGAGAGTATCTGAGAGTGTCAGCGAGTTTCTGAGAGCGATAGAGATTGTCAGAGAATGTCAGAGAGTGGTAGAGAGTGATAGAGGGTGTCTGAGAGTGTCAGAGAGTGATAGAGAGTGATAGAGAGTGTCAGAGAGTGATAGAGAGTGTCTGAGAGTGTCAGAGAGTGATAGAGAGTGATACAGAGTGTCAGAGACAGATAAAGAGTGTCTGAGAGGGCCAGAGAGTGCCAGAGAGTGTCAGAGAGAGTCAGAGAGTGAGAGAGAGTGATGGAGAGTGTCTGAGAGTGAAAGAGAGTGTCTGAGAGTGTCATTGAGTGTCAGAGAGTGATAGAGACTGTCTGAGAGTGTCTGAGAGTGTCAGAGACTTTCAGAGTGTGTCAGAGAGTGATAGAGAGTGATAGAGAGTGTCTGGGAGTGTCAGAGACTGTCAGAGATTGTCAGAGAGTGATAGTGAGTGATAGAGAGTGTCAGAAAGGGTCAGAGAGTGTCAGAGAGTGTCAGAGAGTGTCAGAGAGTGTCAGAAAGTGATAGAGAGAGTCAGCGAGTTATAGAGAGTGTCTGAGAGTATCAGTGAGTGTCAGAGAGTGATGGAGTGTGTCTGAGAGTGTCAGAGATTGCCAGTGCGTGTCAGAGTGTTTCAGTGAGTGATGGAGAGTGATAGAGAGTGTCAGAGAGTGATAGAGAGTGTCGGAGTGAGTCAGAGAGTGTCAGAGAGTGTCAGAGTGTGATAGAGAGATTCAGAGAGAGTCTGAGAGTGTCAGAGAGTGATAGAGGGAGTCAGAGAGTTATAGAGTGTCTGAGAGTGTCTGAAAGTGACAGAGTGTGTCTGAGAGTGTCAGTGAGTGTCAGAGTGTGTCAGAGAGTGATAGAGAGTGTCAGAGAGTGATAGAGTGTGTCTGAGAGTGCCTGAGAGCGTCTGAGAGTGTCAGCGACTGTCAGAGTGTGTCAGAGAGTGATAGAGAGTGAAAGAGAGTGTCTGAGAGTGTCAGAGAGTGTCAGAGTGTGTCAGTGAGTGATAGAGAGTGTCTGAGAGTGTCAGAGAGTGTCAGAGATTGGTAGAGAGAGTCTGAGAGTGTCAGAGATGATAGAGAGTGTCAGAGAGTTATAGAGAGTGTCAGAGAGTGTCAGAGAGTGATAGAGTGATAGAGAGTGTCAGAGTGTGTCAGAGAGTGTCAGAGAGTGATAGAGAGTGTAAGAGCGAGTGTGAGAGTGTCAGAGGGCGATAGAGAGTGTCTGAAAGTGTCAGAGGATGAAAGAGAATGTCAGAGAGTGTGAGAGAGTGTGAGAGAGTGTGAGAGAGTGTCAGAGAGTGTCAGAGAGTGTCTGAGAGTTTCAGAAAGAGTTAGAGATTGAAAGAGAGTGTCAGAGAGTGTCAGAGAGTGATAGAGAGTGTCAGAGAATGTCTGAGAGTGTCAGAGAGTGTCTGAGAGTGATAGAGAGTGTCTGAGAGTGAAAGAGAGTGTCTGAGAGTGTCAGAGAGTGTCTGAGGGTGTCAGAGAGTGATAGAGAGTGTCTGAGAGTGTCAGAGAGTGATAGAGAGTGATAGAGAGTGATAGAGAATGTCTGAGAGTGACAGAGAGTGTCTGAGAGTGTCATTGAGTGTCAGAGAGTGATAGAGATTGTCTGAGAGTGTCTGAGAGTGTCAGAGACTTTCAGAGTGTGTCAGAGAGTGATAGAGAGTGATAGAGAGTGTCTGGTGGTGTCAGAGAGTGTCAGAGTTAGTCAGAGAGTGATAGACAATGTCAGAGAGTGTCATAGAGTGATATAGATTGTCTGAGAGTGTCAGTTAGTGATAGAGAGTGTCAAATTGTTTCAGAGAGTGATAGAGAGTGACAGAGAGTGTCAGAGAGTTTCAGAGTGTGTCAGAGAGCGTCAGAGAGTGATAGAAAGTGTCAGGGAGTGATAGAGAGCGTCTGAGAGTGTCTGAGAGTGACAGAGAGTGTCTGAGAGTGTCAGTCAGTGTCAGAGAGTGATAGAGAGAGTCAGAGATTGTCAGATTGTGTCAGAGTGTGTCTGAGAGTGATAGAGAGTGATAGAGAGTGTCTGAGAGTGTCTGAGAGTGTCAGAGAGTGTTAGATTGTGTCAGAGAGTGTCAGAGAGTGATAGAGTGTGTCAGAGTGTGTCAGAGAGTGTCAGAGAGTGATTAGAGAGTGATATAGAGTGTCAGAGTGTGTCAGAGAGTGTCAGAGAGTGATAGAGAGTGTAAGAGAGAGTGTGAGTGTGTCAGAGAGTTTCAGAGAGTGCCAGAGAGTGAGAGAGAGTGTCTGAGAGTGTCAGAGAGTGTAAGATTGTGTCAGAGAGTGTCAGAGAGCGATAGAGTGTGTCAGAGTGTGTAAGAGGGTGTCAGAGACTGTCAGAGTGTGTCAGTGAGTGTCAGAGAGTGATAGAGTGTGTCAGAGAGTGATAGGGAGTGATAGAGAGTGTCTGAGAGTGATAGAGAGTGTCAGAGAGTGATAGGGAGTGATAGAGAGTGTCTGAGAGTGTCAGAGAGTGTCAGAGAGTGGCAGAGAGTTATAGAGAGTGCCCGAGAGTGATAGAGAGTGATAGACAGTGTCAGAGAGTGATAGAGAGTGTCTGAGAGTGTCAGAGAGTGATAGAGAGTGTCAGAGAGTGATAGAGACTGTCTGAGAATGTCTGAGAATGTCAGAGAGTGTCTGAGAGTGTCAGAGAGTGATAGAGAGTGTCAGAGAGTGATAGAGAGTGTCAGAGAGTGATAGAGACTGTCTGAGAATGTCTGAGAATGTCAGAGAGTGTCTGAGAGTGTCAGAGAGTGATAGAGAGTGTCTGAGAGTGTCAGAGAGTGTCTGAGGGTGTCAGAGAGTGATAGAGAATGTCTGAGAGTGTCTGAGAGTGTCAGAGAGTGCCAGAGAGTGATAGAATGTGATTGAGAATGATAGAGTGTGTCAGAGTGTGTCAGAGAGTGACAGAGAGTGTCAGAGTGTGTGAGAGTGATAGTGAGTGTCAGAGTGTGTCAGAGAGTGATAGAGAGTGATAGAGATTGACTGAGAGTGTCAGAGAGTGATAGAGAGTTTCAGAGTGTGTCAGAGTGTGTCAGAGAGTGATAGAGAGTGATAGAGAGTGTCAGAGAGTGATAGAGAGTGTCTGAGAGTGTCAGAGAGTGATAGAGAGTGATACAGAGTGTCAGAGACAGATAAAGAGTGTCTGAGAGGGCCAGAGAGTGCCAGAGAGTGTCAGAGAGAGTCAGAGAGTGAGAGAGAGTGATGGAGAGTGTCTGAGAGTGACAGAGAGTGTCTGAGAGTGTCATTGAGTGTCAGAGAGTGATAGAGACTGTCTGAGAGTGTCTGAGAGTGTCAGAGAATTTCAGAGTGTGTCAGAGAGTGATAGAGAGTGATAGAGAGTGTCTGGGAGTGTCAGAGAGTGTCAGAGTGTGCCAGAGAGTGATAGAGAGTGATAGAGAGTGTCAGAGAGTGATAGAGAGTGTCTGAGAGTGTCAGAGAGTGATAGAGAGTATCAGAGAGTGATAGAGACTGTCTGAGAGTGTCAGAGAGTGTCAGAGAGTGATAGAGAGTGTCTGAGAGTGTCTGAGAGCGTCTGAGAGTGTCAGCGACTGTCAGAGAGTGTCAGAGAGTGACAGAGAGTGACAGAGAGAGTCTGAGAGTGTCAGAGAGTGATCGAGAGTGTCTGAGAGCGTCAGAGAGAGTCAGAGATTGACAGAGAGCGTCTGAGAGTATCAGAGATGATAGAGAGTGTCAGACAGTGTCAGAGACTGTCAGAGATTGTCAGAGAGTGATAGTGAGTGATAGAGAGTGTCAGAAATAGTCAGAGAGTGTCAGAGAGTGTCAGAGAGTGTCAGAGAGTGTCAGAAAGTGATAGAGAGAGTCAGCGAGTTATAGAGAGTGTCTGAGAGTATCAGTGAGTGTCAGAGAGTGATGGAGTGTGTCTGAGAGTGTCAGAGATTGCCAGTGCGTGTCAGAGTATTTCAGTGAGTGATGGAGAGTGATAGAGAGTGTCAGAGAGTGATAGAGAGTGTCGGAGTGAGTCAGAGAGTGTCAGAGAGTGTCAGAGTGTGATAGAGAGATTCAGAGAGAGTCTGAGAGTGTCAGAGAGTGAGAGAGGGAGTCAGAGAGTTATAGAGTGTCTGAGAGTGTCTGAAAGTGACAGAGAGTGTCTGAGAGTGTCAGTGAGTGTCAGAGAGTGATAGAGAGTGTCAGAGAGTGATAGAGTGTGTCTGAGAGTGCCTGAGAGCGTCTGAGAGTGTCAGCGACTGTCAGAGTGTGTCAGAGAGTGATAGAGAGTGAAAGAGAGTGTCTGCGAGTGTCAGAGAGTGTCAGAGTGTGTCAGTGAGTGATAGAGAGTGTCTGAGAGTGTCAGAGAGTGTCAGAGATTGGTAGAGAGAGTCTGAGAGTGTCAGAGATGATAGAGAGTGTCAGAGAGTTATAGAGAGTGTCAGAGAGTGATAGAGAGTGATAGAGAGTGTCAGAGTGTGTCAGAGAGTGTCAGAGAGTGATAGAGAGTGTAAGAGAGAGTGTGAGAGTGTCAGAGGGCGATAGAGAGTGTCTGACAGTGTCAGAGGATGAAAGAGAATGTCAGAGAGTGTGAGAGAGTGTGAGAGAGTGTGAGAGAGTGATAGAGAGTGTCAGAGAGTGTCAGAGAGTGTCTGAGAGTTTCAGAAAGAGTTAGAGATTGACAGAGAGTGTCAGAGAGTGTCAGAGAGTGATAGAGAGTGTCAGAGAATGTCTGAGAGTGTCAGAGAGTGTCTGAGAGTGATAGAGAGTGTCTGAGAGTGAAATAGAGTGTCTGAGAGTGTCAGAGAGTGTCTCAGGTTGTCAGAGAGTGATAGAGAGTGTCTGAGAGTGTCATTGAGTGTCAGAGAGTGATAGAGAGTGTCTGAGAGTGTCTGAGAGTGTCAGAGACTTTCAGAGTGTGTCAGAGAGTGATAGAGAGTGATAGAGAGTGTCTGGTGGTGTCAGAGAGTGTCAGAGTTAGTCAGAGAGTGATAGACAATGTCAGAGAGTGTCATAGAGTGATAGAGATTGTCTGAGAGTGTCAGTTAGTGATAGAGAGTGTCAAATTGTTTCAGAGAGTGATAGAGAGTGACAGAGAGTGTCAGAGAGTTTCAGAGTGTGTCAGAGAGCGTCAGAGAGTGATAGAAAGTGTCAGAGAGTGATAGATAGCGTCTGAGAGTGTCTGAGAGTGACAGAGAGTGTCTGAGAGTGTCAGTCAGTGTTAGAGAGTGATCGAGAGAGTCAGAGATTGTCAGATTGTGTCAGAGTGTGTCAGAGAGTGATAGAGAGTGATAGAGAGTGTCTGAGAGTGTCAGAGAGTGTTAGATTGTGTCAGAGAGTGTCAGAGAGTGATAGAGTGTGTCAGAGTGTGTCAGAGAGTGTCAGAGAGTGATTAGAGAGTGATATAGAGTGTCAGAGTGTGTCAGAGAGTGATAGAGAGTGTAAGAGAGAGTGTGAGTGTGTCAGAGAGTTTCAGAGAGTGCCAGAGAGTGAGAGAGAGTGTCTGAGAGTGTCAGAGAGTGTCTGAGCACTTCAGTGAGTGTCTGAGAGTGATAGAGACTGTCTGAGAGTGTCAGAGAGTGTCAGAGAGTGATAGAGAGTGTCTGAGAGTGACAGAGAGTGTCTGAGAGTGTCAGTGAGTGTCAGGGAGTGATAGAGAGTGATTGAGAGTGTCTGAGAGCGTCTGAGAGTGTCAGCGACTGTCAGAGTGTGTCAGAGAGTGATAGAGAGTGACAGAGAATGTCAGAGAGTGTCAGTGAGTGTCAGAGAGTGATAGAGAGTGTCTGAGAGTGTCAGAGAGTGCCAGAGATTGATAGAGAGAGTCTGAGAGTATCAGAGATGAAAGAGAGTGTCAGAGAGTGATAGAGAGTGTCAGAGAGTGATAGAGAGTGACAGAGAGTGTCTGAAAGAATCAGAGAGTGTCAGAGAGTGTCAGAGAGTGTCAGAGAGTGATAGAGAGAAACAGAGAGTTATGGAGAGTGCCTGAGGGTGTCTGAAAGTGACAGAGAGTGTCTGAGAGTGTCAGTGAGTGTCAGAGAGTGATAGAGAGTGATAGCGAGTGTCAGAGAATGATAGAGAGTGTCAGAGTGAGTCAGAGAGTGTCAGAGAGTGTCAGAGAGTGATATAGAGATTCAGAGAGTGATAGAGAGTGTCAGATTGTGTCAGAGAGTGTCAGAGAGCGATAGAGTGTGTCAGAGTGTGTCAGAGAGTGTCAGAGAGTGTCAGAGAGTGATAGAGAGTGATATAGAGTGTCAGAGTGTGTCAGAGAGTGTCAGAGAGTGATAGAGAGTGTAAGAGAGAGTGTGAGTGTGTCAGAGAGTTTCAGAGAGTGCCAGAGAGTGAGAGAGAGTGTCTGAGAGTGTCAGAGGGTTTCTGAGCGTTTCAGTGATTGTCAGGGAGTGATAGAGAGTATCTGAGAGTGTCAGAGTGGGTCAGAGAGTGATAGGGAGTGATATAGAGTGTCTGAGAGTGATAGAGACTGTCTGAGAGTGTCAGAGAGTGTCAGAGAGTGATAGAGAGTGTCAGAGAGTGTCAGAGAGGGATAGAGAGTGTCTGAGAATGTCTGAGAGTGTCAGAGAGTGTCTGAGAGTGTCAGAGAGTGACAGAGAGTGTCTGAGAGTGTCAGAGAGTGTCAGAGAGTGATAGAGAGTGTCAGAGAGTGTCAGAGAGGGATAGAGAGTGTCTGAGAATGTCTGAGAGTGTCTGAGAGTGTCAGAGAGTGTCTGAGAGTGTCAGAGAGTGACAGAGAGTGTCTGAGAGTGTCAGAGTGTGTCTGAGGGTGTCAGAGAGTGATACAGAATGTCTGAGAGACTCTGAGAGTGTCAGACAGTGTCAGAGAGTGATGGAAAGTGATAGAGAGTGATGGAGTGTGTCAGAGAGTGATAGAGAGTGATAGAGAGTGACAGAGAGTGTCAGAGAGTGATAGGGAGTGTCAGAGAGTGATAGAGAGTGTCTGAGAGTGTCAGAGAGTGACAGAGTGTCAGAGAGTGATAGAGACTGTCTGAGAGTGTCAGAGAGTGATAGAGAGTGATAGAGAGTGACAGAGAGTGTCAGAGAGTGATAGGGAGTGTCAGAGAGTGATAGAGAGTGTCTGAGAGTGTCAGAGAGTGACAGAGTGTCAGAGAGTGATAGAGACTGTCTGAGAGTGTCAGAGAGTGTCAGAGAGTGATAGAGAGTGTCTGAGAGTGTCTGAGAGCGTCTGAGAGCGTCTGAGAGTGTCAGCGACTGTCAGAGTGTGTCAGAGAATGATAGAGAGTGACAGAGAGTGTCTGAGAGTGTCAGAGAGTGTCAGAGTGTGTCAGAGAGTGATAGAGAGTGTCTGAGAGTGTCTGAGAGTGTCAGAGAGTGTCAGAGATTGATAGAGAGAGTCTGAGAGTATCTGAGATGATAGAGAGTGTCAGAGAGTGATAGAGAGTGTCAGAGATTGTCAGAGAGTGACAGAGAGTGATAGAGAGTGTCTGAAAGAATCAGATAGTGTCAGAGAGTGTCAGAGTGTGTCAGAGAGTGTCAGAGAGTGATAGAGAGAGTCAGAGAGTTATAGAGAGTGTCTGAGATTGTCTGAAAGTGACAGAGAGTGTCTGAGAGTGTCAGTGAGTGTCAGAGAGTGATAGAGAGTGTCTGAGAGTGTCAGAGATAGCCAGAGAGTGTCAGAGTGAGTCAGAGAGTGTCAGAGAGTGTCAGAGAGTGATAGAGAGATTCAGAGAGTGATAGAGAGTGTCTGAGAGTGTCAGAGAGTGTCAGAGAGTGATAGAGAGATTCAGAGATAGTCTGAGAGTGTCAGAGAGTGATACAGAGAGTCAGAGAGTTATAGAGTGTCTGAGAGTGTCTGAAAGTGACAGAGAGAGTCTGAGAGTGTCAGTGAGTGTCAGAGAGTGATAGAGAGTGATAGAGAGTGTCAGGGAGTGATAGAGTGTGTCTGAGAGAGTCTGAGAGCGTCTGAGAGTGTCAGCGACAGTCAGAGTGTGTCAGAGAGTGATAGAGAGTGAAAGAGAGTGTCTGAGAGTGTCAGAGAGTGTCAGAGTGTGTCAGTGAGTGATAGAGAGTGTCTGAGAGTGTCAGAGAGTGTCAGAGATTGGTAGAGAGAGTCTGAGAGTGTCAGAGATGATAGAGAGTGTCAGAGGGTTATAGAGAGTGTCAGAGAGTGTCAGAGAGTGATAGAGCGTGATAGAGAGTGTCAGAGTGTGTCAGAGAGTGTCAGAGAGTGATAGAGAGTGTAAGAGAGAGTGTGAGAGTGTCAGAGGGCGATAGAGAGTGTCTGACAGTGTCAGAGGATGAAAGAGAATGTCAGAGAGTGTGAGAGAGTGTGAGAGAGTGATAGAGAGTGTCAGAGAGAGTCTGAGAGTTTCAGAAAGAGATAGAGAGTGACAGAGAGTGTCAGAGAGTGTCAGAGAGTGATATAGAGTGTCTGAGAATGTCTGAGAGTGTCAGAGAGTGTCTGAGAGTGTTAGAGAGTCTCTGAGAGTGACAGAGAGAGTCTGAGAGTGTCGGAGAGTGTCAGAGAGTGAGAGAAAGTGATGGAGAGTGACAGAGTGTGTCAGAGTGTGTCAGAGAGTGATAGAGAGTGTCAGAGTGTGTGAGAGTGATAGAGAGTGTCAGAGAGTTTTAGAGAGTTTCAGAGTGTGTCAGAGAGTGATAGAGAGTGATAGAGAGTGTCAGAGAGTGATAGAGAGTGTCTGAGAGTGTCAGAGAGTGATAGAGAATGATAGAGAGTGATAGAGAGTGTCTGAGAGTGACAGAGAGTGTCTGAGAGTGTCATTGAGTGTCACTTAGTGATAGAGAGTGTCAAATTGTTTCAGAGAGTGATAGACAGTGACAGAGAGTGTCACAGAGTTTCAGAGTGTGTCAGAGAGCGTCAGAGAGTGATAGAAAGTGTCAGAGAGTGATAGAGAGTGTCTGTGAGTGTCTGAGAGTGACAGAGTGTCTGAGAGTGTCAGTCAGTGTCACAGAGTGATAGAGAGAGTCAGAGATTGTCAGATTGTGTCAGAGTGTGTCAGAGAGTGATAGAGAGTGATAGAGAGCGTCTGAGAGTGTCTGAGAGTGTCAGAGAGAGTCAGATTGTGTCAGAGAGTGTCAGAGAGCGATAGAGTGTATCAGAGTGTGTCAGAGAGTGTCAGAGAGTGATTAGAGAAGATATAGAGTGTCAGAGTGTGTCAGAGAGTGATAGAGAGTGTATGAGAGAGTGTGAGTGTGTCAGAGAGTTTCAGAGAGTGCCAGAGAGTGAGAGAGAGTGTCTGAGAGTGTCAGTGAGTGTCAGAGAGTGATAGAGAGTGTCTGAGAGCGTCTGAGAGTGTCAGCGACTGTCAGAGTGTGTCAGAGAGTGATAGAGAGTGACAGAGAGTGTCTGAGAGTGTCACAGAGTGTCAGAGAGTGATAGAGAGTGTCTGAGAGTTTCAGAGAGTGTCAGAGATTGATAGAGAGAGTCTGAGAGTATCAGAGATGATAGAGAGTGTCAGAGAATGATAGAGAGTGTTAGAGAGTGTCAGAGAGTGATAGAGATTGATCGAGAGTGTCTGAAAGAGTCAGAGAGCGTCAGAGAGTGTCAGAGAGTGTCAGAGAGTGTCAGAGAGTGATAGAGAGAGTCAGAGAGTTATAGAGATTGTCTGAGAGTGTCTGAAAGTGACAGAGAGTGTCTGAGAGTGACAGTGAGTGTCAGAGAGTGATAGAGAGTGTCTGAGAGTATCAGAGATGAAAGAGAGTGTCAGAGAGTGATAGAGAGTGTCAGAGATTGTCAGAGAGTGATAGAGAGTGGCAGAGTGTTTGAGAGCGATAGAGAGTGTCAGAGTGTGTCAGAGAGTGATAGAGAGTGATAGAGAGTGACTGAGAGTGTCAGAGAGTGATAGAGAGTTTCAGAGTGTGTCAGAGTGTGTCAGAGAGTGATCGAGAGTGATAGAGAGTGAAAGAGAGTGTCAGAGAGTGATAGAGAGTGTCTGAGAGTGTCAGAGAGTGATAGAGATTGATAAAGAGTGTCAGAGAGAGATAAAGAGTGTCTGAGAGTGCCGGAGAGTGTCAGAGAGTGTCAGAGAGTGTCAGAGAGTGATAGAGAGTGATAGAGAGTGATAGAGAGAGTCTGAGAGTGACAGAGAGTGTCAGAGAGTGCCATTGAGTGTCAGAGAGTGATAGAGAGTTTCTGAGAGTGTCTGGGAGTGTTAGAGACTTTCAGAGTGTGTCAGTGAGTGATCGAGAGTGATAGAGAGTGTCTGGGAGTGTCAGAGAGTGTCAGAGTGTGTCAGAGAGTGATAGAGAGTGTCAGAGAGTGTCAGAGTGTGTCAGAGAGTGTCAGAGAGTGTTTGAGAGTGTCAGAGAGAGTGTGCGTGTGTCAGAGTTTCAGAGAGTTTCAGAGATTGATAGGGAGTGATAGAGAGTGTCTGAGAGTGTCAGAGATTGTCTGAGTGTGTCAGAGAGTGATAGGGAGTGATAGACAGTGTCTGAGAGTGTCAGAGAGTGGCAGAGAGTGATAGAGAGTGTCAGAGAGTGATAGAGAGTGCCAGAGAGTGATAGAGAGGGTCAGAGAGTGATCGAGCGTGTCTGAGAGTGTCAGAGAGTGACAGAGAGAGTCAGAGAGTGATAGAGACTGTCTGAGTGATAGAGAGTGCCAGAGAGTGATAGAGAATGATAGAGAGTATCAGAGAGTGATAGGGAGTGATAGAGAGTGTCTGAGAGTGTCAGAGAGTGTCAGAGAGTGTCAGAGTGTGTCAGAGAGTGTCAGAGAGTTTTTGAGAGTGTCAGAGAGAGTGTGAGTGTGTCAGAGAGTTTCAGAGAGTGATAGGGAGTGATAGAGAGTGTCTGAGAGTGTCAGAGATTGTCTGAGTGTGTCAGAGAGTGATAGAGAGTGATAGAGAGTGCCAGAGAGTGATAGAGAGTGTCAGAGAGTGATAGAGAGTGTCAGAGAGTTATAGAGACTGTCTGAGAGTGATAGAGAGTGCCAGAGAGTGATAGAGAGTGATAGAGAGTATCAGAGAGTGATAGGGAGTGATAGAGAGTGTCTGAGAGTGTCAGAGAGTGATAGAGAGTGTCAGAGAGTGTCAGAGTGTGTCAGAGAGTGTCAGAGAGTTTTTGAGAGTGTCAGAGAGAGTGTGAGTGTGTCAGAGAGTTTCAGAGAGTGATAGGGAGTGATAGAGAGTGTCTGAGAGTGTCAGAGATTGTGTGATTGTGTCAGAGAGTGATAGAGAGTGATAGAGAGTGCCAGAGAGTGATAGAGAGTGTCAGAGAGTGATAGAGAGTGCCAGAGAGTTATAGAGACTGTCTGAGAGTGATAGAGAGTGCCAGAGAGTGATAGAGAGTGATAGAGAGTATCAGAGAGTGATAGGGAGTGATAGAGAGTGTCTGAGAGTGTCAGAGAGTGGCAGAGAGTGATAGAGAGTGTCAGAGAGTGATAGAGAGAGCCAGAGAGTGACTGAGAGTGATAGAGAGTGTCAGAGAGTGATAGAGAGTGTCTGAGAGTGTCAGAGAGTGACAGAGTGTAAGAGAGAGATCGAGACTGTCTGAGAGTGTCAGAGAGTGTCAGAGAGTGATAGAGAGTGTCTGAGAGTGTCTGAGAGCGTCTGAGAGTGTCAGCGACTGTCAGAGTGTGTCAGAGAATGATAGAGAGCGACAGAGAGAGTCTGAGAGTGTCAGAGACTGTCACAGTGTGTCAGAGAGTGTTAGAGAGTGTCTGAGAGTATCAGAGATGATAGAGAGTGTCAGAGAGTGATAGAGAGTGTCAGAGATTGTCAGAGAGTGATAGAGAGTGATAGTGAGTTTCTGAAAGAATCAGAGAGTGTCAGAGAGTGTCAGAGAGTGTCAGAGAGTGTCAGAGAGTGTCAGAGAGAGTCACAGAGTTATAGAGAGTGTCTGAGATTGTCTGAAAGTGACAGACAGTGTCTGAGAGTGATAGAGAGTGTCTGAGAGTGTCACAGATTGCCAGAGAGTGTCAGAGTGAGTCAGAGAGTGTCAGAGAGTGTCAGAGATGAAAGAGAGTGTCAGAGAGTGATAGAGAGTGTCAGAGATTGTCAGAGAGTGATAGAGAGTGGCAGAGAGTGTGAGAGCGATAGAGAGTGTCAGAGTGTGTCAGAGAGTGATAGAGAGTGATAGAGAGTGACTGTGAGTGTCAGAGAGTGATAGAGAGTTTCAGAGTGTGTCAGAGTGTGATAGAGAGTGGCAGAGTGTGTGAGAGCGATAGAGAGTGTCAGAGTGTGTCAGAGAGTGATAGAGAGTGATAGAGAGTGACTGAGAGTGTCAGAGAGTGATAGAGAGTTTCAGAGTGTGTCAGAGTGAGTCAGAGAGTGATCGAGAGTGATAGAGAGTGAAAGAGAGTGTCAGAGAGTGATAGAGAGTGTCTGAGAGTGTCAGAGAGTGATAGAGATTGATAAAGAGTGTCAGAGAGAGATAAAGAGTGTCTGAGAGTGCCGGAGAGTGTCAGAGAGTGTCAGAGAGTGATAGAGAGTGATAGAGAGTGTCTGAGAGTGTCAGAGATTGTCTGAGTGTGTCAGAGAGTGATAGGGAGTGATAGAGAGTGTCTGAGATTGTCAGAGAGTGGCAGAGAGTGATAGAGAGTGTCAGAGAGTGATAGAGAGTGCCAGAGAGTGATAGAGAGGGTCAGAGAGTGATAGAGCGTGTCTGAGAGTGTCAGAGAGTGACATAGAGAGTCAGAGAGTGATAGAGACTGTCTGAGAGTGATAGAGAGTGCCAGAGAGTGATAGAGAATGATAGAGAGGATCAGAGAGTGATAGGAAGTGATAGAGAGTGTCTGAGAGTGTCAGAGAGTGTCAGAGAGTGTCAGAGAGTGATAGAGAGTGATAGAGAGGGTCAGAGAGTGTCAGAGAGTGATAGAGAGTGTCAGAGAGTGTCAGAGTGTGTCAGAGAGTGTCAGAGAGTGTTTGAGAGTGTCAGAGAGAGTGTGAGTGTGTCAGAGAGTTTCAGAGAGTGATAGGGAGTGATAGAGAGTGTCTGAGAGTGTCAGAGATTGTCTGAGTGTGTCAGAGAGTGATAGAGAGTGATAGAGAGTGCCAGAGAGTGATAGAGAGTGTCAGAGAGTGATAGAGAGTGTCTGAGAGTGTCAGAGAGTGATAGAGAGTGCCAGAGAGTTATAGAGACTGTCTGAGAGTGATAGAGAGTGCCAGAGAGTGATAGAGAGTGATAGAGAGTATCAGAGAGCGATAGGGAGTGATAGAGAGTGTCTGAGAGTGTCAGAGAGTGGCAGAGAGTGATAGAGAGTGTCAGAGAGTGATAGAGAGTGTCTGAGAGTGTCTGAGAGTGTCAGTGAGTGTCAGAGAGTGATCGAGACTGTCTGAGAGTGTCAGAGAGTGTCAGAGAGTGATAGAGAGTGTCTGAGAGTGTCTGAGAGCGTCTGAGAGTGTCAGCGACTGTCAGAGTGTGTCAGAGAATGATAGAGAGTGACAGAGAGTGTCTGAGAGTGTCAGAGAGTGTCAGAGTGTGTCAGAGAGTGTCAGAGAGAGTCAGAGAGTTATAGAGAGTGTCTGAGATTGTCTGAAAGTGACAGAGAGTGTCTGAGAGTGTCAGTGAGTGTCAGAGAGTGATAGAGAGTGTCTGAGAGTGTCAGAGATTGATGGAGAGAGTCTGAGAGTATCAGAGATGATAGAGAGTGTCAGAGAGTGATAGAGAGTGTCAGAGATTGTCAGAGAGTGATAGAGAGTGATAGTGAGTTTCTGAAAGAATCAGAGAGTGTCAGAGAGTGTCAGAGAGTGTCAGAGAGTGTCAGAGAGAGTCAGAGAGTTATAGAGAGTGTCTGAGATTGTCTGAAAGTGACAGAGAGTGTCTGAGAGTGTCAGTGAGTGTCAGAGAGTGATAGAGAGTGTCTGAGAGTGTCACAGATTGCCAGAGAGTGTCAGAGTGAGTCAGAGAGTGTCAGAAAGTGTGAGAGAGTGATAGAGAGATTCAGAGAGTGATAGAGAGTGTCTGAGAGTGTCAGAGAGTGTCAGAGAGTGATAGAGAGATTCAGAGATAGTCTGAGAGTGTCAGAGAGTGTTACAGAGAGTCAGAGAGTTATAGAGTGTCTGAGAGTGTCTGAAAGTGACAGAGAGTCTCTGAGAGTGTCAGTGAGTGTCAGAGAGTGATAGAGAGTGATAGAGAGTGTCAGGGAGTGATAGAGTGTGTCTGAGAGTGTCTGAGAGCGTCTGAGAGTGTCAGCGACAGTTAGAGTGTGTCAGAGAGTGATAGAGAGTGAAAGAGAGTGTCTGAGAGTGTCAGAGAGTGTCAGAGTGTGTCAGTGAGTGATAGAGAGAGTCTGAGAGTGTCAGAGATGATAGAGAGTGTCAGAGAGTTATAGAGAGTGTCAGAGAGTGTCAGAGAGTGTCAGAGAGTGATAGAGAGTGATAGAGAGTGATAGAGAGTGTCTGAAAGAGTCAGAGAGTGTCAGAGAGTATCAGAGAGTGATAGAGAGAGATAGCGAGTGTCAGAGAGTGTCTGAGAGTGTCAGAGATTGTCAGAGAGTGTCAGAGGGCGATAGAGAGTGTCTGACAGTGTCAGAGGATGAAAGAGAATGTCAGAGAGTGTCAGAGAGTGTCTGAGAGTTTCGGAAAGTGTTAGACAGTGACAAAGAGTGTCAGAGAGTGTCAGAGAGTGATAGACAGTGTCTGAGAATGTCTGAGAGTGTCAGAGAGTGTCTGAGAGAGATAGAGAGTGGCTGAGAGTGATAGAGAGTGTCTGAGAGTGTCAGAGAGTGTCTGAGGGTGTCAGAGAGTGATAGAGAATGTCTGAGAGTGTCTGAGAGTGTCGGCGAGTGTCAGAGAGTGATAGAAAGTGATAGAGAGTGATAGAGTGTGTCAGAGTGTGTCAGAGTGATAGAGAGTGCCAGAGAGTGATAGAGAGTGTCAGAGAGTGATAGAGAGTGTCTGAGAGTGTCAGAGGGTGATAGAGAGTGTCAGAGAGTTATAGAGACTGTCTGAGAGTGATAGAGAGTGCCAGAGAGTGATAGAGAGCGATAGAGAGTATCAGAGATTGATTGGGAGTGATAGAGAGTGTCTGAGAGTGTCAGGGAGTGGCAGAGAGTGATAGAGAGTGTCAGAGAGTGATCGAGAGAGCCAGAGAGTGACAGAGAGTGATAGAGAGTGTCAGAGAGTGATAGAGAGTGTCTGAGAGTGTCAGAGAGTGACAGAGTGTCAGAGAGTGATAGAGACTGTCTGAGAGTGTCAGAGAGTGTCAAAGAGTGATAGAGTGTGTCTGAGAGTGTCTGAGAGCCTCTGAGAGTGTCAGCGACAGTCAGAGTGTGTCAGATAGTGATAGAGAGTGAAAGAGAGTGTCTGAGAGTGTCAGAGAGTGTCAGAGTGTGTCAGTGAGTGATAGAGAGTGTCTGAGAGTGTCAGAGAGTGTCAGAGATTGGTAGAGAGAGTCTGAGAGTATCAGAGATGATAGAGAGTGTCAGAGAGTTATAGAGGGTGTCAGAGAGTGTCAGAGAGTGTCAGAGAGTGATAGAGAGTGATAGAGAGTGATAGAGAGTGATAGAGAGTGTCTGAAAGAGTCAGAGAGTGTCAGAGAGTATCAGAGAGTGATAGAGAGAGATAGCGAGTGTCAGAGATTGTCTGAGAGTGTCAGAGATTGTCAGAGAGTGTCAGAGGGCGATAGAGAGTGTCTGACAGTGTCAGAGGATGAAAGAGAATGTCAGAGAGTGTGAGAGAGTGTGAGAGAGTGTGAGAGAGTGATAGAGAGTGTCAGAGAGTGTCAGAGAGTGTCTGAGAGTTTCAGAAAGTGATCGAGAGTGACAAAGAGTGTCAGAGAGTGTCAGAGAGTGATAGACAGTGTCTGAGAATGTCTGAGAGTGTCAGAGAGTGTCTGAGAGTGGTAGAGAGTGTCTGAGAGTGTCAGAGAGTGTCTGAGGGTGTCAGAGAGTGATAGAGAATGTCTGAGAGTGTCTGAGAGTGTCGGAGAGTGTCAGAGAGTGTCAGAGAGTGATGGAAAGTGATAGAGAGTGATAGAGTGTGTCAGAGTCTGTCAGAGAGTGATAGAGAGTGTCAGAGAGTGATAGAGAGTGCCAGAGAGTGTCTGAGAGTGTCAGAGAGTGTCAGAGATTGATCGAGAAAGTCTGACAGTATCAGAGATGAAAGAGAGTGTCAGAGAGTGATAGAGAGTGTCAGAGATTGTCAGAGAGTGATAGAGAGTGGCAGAGTGTGTGAGAGCGATAGAGAGTGTCAGAGTGTGTCAGAGAGTGATAGAGAGTGACTGAGAGTGTCAGAGAGTGATAGAGAGTTTCAGAGTGTGTCAGAGTGTGTCAGAGAGTGATCGAGAGTGATAGAGAGTGAAATAGAGTGTCAGAGAGTGATAGAGAGTGTCTGAGAGTGTCAGAGAGTGATAGAGATTGATAAAGAGTGTCAGAGAGAGATAGGGAGTGATAGAGAGTGATAGAGAGTGTCTGAGAGTGATAGAGAGTGTCTGAGAGTGACAGAGAGTGTCTGAGAGTGCCATTGAGTGTCAGAGAGTGATAGAGAGTTTCTGAGAGTGTCTGGGAGTGTTAAAGACTTTCAGAGTGTGTCAGTGAGTGATAGAGAGTGTCTGGGAGTGTCAGAGAGTGTCAGAGTGTGTCAGAGAGTGATAGAGAGTGTCAGAGAGTGTCAGAGTGTGTCAGAGAGTGTCAGAGAGTGTTTGAGAGTGTCAGAGAGAGTGTGCGTGTGTCAGAGAGTTTCAGAGAGTTTCAGAGATTGATAGGGAGTGATAGAGAGTGTCTGATTGTGTCAGATATTGTCTGAGTGTGTCAGAGAGTGATGGGGAGTGATAGAGAGTGTCAGAGAGTGTCAGAGAGTGGCAGAGAGTGATAGAGAGTGTCAGAGATTGATAGAGAGAGTCTGAGAGTATCAGAGATGATAGAGAGTGTCAGAGAATGATAGAGAGTGTTAGAGAGTGTCAGAGAGTGATAGAGATTGATCGAGAGTGTCTGAAAGAGTCAGAGAGCGTCAGAGAGTGTCAGAGAGTGTCAGAGAGTGATAGAGAGTGTCAGAGAGTGATAGAGAGAGTCAGAGAGTTATAGAGAGTGTCTGAGAGTGTCTGAAAGTGACAGAGAGTGTCTGAGAGTGTCAGTGAGTGTCAGAGAGTGATAGAGAGTGTCTGAGAGTGTCAGAGAGTGTCAGAGATTGATCGAGAGAGTCTGAGAGTATCAGAGATGAAAGAGAGTGTCAGAGAGTGATAGAGAGTGTCAGAGATTGTCAGAGAGTGATAGAGAGTGGCAGAGTGTGTGAGAGCGATAGAGAGTGTCAGAGTGTGTCAGAGAGTGATAGAGAGTGATAGAGAGTGACTGAGAGTGTCAGAGAGTGATAGAGAGTTTCAGAGTGTGTCAGAGTGTGTCAGAGAGTGATCGAGAGTGATAGAGAGTGAAATAGAGTGTCAGAGAGTGATAGAGAGTATCTGAGAGTGTCAGAGAGTGATAGAGATTGATAAAGAGTGTCAGAGAGAGATAGAGAGTGATAGAGAGTGTCTGAGAGTGATAGTGAGTGTCTGAGAGTGACAGAGAGTGTCTGAGAGTGCCATTGAGTGTCAGAGAGTGATAGAGAGTTTCTGAGAGTGTCTGGGAGTGTTAGAGACTTTCAGAGTGTGTCAGTGAGTGATAGAGAGTGATAGAGAGTGTCTGGGAGTGTCAGAGAGTGTCAGAGTGTGTCAGAGAGTGATAGAGAGTGTCAGAGAGTGTCAGAGTGTGTCAGAGAGTGTCAGAGAGTGTTTGAGAGTGTCAGAGAGAGTGTGCGTATGTCAGGGAGTTTCAGAGAGTTTCAGAGATTGATAGGGAGTGATAGAGAGTGTCTGGGAGTGTCAGAGAGTGTCAGAGTGTGTCAGAGAGTGATAGAGAGTGTCAGAGAGTGTCAGAGTGTGTCAGAGAGTGTCAGAGATTGTCTGAGTGTGTCAGAGAGTGATAGGGCGTGATAGAGAGTGTCTGAGAGTGTCAGAGAGTGGCAGAGAGTGATAGAGAGTGTCAGAGAGTGATAGAGAGTGCCAGAGAGTGATAGAGAGGGTCAGAGAGTGATAGAGCGTGTCTGAGAGTGTCAGAGAGTGACAGAGATAGTCAGAGAGTGATAGAGACTGTCTGAGAGTGATAGAGAGTGCCAGAGAGTGATAGAGAATGATAGAGAGTGTCAGAGAGTGATAGGGAGTGATAGAGAGTGTCTGAGAGTGTCAGAGAGTGTCAGAGAATGTCAGAGAGTGATAGAGAGGGTCAGAGAGTGTCAGAGAGTGGTTGAGAGTGTCAGAGAGAGTGTGAGGGTGTCAGACAGTTTCAGAGAGTGTTAGGGAGTGACAGAGAGTGTCTGAGAGTGTCAGTCAGTGTCAGAGAGTGAGAGAGAGAGTCAGAGATTGTCAGATTGTGTCAGAGTGAGTCAGAGAGTGATAGAGAGTGATAGAGAGTGTCTGAGAGTGTCAGAGAGAGTCAGATTGTGTCAGAGAGTGTCAGAGAGCGATAGAGTGTGTCAGAGTGTGTCAGAGTGTGTCAGAGAGTGTCAGAGAGTGTCAGAGAGTGTCAGAGAGTGATTAGAGAAGATATAGAGTGTCAGAGTGTGTCAGAGAGTGTCAGAGAGTGATAGAGAGTGTAAGAGAGAGTGTGAGTGTGTCAGAGAGTTTCAGAGAGTGCCAGAGAGTGAGAGAGAGTGTCTGAGAGTGTCAGAGAGTGTCAGAGAGTGATAGAGAGTGTCTGAGAGTGACAGAGAGTGACAGAGAGTGTCAGCGACTGTCAGAGTGTGTCAGAGAGTGATAGAGAGTGACAGAGAGTGTCTGAGAGTGTCACAGAGTGTCAGAGAGTGATAGAGAGTGTCTGAGAGTTTCAGAGAGTGTCAGAGATTGATCGAGAGTGTCTGAAAGAGTCAGAGAGCGTCAGAGAGTGTCAGAGAGTGTCAGAGAGTGATAGAGAATGTCAGAGAGTGATAGAGAGAGTCAGAGAGTTATAGAGAGTGTCTGAGAGTGTCAGAGAGTGTCAGAGATTGATCGAGAGAGTCTGAGAGTATCAGAGATGAAAGAGAGTGTCAGAGATTGATAGAGAGTGTCAGAGATTGTCAGAGAGTGATAGAGAGTGGCAGAGTGTGTGAGAGCGATAGAGAGTGTCAGAGTGTGTCAGAGAGTGATAGAGAGTGATAGAGAGTGACTGAGAGTGTCAGAGAGTGATAGAGAGTTTCAGAGTGTGTCAGAGTGTGTCAGAGAGTGATAGAGAGTGATAGAGAGTGAAATAGAGTGTCAGAGAGTGATAGAGAGTGTCTGAGAGTGTCAGAGAGTGATAGAGATTGATAAAGAGTGTCAGAGAGAGATAGAGAGTGTCTGAGAGTGCCGGAGAGTGTCAGAGAGTGTCAGAGAGTGATAGAGAGTGATAGAGAGCGTCTGAGAGTGATAGAGAGTGTCTGAGAGTGACAGAGAGTGTCTGAGAGTGCCATTGAGTGTCAGAGAGTGATAGAGAGTTTCTGAGAGTGTCTGGGAGTGTTAGAGACATTCAGAGTGTGTCAGTGAGTGATAGAGAGTGATAGAGCGTGTCTGGGAGTGTCAGAGAGTGTCAGAGTGTGTCAGAGAGTGATAGAGAGTGTCAGAGAGTGTCAGAGTGTGTCGGAGAGTGTCAGAGAGTGTTTGAGAGTGTCAGAGAGAGTGTGCGAGAGTGTCAGAGAGTTTCAGAGAGTTTCAGAGATTGATAGGGAATGACAGAGAGTGTCTGAGAGTGTCAGAGATTGTCTGAGTGTGTCAGAGAGTGATAGGGAGTGATAGAGAGTGTCTGAGAGTGTCAGAGAGTGTCAGAGAGTGATAGAGAGTGCCAGAGAGTGATAGAGAGGGTCAGAGAGTGATAGAGCGTGTCTGAGAGTGTCAGAGAGTGACAGAGATAGTCAGAGAGTGATAGAGACTGTCTGAGAGTGATAGAGATTGCCAGAGAGTGATAGAGAATGATAGAGAGTGTCAGTGTGTGATAGGGAGTGATAGAGAGTGTCTGAGAGTGTCAGAGAGTGTCAGAGAGTGTCAGAGAGTGATAGAGAGGGTCAGAGAGTGTCAGAGAGTGATAGAGAGTGTCAGAGAGTGTCAGAGTGTGTCAGAGAGTGTCAGAGAGAGGTTGAGAGTGTCAGAGAGAGTGTGAGTGTGTCAGACAGTTTCAGAGAGTGTTAGGGAGTGATAGAGAGTGTCTGAGAGTGTCAGAGAGAGTCAGATTGTGTCAGAGAGTGTCAGAGAACGATAGAGTGTGTTAGAGTGTGTCAGAGTGTGTCAGAGAGTGTCAGAGAGTGTCAGAGAGTGTCAGAGAGTGATTAGAGAAGATATAGAGTGTCAGAGTGTGTCAGAGAGTGTCAGAGAGTGATAGAGAGTGTAAGAGAGAGTGTGAGTGTGTCAGAGAGTTTCAGAGAGTGCCAGAGAGTGAGAGAGAGTGTCTGAGAGTGTCAGAGAGTGTCAGAGAGTGATAGAGAGTGTCTGAGAGTGACAGAGAGTGTCAGCGACTGTCAGAGTGTGTCAGAGAGTGATAGAGAGTGACAGAGAGTGTCTGAGAGTGTCACAGAGTGTCAGAGAGTGATAGAGAGTGTCTGAGAGTTTCAGAGAATGTCAGAGATTGATAGAGAGAGTCTGAGAGTATCAGAGATGATAGAGAGTGTCAGAGAATGATAGAGAGTGTTAGAGAGTGTCAGAGAGTGATAGAGATTGATCGAGAGTGTCTGAAAGAGTCAGAGAGCGTCAGAGAGTGTCAGAGAGTGTCAGAGAGTGATAGAGAGTGTCAGAGAGTGATAGAGAGAGTCAGAGAGTTATAGAGAGTGTCTGAGAGTGTCTGAAAGTGACAGAGAGTGTCTGAGAGTGTCAGTGAGTGTCAGAGAGTGATAGAGAGTGTCTGAGAGTGTCAGAGAGTGTCAGAGATTGATCGAGAGAGTCTGAGAGTATCAGAGATGAAAGAGAGTGTAAGAGAGTGATAGAGAGTGTCAGAGATTGTCAGAGAGTGATAGAGAGTGGCAGAGTGTGTGAGAGCGATAGAGTGTCAGAGTGTGTCAGAGAGTGATAGAGAGTGATAGAGAGTGACTGAGAGTGTCAGAGAGTGATAGAGAGTTTCAGAGTGTGTCAGAGAGTGATCGAGAGTGATAGAGAGTGAAATAGAGTGTCAGAGAGTGATAGAGAGTGTCTGAGAGTGTCAGAGAGTGATTGAGATTGATAAAGAGTGTCAGAGAGAGATAGAGAGTGTCTGAGAGTGCCGGAGAGTGTCAGAGAGTGTCAGACAGTGATAGAGAGTGTCTGAGAGTGATAGAGAGTGTCTGAGAGTGACAGAGAGTGTCTGAGAGTGCCATTGAGTGTCAGAGAGTGATAGAGAGTTTCTGAGAGTGTCTGGGAGTGTTAGAGACTTTCAGAGTGTGTCAGTGAGTGATAGAGAGTGATAGAGAGTGTCTGGGAGTGTCAGAGAGTGTCAGAGTGTGTCAGAGAGTGATAGAGAGTGTCAGAGAGTGTCAGAGTGTGTCGGAGAGTGTCAGAGAGTGTTTGAGAGTGTCAGAGAGAGTGTGCGTGTGTCAGAGAGTTTCAGAGAGTTTCAGAGATTGATAGGGAATGATAGAGAGTGTCTGAGAGTGTCAGAGATTGTCTGAGTGTGTCAGAGAGTGATAGGGAGTGATAGAGAGTGTCTGAGAGTGTCAGAGAGTGTCAGAGAGTGATAGAGAGTGCCAGAGAGTGATAGAGAGGGTCAGAGAGTAATAGAGCGTGTCTGAGAGTGTCAGAGAGTGACAGAGATAGTCAGAGAGTGATAGAGACTGTCTGAGAGTGATAGAGAGTGCCAGAGAGTGATAGAGAATGATAGAGAGTGTCAGAGAGTGATAGAGAGAGATAGAGAGTGTCTGAGAGTGTCAGAGAGTGTCAGAGAGTGTCAGAGAGTGATAGAGAGGGTCAGAGAGTGTCAGAGAGTGATAGAGAGTGTCAGAGAGTGTCAGAGTGTGTCAGAGAGTGTCAGAGAGTGTTTGAGAGTGTCAGAGAGAGTGTGAGTGTGTCAGAGAGTTTCAGAGAGTGATAGGGAGTGATAGAGAGTGTCTGAGAGTGTCAGAGATTGTCTGATTGTGTCAGAGAGTGATAGAGAGTGATAGAGAGTGCCAGAGAGTGATAGAGAGTGTCAGAGAGTGATAGAGAGTGTCTGAGAGTGATAGAGAGTGCCAGAGAGTGATTGGGAGTGATAGAGAGTATCAGAGAGTGATAGGGAGTGATAGAGAGTGTCTGAGAGTGTCAGAGAGTGGCAGAGAGTGATAGAGAGTGTCAGAGAGTGATAGATAGAGCCAGAGAGTGACAGAGAGTGATAGAGAGTGTCAGAGAGTGATAGAGAGTGTCTGAGAGTGTCAGAGAGTGACAGAGTGTCAGAGAGTGATCGAGACTGTCTGAGAGTGTCAGAGAGTGTCAGAGAGTGATAGAGAGTGTCTGAGAGTGTCTGAGAGCGTCTGAGAGTGTCAGCGACTGTCAGAGTGTGTCAGAGAATGATAGAGAGTGACAGAGAGTGTCTGAGAGTGTCTGAGAGTGTCAGAGAGTGTCAGAGAGTGTCAGAGATTGATAGAGAGAGTCTGAGAGTATCAGAGATGATAGAGAGTGTCAAAGAGTGATAGAGAGTGTCAGAGATTGTCAGAGAGTGATAGAGAGTGATAGAGAGTTTCTGAAAGAATCAGAGAGTGTCAGAGAGTGTCAGAGAGTGTCAGAGAGTGATAGAGAGAGTCAGAGAGTTATAGAGAGTGTCTGAGATTGTCTGAAAGTGACAGAGAGTGTCTGAGAGTGTCAGTGAGTGTCAGAGAGTGATAGAGAGTGTCTGAGAGTGTCACAGATTGCCAGAGAGTGTCAGAGTGAGTCAGAGAGTGTCAGAGAGTGTTAGAGAGTGTCAGAGATTGTCAGAGAGTGATAGAGAGTGGCAGAGTGTGTGAGAGCGATAGAGAGTGTCAGAGTGTGTCAGAGAGTGATAGAGAGTGACTGAGAGTGTCAGAGAGTGATAGAGAGTTTCAGAGTGTGTCAGAGTGTGTCAGAGAGTGATCGAGAGTGATAGAGAGTGAAATAGAGTGTCAGAGAGTGATAGAGAGTGTCTGAGAGTGTCAGAGAGTGATAGAGATTGATAAAGAGTGTCAGAGAGAGATAGGGAGTGATAGAGAGTGATAGAGAGTGTCTGAGAGTGATAGAGAGTGTCTGAGAGTGACAGAGAGTGTCTGAGAGTGCCATTGAGTGTCAGAGAGTGATAGAGAGTTTCTGAGAGTGTCTGGGAGTGTTAAAGACTTTCAGAGTGTGTCAGTGAGTGATAGAGAGTGTCTGGGAGTGTCAGAGAGTGTCAGAGTGTGTCAGAGAGTGATAGAGAGTGTCAGAGAGTGTCAGAGTGTGTCAGAGAGTGTCAGAGAGTGTTTGAGAGTGTCAGAGAGAGTGTGCGTGTGTCAGAGAGTTTCAGAGAGTTTCAGAGATTGATAGGGAGTGATAGAGAGTGTCTGATTGTGTCAGATATTGTCTGAGTGTGTCAGAGAGTGATGGGGAGTGATAGAGAGTGTCTGAGAGTGTCAGAGAGTGGCAGAGAGTGATAGAGAGTGTCAGAGATTGATAGAGAGAGTCTGAGAGTATCAGAGATGATAGAGAGTGTCAGAGAATGATAGAGAGTGTTAGAGAGTGTCAGAGAGTGATAGAGATTGATCGAGAGTGTCTGAAAGAGTCAGAGAGCGTCAGAGAGTGTCAGAGAGTGATAGAGAGTGTCAGAGAGTGATAGAGAGAGTCAGAGAGTTATAGAGAGTGTCTGAGAGTGTCTGAAAGTGACAGAGAGTGTCTGAGAGTGTCAGTGAGTGTCAGAGAGTGATAGAGAGTGTCTGAGAGTGTCAGAGAGTGTCAGAGATTGATCGAGAGAGTCTGAGAGTATCAGAGATGAAAGAGAGTGTCAGAGAGTGATAGAGAGTGTCAGAGATTGTCAGAGAGTGATAGAGAGTGGCAGAGTGTGTGAGAGCGATCGAGAGTGTCAGAGTGTGTCAGAGAGTGATAGAGAGTGATAGAGAGTGACTGAGAGTGTCAGAGAGTGATAGAGAGTTTCAGAGTGTGTCAGAGTGTCTCAGAGAGTGATCGAGAGTGATAGAGAGTGAAATAGAGTGTCAGAGAGTGATAGAGAGTATCTGAGAGTGTCAGAGAGTGATAGAGATTGATAAAGAGTGTCAGAGAGAGATAGAGAGTGATAGAGAGTGATAGAGAGTGTCTGAGAGTGATAGTGAGTGTCTGAGAGTGACAGAGAGTGTCTGAGAGTGCCATTGAGTGTCAGAGAGTGATAGAGAGTTTCTGAGAGTGTCAGTGAGTGATAGAGAGTGATAGAGAGTGTCTGGGAGTGTCAGAGAGTGTCAGAGTGTGTCAGAGAGTGATAGAGAGTGTCAGAGAGTGTCAGAGTGTGTCAGAGAGTGTCAGAGAGTGTTTGAGAGTGTCAGAGAGAGTGTGCGTGTGTCAGGGAGTTTCAGAGAGTTTCAGAGATTGATAGGGAGTGATAGAGAGTGTCTGAGAGTGTCAGAGATTGTCTGAGTGTGTCAGAGAGTGATAGGGCGTGATAGAGAGTGTCTGAGAGTGTCAGAGAGTGGCAGAGAGTGATAGAGAGTGTCAGAGAGTGATAGAGAGTGCCAGAGAGTGATAGAGAGGGTCAGAGAGTGATAGAGCGTGTCTGAGAGTGTCAGAGAGTGACAGAGATAGTCAGAGAGTGATAGAGACTGTCTGAGAGTGATAGAGAGTGCCAGAGAGTGATAGAGAATGATAGAGAGTGTCAGAGAGTGATAGGGAGTGATAGAGAGTGTCTGAGAGTGTCAGAGAGTGTCAGAGAGTGTCAGAGAGTGATAGAGAGGGTCAGAGAGTGGTTGAGAGTGTCAGAGAGAGTGTGAGTGTGTCAGACAGTTTCAGAGAGTGTTAGGGAGTGATAGAGAGTGTCTGAGAGTGTCAGTCAGTGTCAGAGAGTGAGAGAGAGAGTCAGAGATTGTCAGATTGTGTCAGAGTGAGTCAGAGAGTGATAGAGAGTGATAGAGAGTGTCTGAGAGTGTCAGAGAGAGTCAGATTGTGTCAGAGAGTGTCAGAGAGCGATAGAGTGTGTCAGAGTGTGTCAGAGTGTGTCAGAGAGTGTCAGAGAGTGTCAGAGAGTGATTAGAGAAGATATAGAGTGTCAGAGTGTGTCAGAGAGTGTCAGAGAGTGATAGAGAGTGTAAGAGAGAGTGTGAGTGTGTCAGAGAGTTTCAGAGAGTGCCAGAGAGTGAGAGAGAGTGTCTGAGAGTGTCAGAGAGTGTCAGAGAGTGATAGAGAGTGTCTGAGAGTGACAGAGAGTGTCAGCGACTGTCAGAGTGTGTCAGAGAGTGATAGAGAGTGACAGAGAGTGTCTGAGAGTGTCACAGAGTGTCAGAGAGTGATAGAGAGTGTCTGAGAGTTTCAGAGAGTGTCAGAGATTGATCGAGAGTGTCTGAAAGAGTCAGAGAGCGTCAGAGAGTGTCAGAGAGTGTCAGAGAGTGATAGAGAATGTCAGAGAGTGATAGAGAGAGTCAGAGAGTTATAGAGAGTGTCTGAGAGTGTCAGAGAGTGTCAGAGATTGATCGAGAGAGTCTGAGAGTATCAGAGATGAAAGAGAGTGTCAGAGAGTGATAGAGAGTGTCAGAGATTGTCAGAGAGTGATAGAGAGTGGCAGAGTGTGTGAGAGCGATAGAGAGTGTCAGAGTGTGTCAGAGAGTGATAGAGAGTGATAGAGAGTGACTGAGAGTGTCAGAGAGTGATAGAGAGTTTCATAGTGTGTCAGAGTGTGTCAGAGAGTGATCGAGAGTGATAGAGAGTGAAATAGAGTGTCAGAGAGTGATAGAGAGTGTCTGAGAGTGTCAGAGAGTGATAGAGATTGATAAAGAGTGTCAGAGAGAGATAGAGAGTGTCTGAGAGTGCCGGAGAGTGTCAGAGAGTGTCAGAGAGTGATAGAGAGTGATAGAGAGCGTCTGAGAGTGATAGAGAGTGTCTGAGAGTGACAGAGAGTGTCTGAGAGTGCCATTGAGTGTCAGAGAGTGATAGAGAGTTTCTGAGAGTGTCTGGGAGTGTTAGAGACTTTCAGAGTGTGTCAGTGAGTGATAGAGAGTGAAATAGAGTGTCAGAGAGTGATAGAGAGTGTCTGAGAGTGTCAGAGAGTGATAGAGATTGATAAAGAGTGTCAGAGAGAGATAGAGAGTGTCTGAGAGTGCCGGAGAGTGTCAGAGAGTGTCAGAGAGTGATAGAGAGTGATAGAGAGCGTCTGAGAGTGATAGAGAGTGTCTGAGAGTGACAGAGAGTGTCTGAGAGTGCCATTGAGTGTCAGAGAGTGATAGCGAGTTTCTGAGAGTGTCTGGGAGTGTTAGAGACATTCAGAGTGTGTCAGTGAGTGATAGAGAGTGATAGAGCGTGTCTGGGAGTGTCAGAGAGTGTCAGAGTGTGTCAGAGAGTGATAGAGAGTGTCAGAGAGTGTCAGAGTGTGTCGGAGAGTGTCAGAGAGTGTTTGAGAGTGTCAGAGAGAGTGTGCGTGTGTCAGAGAGTTTCAGAGAGTTTCAGAGATTGATAGGGAATGACAGAGAGTGTCTGAGAGTGTCAGAGATTGTCTGAGTGTGTCAGAGAGTGATAGGGAGTGATAGAGAGTGTCTGAGAGTGTCAGAGAGTGTCAGAGAGTGATAGAGAGTGCCAGAGAGTGATAGAGAGGGTCAGAGAGTGATAGAGCGTGTCTGAGAGTGTCAGAGAGTGACAGAGATAGTCAGAGAGTGATAGAGACTGTCTGAGAGTGATAGAGAGTGCCAGAGAGTGATAGAGAATGATAGAGAGTGTCAGAGTGTGATAGGGAGTGATAGAGAGTGTCTGAGAGTGTCAGAGAGTGTCAGAGAGTGTCAGAGAGTGATAGAGAGGGTCAGAGAGTGTCAGAGAGTGATAGAGAGTGTCAGAGAGTGTCAGAGTGTGTCAGAGAGTGTCAGAGAGAGGTTGAGAGTGTCAGAGAGAGTGTGAGTGTGTCAGACAGTTTCAGAGAGTGTTAGGGAGTGATAGAGAGTGTCTGAGAGTGTCAGTCAGTGTCAGAGAGTGAGAGAGAGAGTCAGAGATTGTCAGATTGTGTCAGAGTGAGTCAGAGAGTGATAGAGAGTGATAGAGAGTGTCTGAGAGTGTCAGAGAGAGTCAGATTGTGTCAGAGAGTGTCAGAGAGCGATAGAGTGTGTTAGAGTGTGTCAGAGTGTGTCAGAGAGTGTCAGAGAGTGTCAGAGAGTGTCAGAGAGTGATTAGAGAAGATATAGAGTGTCAGAGTGTGTCAGAGAGTGTCAGAGAGTGATAGAGAGTGTAAGAGAGAGTGTGAGTGTGTCAGAGAGTTTCAGAGAGTGCCAGAGAGTGAGAGAGAGTGTCTGAGAGTGTCAGAGAGTGTCAGAGAGTGATAGAGAGTGTCTGAGAGTGACAGAGAGTGTCAGCGACTGTCAGAGTGTGTCAGAGAGTGATAGAGAGTGACAGAGAGTGTCTGAGAGTGTCACAGAGTGTCAGAGAGTGATAGAGAGTGTCTGAGAGTTTCAGAGAATGTCAGAGATTGATAGAGAGAGTCTGAGAGTATCAGAGATGATAGAGAGTGTCAGAGAATGATAGAGAGTGTTAGAGAGTGTCAGAGAGTGATAGAGATTGATCGAGAGTGTCTGAAAGAGTCAGAGAGCGTCAGAGAGTGTCAGAGAGTGTCAGAGAGTGATAGAGAGTGTCAGAGAGTGATAGAGAGAGTCAGAGAGTTATAGAGAGTGTCTGAGAGTGTCTGAAAGTGACAGAGAGTGTCTGTGAGAGTGTCAGTGAGTGTCAGAGAGTGATAGAGAGTGTCTGAGAGTGTCAGAGAGTGTCAGAGATTGATCGAGAGAGTCTGAGAGTATCAGAGATGAAAGAGAGTGTCAGAGAGTGATAGAGAGTGTCAGAGATTGTCAGAGAGTGATAGAGAGTGGCAGAGTGTGTGAGAGCGATAGAGTGTCAGAGTGTGTCAGAGAGTGATATAGAGTGATAGAGAGTGACTGAGAGTGTCAGAGAGTGATAGAGAGTTTCAGAGTGTGTCAGAGAGTGATCGAGAGTGATAGAGAGTGAAATAGAGTGTCAGAGAGTGATAGAGAGTGTCTGAGAGTGTCAGAGAGTGATTGAGATTGATAAAGAGTGTCAGAGAGAGATAGAGAGTGTCTGAGAGTGCCGGAGAGTGTCAGAGAGTGTCAGACAGTGATAGAGAGTGTCTGAGTGTGATAGAGAGTGTCTGAGAGTGACAGAGAGTGTCTGAGAGTGCCATTGAGTGTCAGAGAGTGATAGAGAGTTTCTGAGAGTGTCTGGGAGTGTTAGAGACTTTCAGAGTGTGCCAGTGAGTGATAGAGAGTGATAGAGACTGTCTGGGAGTGTCAGAGAGTGTCAGAGTGTGTCAGAGAGTGATAGAGAGTGTCAGAGAGTGTCAGAGTGTGTCGGAGAGTGTCAGAGAGTGTTTGAGAGTGTCAGAGAGAGTGTGCGTGTGTCAGAGAGTTTCAGAGAGTTTCAGAGATTGATAGGGAATGATAGAGAGTGTCTGAGAGTGTCAGAGATTGTCTGAGTGTGTCAGAGAGTGATAGGGAGTGATAGAGAGTGTCTGAGAGTGTCAGAGAGTGTCAGAGAGTGATAGAGAGTGCCAGAGAGTGATAGAGAGGGTCAGAGAGTAATAGAGCGTGTCTGAGAGTGTCAGAGAGTGACAGAGATAGTCAGAGAGTGATAGAGACTGTCTGAGAGTGATAGAGAGTGCCAGAGAGTGATAGAGAATGATAGAGAGTGTCAGAGAGTGATAGAGAGAGATAGAGAGTGTCTGAGAGTGTCAGAGAGTGTCAGAGAGTGTCAGAGAGTGATAGAGAGGGTCAGAGAGTGTCAGAGAGTGATAGAGAGTGTCAGAGAGTGTCAGAGTGTGTCAGAGAGTGTCAGAGAGTGTTTGAGAGTGTCAGAGAGAGTGTGAGTGTGTCAGAGAGTTTCAGAGAGTGATAGGGAGTGATAGAGAGTGTCTGAGAGTGTCAGAGATTGTCTGATTGTGTCAGAGAGTGATAGAGAGTGATAGAGAGTGCCAGAGAGTGATAGAGAGTGTCAGAGAGTGCTAGAGAGTGTCTGAGAGTGATAGAGAGTGCCAGAGAGTGATTGGGAGTGATAGAGAGTATCAGAGAGTGATAGGGAGTGATAGAGAGTGTCTGAGAGTGTCAGAGAGTGGCAGAGTGTGATAGAGAGTGTCAGAGAGTGATAGATAGAGCCAGAGAGTGACAGAGAGTGATAGAGTGTGTCAGAGAGTGATAGAGAGTGTCTGAGAGTGTCAGAGAGTGACAGAGTGTCAGAGAGTGATCGAGACTGTCTGAGAGTGTCAGAGAGTGTCAGAGAGTGATAGAGAGTGTCTGAGAGTGTCTGAGAGCGTCTGAGAGTGTCAGCGACTGTCAGAGTGTGTCAGAGAATGATAGAGAGTGACAGAGAGTGTCTGAGAGTGTCAGAGAGTGTCAGAGTGTGTCAGAGAGTGTCAGAGAGTGTCTGAGAGTGTCTGAGAGTGTCAGAGAGTGTCAGAGAGTGTCAGAGATTGATAGAGAGAGTCTGAGAGTATCAGAGATGATAGAGAGTGTCAAAGAGTGATAGGGGAGTGTCAGAGATTGTCAGAGAGTGATAGAGAGTGATAGAGAGTTTCTGAAAGTATCAGAGAGTGTCAGAGAGTGTCAGAGAGTGTCAGAGAGTGATAGAGAGAGTCAGAGAGTTATAGAGAGTGTCTGAGATTGTCTGAAAGTGACAGAGAGTGTCTGAGAGTGTCAGTGAGTGTCAGAGAGTGATAGAGAGTGTCTGAGAGTGTCACAGATTGCCAGAGAGTGTCAGAGTGAGTCAGAGAGTGTCAGAGAGTGTCAGAGAGTGATAGAGAGATTCAGAGAGTGATAGAGAGTGTCTGAGAGTGTCAGAGAGTGTCAGAGAGTGTCAGAGAGTGATAGAGAGATTCAGAGATAGTCTGAGAGTGTCAGAGAGTGATACAGAGAGTCAGAGAGTTATAGAGTGTCTGAGAGTGTCTGAAAGTGACAGAGTGTGTCTGAGAGTGTCAGTGAGTGTCAGAGAGTGATAGAGAGTGATAGAGAGTGTCAGGGAGTGATTGAGAGGGTCTGAGAGTGTCAGTGAGTGATAGAGAGTGATAGAGAGTGTCTGGGAGTGTCAGAGAGTGTCAGAGTGTGTCAGAGAGTGATAGCGAGTGTCAGAGAGTGTCAGAGTGTGTCAGAGAGTGTCAGAGAGTGTTTGAGAGTGTCAGAGAGAGTGTGCGTGTGTCAGGGAGTTTCAGAGAGTTTCAGAGATTGATAGGGAGTGATAGAGAGTGTCTGAGAGTGTCAGAGATTGTCTGAGTGTGTCAGAGAGTGATAGGGCGTGATAGAGAGTGTCTGAGAGTGTCAGAGAGTGGCAGAGAGTGATAGAGAGTGTCAGAGAGTGATAGAGAGTGCCAGAGAGTGATAGAGAGGGTCAGAGAGTGATAGAGCGTGTCTGAGAGTGTCAGAGAGTGACAGAGATAGTCAGAGAGTGATAGAGACTGTCTGAGAGTGATAGAGAGTGCCAGAGAGTGATAGAGAATGATAGAGAGTGTCAGAGAGTGATAGGGAGTGATAGAGAGTGTCTGAGAGTGTCAGAGAGTGTCAGAGAGTGTCAGAGAGTGATAGAGAGGGTCAGAGAGTGTCAGAGAGTGGTTGAGAGTGTCAGAGAGAGTGTGAGTGTGTCAGACAGTTTCAGAGAGTGTTAGGGAGTGATAGAGAGTGTCTGAGAGTGTCAGTCAGTGTCAGAGAGTGAGAGAGAGAGTCAGAGATTGTCAGATTGTGTCAGAGTGAGTCAGAGAGTGATAGAGAGTGATAGAGAGTGTCTGAGAGTGTCAGAGAGAGTCAGATTGTGTCAGAGAGTGTCAGAGAGCGATAGAGTGTGTCAGAGTGTTTCAGAGTGTGTCAGAGAGTGTCAGAGAGTGTCAGAGAGTGTCAGAGAGTGATTAGAGAAGATATAGAGTGTCAGAGTGTGTCAGAGAGTGTCAGAGAGTGATAGAGAGTGTAAGAGAGAGTGTGAGTGTGTCAGAGAGTTTCAGAGAGTGCCAGAGAGTGAGAGAGAGTGTCTGAGAGTGTCAGAGAGTGTCAGAGAGTGATAGAGAGTGTCTGAGAGTGACAGAGAGTGTCAGCGACTGTCAGAGTGTGTCAGAGAGTGATAGAGAGTGACAGAGAGTGTCTGAGAGTGTCACAGAGTGTCAGAGAGTGATAGAGAGTGTCTGAGAGTTTCAGAGAGTGTCAGAGATTGATCGAGAGTGTCTGAAAGAGTCAGAGAGCGTCAGAGAGTGTCAGAGAGTGTCAGAGAGTGATAGAGAATGTCAGAGAGTGATAGAGAGAGTCAGAGAGTTATAGAGAGTGTCTGAGAGTGTCAGAGAGTGTCAGAGATTGATCGAGAGAGTCTGAGAGTATCAGAGATGAAAGAGAGTGTCAGAGAGTGATAGAGAGTGTCAGAGATTGTCAGAGAGTGATAGAGAGTGGCAGAGTGTGTGAGAGCGATAGAGAGTGTCAGAGTGTGTCAGAGAGTGATAGAGAGTGATAGAGAGTGACTGAGAGTGTCAGAGAGTGATAGAGAGTTTCATAGTGTGTCAGAGTGTGTCAGAGAGTGATCGAGAGTGATAGAGAGTGAAATAGAGTGTCAGAGAGTGATAGAGAGTGTCTGAGAGTGTCAGAGAGTGATAGAGATTGATAAAGAGTGTCAGAGAGAGATAGAGAGTGTCTGAGAGTGCCGGAGAGTGTCAGAGAGTGTTAGAGAGTGATAGAGAGCGTCTGAGAGTGATAGAGAGTGTCTGAGAGTGACAGAGAGTGTCTGAGAGTGCCATTGAGTGTCAGAGAGTGATAGAGAGTTTCTGAGAGTGTCTGGGAGTGTTAGAGACTTTCAGAGTGTGTCAGTGAGTGATAGAGAGTGAAATAGAGTGTCAGAGAGTGATAGAGAGTGTCTGAGAGTGTCAGAGAGTGATAGAGATTGATAAAGAGTGTCAGAGAGAGATAGAGAGTGTCTGAGAGTGCCGGAGAGTGTCAGAGAGTGTCAGAGAGTGATAGAGAGTGATAGAGAGCGTCTGAGAGTGATAGAGAGTGTCTGAGAGTGACAGAGAGTGTCTGAGAGTGCCATTGAGTGTCAGAGAGTGATAGAGAGTTTCTGAGAGTGTCTGGGAGTGTTAGAGACATTCAGAGTGTGTCAGTGAGTGATAGAGAGTGATAGAGCGTGTCTGGGAGTGTCAGAGAGTGTCAGAGTGTGTCAGAGAGTGATAGAGAGTGTCAGAGAGTGTCAGAGTGTGTCGGAGAGTGTCAGAGAGTGTTTGAGAGTGTCAGAGAGAGTGTGCGTGTGTCAGAGAGTTTCAGAGAGTTTCAGAGATTGATAGGGAATGACAGAGAGTGTCTGAGAGTGTCAGAGATTGTCTGAGTGTGTCAGAGAGTGATAGGGAGTGATAGAGAGTGTCTGAGAGTGTCAGAGAGTGTCAGAGAGTGATAGAGAGTGCCAGAGAGTGATAGAGAGGGTCAGAGAGTGATAGAGCGTGTCTGAGAGTGTCAGAGAGTGACAGAGATAGTCAGAGAGTGATAGAGACTGTCTGAGAGTGATAGAGAGTGCCAGAGAGTGATAGAGAATGATAGAGAGTGTCAGAGTGTGATAGGGAGTGATAGAGAGTGTCTGAGAGTGTCAGAGAGTGTCAGAGAGTGTCAGAGAGTGATAGAGAGGGTCAGAGAGTGTCAGAGAGTGATAGAGAGTGTCAGAGAGTGTCAGAGTGTGTCAGAGAGTGTCAGAGAGAGGTTGAGAGTGTCAGAGAGAGTGTGAGTGTGTCAGACAGTTTCAGAGAGTGTTAGGGAGTGATAGAGAGTGTCTGAGAGTGTCAGTCAGTGTCAGAGAGTGAGAGAGAGAGTCAGAGATTGTCAGATTGTGTCAGAGTGAGTCAGAGAGTGATAGAGAGTGATAGAGAGTGTCTGAGAGTGTCAGAGAGAGTCAGATTGTGTCAGAGAGTGTCAGAGAGCGATAGAGTGTGTTAGAGTGTGTCAGAGTGTGTCAGAGAGTGTCAGAGAGTGTCAGAGAGTGTCAGAGTGTGATTAGAGAAGATATAGAGTGTCAGAGTGTGTCAGAGAGTGTCAGAGAGTGATAGAGACTGTAAGAGAGAGTGTGAGTGTGTCAGAGAGTTTCAGAGAGTGCCAGAGAGTGAGAGAGAGTGTCTGAGAGTGTCAGAGAGTGTCAGAGAGTGATAGAGAGTGTCTGAGAGTGACAGAGAGTGTCAGCGACTGTCAGAGTGTGTCAGAGAGTGATAGAGAGTGACAGAGAGTGTCTGAGAGTGTCACAGAGTGTCAGAGAGTGATAGAGAGTGTCTGAGAGTTTCAGAGAATGTCAGAGATTGATAGAGAGAGTCTGAGAGTATCAGAGATGATAGAGAGTGTCAGAGAATGATAGAGAGTGTTAGAGAGTGTCAGAGAGTGATAGAGATTGATCGAGAGTATCTGAAAGAGTCAGAGAGCGTCAGAGAGTGTCAGAGAGTGTCAGAGAGTGATAGAGAGTGTCAGAGAGTGATAGAGAGAGTCAGAGAGTTATAGAGAGTGTCTGAGAGTGTCTGAAAGTGACAGAGAGTGTCTGTGAGAGAGTCAGTGAGTGTCAGAGAGTGATAGAGAGTGTCTGAGAGTGTCAGAGAGTGTCAGAGATTGATCGAGAGAGTCTGAGAGTATCAGAGATGAAAGAGAGTGTCAGAGAGTGATAGAGAGTGTCAGAGATTGTCAGAGAGTGATAGAGAGTGGCAGAGTGTGTGAGAGCGATAGAGTGTCAGAGTGTGTCAGAGAGTGATATAGAGTGATAGAGAGTGACTGAGAGTGTCAGAGAGTGATAGAGAGTTTCAGAGTGTGTCAGAGAGTGATCGAGAGTGATAGAGAGTGAAATAGAGTGTCAGAGAGTGATAGAGAGTGTCTGAGAGTGTCAGAGAGTGATTGAGATTGATAAAGAGTGTCAGAGAGAGATAGAGAGTGTCTGAGAGTGCCGGAGAGTGTCAGAGAGTGTCAGACAGTGATAGAGAGTGTCTGAGAGTGATAGAGAGTGTCTGAGAGTGACAGAGAGTGTCTGAGAGTGCCATTGAGTGTCAGAGAGTGATAGAGAGTTTCTGAGAGTGTCTGGGAGTGTTAGAGACTTTCAGAGTGTGTCAGTGAGTGATAGAGAGTGATAGAGAGTGTCTGGGAGTGTCAGAGAGTGTCAGAGTGTGTCAGAGAGTGATAGAGAGTGTCAGAGAGTGTCAGAGTGTGTCGGAGAGTGTCAGAGAGTGTTTGAGAGTGTCAGAGAGAGTGTGCGTGTGTCAGAGAGTTTCAGAGAGTTTCAGAGATTGATAGGGAATGATAGAGAGTGTCTGAGAGTGTCAGAGATTGTCTGAGTGTGTCAGAGAGTGATAGGGAGTGATAGAGAGTGTCTGAGAGTGTCAGAGAGTGTCAGAGAGTGATAGAGAGTGCCAGAGAGTGATAGAGAGGGTCAGAGAGTAATAGAGCGTGTCTGAGAGTGTCAGAGAGTGACAGAGATAGTCAGAGAGTGATAGAGACTGTCTGAGAGTGATAGAGAGTGCCAGAGAGTGATAGAGAATGATAGAGAGTGTCAGAGAGTGATAGAGAGAGATAGAGAGTGTCTGAGAGTGTCAGAGAGTGTCAGAGAGTGTCAGAGAGTGATAGAGAGGGTCAGAGAGTGTCAGAGAGTGATAGAGAGTGTCAGAGAGTGTCAGAGTGTGTCAGAGAGTGTCAGAGAGTGTTTGAGAGTGTCAGAGAGAGTGTGAGTGTGTCAGAGAGTTTCAGAGAGTGATAGGGAGTGATAGAGAGTGTCTGAGAGTGTCAGAGATTGTCTGATTGTGTCAGAGAGTGATAGAGAGTGATAGAGAGTGCCAGAGAGTGATAGAGAGTGTCAGAGAGTGATAGAGAGTGTCTGAGAGTGATAGAGAGTGCCAGAGAGTGATTGGGAGTGATAGAGAGTATCAGAGAGTGATAGGGAGTGATAGAGAGTGTCTGAGAGTGTCAGAGAGTGGCAGAGAGTGATAGAGAGTGTCAGAGAGTGATAGATAGAGCCAGAGAGTGACAGAGAGTGATAGAGAGTGTCAGAGAGTGATAGAGAGTGTCTGAGAGTGTCAGAGAGTGACAGAGTGTCAGAGAGTGATCGAGACTGTCTGAGAGTGTCAGAGAGTGTCAGAGAGTGATAGAGAGTGTCTGAGAGTGTCTGAGAGCGTCTGAGAGTGTCAGCGACTGTCAGAGTGTGTCAGAGAATGATAGAGAGTGACAGAGAGTGTCTGAGAGTGTCAGAGAGTGTCAGAGTGTGTCAGAGAGTGTCAGAGAGTGTCTGAGAGTGTCTGAGAGTGTCAGAGAGTGTCAGAGAGTGTCAGAGATTGATAGAGAGAGTCTGAGAGTATCAGAGATGATAGAGAGTGTCAAAGAGTGATAGGGGAGTGTCAGAGATTGTCAGAGAGTGATAGAGAGTGATAGAGAGTTTCTGAAAGAATCAGAGAGTGTCAGAGAGTGTCAGAGAGTGTCAGAGAGTGATAGAGAGAGTCAGAGAGTTATAGAGAGTGTCTGAGATTGTCTGAAAGTGACAGAGAGTGTCTGAGAGTGTCAGTGAGTGTCAGAGAGTGATAGAGAGTGTCTGAGAGTGTCACAGATTGCCAGAGAGTGTCAGAGTGAGTCAGAGAGTGTCAGAGAGTGTCAGAGAGTGATAGAGAGATTCAGAGAGTGATAGAGAGTGTCTGAGAGTGTCAGAGAGTGTCAGAGAGTGTCAGAGAGTGATAGAGAGATTCAGAGATAGTCTGAGAGTGTCAGAGAGTGATACAGAGAGTCAGAGAGTTATAGAGTGTCTGAGAGTGTCTGAAAGTGACAGAGTGTGTCTGAGAGTGTCAGTGAGTGTCAGAGAGTGATAGAGAGTGATAGAGAGTGTCAGGGAGTGATTGAGAGTGTCTGAGAGCGTCTGAGAGTGTCAGCGACAGTCAGAGTGTGTCAGAGAGTGATAGAGAGTGAAAGAGAGTGTCTGAGTGTGTCAGAGAGTGTCAGAGTGTGTCAGTGAGTGATAGAGAGTTTCTGAGAGTGTCAGAGAGTGTCAGAGATTGGTAGAGAGAGTCTGAGAGTGTCAGAGATGATAGAGAGTGTCAGAGAGTTATAGAGAGTTATAGAGAGTGTCAGAGAGTGTCAGAGAGTGATAGAGAGTGATAGAGAGTGATAGAGAGTGTCTGAAAGAGTCAGAGAGTGTCAGAGAGTATCAGAGAGTGATAGAGAGAGATAGCAAGTGTCAGAGAGTGTCTGAGAGTGTCAGAGATTGTCAGAGAGTGTCAGAGGGCGATAGAGAGTGTCTGACAGTGTCAGAGGATGAAAGAGAATGTCAGAGAGTGTGAGAGAGTGTGAGAGAGTGAAAGAGAGTGTCAGAGAGTGTCTGAGAGTTTCAGAAAGTGATAGAGAGTGACAAAGAGTGTCAGAGAGTGTCAGAGAGTGATAGACAGTGTCTGAGAATGTCTGAGAGTGTCAGAGAGTGTCTGAGAGTGATATAGAGTGATAGAGAATGTCTGAGAGTGTCTGAGAGTGTCGGCGAGTGTCAGAGAGTGTCAGAGAGTGATAGAAAGTGATAGAGAGTGATAGAGTGTGTCAGAGCGTGTCAGAGAGTGATAGAGAGTGTCAGAGAGTGATAGAGAGTGCCAGAGAGTGACAGAGAGTGTCAGAGAGTGATAGAGAGTGTCTGAGAGTGTCAGAGATTGATAGAGAGTGTCAGAGAGTTCTTGAGACTGTCTGAGAGTGATAGAGAGTGCCAGAGAGTGATAGAGAGTGATAGAGAGTATCAGAGATTGAGAGGGAGTGATAGAGAGTGTCTGAGAGTGTCAGAGAGTGGCAGAGAGTGATAGAAAGTGTCAGAGAGTGATAGAGAGAGCCAGAGAGTGACAGAGAGTGATAGAGAGTGTCTGAGAGTGTCAGAGAGTGACAGAGTGTCAGAGAGTGATAGAGATTGTCTGAGAGTGTCAGAGAGTGACAGAGAGTGATAGAGAGTGTCTGAGAGTGTCTGAGAGCGTCTGAGAGTGTCAGCGACTGTCAGAGTGTGTCAGAGAATGATAGAGAGTGACAGAGAGTGTATGAGAGTGTCAGAGAGTGTCAGAGTGTGTCAGAGAGTGTTAGAGAGTGTCTGAGAGTGTTTGAGAGTGTCAGAGAGTGTCAGAGATTGATAGAGAGAGTCTGAGAGTATCAGAGATGA
The DNA here is from genome assembly GCF_036365525.1 of Heterodontus francisci. NCBI lineage: Eukaryota > Metazoa > Chordata > Chondrichthyes > Heterodontiformes > Heterodontidae > Heterodontus > Heterodontus francisci. The sequence continues at coordinate 31,795,550 of NC_090421.1, forward strand.
TAGAGAGTGTCAGAGAGTGATAGAGAGTGTCAGAGATTGTCAGAGAGTGATAGAGAGTGATAGAGAGTGTTTGAAAGAATCAGCGAGTGTCAGAGAGTGTCAGAGAGTGTCAGTCAGTGTCACAGAGTGATAGAGAGAGTCAGAGATTGTCAGATTGTGTCAGAGTGTGTCAGAGAGTGATAGAGAGTGATAGAGAGTGTCTGAGAGTGTCAGAGAGAGTCAGATTGTGTCAGAGAGTGTCAGAGCGCGATAGAGTGTGTCAGAGTGTGTCAGAGAGTGTCAGAGAGTGTCAGAGAGTGTCAGAGAGTGTCAGAGAGTGATTAGAGAAGATATAGAGTGTCAGTGTGTGTCAGAGAGTGTCAGAGAGTGATAGAGAGTGTAAGAGAGAGTGTGAGTGTGTCAGAGATTTTCAGAGAGTGCCAGAGAGTGAGAGAGAGTGTCTGAGAGTGTCAGAGAGTGTCAGAGAGTGATAGAGAGTGTCTGAGAGTGACAGAGAGTGATAGAGAGTGTCAGTGAGTGTCAGAGAGTGATAGAGAGTGATTGAGAGAGTCTGAGAGCGTCTGAGAGTGTCAGCGACTGTCAGAGTGTGTCAGAGAGTGATAGAGAGTGACAGAGAGTGTCTGAGAGTGTCACAGAGTGTCAGAGAGTGATAGAGAGTGTCTGAGAGTTTCAGAGAGTGTCATAGATTGATAGAGAGAGTCTGAGAGTATCAGAGATGATAGAGAGTGTCAGAGAATGATAGAGAGTGTAAGAGAGTGTCAGAGAGTGATAGAGATTGATCGAGAGTGTCTGAAAGAGTCAGAGAGCGTCAGAGAGTGTCAGAGAGTGTCAGAGAGTGTCAGAGAGTGTCAGAGAGTGTCTGAGAGTGTCAGAGAGTGTCAGAGAGTGTCAGAGAGTGATAGAAAGTGATAGAGAGTGATAGAGTGTGTCAGAGTGTGTCAGAGAGTGATAGAGAGTGTCAGAGAGTGATAGAGAGTGCCAGAGAGTGACAGAGAGTGTCAGAGAGTGATAGAGAGTGTCTGAGAGTGTCAGAGATTGATAGAGAGTGTCAGAGAGTTATAGAGACTGTCTGAGAGTGATAGATAGTGCCAGAGAGTGATAGAGAGTGATAGAGAGTGTCAGAGATTGATAGGGAGTGATAGAGAGTGTCTGAGAGTGTCAGAGAGTGGCAGAGAGTGATAGAGAGTGAAAGAGAGCGTCTGAGAGTGTCAGCGACAGTCAGAGTGTGTCAGAGAGTGATAGTGAGTGAAAGAGAGTGTCTGAGAGTGTCAGAGAGTGTCAGAGTGTGTCAGTGAGTGATAGAGAGTTTCTGAGAGTGTCAGAGAGTGTCAGAGATTGGTAGAGAGAGTCTGAGAGTGTCAGAGATGATAGAGAGTGTCAGAGAGTTATAGAGAGTGTCAGAGAGTGTCAGAGAGTGTCAGAGAGTGATAGAGAGTGATAGAGAGTGTCTGAAAGAGTCAGAGAGTGTCAGAGAGTATCAGAGAGTGATAGAGAGAGATAGCAAGTGTCAGAGAGTGTCTGAGAGTGTCAGAGATTGTCAGAGAGTGTCAGAGGGCGATAGAGAGTGTCTGACAGTGTCAGAGGATGAAAGAGAATGTCAGAGAGTGTGAGAGAGTGTGAGAGAGTGATAGAGAGTGTCAGAGAGTGTCTGAGAGTTTCAGAAAGTGATAGAGAGTGACAAAGAGTGTCAGAGAGTGTCAGAGAGTGATAGACAGTGTCTGAGAATGTCTGAGAGTGTCAGAGAGTGTCTGAGAGTGATATAGAGTGATAGAGAATGTCTGAGAGTGTCTGAGAGTGTCGGCGAGTGTCAGAGAGTGTCAGAGAGTGATAGAAAGTGATAGAGAGTGATAGAGTGTGTCAGAGTGTGTCAGAGAGTGATAGAGAGTGCCAGAGAGTGACAGAGAGTGTCAGAGAGTGATAGACAGTGTCTGAGAGTGTCAGAGATTGATAGAGAGTGTCAGAGAGTTCTTGAGACTGTCTGAGAGTGATAGAGAGTGCCAGAGAGTGATAGAGAGTGATAGAGAGTATCAGAGATTGAGAGGGAGTGATAGAGAGTGTCTGAGAGTGTCAGAGAGTGGCAGAGAGTGATAGAAAGTGTCAGAGAGTGATAGAGAGAGCCAGAGAGTGACAGAGAGTGATAGAGAGTGTCTGAGAGTGTCAGAGAGTGACAGAGTGTCAGAGAGTGATAGAGATTGTCTGAGAGTGTCAGAGAGTGACAGAGAGTGATAGAGAGTGTCTGAGAGTGTCTGAGAGCGTCTGAGAGTGTCAGCGACTGTCAGAGTGTGTCAGAGAATGATAGAGAGTGACAGAGAGTGTCTGAGAGTGTCAGAGAGTGTCAGAGTGTGTCAGAGAGTGTTAGAGAGTGTCTGAGAGTGTCTGAGAGTGTCAGAGAGTGTCAGAGAGTGTCAGAGATTGATAGAGAGAGTCTGAGAGTATCAGAGATGATAGAGAGTGTCAGAGAGTGATAGAGAGTGTCAGAGATTGTCAGAGAGTGATAGAGAGTGATAGAGAGTGTTTGAAAGAATCAGCGAGTGTCAGAGAGTGTCAGAGAGTGTCAGTCAGTGTCACAGAGTGATAGAGAGAGTCAGAGATTGTCAGATTGTGTCAGAGTGTGTCAGAGAGTGATAGAGAGTGATAGAGAGTGTCTGAGAGTGTCAGAGAGAGTCAGATTGTGTCAGAGAGTGTCAGAGAGCGATAGAGTGTGTCAGAGTGTGTCAGAGAGTGTCAGAGAGTGTCAGAGAGTGTCAGAGAGTGATTAGAGAAGATATAGAGTGTCAGTGTGTGTCAGAGAGTGTCAGAGAGTGATAGAGAGTGTAAGAGAGAGTGTGAGTGTGTCAGAGATTTTCAGAGAGTGCCAGAGAGTGAGAGAGAGTGTCTGAGAGTGTCAGAGAGTGATAGAGAGTGTCTGAGAGTGACAGAGAGTGTCTGAGAGTGTCAGTGAGTGTCAGAGAGTGATAGAGAGTGATTGAGAGAGTCTGAGAGCGTCTGAGAGTGTCAGCGACTGTCAGAGTGTGTCAGAGAGTGATAGAGAGTGACAGAGAGTGTCTGAGAGTGTCACAGAGTGTCAGAGAGTGATAGAGAGTGTCTGAGAGTTTCAGAGAGTGTCAGAGATTGATAGAGAGAGTCTGAGAGTATCAGAGATGATAGAGAGTGTCAGAGAATGATAGAGAGTGTTAGAGAGTGTCAGAGAGTGATAGAGATTGATCGAGAGTGTCTGAAAGAGTCAGAGAGCGTCAGAGAGTGTCAGAGAGTGTCAGAGAGTGATAGAGAGTGTCAGAGAGTGTCTGAGAGTGTCTGAGAGTGTCAGAGAGTGTCAGAGAGTGTCAGAGAGTGATAGAAAGTGATAGAGAGTGATAGAGTGTGTCAGAGTGTGTCAGAGAGTGATAGTGAGTGTCAGAGAGTGATAGAGAGTGCCAGAGAGTGACAGAGAGTGTCAGAGAGTGATAGAGAGTGTCTGAGAGTGTCAGAGATTGATAGAGAGTGTCAGAGAGTTATAGAGACTGTCTGAGAGTGATAGAGAGTGCCAGAGAGTGATAGAGAGTGATAGACAGTATCAGAGATTGATAGGGAGTGATAGAGAGTGTCTGAGAGTGTCAGAGAGTGGCAGAGAGTGTCAGAGAGTGTCAGAGAGTGATAGAAAGTGATAGAGAGTGTCTGAGAGTGTCAGAGAGAGTCAGATTGTGTCAGATAGTGTCAGAGAGCGGTAGAGTGTGTCAGAGTGTGTCAGAGAGTGTCAGAGAGTGTCAGAGAGTGATTAGAGAAGATGTAGAGTGTCAGAGTGTGTCAGAGAGTGTCAGAGAGTGATAGAGAGTGTAAGAGAGAGTGTGAGTGTGTCAGAGAGTTTCAGAGAGTGCCAGAGAGTGAGAGAGAGTGTCTGAGAGTGTCAGAGAGTGTCAGAGAGTGATAGAGAGTGTCTGAGAGTGACAGAGTGTGTCTGAGAGTGTCAGTGAGTTTCAGAGAGTGATAGAGAGTGATTGAGAGTGTCTGAGAGCGTCTGAGATTGTCAGTGACTGTCAGAGTGTGTCAGAGAGTGATAGAGAGTGACAGAGAGTGTCTGAGAGTGTCACAGAGTGTCAGAGAGTGATAGAGAGTGTCTGAGAGTTTCAGAGAGTGTCAGAGATTGATAGACAGAGTCTGAGAGTATCAGAGATGATAGAGAGTGTCAGAGAATGATAGAGAGTGTTAGAGAGTGTCAGAGAGTGATAGAGATTGATCGAGAGTGTCTGAAAGAGTCAGAGAGCGTCAGAGAGTGTCAGAGAGTGTCAGAGAGTGATAGAGAGTGTCAGAGAGTGATAGAGAGAGTCAGAGAGTTATAGAGAGTGTCTGAGAGTGTCTGAAAGTGACAGAGAGTGTCTGAGAGTGTCAGTGAGTGTCAGAGAGTGATAGAGAGTGTCTGAGAGTGTCAGAGAGTGTCAGAGATTGATCGAGAGTGTCAGAGAGAGATAGAGAGTGCGTGAGAGTTCCGGAGAGTGATAGAGAGTGTCAGAGATTGTCAGAGAGTGATAGAGAGTGGCAGAGTGTGTGAGAGCGATAGAGAGTGTCAGAGTGTGTCAGAGAGTGATAGAGAGTGATAGAGAGTGACTGAGAGTGTCAGAGAGTGATAGAGAGTTTCAGAGTGTGTCAGAGTGTGTCAGAGAGTGATCGAGAGTGATAGAGAGTGAAAGAGAGTGTCAGAGAGTGATAGAGAGTGTCTGAGAGTGTCAGAGAGTGATAGAGATTGATAAAGAGTGTCAGAGAGAGATAGAGAGTGCGTGAGAGTTCCGGAGAGTGTCAGAGAGTGTCAGAGAGTGATAGAGAGTGATAGAGAGTGATAGAGAGTGTCTGAGAGTGACAGAGAGTGTCTGAGAGTGCCATTGAGTGTCAGAGAGTGATAGAGAGTTTCTGAGAGTGTCTGGGAGTGTTAGAGACTTTCAGAGTGTGTCAGTGAGTGATAGAGAGTGATAGAGAGTGTCTGGGAGTGTCAGAGAGTGTCAGAGTGTGTCAGAGAGTGATAGAGAGTGTCAGAGAGTGTCAGAGAGTGTTTGAGAGTGTCAGAGAGAGTGTGCGTGTTTCAGAGAGTTTCAGAGAGTTTCAGAGATTGATAGGGAGTGATAGAGAGTGTCTGAGAGTGTCAGAGATTGTCTGAGTGTGTCAGAGAGTGATAGGGAGTGATAGAGAGTGTCTGAGAGTGTCAGAGAGTGGCAGAGAGTGATAGAGAGTGTCAGAGAGTGATAGAGAGTGCCAGAGTGTGTTAGAGAGGGTCAGAGAGTGATAGAGCGTGTCTGAGAGTGTCAGAGAGTGACAGAGATAGTCAGAGAGTGATAGAGACTGTCTGAGAGTGATAGAGAGTGCCAGAGAGTGATAGAGAATGATAGAGAGTGTCAGAGAGTGATAGGGAGTGATAGAGAGTGTCTGAGAGTGTCAGAGAGTGTCAGAGAGTGTCAGAGAGTGATAGAGAGGGTCAGAGAGTTTCAGAGAGTGATAGAGAGTGTCAGAGAGTGTCAGAGTGTGTCAGAGAGTGTCAGAGAGTGTTTGAGAGTGTCAGAGAGTGTGAGTGTGTCAGAGAGTGATAGGGAGTGATAGAGAGTGTCTGAGAGTGTCAGAGATTGTCTGAGTGTGTCAGAGAGTGATAGAGAGTGCCAGAGAGTGATAGAGAGTGTCAGAGAGTGATAGAGAGTGTCTGAGAGTGTCAGAGAGTGATAGAGAGTGCCAGAGAGTTATAAAGACTGTCTGAGAGTGATAGAGAGTGCCAGAGAGTGATAGAGAGTGATAGAGAGTATCAGAGTGTGATAGGGAGTGACAGAGAGTGACTGAGAGTGTCAGAGAGTGGCAGAGAGTGATAGAGAGTGTCAGAGTGTGATAGAGAGAGCCAGAGAGTGACAGAGAGTGATAGAGAGTGTCAGAGTGTGATAGGGAGTGACAGAGAGTGTCTGAGAGTGTCTGAGAGTGATAGAGAGTGTCAGAGTGTGATAGAGAGAGCCAGAGAGTGACAGAGAGTGATAGAGAGTATCAGAGTGTGATAGGGAGTGACAGAGAGTGTCTGAGAGTGTCTGAGAGTGTCAGAGAGTGTCAGAGATTGATAGAGAGAGTCTGAGAGTATCAGAGATGATAGAGAGTGTCAGAGAGTGATAGAGAGTGTCAGAGATTGTCAGAGAGTGGTAGAGAGTGATAGAGAGTTTCTGAAAGAATCAGAGAGTGTCAGAGAGTGTCAGAGAGTGTCAGAGAGTGTCAGAGAGTGATAGAGAGAGTCAGAGAGTTATAGAGAGTGTCTGAGATTGTCTGAAAGTGACAGAGAGTGTCTGAGAGTGTCAGTGAGTGTCAGAGAGTGATAGAGAGTGTCTGAGAGTGTCACAGATTGCCAGAGAGTGTCAGAGTGAGTCAGAGATTGTCAGAGAGTGTCAGAGAGTGATAGAGAGATTCAGAGAGTGATAGAGAGTGTCTGAGAGTGTCAGAGAGTGTCAGAGAGTGATAGAGAGATTCAGAGATAGTCTGAGAGTGTCAGAGAGTGATACAGAGAGTCAGAGAGTTATAGAGTGTCTGAGAGTGTCTGAAAGTGACAGAGAGTGTCTGAGAGTGTCAGTGAGTGTCAGAGAGTGATAGAGAGTGATAGAGAGTGTCAGGGAGTGATTGAGAGTGTCTGAGAGCGTCTGAGAGTGTCAGCGACAGTCAGAGTGTGTCAGAGAGTGATAGAGAGTGATAGAGAGTGTCAGGGAGTGATAGAGTGTGTCTGAGAGTGTCTGAGAGCGTCTGAGAGTGTCAGCGAAAGTCAGAGTGTGTCAGAGAGTGATACAGAGTGAAAGAGAGTGTCTGAGAGTGTCAGAGTGTGTCAGTGAGTGATAGAGAGTGTCTGAGAGTGTCAGAGAGTGTCAGAGATTGGTAGAGAGAGTCTGAGAGTTTCAGAGATGATAGAGAGTGTCAGAGAGTTATAGAGAGTGTCAGAGAGTGTCAGAGAGTGTCAGAGAATGTCAGAGAGTGTGAGAGAGTGATAGAGAGTGATAGAGAGTGTCTGAAAGAGTCAGAGAGTGTCAGAGAGTATCAGAGAGTGATAGAGAGAGATAGCGAGTGTCAGAGAGTGTCTGAGAGTGTCAGCGAGTGTCAGAGAGTGTCTGAGAGTTTCAGAAAGTGATAGAGAGTGACAAAGAGTGTCAGAGAGTGTCAGAGAGTGATAGACAGTGTCTGAGAATGTCTGAGAGTGTCAGAGAGTGTCTGAGAGTGATAGAGAGTGTCTGAGAGTGTCAGAGAGTGTCTGACGGTGTCAGAGAGTGATAGAGAATGTCTGAGAGTGTCTGAGAGTGTCGGAGAGTGTCAGAGAGTGTCAGAGAGTGATAGAAAGTGTCAGAGAGTGATAGAGAGTGCCAGAGAGTGATAGAGAGTGTCAGAGAGTGATAGAGAGTGTCTGAGAGTGTCAGAGAGTGATAGAGAGTGTCAGAGAGTTATAGAGACTGTCTGAGAGTGATAGAGAGTGTCTGAGAGTGTCAGTCAGTGTCAGAGAGTGATAGAGAGAGTCAGAGATTGTCAGATTGTGTCAGAGTGTGTCAGAGAGTGATAGAGAGTGATAGAGAGTGTCTGAGAGTGTCAGAGAGTGTCATATTGTGTCAGAGAGTGTCAGAGAGCGATAGAGTCTGTCAGAGTGTGTCAGAGAGTGTCAGAGAGTGTCAGAGAGTGTCAGAGAGTGATAGAGAGTGATATAGAGTGTCAGAGTGTGTCAGAGAGTGTCAGAGAGTGATAGAGAGTGTAAGAGAGAGTGTGAGTGTGTCAGAGAGTTTCAGAGAGTGCCAGAGAGTGAGAGAGAGTGTCTGAGAGTGTCAGAGAGTGTCAGAGAGTGTCTGAGCGTTTCAGTGAGTGTCAGAGAGTGATAAAGAGTGTCTGAGAGTGTCAGAGTGTGTCAGAGAGTGATAGGGAGTGATATAGAGAGTCTGAGAGTGATAGAGACTGTCTGAGAGTGTCAGAGTGTGTCAGAGAGTGTTAGAGAGTGTCTGAGAGTGTCTGAGAGTGTCAGAGAGTGTCAGAGATTGATAGAGAGAGACTGAGAGTATCAGAGATGATAGAGAGTGTCAGAGAGTGATAGAGAGTGTCAGAGATTGTCAGAGAGTGATAGAGAGTGATAGAGAGTTTCTGAAAGAATCAGAGAGTGTCAGAGAGTGTCAGAGAGTGTCAGAGAGTGTCAGAGAGTGATAGAGAGAGTCAGAGAGTTATAGAGAGTGTCTGAGATTGTCTGAAAGTGACAGAGAGTGTCTGAGAGTGTCAGTGAGTGTCAGAGAGTGATAGAGAGTGTCTGAGAGTGTCACAGATTGCCAGAGAGTGTCAGAGTGAGTCAGAGAGTGTCAGAGAGTGTCAGAGAGTGATAGAGAGATTCAGAGAGTGATAGAGAGTGTCTGAGAGTGTCAGAGAGTGTCAGAGAGTGATAGAGAGATTCAGAGATAGTCTGAGAGTGTCAGAGAGTGATACAGAGAGTCAGAGAGTTATAGAGTGTCTGAGAGTGTCTGAAAGTGACAGAGAGTGTCTGAGAGTGTCAGTGAGTGTCAGAGAGTGATAGAGAGTGATAGAGAGTGTCAGGGAGTGATTGAGAGTGTCTGAGAGCGTCTGAGAGTGTCAGCGACAGTCAGAGTGTGTCAGAGAGTGATAGAGAGTGATAGAGAGTGTCAGGGAGTGATAGAGTGTGTCTGAGAGTGTCTGAGAGCGTCTGAGAGTGTCAGCGAAAGTCAGAGTGTGTCAGAGAGTGATACAGAGTGAAAGAGAGTGTCTGAGAGTGTCAGAGTGTGTCAGTGAGTGATAGAGAGTGTCTGAGAGTGTCAGAGAGTGTCAGAGATTGGTAGAGAGAGTCTGAGAGTGTCAGAGATGATAGAGAGTGTCAGAGAGTTATAGAGAGTGTCAGAGAGTGTCAGAGAGTGTCAGAGAATGTCAGAGAGTGTGAGAGAGTGATAGAGAGTGATAGAGAGTGTCTGAAAGAGTCAGAGAGTGTCAGAGAGTATCAGAGAGTGATAGAGAGAGATAGCGAGTGTCAGAGAGTGTCTGAGAGTGTCAGCGAGTGTCAGAGAGTGTCTGAGAGTTTCAGAAAGTGATAGAGAGTGACAAAGAGTGTCAGAGAGTGTCAGAGAGTGATAGACAGTGTCTGAGAATGTCTGAGAGTGTCAGAGAGTGTCTGAGAGTGATAGAGAGTGTCTGAGAGTGTCAGAGAGTGATAGAAAGTGATAGAGAGTGATAGAGTGTGTCAGAGTGTGTCAGAGAGTGATAGAGAGTGTCAGAGAGTGATAGAGAGTGCCAGAGAGTGATAGAGAGTGTCCGAGAGTGATAGAGAGTGTCTGAGAGTGTCAGAGAGTGATAGAGAGTGTCAGAGAGTTATAGAGACTGTCTGAGAGTGATAGAGAGTGCCAGAGAGTTTCAGAGTGCGTCAGAGAGCGTCAGAGAGTGATAGAAAGTGTCAGAGAGTGATAGAGATTGTCTGAGAGTGTCAGTCAGTGTCAGAGAGTGATAGAGAGAGTCAGAGATTGTCAGATTGTGTCAGAGTGTGTCAGAGAGTGATAGAGAGTGATAGAGAGTGTCTGAGAGTGTCAGAGAGTGTCATATTGTGTCAGAGAGTGTCAGAGAGCGATAGAGTCTGTCAGAGTGTGTCAGAGAGTGTCAGAGAGTGTCAGAGAGTGTCAGAGAGTGATAGAGAGTGATATAGAGTGTCAGAGTGTGTCAGAGAGTGTCAGAGAGTGATAGAGAGTGTAAGAGAGAGTGTGAGTGTGTCAGAGAGTTTCAGAGAGTGCCAGAGAGTGAGAGAGAGTGTCTGAGAGTGTCAGAGAGTGTCAGAGAGTGTCTGAGCGTTTCAGTGAGTGTCAGAGAGTGATAAAGAGTGTCTGAGAGTGTCAGAGTGTGTCAGAGAGTGATAGGGAGTGATATAGAGAGTCTGAGAGTGATAGAGACTGTCTGAGAGTGTCAGAGAGTGTCAGAGAGTGATAGAGAGTGTCTGAGAGTGACAGAGAGTGTCTGAGAGTGTCAGTGAGTGTCAGAGAGTGATAGAGAGTGTCTGAGAGTTTCAGAGAGTGTCAGAGATTGATAGAGAGAGTATGAGAGTATCAGAGATGATAGAGAGTGTCAGAGAGTGATAGAGAGTGTTGGAGAGTGTCAGATAGTGATAGAGATTGATAGAGAGTGTCTGAAAGAGTCAGAGAGCGTCAGAGAGTGTCAGAGAGTGATAGAGAGAGTCAGAGAGTTATAGAGAGAGTCTGAGAGTGTCTGAAAGTGACAGAGAGTGTCTGAGAGTGTCAGCGAGTGTCAGAGAGTGATAGAGAGTGTCTGAGTGTGTCAGAGAGTGTCAGAGATTGATAGAGAGAGTCTGAGAGTATCAGAGATGAAAGAGAGTATCAGAGAGTGATAGAGAGTGTCAGAGATTGTCAGAGAGTGACAGAGAGTGATAGAGAGTGTCTGAAAGAATCAGAGAGTGTCAGAGAATGTCAGAGAGTGATATAGAGAGTCAGAGAGTGTCTGAGAGTGTCTGAGAGTGTCTGAAAGTGACAGAGAGTGTCTGAGAGTGTCAGTGAGTGTCAGAGAGTGATAGAGAGTGATAGAGAGTGTCAGAGAGTGATAGAGAGTGTCAGAGAGAGTCAGAGAGTGTCAGAGAGTGTCAGAGAGTGATATTGAGATTCAGAGAGTGATAGAGAGTGTAAGATTGTGTCAGAGAGTGTCAGAGAGCGATAGAGTGTGTCAGAGTGTGTCAGAGAGTGTCAGAAAGTGTCAGAGAGTGATAGAGAGTGATATAGAGTGTCAGAGTGTGTCAGAGAGTGTCAGAGAGTGATAGAGAGTGTAAGAGAGTGTCAGAGAGTGTCTGAGCGTTTCAGTGAGTGTCAGAGAGTTATAGAGAGTGTCTGAGATTTTCAGAGTGTGTCAGAGAGTGATAGGGAGTGATATAGAGTGTCTGAGAGTGATAGAGACTGTCTGAGAGTGTCAGAGAGTGTCAGAGAGTGATATAGAGTGTCTGAGAGTGATAGAGACTGTCTGAGAGTGTCAGAGAGTGTCAGAGAGTGTCAGAGAGTGATAGAGAGTGTCTGAGAGTGACAGAGAGTGTCTGAGAGTGTCAGTGAGTGTCAGAGAGTGATAGAGAGTGATTGAGAGTGTCTGAGAGCGTCTGAGAGTGTCAGCGACTGTCAGAGTGTGTCAGAGAGTGATAGAGAGTGACAAAGAGTGTCTGAGAGTGTCAGAGAGTGTCAGAGAGTGATAGAGAGTGTCTGAGAGTTTCAGAGAGTGTCAGAGATTGATAGAGTGAGTCTGAGAGTATCAGAGATGATAGAGAGTGTCAGAGAATGATAGAGAGTGTCAGAGTGTGATAGAGAGTGTTTTTGAGTGTCAGAGAGTGTCATAGAGTGATAGAGAATGTCAGAGAGTGATAGAGAGTGTCTGAGAGTGACAAAGTGTGTCTGAGAGTATCTGAGAGTGTCAGAGATTGTCAGAGTGTGTCAGAGAGTGTCAGAGAGTGAAAAAGAGTGACAGAGAGTGTCAAAGTGTGTCAGAGTGTGTCATAGTGTGTCAGAGAGTACCAGAGAGTGATAGAGAGAGATAGAGAGTGTCAGAGAGTGTCTGAGAGTGTCAGAGATTGTCAGAGAGTGTCTGAGATTGTCAGAGAGTGATAGAGAGTGTCTGCGAGTGTCAGCGAGTGATAGAGTGTGATAGAGAGCGTCTGAGAGTGTCAGAGAGTTACAGAGAGTAATAGAGAGTGAGAGAGAGTGTCTGAGAGTGTCAGAGCGTGACAGAGCGTATCTGAGAGGGTCAGAGATTGTCAGAGTGTGTCAGAGAGTGAAAGACAGTGATGGAGCGTATCTGAGAGTGTCAGAGATTGTCAGAGAGTGTCAGAGAGCGAAAGAGATTGTTTGACAGTGTCAGAGAGTGAAAGAGAATGTCAGAGAGTGTGAGAGAGTGTCAGAGAGTGATAGAGAGTGTCTGAGAGTGTCAGCAAGTGAGAGAGAGTGTCAGAGAGTGTGAGAGAGAGTCAGAGAGTGACAGAGAGTGTCAGAGAGTGATAGAGACTGTCTGAGAGTGTCAGAGAGTGACAGAGAGTTTCTGAGAGTGACAGAGAGTGTCTGAGAGTGTCAGTGAGTGTCAGAGAGTGATAGAGTGTCTGAGAGTGGCTGAGAGCTTCTGAGAGTATCAGCGACTGTCAGAGTGTGTCAGAGAGTGATAGAGAGTGACAGAGAGTGTGAGAGAGAGTCAGAGAGTGACAGAGAGTGTCAGAGAGTGATAGAGAGTGGTAGAGAGTGTCAGAGAGTGATAGAGACTGTCTGAGAGTGTCAGAGAGTGACAGAGAGTTTCTGAGAGTGACAGAGAGTGTCTGAGAGTGTCAGTGAGTGTCAGAGAGTGATAGAGAGTGTCTGAGAGTGGCTGAGAGCCTCTGAGAGTATCAGCGACTGTCAGAGTGTGTCAGAGAGCGATAGAGAGTGACAGAGAGTGTCTGAGAGTGTCTGAGAGTGTCAAAGAGTGTCAGAGATTGATCGAGAGAGTCTGAGAGTGTCAGAGAGTGATAGAGAGTGTCAGAGAGTGATAGAGTTTGATAGAGTGTGTCTGAAAGAGTCAGAGAGTGTCAGAAAGTGTCAGAGAGTGATAGAGAGCGTCAGAGAGTTATACAGAGTGTCTGAGAGTGTCTGAAAGTGACAGAGATTGTCGGAGAGTGTCAGTGAGTGTCAGAGAGTAATAGAGAGTGTCTGAGAGTGTCAGAGATTGCCAGAGTGTGTCAGAGTTTGTCAGTGAGTGAGAGAGAGTGATAGAGGGTGTCAGAGAGTGATAGTGAGTGTCAGAGTGAGTCAGAGAGTGATAGAGATTGTCAGAGAGTGATAGAGAGTGTCAGAGAGTGATAGAGAGTGTCTGAGAGTGTCAGAGAGTGATAGAGAGTGTCAGAGAGTGATAGAGTCTGTCTGAGAGTGTCAGAGAGTGATAGAGAGTGTCTGAGAGTGACAGAGAGTGTCTGAGAGTGTCAGTGAGTGTCAGAGAGTGATAGAGAGTGTCTGAGTGTGTCTGAGAGCGTCTGAGAGTTTCAGCGACTGTCAGAGTGTTTCAGAGAGTGATAGAGATTGACAGAGAGTGTCTGAGAGTGTCAGAGACTGTCAGAGAGTGTCAGAGAGTGATAGAGAGTGTCTGAGAGTGTCAGAGAGTGTCAGAGATTGATAGAGAGAGTCAGACAGTGAAAGAGAGTGTCTGAGAGTGTCAGAGATTGCCAGTGTGTGTCAGAGTATGTCAGAGAGTGATAGAGAGTGATAGAGAGTGTCAGAGAGTGATAGAGAGTGTCAGAGTGAGTCAGAGAGTGTCAGAGTGAGTCAGAGAGGGATTGAGCGATTCAGAGAGTGATAGAGTGTGTCTGAGAATGTCAGAGAGTGATAGAGAGTGTCTGAGAGTGTCTGCGAGTGTCAGCGAGTGATAGAGAGTGATAGAGAGTGTCTGAGAGTTTCAGAGAGTTACAGAGAGTGATAGAGAGTGTCTGAGAGCGTCCGAGAGTGACAGAGCGTGTCTGAGAGTGTCAGAGATTGTCAGAGTGTGTCAGAGAGTGAAAGAGAGTGATGGAGAGTGTCTGAGAGTGTCAGAGGATGTCAGTGTGTCAGAGAGTGTCAGAGAGTGATAGAGCATGATAGAGAGTGTCAGCGTGTGTCTGAGAGTGTCAGAGAGTGTCATGGAGTGATAGAGAGTATCTGAGAGTGTCAGAGAGTGCTGGAGAGTGATAGAGTGTGATAGAGAGTGTCTTTGAGTGTCAGAGAGTGTCAGAGAGTGATAGAGAATGTCAAAGAGTGATAGAGAGTGTCTGAGAGTGACAAAGTGTGGCTGAGAGTATCTGAGAGTGTCCGAGATTGTCAGAGTGTGTCAGAGAGTGTCAGAGAGTGATAAAGAGTGAGAAAGAGTGACAGAGAGTATCAGAGAGTGACAGAGAGTGTCAGAGAGTGATAGAGATTGTCTGAGAGTGTCTGCGTGTGTCAGCGAGTGATCAAGAGTGATAGAGAGTGTCTGAGATTGTCAGAGAGTTACAGAGAGTGATAGAGAGGGATAGAGAGTGTCTGAGAGTGTCAGAGCGTGACAGAGCATGTCTGAGAGTGTCAGAGATTGTCAGAGTGTGTCAGAGAGTGAAAGAGAGTGATAGAGAGTTTCTGAGAGTGTCACAGATTGTCAGAGAGTGTCAGAGAGCGAAAGACTGTGTCTGAGAGTGTCAGAGGGTGAAAGAGAATGTCAGAGAGTGTGAGAGAGAGTCAGAGAGTGACAGAGAGTGTCTGAGAGTGTCAGAGAGTGTCAGAGTGTGTCAGAGAGTGATAGAGAGTGTCTGAGAGTGTCTGAGAGTGTCAGAGAGTGATAGAGATTGTCTGAGAGTGTCTGCTAGTGTCAGCGAGTGATAGAGAGTGATAGAGAGTGTCTGAGAGTGTCATGAGTTACAGAGAGTGATCGAGAGTGTCTGAGAGTGTCAGAGCGTGACAGAGCGTGTCTGAGAGTGTCAGAGATTGTCAGAGTTTGTCAGAGAGTGAAAGAGAGTGATAGAGAGTGTCTGAGAGTGTCAGAGATTGTCGGAGAGTGTCAGAGAGCGAAAGAGAGTGTCTGAGAGTGTCAGAGGGTGAAAGAGAATGTCAGAGAGTGTGAGAGAGTGTCAGAGAGTGAAATAGAGTGTCTGAGAGTGTCAGCAAGTGATAGAGAGTGTCAGAGAGCGTGAGAGAGAGTCAGAGAGTGATAGAGATTGTCAGAGAGTGTCAGAGAGTGTCAGAGAGTGATAGAGAGTGTCTGAGAGTGTCAGAGAGTGATAGAGAGTGATAGAGAGTGTCAGAGTGTGATAGAGACTGTCTGAGAGTGTCAGAGAGTGATAGAGAGTTTCTGACAGTGACAGAGTGTGTCTGAGAGTATCAGTGACTGTCAGAGTGTGTCAGAGAGTGATAGAGAGTGACAGAGAGTGTCGGAGAGTGTCAGAGAGTGATAGAGTGTGTCTGAGAGTGTCGGAGAGCGTCTGAGAGTGATAGAGAGTGTCTGAGAGTGTCATCGAGTGACAGAGAGTGTCTGAGAGTGTCAGTGAGTGTCAGAGAGCGATAGAGAGTGTCTGAGAGTGGCTGAGAGCGTCTGAGAGTATCAGCGACTGTCAGAGTGTGTCAGAGAGTGATAGAGAGTGACAGAGAGTGTCGGAGAGTGTCAGAGAGTGTCAGAGATTGATAGAGCGAGTCTGACAGTGTCAGAGAGTGATAGAGAGTGTCAGAGAGTGATAGAGAGTGTCAGAGAGTGTCAGAGAGTGATAGAGAGCTATAGAGAGTGACTGAAAGAGTCAGAGAGTGTCAGAGAGTGTCACAGAGTGATAGAGAGTGATAGAGAGTGACAGAGAGTGTCAGACAGTGTCAGAGTGTGACAGAGATTGTCAGAGAGTGATAGAGAGTGTCTGAGAGTGTCATAGAGTGATAGAGAGTGTCTGAGAGTGTCTGAGATTGTCAAAGACTGTCAGAGTGTGTCAGAGAGTGTTAGAGAGTGATAGCGAGTGTCTGAGAGTGTCAGAGAGTGTCAGAGTGTGTCAGAGAGTGTCAGAGAGTGATAGAGAGTGTCTGAGATTGTCATCGAGCGACAGAGAGTGTCTGAGAGTGTCAAAGAGTGATAGAGAGTGTCAAATTGTGTCAGAGAGTGATATAGAGTGTCAGAGAGTTTCAGAGTGTGTCAGAGAGTGTCAAAGAGTGATAGAAAGTGTCAGAGAGTAATAGAGTGTGTCTGAGAGAGTCTGAGAGTGACAGAGAGTGTCTGAGGGTGTCGGTCAGTGTCAGAGAGTGATAGAGAGTGTCAGAGAGTGATAGAGAGTGATAGAGAGTGTCAGACAGTGTCAGAGTGTGACAGAGAGTGTCAGAGAGTGATAGAGAGTGTCTGAGAGTGTCATAGAGTGATAGAGAGTGTTTGAGATTGACTGAGATTGTCAAAGACTATCAGAGTGTGTCAGAAAGTGATAGAGAGTGATAGCGAGTCTCTGAGAGTGTCAGAGAGTGTCAGAGTGTGTCAGAGAGTGATAGAGAGTGTCTGAGACTGTCATAGAGTGATAGAGAGTGTCTGAGAGTGTCAGCGAGTGATAGAGAGTGTCAAATTGTTTCAGATAGTGAAAGAGAGTGTCAGAGAGTTTCAGAGTGTGTCAGAGAGTGTCAGAGAGTGATAGAAAGTGTCAGAGAGTGATAGAGAGTGTCTGAGAGTGTCTGAGCGTGACAGAGAGTGTCTGAGGGTGTCAGTCAGTGTCAGAGAATGATAGAGAGTGTCTGAGATTGTCAGAGATTGTCAGATTGTGTCAGAGTGTGTCAGAGAGTGATGGAGAGTGATAGAGAGTGTCTGACAGTGTCAGAGAGTGTCAGAGTGTGTCAGAGAATGTCAGAGAGCGATAGAGTGTGTCAGAGTGTGTCAGAGAGTGTCAGAGAGTGAGAGTGAGTGTCAGAGAGTGTCAGAGTGTGTCAGAGAGTGATAGAGAGTGTCAGAGAGAGTGTGAGTGTGTCAGAGAGTTTCAGAGAGTGTCAGAGAGTGAGAGAGAGTGTCTGAGAGTGTCTGAGAGTGACGGAGAGTGTCTGAGAGTTCCAGTGAGTGTCAGAGAGTGATCGAGAGTGTCTGAGAGTGTCTGAGAGGGTCAGCGAGTGATAGAGTGTGTCTGAGAGTGTCAGCGAGTGATAGAGAGTGATAGAGAGTGTCTGAGAATGTCAGAGAGTGTCAGAGAGTGATAGAGAGTGATAGAGAGTGTCAGAGAGTGTCAGAGAGCGACAGAGCGTGTCTGAGAGTGTCAGTGAGTGTCAGAGAGTGTTTAGAGAGTGTCTGAGAGTGCCTGAGCGTGTCAGAGATTGTCAGAGTGTGTCAGAGAGTGATAGAGAGTGATATAGAGTGTCTGAAAGTGTCTGAGTGTGTCAGAGTGTGTCAGAGAGTGTCAGTGAGTGATGCAGAGTGTCAGAGAGTGATAGTGAGTGTCAGAAAGTGATAGAGAGTGTCACAGAGTGATAGAGAGTGTCCGAGAGTGTCAGATACAGTCAGAGTCTGTCAGAGAGTGATAGAGAGTGATAGAGAGTGTCTGAGAGTGTCAGAGAGTGTCAGAGTGTGTCAGAGAGTGATAAAGAGTGATAGACAGTGATAGAGAGAGATAGAGAGTGTCTGAGTGTGTCAGAGTGTCTCAGAGAGTGTCAGATAGTGTCAGAGAGTGCCAGAGAGTATCAGAGAGTGCCAGAGAATTTCAGAGAGTGTCTGCCAGTGTCAGAGAGTGATGGAGAGTGAAAGAGAGTGTCATAGAGAATCTGAGAGTGTTAGGGATCGATAGGTAGTGTCAAAGAGGGATAGAGATTGAAAGAGAATGTCTGAGAGTGTCTGCCAGTGTCAGTGAGTGATGCAGAGTGTCAGAGAGTGATAGACAGTGATAGAGAGAGATAGAGAGTGTCTGAGTGTGTCAGAGTGTGCCTGAGAGTGTCAGAGATTGTCAGAGTGTGTCAGAGAGCGAAAGAGAGTGTCTGAGAGTGTCAGAGGGTGAAAGAGAATGTCAGAGAGTGTGAGAGAGTGTCAGAGAGTGATAGAGAGTGTCTGAGAGTGTCAGCAAGTGATAGAGAGTGTCAGAGAGCGTGAGAGAGAGTCAGAGAGTGAGAGAGAGTGTCAGAGAGTGTCAGAGAGTGTCAGGGTGTGATAGAGACTGTCTGAGAGTGTCAGAGAGTGATAGAGAGTTTCTGCGAGTGACAGAGAGTGTCTGAGAGTGTCAGTGAGTGTCAGAGAGCGATAGAGAGTGTCTGAGAGTGGCTGAGAGCGTCTGAGAGTATCAGCGACTGTCAGAGTGTGTCAGAGAGTGATAGAGAGTGTCAAATTGTGTCAGAGAGTGATAGAGAGTGTCAGAGAGTTTCAGAGTGTGTCAGAGAGTGTCAGACAGTGATAGAAAGTGTCAGAGAGTAATAGAGAGTGTCTGAGAGAGTCTGAGAGTGACAGAGAGTGTCTGAGGGTGTTGGTCAGTGTCAGAGAGTGATAGAGAGTGTCAGAGAGTGATAGAGAGTGATAGAGAATGTCAGACAGTGTCAGAGTGTGACAGAGAGTGTCAGAGAGTGATAGAGAGTGTCTGAGAGTGTCATAGAGTGATAGAGAGTGTCTGAGATTGACTGAGATTGTCAAAGTCTGTCAGAGTGTGTCAGAGAGTGATAGAGAGTGATAGCGAGTGTCTGAGAGTGTCAGAGAGTGTCAGAGTGTGTCAGAGAGTGATAGAGAGTGTCTGAGAGTGTCATAGAGTGATAGAGAGTGTCTGAGAGTGTCAGCGAGTGATAGAGAGTGTCAAATTGTTTCAGATAGTGAAAGAGAGTGTCAGAGAGTTTCAGAGTGTGTCAGAGAGTGTCAGAGAGTGATAGAAAGTGTCAGAGAGTGATAGAGAGTGTCTGAGAGTGTCTGAGCGTGACAGAGAGTGTCTGAGGGTGTCAGTCAGTGTCAGAGAGTGATAGAGAGTGTCTGAGAGTGTCAGAGATTGTCAGATTGTGTCAGAGTGTGTCAGAGAGTGATGGAGAGTGATAGAGAGTGTCTGACAGTGTCAGAGAGTGTCAGAGAGTGTCAGAGAATGTCAGAGAGCGATATAGTGTGTCAGAGTGTGTCAGAGAGTGTCAGAGAGTGAGAGTGAGTGTCAGAGAGTGTCAGAGTGTGTCAGAGAGTGATAGAGAGTGTCAGAGAGAGTGTGAGTGTGTCAGAGAGTTTCAGAGTGTGTCAGAGAGTGATAGAGAGTGATAGAGAGTGTCAGAGAGTGTCAGAGAGTGACAGAGCGTGTCTGAGAGTGTCAGTGAGTGTCAGAGAGTGTTCAGAGAGAGTCTGAGAGTGCCTGAGCGTGTCAGAGATTGTCAGAGTGTGTCAGAGAGTGATAGAGAGTGATATAGAGTGTCTGAAAGTGTCAGAGTGTGTCAGAGAGTGTCAGTGAGTGATGCAGAGTGTCAGAGAGTGATAGTGAGTGTCAGAAAGTGATAGAGAGTGTCAGAGAGTGATAGAGAGAGATAGAGAGTGTCCGAGAGTGTCAGATACAGTCAGAGTGTGTCAGAGAGTGATAGAGAGTGATAGAGAGTGTCTGAGAGTGTCAGAGAGTGTCAGAGTGTGTCAGAGAGTGATAGAGAGTGATAGACAGTGATAGAGAGAGATAGAGAGTGTCTGAGTGTGTCAGAGTGTGTCAGAGAGTGTCAGATAGTGTCAGAGAGTGTCAGAGAGTATCAGAGAGTGTCAGAGAATTTCAGAGAGTGTCTGCCAGTGTCAGAGAGTGATGGAGAGTGAAAGAGAGTGTCATAGAGAATCTGAGAGTGTTAGGGAGCGATAGGTAGTGTCAAAGAGGGATAGAGATTGAAAGAGAATGTCTGAGAGTGTCTGCCAGTGTCAGTGAGTGATGCAGAGTGTCAGAGAGTGATAGACAGTGATAGAGAGAGATAGAGAGTGTCTGAGTGTGTCAGAGTGTGTCTGAGAGTGTCAGAGATTGTCAGAGTGTGTCAGAGAGCGAAAGAGAGTGTCTGAGAGTGTCAGAGGGTGAAAGAGAATGTCAGAGAGTGTGAGAGAGTGTCAGAGAGTGATAGAGAGTGTCTGAGAGTGTCAGCAAGTGATAGAGAGTGTCAGAGAGCGTGAGAGAGAGTCAGAGAGTGAGAGAGAGTGTCAGAGAGTGTCAGAGAGTGTCAGAGAGTGATAGAGAGTGTCTGAGAGTGTCTGAGAGTGTCAGAGAGTGATAGAGAGTGATAGAGAGTGATAGAGACTGTCTGAGAGTGTCAGAGAGTGATTGAGAGTTTCTGCGAGTGACAGAGAGTGTCTGAGAGTGTCAGTGAGTGTAAGAGAGCGATAGAGAGTGTCTGAGAGTGGCTGAGAGCGTCTGAGAGTATCAGCGACTGTCAGAGTGTGTCAGAGAGTGATAGAGAGTGACAGAGAGTGTCTGAGAGTGTCAGAGAGTGTCAGAGTGTGTCAGAGAGTGTCAGAGAGTAATAGAGATTGTCTGAGTGTGTCAGAGAGTGTCAGAGATTGATAGAGCGAGACTGAGAGTGTCAGAGAGTGATAGAGAGTGTCAGAGATTGATAGAGAGTGTCAGAGAGTGTCAGGGAGTGATAGAGAGTTATAGAGAGTGACTGAAAGAGTCAGAGAGTGTCAGAGAGTGTCAGAGAGTGACAGAGAGTGATAGAGAGTGATAGAGAGTGTCAGACAGTGTCAGAGTGTGACAGAGAGTGTCAGAGAGTGATATAGAGTGTCTGAGAGTGTCATCGAGTGATAGAGAGTGTCTGAGAGTGACTGAGATTGTCAAAGACTGTCAGAGTGTGTCAGAGAGTGATAGAGAGTGATAGCGAGTGTCTGAGAGTGTCAGAGAGTGTCAGAGTGTGTCAGACAGTGTCAGAGAGTGATAGAGAGTGTCTGAGATTGTCATCGAGTGATAGAGAGTGTCTGAGAGTGTCAGAGAGTGATAGAGAGTGTCAAATTGTGTCAGAGAGTGATAGAGAGTGTCAGAGAGTTTCAGAGTGTGTCAGAGAGTGTCAAAGAGTGATAGAAAGTGTCAGAGAGTAATAGAGAGTGTCTGAGAGAGTCTGAGAGTGACAGAGAGTGTCTGAGGGTGTCAGTCAGTGTCAGAGAGTGATAGAGAGTGTCAGAGAATGATTGAGAGTGTCAGACAGTGTCAGAGTGTGACAGAGAGTGTCAGAGAGTAATAGAGAGTGTCTGAGAGTGTCATAGAGTGATAGAGAGTGTCTGAGAGTGACTGTGATTGTCAAAGACTGTCAGAGTGTGTCAGAGAGTGATAGAGAGTGATAGCGAGTGTCTGAGAGTGTCAGAGGATGTCAGTGTGTCAGAGAGTGTCAGAGAGTGATAGAAAGTGTCAGAGAGTGATAGAGAGTGTCTGAGAGTGTCTGAGAGTGACAGAGAGTGTCTGAGGGTGTCAGTCAGTGTCAGAGAGTGATAGAGAGTGTCTGAGAGTGTCAGAGATTGTCAGATTGTGTCAGAGTGTGTCAGAGAGTGATGGAGAGTGATAGAGAGTGTCTGACAGTGTCAGAGAGTGTCAGAGTGTGTCAGAGAATGTCAGGGAGCGATAGAGTGTGTCAGAGTGTGTCAGAGAGTGTCAGAGAGTGAGAGTGAGTGTCAGAGAGTGTCAGAGTGTGTCAGAGAGTGATAGAGAGTGTCAGAGAGAGTGTGAGTGTGTCAGGGAGTTTCAGAGAGTGTCAGAGAGTGAGAGAGAGTGTCTGAGAGTGTCTGAGAGTGACGGAGAGTGTCTGAGAGTTCCAGTGAGTGTCAGAGAGTGATAGAGAGTGTCTGAGAGTGTCTGAGAGGGGCAGCGAGTGATAGAGTGTGTCTGAGAGTGTCAGCGAGTGATAGAGAGTGATAGAGATTGTCTGAGAATGTCAGCGAGTGTCAGAGAGTGATAGATAGTGATAGAGAGTGTCAGAGAGTGTCAGAGAGTGACAGAGCGTGTCTGAGAGTGTCAGTGAGTGTCAGAGAGTGTTTAGAGAGTGTCTGAGAGTGCCTGAGCGTGTCAGAGATTGTCAGAGTGTGTCAGAGAGTGATAGAGAGTGATATAGAGTGTCTGAAAGTGTCTGAGTGTGTCAGAGTGTGTCAGAGAGTGTCAGTGAGTGATGCAGAGTGTCATAGAGTGATAGAGAGTGTCAGAAAGTGATAGAGAGTGCCAGAGAGTGATAGAGAGTGTCCGAGAGTGTCAGATACAGTCAGAGTGTGTCAGAGAGTGATAGAGAGTGATAGAGAGTGTCTGAGAGTGTCAGAGAGTGTCAGAGTGTGTCAGAGAGTGATAGAGAGTGATAGACAGTGATAGAGAGAGATAGAGAGTGTCTGAGTGTGTCAGAGCGTGTCAGATAGTGTCCGAGAGAGTCAGAGGGTGTCAGAGAGTGTCAGAGAATTTCAGAGAGTGTCTGCCAGTGTCAGAGATTGATAGAGAGTGTCAGAGAGTGTCAGAGAGTGATAGAGAGTTATAGAGAGTGACTGAAAGAGTCAGAGAGTGTCAGAGAGTGTCAGAGAGTGACAGAGAGCGATAGAGAGTGATAGAGAGTGTCTGAGAGTGTCATCGAGTGATAGAGAGTGTCTGAGAGTGACTGAGATTGTCAAAGACTGTCAGAGTGTGTCAGAGAGTGATAGAGAGTGATAGCGAGTGTCTGAGAGTGTCAGAGAGTGTCAGAGTGTGTCAGAGAGTGTCAGAGAGTGATAGAGAGTGTCAGAGAGTGATTGAGAGTGATAGAGAGTGTCAGACAGTGTCAGAGTGTGACAGAGAGTGTCCGAGTGTGATAGAGAGTGTCTGGGAGTGTCATAGAGTGATAGAGAGTGTCTGAGATTGACTGAGATTGTCAAAGACTGTCAGAGTGTGTCAGATAGTGATAGAGAGTGATAGCGAGTGTCTGAGAGTGTCATGGAGTGACAGAGAGTGTCTGAGAGTGTCAGCGAGTGATCGAGAGTGTCAAATTGTTTCAGAGAGTGAAAGAGAGTGTCAGAGAGTTTCAGAGTGTGTCAGAGAGTGTCAGAGAGTGAGAGAAAGTGTCAGAGAGTGATAGAGAGTGTCTGAGAGTGACAGAGAGTGTCTGAGGGTGTCAGTCAGTGTCAGAGAGTGATAGAGAGTGTCTGAGTGTGTCAGAGATTGTCAGATTGTGTCAGAGAATGTCAGAGAGCGATAGAGTGTGTCAGAGTGTGTCAGAGAGTGTCAGAGAGTGAGAGAGAGTGTCAGAGAGTGTCAGAGTGTGTCAGAGAGTGATAGGGAGTGTCAGAGAGAGTGTGAGTGTGTCAGAGAGTTTCAGAGAGTGTCAGAGAGTGGGAGAGAGTGTCTGAGAGTGTCTGAGAGTGACGGAGAGTGTCTGAGAGTTCCAGTGAGTGTCAGAGAGTGATGGAGAGTGTCTGAGAGTGTCTGAGAGTGTCAGCGAGTGATAGAGAGTGATAGAGAGTGTCTGAGAATGTCAGAGAGTGTCAGAGAGTGATAGAGAGTGACAGAGAGTGTCAGTGAGTGTCAGAGAGTGTTTAGAGAGTGTCTGAGAGTGCCTGAGCGTGTGAGAGATTGTCAGAGTGTGTCACAGAGTGATAGAGAGTGATATAGAGTGTTTGAAATTGTCTGAGTGTGTCAGAGTGTGTCAGAGAGTGTCAGTGAGTGATAGAGAGTGTCAGAGAGTGATAGAGAGTGATAGAGAGTGTCTGACAGTGTCAGAGAGTGTCAGAGTGTGTCAGAGAGTGATAGGGAGTGTCAGAGAGAGTGTGAGTGTGTCAGAGAGTTTCAGAGAGTGTCAGAGAGTGGGAGAGAGTGTCTGAGAGTGTCTGAGAGTGACGGAGAGTGTCTGAGAGTTCCAGTGAGTGTCAGAGAGTGATGGAGAGTGTCTGAGAGTGTTTGAGAGGGTCAGCGAGTGATAGAGTGTGTCTGAGAGTGTCAGCGAGTGATAGAGAGTGATAGAGAGTGTCTGAGAATGTCAGAGAGTGTCAGAGAGTGATAGAGAGTGACACAGAGTGTCAGTGAGTGTCAGAGAGTGTTTAGAGAGTGTCTGAGAGTGCCTGAGCGTGTCAGAGATTGTCAGAGTGTGTCAGAGAGTGATATAGAGTGTTTGAAATTGTCTGAGTGTGTCAGAGTGTGTCAGAGAGTGTCAGTCAGTGATAGAGAGTGTCAGAAAGTGATAGAGAGTGTCAGAGAGTGATAGAGAGTGTCCGAGAGTGTCAGACACAGTCAGAGTGTGTCAGAGAGTGATAGAGAGTGACAGAGAGTGTCTGAGAGTGTCAGAGAGTGTCAGAGTGTGTCAGAGAGTGATAGAGTGTGATAGACAGTGATAGAGAGAGATAGAGAGTGTCTGAGTGTGTCAGAGTGTGTCAGAGAGTGTCAGATAGTGTCAGAGAGTGTCAGAGAGTGTCAGAGAATTTCAGCGAATGATAGAGAGTTTTAGAGAGTGTCCGAGAGTGATAGAGAGTGTCTGAGAGTGTCTGAGAGTGTCAGAGTGAGTCAGAGTGAGTCAGAGTGTGCCAGAGTGTGAAAGAGTGTGATGGAGAGTGTCAGAGAGTTTTATAGAGTGATAGATAGTGTCAGAGAGTGATATGGAGTGATAGCGCGCGTCTGAGAGTGTCTGAGGGTGTCAGAGAGTGTCTGAGAGTGTCAGAGAGTGTCTGCCAGTGTCAGAGAGTGATGGAGAGTGAAAGAGAGTGTCATAGAGAATCTGAGAGTGTTAGGGAGTGATAGGTAGTGTCAAAGAGGGGTAGAGATTGAAAGAGAATGTCTGAGACTGTCTGAGATTATCTGAGAGTGTCAGAGAGTGTCAGAGTGTGATAGCAAGTGTCAGAGAGTGTCTGAGAGATTCAGAGAGTGATATAAAGTGTCAGAGAGTGTCTGAGAGACTCAGAGAGAGTCAGAGCGTGTCAGAGAGGGATAGAGAGTGTCCGAGAGTGTCAGAGAGTGTCAGAGAGTGATAGAGAATGTCAGAGAGTGATAGAGAGTGTCAGAGATTTTCAGAGTGTGTCAGAGAGTGTCGGAGAGTGTCAGAGAGTGTCAGAGAGTAACAGAGAGGGATAGAGAGTGATAGAGAGTGTCTGAGAGTGTCAGAAAGTGCCAGAGTGTGTCAGAGAGTGATCGAGAGTGATAGAGATTGTCTGAGACTGTCAGAGTGTGTCAGAGAGTGTCAGAGATTGATAGAGAGTGTCAGTGAGTGATAGAGAGTGTCTGGGAGTGTCAGCGATTGATAGAGAGTGTCTGAGAGTGATAGAAAGTGTCAGAGATTGTCAGAGTGTGTCAGAGAGTGTCAGAGAATGTCAGAGTGTGTCAGAGAGTAACAGAGAGTGATAGAGAGTGATAGAGAGTGTCAGAG
This sequence comes from Heterodontus francisci, assembly GCF_036365525.1. Lineage (NCBI taxonomy): Eukaryota > Metazoa > Chordata > Chondrichthyes > Heterodontiformes > Heterodontidae > Heterodontus > Heterodontus francisci. Next base: position 31,820,251 of record NC_090421.1, read on the forward strand.
AGTGTCAGAGACTGTCAGAGTGTGTCAGAGTTTGATAAAGAGAGAGAGAGAGAGTGTCTGAGAGTGTCAGAAAGTATCAGAGCGTGATAGAGAGTGATAGAAAGTGTCAGAGAGTGATAGAGAGTGTCTGAGAGTGGCAGAGAGTGATAGAGAGTGTCTGAGAGTGATAGAGGGTGTCTGAGAGTGATAGAGAGTGTCTGAGAGTGATAGAGGGTGTCTGAGAGTGATAGAGAGTGTCTGAGAGTGTCAGAGACTGTCAGAGAGTGATAGAGAGTGTCAGAGAGTGTCTGAGTGTGTCAGTGTGTGTCAGAGAGTGTCCGAGAGTGATACAGAGTGACAGAGAGTGTCAGAGAGTGACAGAATGTGTCATAGTGTGATAGAGAGTGTCAGAGAGTGATAGAGAGTGCCAGAGAGTGTCTGAGAGTGCCTGAGATTGTCTGAGAGTGTCAGTGAGTGTCAGAGAGTGATAGAGAGTGTCTGAGAGTGTCAGAGAGTGTCAGAGATTGATGGAGAGAGTCTGAGAGTATCAGAGATGAAAGAGAGTGCCAGAGAGTGATAGAGAGTGTCAGAGATTGTCAGAGAGTGATAGAGAGTGATAGTGAGTGTCTGAAAGAATCAGAGAGTGTCAGAGAGTGTCAGAGAGTGTCAGAGAGTGATCGAGAGAGTCAGAGAGTTAGAGAGAGTGTCTCAGAGTGTCTGAAAGTGACAGAGAGTGTCTGAGAGTGTCAGTGGGTGTCAGAGAGTGATAGAGAGTGATAGAGAGTGTCAGAGAGTGATAGAGAGTGTCAGAGTGTGTCAGAGAGTGATGGAGAGTGATAGAGAGTGTCTGACAGTGTCAGAGAGTGTCAGAGTGTGTCAGAGAATGTCAGGGAGCGATAGAGTGTGTCAGAGTGTGTCAGAGAGTGTCAGAGAGTGAGAGTGAGTGTCAGAGAGTGTCAGAGTGTGTCAGAGAGTGATAGAGAGTGTCAGAGAGAGTGTGAGTGTGTCAGAGAGTTTCAGAGAGTGTCAGAGAGTGATAGAGAGTGTCAGAAAGTGATAGAGAGTGCCAGAGAGTGATAGAGAGTGTCCGAGAGTGTCAGATACAGTCAGAGAGTGTCAGAGAGTGATAGAGAGTTATAGAGAGTGACTGAAAGAGTCAGAGAGTGTCAGAGAGAGTCTGAGAGTGACAGAGAGTGTCTAAGGGTGTCAGTCAGTGTCAGAGAGTGATAGAGAGTTTCAGAGAGTGATTGAGAGTGATAGAGTGTGTCAGACAGTGTCAGAGTGTGACAGAGAGTGTCCGAGAGTGATAGAGAGTGTCTGAGATTGTCAAAGACTGTCAGAGTGTGTCAGAGAGTGATAGAGAGTGATAGCGAGTGTCTGAGAGTGTCATGGAGTGACAGAGAGTGTCTGAGAGTGTCAGCGAGTGATCGAGAGTGTCAAATTGTTTCAGAGAGTGAAAGAGAGTGTCAGAGAGTTTCAGAGTGTGTCAGAGAGTGTCAGAGAGTGAGAGAAAGTGTCAGAGAGTGATAGAGAGTGTCTGAGAGTGTCTGAGAGTGACAGAGAGTGTCTGAGGGTGTCAGTCAGTGTCAGAGAGTGATAGAGAGTGTCTGAGTGTGTCAGAGATTGTCAGATTGTGTCAGAGAATGTCAGAGAGCGATAGAGTGTGTCAGAGTGTGTCAGAGAGTGTCAGAGAGTGAGAGTGAGTGTCAGAGAGTGTGTCAGAGAGTGATAGGGAGTGTCAGAGAGAGTGTGAGTGTGTCAGAGAGTTTCAGAGAGTGTCAGAGAGTGGGAGAGAGTGTCTGAGAGTGTCTGAGAGTGACGGAGAGTGTCTGAGAGTTCCAGTGAGTGTCAGAGAGTGATGGAGAGTGTCTGAGAGTGTTTGAGAGGGTCAGCGAGTGATAGAGTGTGTCTGAGAGTGTCAGCGAGTGATAGAGAGTGATAGAGAGTGTCTGAGAATGTCAGAGAGTGTCAGAGAGTGATAGAGAGTGACAGAGAGTGTCAGTGAGTGTCAGAGAGTGTTTAGAGAGTGTCTGAGAGTGCCTGAGAGTGTCAGAGATTGTCAGAGTGTGTCAGAGAGTGATAGAGAGTGATATAGAGTGTTTGAAATTGTCTGAGTGTGTCAGAGTGTGTCAGAGAGTGTCAGTGAGTGATAGAGAGTGTCAGAGAGTGATAGAGAGTGATAGAGAGTGTCTGACAGTGTCAGAGAGTGTCAGAGTGTGTCAGAGAATGTCAGAGAGTGATAGAGTGTGTCAGAGTGTGTCAGAGAGTGTCAGAGAGTGAGAGTGAGTGTCAGAGAGTGTCAGAGTGTGTCAGAGAGTGATAGGGAGTGTCAGAGAGAGTGTGAGTGTGTCAGAGAGTGTCAGAGTGTGTCAGAGAGTGATAGAGAGTGATAGACAGTGATAGAGAGAGATAGAGAGTGTCTGAGTGTGTCAGAGTGTGTCAGAGAGTGTCAGATAGTGTCAGAGAGTGTCAGAGAGTGTCAGAGAATTTCAGCGAATGATAGAGAGTTTTAGAGAGTGTCCGAGAGTGATAGAGAGTGTCTGAGAGTGTCTGAGAGTGTCAGAGTGAGTCAGAGTGAGTCAGAGTGTGCCAGAGTTTGAAAGAGTGTGATGGAGAGTGTCAGAGAGTTTGAAAGAGTGATAGATAGTGTCAGAGAGTGATATGGAGTGATAGCGCGCGTCTGAGAGTGTCTGAGGGTGTCAGAGAGTGTCTGAGAGTGTCAGAGAGTGTCTGCCAGTGTCAGAGAGTGATGGAGAGTGAAAGAGAGTGTCTAAGGGTGTCAGTCAGTGTCAGAGAGTGATAGAGAGTGTCAGAGAGTGATTGAGAGTGATAGAGAGAGTCAGACAGTGTCAGAGTGTGACAGAGAGTGTCCGAGAGTGAGAGAGAGTGTCTGGGAGTGTCAGAGTGTGTCAGAGAGTGATAGGGAGTGTCAGAGAGAGTGTGAGTGTGTCAGAGAGTTTCAGAGAGTGTCAGAGAGTGGGAGAGAGTGTCTGAGAGTGTCAGAGAGTGTCTGCCAGTGTCAGAGAGTGATGGAGAGTGAAAGAGAGTGTCATAGAGAATCTGAGAGTGTTAGGGAGTGATAGGTAGTGTCAAAGAGGGATAGAGATTGAAAGAGAATGTCTGAGACTGTCTGAGATTATCTGAGAGTGTCAGAGAGTGTCAGAGTGTGATAGCAAGTGTCAGAGAGTGTCTGAGAGATTCAGAGAGTGATATAAAGTGTCAGAGAGTGTCTGAGAGACTCAGAGAGAGTCAGAGCGTGTCAGAGAGGGATAGAGAGTGTCCGAGAGTGTCAGAGAGTGTCAGAGAGTGATAGAGAATGTCAGAGAGTGATAGAGAGTGTCAGAGATTTTCAGAGTGTGTCAGAGAGTGTCGGAGAGTGTCAGAGAGTGTCAGAGAGTAACAGAGAGGGATAGAGAGTGATAGAGAGTGTCTGAGAGTGTCAGAAAGTGCCAGAGTGTGTCAGAGAGTGATCGAGAGTGATAGAGATTGTCTGAGACTGTCAGAGTGTGTCAGAGAGTGTCAGAGATTGATAGAGAGTGTCAGTGAGTGATAGAGAGTGTCTGGGAGTGTCAGCGATTGATAGAGAGTGTCTGAGAGTGATAGAAAGTGTCAGAGATTGTCAGAGTGTGTCAGAGAGTGTCAGAGAATGTCAGAGTGTGTCAGAGAGTAACAGAGAGTGATAGAGAGTGATAGAGAGTGTCAGAGAGTGTCAGAGACTGTCAGAGTGTGTCAGAGTTTGATAAAGAGAGAGAGAGAGAGTGTCTGAGAGTGTCAGAAAGTATCAGAGCGTGATAGAGAGTGATAGAAAGTGTCAGAGAGTGATAGAGAGTGTCTGAGAGTGGCAGAGAGTGATAGAGAGTGTCTGAGAGTGATAGAGGGTGTCTGAGAGTGATAGAGAGTGTCTGAGAGTGATAGAGGGTGTCTGAGAGTGATAGAGAGTGTCTGAGAGTGTCAGAGACTGTCAGAGAGTGATAGAGAGTGCCAGAGAGTGTCTGAGTGTGTCAGTGTGTGTCAGAGAGTGTCCGAGAGTGATACAGAGTGACAGAGAGTGTCAGAGAGTGACAGAATGTGTCATAGTGTGATAGAGAGTGTCAGAGAGTGATAGAGAGTGCCAGAGAGTGTCTGAGAGTGCCTGAGATTGTCTGAGAGTGTCAGTGAGTGTCAGAGAGTGATAGAGAGTGTCTGAGAGTGTCAGAGAGTGTCAGAGATTGATGGAGAGAGTCTGAGAGTATCAGAGATGAAAGAGAGTGCCAGAGAGTGATAGAGAGTGTCAGAGATTGTCAGAGAGTGATAGAGAGTGATAGTGAGTGTCTGAAAGAATCAGAGAGTGTCAGAGAGTGTCAGAGAGTGTCAGAGAGTGATCGAGAGAGTCAGAGAGTTAGAGAGAGTGTCTCAGAGTGTCTGAAAGTGACAGAGAGTGTCTGAGAGTGTCAGTGGGTGTCAGAGAGTGATAGAGAGTGATAGAGAGTGTCAGAGAGTGATAGAGAGTGTCAGAGTGTGTCAGAGAGTGATGGAGAGTGATAGAGAGTGTCTGACAGTGTCAGAGAGTGTCAGAGTGTGTCAGAGAATGTCAGGGAGCGATAGAGTGTGTCAGAGTGTGTCAGAGAGTGTCAGAGAGTGAGAGTGAGTGTCAGAGAGTGTCAGAGTGTGTCAGAGAGTGATAGAGAGTGTCAGAGAGAGTGTGAGTGTGTCAGAGAGTTTCAGAGAGTGTCAGAGAGTGATAGAGAGTGTCAGAAAGTGATAGAGAGTGCCAGAGAGTGATAGAGAGTGTCCGAGAGTGTCAGATACAGTCAGAGAGTGTCAGAGAGTGATAGAGAGTTATAGAGAGTGACTGAAAGAGTCAGAGAGTGTCAGAGAGAGTCTGAGAGTGACAGAGAGTGTCTAAGGGTGTCAGTCAGTGTCAGAGAGTGATAGAGAGTTTCAGAGAGTGATTGAGAGTGATAGAGTGTGTCAGACAGTGTCAGAGTGTGACAGAGAGTGTCCGAGAGTGATAGAGAGTGTCTGGGAGTGTCATAGAGTGATAGAGAGTGTCTGAGATTGTCAAAGACTGTCAGAGTGTGTCAGAGAGTGATAGAGAGTGATAGCGAGTGTCTGAGAGTGTCATGGAGTGACAGAGAGTGTCTGAGAGTGTCAGCGAGTGATCGAGAGTGTCAAATTGTTTCAGAGAGTGAAAGAGAGTGTCAGAGAGTTTCAGAGTGTGTCAGAGAGTGTCAGAGAGTGAGAGAAAGTGTCAGAGAGTGATAGAGAGTGTCTGAGAGTGTCTGAGAGTGACAGAGAGTGTCTGAGGGTGTCAGTCAGTGTCAGAGAGTGATAGAGAGTGTCTGAGTGTGTCAGAGATTGTCAGATTGTGTCAGAGAATGTCAGAGAGCGATAGAGTGTGTCAGAGTGTGTCAGAGAGTGTCAGAGAGTGAGAGTGAGTGTCAGAGAGTGTGTCAGAGAGTGATAGGGAGTGTCAGAGAGAGTGTGAGTGTGTCAGAGAGTTTCAGAGAGTGTCAGAGAGTGGGAGAGAGTGTCTGAGAGTGTCTGAGAGTGACGGAGAGTGTCTGAGAGTTCCAGTGAGTGTCAGAGAGTGATGGAGAGTGTCTGAGAGTGTTTGAGAGGGTCAGCGAGTGATAGAGTGTGTCTGAGAGTGTCAGCGAGTGATAGAGAGTGATAGAGAGTGTCTGAGAATGTCAGAGAGTGTCAGAGAGTGATAGAGAGTGACAGAGAGTGTCAGTGAGTGTCAGAGAGTGTTTAGAGAGTGTCTGAGAGTGCCTGAGAGTGTCAGAGATTGTCAGAGTGTGTCAGAGAGTGATAGAGAGTGATATAGAGTGTTTGAAATTGTCTGAGTGTGTCAGAGTGTGTCAGAGAGTGTCAGTGAGTGATAGAGAGTGTCAGAGAGTGATAGAGAGTGTCTGACAGTGTCAGAGAGTGTCAGAGTGTGTCAGAGAATGTCAGAGAGTGATAGAGTGTGTCAGAGTGTGTCAGAGAGTGTCAGAGAGTGAGAGTGAGTGTCAGAGAGTGTCAGAGTGTGTCAGAGAGTGATAGGGAGTGTCAGAGAGAGTGTGAGTGTGTCAGAGAGTGTCAGAGTGTGTCAGAGAGTGATAGAGAGTGATAGACAGTGATAGAGAGAGATAGAGAGTGTCTGAGTGTGTCAGAGAGTGTCAGATAGTGTCAGAGAGTGTCAGAGAGTGTCAGAGAATTTCAGCGAATGATAGAGAGTTTTAGAGAGTGTCCGAGAGTGATAGAGAGTGTCTGAGAGTGTCTGAGAGTGTCAGAGTGAGTCAGAGTGAGTCAGAGTGTGCCAGAGTTTGAAAGAGTGTGATGGAGAGTGTCAGAGAGTTTGAAAGAGTGATATATAGTGTCAGAGAGTGATATGGAGTGATAGCGCGCGTCTGAGAGTGTCTGAGGGTGTCAGAGAGTGTCTGAGAGTGTCAGAGAGTGTCTGCCAGTGTCAGAGAGTGATGGAGAGTGAAAGAGAGTGTCTAAGGGTGTCAGTCAGTGTCAGAGAGTGATAGAGAGTGTCAGAGAGTGATTGAGAGTGATAGAGAGAGTCAGACAGTGTCAGAGTGTGACAGAGAGTGTCCGAGAGTGAGAGAGAGTGTCTGGGAGTGTCAGAGTGTGTCAGAGAGTGATAGGGAGTGTCAGAGAGAGTGTGAGTGTGTCAGAGAGTTTCAGAGAGTGTCAGAGAGTGGGAGAGAGTGTCTGAGAGTGTCTGAGAGTGACGGAGAGTGTCTGAGAGTTCCAGTGAGCGTCAGAGAGTGATGGAGAGTGTCTGAGAGTGTTTGAGAGGGTCAGCGAGTGATAGAGTGTGTCTGAGAGTGTCAGCGAGTGATAGAGAGTGATAGAGAGTGTCTGAGAATGTCAGAGAGTGTCAGAGAGTGATAGAGAGTGACAGAGAGTGTCAGTGAGTGTCAGAGAGTGTTTAGAGAGTGTCTGAGAGTGCCTGAGCGTGTCAGAGATTGTCAGAGTGTGTCAGAGAGTGATAGAGAGTGATATAGTGTGTTTGAAATTGTCTGAGTGTGTCAGAGTGTGTCAGAGAGTGTCAGTGAGTGATAGAGAGTGTCAGAGAGTGATAGAGAGTGATAGAGAGTGTCTGACAGTGTCAGAGAGTGTCAGAGAATGTCAGAGAGCGATAGAGTGTGTCAGAGTGTGTCAGAGAGTGTCAGAGAGTGAGAGTGAGTGTCAGAGAGTGTCAGAGTGTGTCAGAGAGTGATAGGGAGTGTCAGAGAGAGTGTGAGTGTGTCAGAGAGTTTCAGAGAGTGTCAGAGAGTGGGAGAGAGTGTCTGAGAGTGTCTGAGAGTGACGGAGAGTGTCTGAGAGTTCCAGTGCGTGTCAGAGAGTGATGGAGAGTGTCTGAGAGTGTTTGAGAGGGTCAGCGAGTGATAGAGTGTGTCTGAGAGTGTCAGCGAGTGATAGAGAGTGATAGAGAGTGTCTGAGAATGTCAGAGAGTGTCAGAGAGTGATAGAGAGTGACAGAGAGTGTCAGTGAGTGTCAGAGAGTGTTTAGAGCGTGTCTGAGAGTGCCTGAGCGTGTCAGAGATTGTCAGAGTGTGTCAGAGAGTGATAGAGAGTCATATAGAGTGTTTGAAATTGTCTGAGTGTGTCAGAGTGTGTCAGAGAGTGTCAGTGAGTGATAGAGAGCGTCAGAAAGTGATAGAGAGTGTCAGAGAGTGATAGAGAGTGTCCGAGAGTGTCAGACACAGTCAGAGTGTGTCAGAGAGTGATAGAGAGTGACAGAGAGTGTCTGAGAGTGTCAGAGAGTGTCAGAGAGTGTCAGAGAATTTCAGAGAGTGTCTGCCAGTGTCAGAGATTGATAGAGAGTGTCAGAGAGTGTCAGAGAGTGCCAGAGAGTGTCTGAGAGTGCCTGAGATTGTCTGAGAGTGTCAGTGAGTGTCAGAGAGTGACAGAGAGTGTCAGAGAGTGACAGAATGTGTCATAGTGTGATAGAGAGTGTCAGAGAGTGATAGAGAGTGCCAGAGAGTGTCTGAGAGTGCCTGAGATTGTCTGAGAGTGTCAGTGAGTGTCAGAGAGTGATAGAGAGTGTCTGAGAGTGTCAGAGAGTGTCAGAGATTGATGGAGAGAGTCTGAGAGTATCAGAGATGAAAGAGAGTGCCAGAGAGTGATAGAGAGTGTCAGAGATTGTCAGAGAGTGATAGAGAGTGATAGTGAGTGTCTGAAAGAATCAGAGAGTGTCAGAGAGTGTCAGAGAGTGATCGAGAGAGTCAGAGAGTTAGAGAGAGTGTCTCAGAGTGTCTGAAAGTGACAGAGAGTGTCTGAGAGTGTCAGTGGGTGTCAGAGAGTGATAGAGAGTGATAGAGAGTGTCAGAGAGTGATAGAGAGTGTCAGAGTGTGTCAGAGAGTGATGGAGAGTGATAGAGAGTGTCTGACAGTGTCAGAGAGTGTCAGAGTGTGTCAGAGAATGTCAGGGAGCGATAGAGTGTGTCAGAGTGTGTCAGAGAGTGTCAGAGAGTGAGAGTGAGTGTCAGAGAGTGTCAGAGTGTGTCAGAGAGTGATAGAGAGTGTCAGAGAGAGTGTGAGTGTGTCAGAGAGTTTCAGAGAGTGTCAGAGAGTGATAGAGAGTGTCAGAAAGTGATAGAGAGTGCCAGAGAGTGATAGAGAGTGTCCGAGAGTGTCAGATACAGTCAGAGAGTGTCAGAGAGTGATAGAGAGTTATAGAGAGTGACTGAAAGAGTCAGAGAGTGTCAGAGAGAGTCTGAGAGTGACAGAGAGTGTCTAAGGGTGTCAGTCAGTGTCAGAGAGTGATAGAGAGTTTCAGAGAGTGATTGAGAGTGATAGAGTGTGTCAGACAGTGTCAGAGTGTGACAGAGAGTGTCCGAGAGTGATAGAGAGTGTCTGGGAGTGTCATAGAGTGATAGAGAGTGTCTGAGATTGACTGAGATTGTCAAAGACTGTCAGAGTGTGTCAGAGAGTGATAGAGAGTGATAGCGAGTGTCTGAGAGTGTCATGGAGTGACAGAGAGTGTCTGAGAGTGTCAGCGAGTGATCGAGAGTGTCAAATTGTTTCAGAGAGTGAAAGAGAGTGTCAGAGAGTTTCAGAGTGTGTCAGAGAGTGTCAGAGAGTGAGAGAAAGTGTCAGAGAGTGATAGAGAGTGTCTGAGAGTGTCTGAGAGTGACAGAGAGTGTCTGAGGGTGTCAGTCAGTGTCAGAGAGTGATAGAGAGTGTCTGAGTGTGTCAGAGATTGTCAGATTGTGTCAGAGAATGTCAGAGAGCGATAGAGTGTGTCAGAGTGTGTCAGAGAGTGTCAGAGAGTGAGAGTGAGTGTCAGAGAGTGTCAGAGTGTGTCAGAGAGTGATAGGGAGTGTCAGAGAGAGTGTGAGTGTGTCAGAGAGTTTCAGAGAGTGTCAGAGAGTGGGAGAGAGTGTCTGAGAGTGTCTGAGAGTGACGGAGAGTGTCTGAGAGTTCCAGTGAGTGTCAGAGAGTGATGGAGAGTGTCTGAGAGTGTTTGAGAGGGTCAGCGAGTGATAGAGTGTGTCTGAGAGTGTCAGCGAGTGATAGAGAGTGATAGAGAGTGTCTGAGAATGTCAGAGAGTGTCAGAGAGTGATAGAGAGTGACAGAGAGTGTCAGTGAGTGTCAGAGAGTGTTTAGAGAGTGTCTGAGAGTGCCTGAGCGTGTCAGAGATTGTCAGAGTGTGTCAGAGAGTGATAGAGAGTGATATAGAGTGTTTGAAATTGTCTGAGTGTGTCAGAGTGTGTCAGAGAGTGTCAGTGAGTGATAGAGAGTGTCAGAGAGTGATAGAGAGTGATAGAGAGTGTCTGACAGTGTCAGAGAGTGTCAGAGTGTGTCAGAGAATGTCAGAGAGTGATAGAGTGTGTCAGAGTGTGTCAGAGAGTGTCAGAGAGTGAGAGTGAGTGTCAGAGAGTGTCAGAGTGTGTCAGAGAGTGATAGGGAGTGTCAGAGAGAGTGTGAGTGTGTCAGAGAGTGTCAGAGTGTGTCAGAGAGTGATAGAGAGTGATAGACAGTGATAGAGAGAGATAGAGAGTGTCTGAGTGTGTCAGAGTGTGTCAGAGAGTGTCAGATAGTGTCAGAGAGTGTCAGAGAGTGTCAGAGAATTTCAGCGAATGATAGAGAGTTTTAGAGAGTGTCCGAGAGTGATAGAGAGTGTCTGAGAGTGTCTGAGAGTGTCAGAGTGAGTCAGAGTGAGTCAGAGTGTGCCAGAGTTTGAAAGAGTGTGATGGAGAGTGTCAGAGAGTTTGAAAGAGTGATAGATAGTGTCAGAGAGTGATATGGAGTGATAGCGCGCGTCTGAGAGTGTCTGAGGGTGTCAGAGAGTGTCTGAGAGTGTCAGAGAGTGTCTGCCAGTGTCAGAGAGTGATGGAGAGTGAAAGAGAGTGTCTAAGGGTGTCAGTCAGTGTCAGAGAGTGATAGAGAGTGTCAGAGAGTGATTGAGAGTGATAGAGAGAGTCAGACAGTGTCAGAGTGTGACAGAGAGTGTCCGAGAGTGAGAGAGAGTGTCTGGGAGTGTCAGAGTGTGTCAGAGAGTGATAGGGAGTGTCAGAGAGAGTGTGAGTGTGTCAGAGAGTTTCAGAGAGTGTCAGAGAGTGGGAGAGAGTGTCTGAGAGTGTCTGAGAGTTCCAGTGAGCGTCAGAGAGTGATGGAGAGTGTCTGAGAGTGTTTGAGAGGGTCAGCGAGTGATAGAGTGTGTCTGAGAGTGTCAGCGAGTGATAGAGAGTGATAGAGAGTGTCTGAGAATGTCAGAGAGTGTCAGAGAGTGATAGAGAGTGACAGAGAGTGTCAGTGAGTGTCAGAGAGTGTTTAGAGAGTGTCTGAGAGTGCCTGAGCGTGTCAGAGATTGTCAGAGTGTGTCAGAGAGTGATAAAGAGTGATATAGTGTGTTTGAAATTGTCTGAGTGTGTCAGAGTGTGTCAGAGAGTGTCAGTGAGTGATAGAGAGTGTCAGAGAGTGATAGAGAGTGATAGAGAGTGTCTGACAGTGTCAGAGAGTGTCAGAGAATGTCAGAGAGCGATAGAGTGTGTCAGAGTGTGTCAGAGAGTGTCAGAGAGTGAGAGTGAGTGTCAGAGAGTGTCAGAGTGTGTCAGAGAGTGATAGGGAGTGTCAGAGAGAGTGTGAGTGTGTCAGAGAGTTTCAGAGAGTGTCAGAGAGTGGGAGAGAGTGTCTGAGAGTGTCTGAGAGTGACGGAGAGTGTCTGAGAGTTCCAGTGAGTGTCAGAGAGTGATGGAGAGTGTCTGAGAGTGTTTGAGAGGGTCAGCGAGTGATAGAGTGTGTCTGAGAGTGTCAGCGAGTGATAGAGAGTGATAGAGAGTGTCTGAGAATGTCAGAGAGTGTCAGAGAGTGATAGAGAGTGACAGAGAGTGTCAGTGAGTGTCAGAGAGTGTTTAGAGCGTGTCTGAGGGTGCCTGAGCGTGTCAGAGATTGTCAGAGTGTGTCAGAGAGTGATAGAGAGTCATATAGAGTGTTTGAAATTGTCTGAGTGTGTCAGAGTGTGTCAGAGAGTGTCAGTGAGTGATAGAGAGTGTCAGAAAGTGATAGAGAGTGTCAGAGAGTGATAGAGAGTGTCCGAGAGTGTCAGACACAGTCAGAGTGTGTCAGAGAGTGATAGAGAGTGACAGAGAGTGTCTGAGAGTGTCAGAGAGTGTCAGAGAGTGTCAGAGAATTTCAGAGAGTGTCTGCCAGTGTCAGAGATTGATAGAGAGTGTCAGAGAGTGTCAGAGAGTGATAGAGAGTTATAGAGAGTGACTGAAAGAGTCAGAGAGTGTCAGAGAGTGTCAGAGAGTGACAGAGAGTGATAGAGAGTGATAGAGAGTGTCAGAGTGTGACAGAGAGTGTCAGAGAGTGATTGAGAGTGTCTGAGAGTGTCATCGAGTGATAGAGAGTGTCTGAGAGTGACTGAGATTGTCAAAGACTGTCAGAGTGTGTCAGAGAGTGATAGAGAGTGATAGCGAGTGTGTGAGAGTGTCAGAGAGTGTCAGAGTGTGTCAGAGAGTGTCAGAGAGTGATAGAGAGTGTCTGAGATTGTCATCGAGTGATAGAGAGTGTCTGAGAGTGTCAGAGAGTGATAGAGAGTGACAAATTGTGTCAGAGAGTGATAGAGAATGTCAGAGAGTTTCAGAGTGTGTCAGAGAGTGTCAGAGAGTGATAGAAAGTGTCAGAGAGTAATAGAGAGTGTCTGAGAGAGTCTGAGAGTGACAGAGAGTGTCTAAGGGTGTCAGTCAGTGTCAGAGAGTGATAGAGAGTGTCAGAGAGTGATTGAGAGTGATAGAGAGTGTCAGACAGTGTCAGAGTGTGACAGAGAGTGTCCAAGAGTGATAGAGAGTGTCTGGGAGTGTCATAGAGTGATAGAGAGTGTCTGAGATTGACTGAGATTGTCAAAGACTGTCAGAGTGTGTCAGAGAGTGATAGAGAGTGATAGCGAGTGTCTGAGAGTGTCATGGAGTGACAGAGAGTGTCTGAGAGTGTCAGCGAGTGATCGAGAGTGTCAAATTGTTTCAGAGAGTGAAAGAGAGTGTCAGAGAGTTTCAGAGTGTGTCAGAGAGTGTCAGAGAGTGAGAGAAAGTGTCAGAGAGTAATAGAGAGTGTCTGAGAGAGTCTGAGAGTGACAGAGAGTGTCTAAGGGTGTCAGTCAGTGTCAGAGAGTGTCAGAGAGTGTCAGAGTGTGTCAGAGAGTGATAGAGAGTGATAGACAGTGATAGAGAGAGATAGAGAGTGTCTGAGTGTGTCAGAGTGTGTCAGAGAGTGTCAGATAGTGTCAGAGAATTTCAGCGAATGATAGAGAGTTTTAGAGAGTGTCCGAGAGTGATAGAGAGTGTCTGAGAGTGTCTGAGAGTGTCTGAGAGTGTCTGAGAGTGTCAGAGTGAGTCAGAGTGAGTCAGAGTGTGCCAGAGTGTGAAAGAGTGTGATGGAGAGTGTCAGAGAGTTTTATAGAGTGATAGATAGTGTCAGAGAGTGATATGGAGTGACCGCGCGCGTCTGAGAGTGTCTGAGGGTGTCAGAGAGTGTCTGAGAGTGTCAGAGAGTGTCTGCCAGTGTCAGAGAGTGATGGAGAGTGAAAGAGAGTGTCATAGAGAATCTGAGAGTGTTAGGGAGTGATAGGTAGTGTCAAAGAGGGATAGAGATTGAAAGAGAATGTCTGAGACTGTCTGAGATTATCTGAGAGTGTCAGAGAGTGTCAGAGTGTGATAGCAAGTGTCAGAGAGTGTCTGAGAGATTCAGAGAGTGATATAAAGTGTCAGAGAGTGTCTGAGAGACTCAGAGAGAGTCAGAGAGTGTCAGAGAGGGATAGAGAGTGTCCGAGAGTGTCAGAGAGTGATAGAGAGCGATAGAGAGTGATAGAGTGTGATAGAGAGTGTCTTTGAGTGTCAGAGAGTGTCAGAGAGTGATAGAGAATGTCAGAGAGTGATCGAGAGTGTCTGAGAGTGTGTGTGAGTGACAGAATGTGTCAGAGAGTGTCGGAGAGTGTCAGAGAGTGTGTGTGAGTGACAGAATGTGTCAGAGAGTGTCGGAGAGTGTCAGAGAGTGTCAGAGAGTAACAGAGAGGGATAGAGAGTGATAGAAAGTGTCAGAGAGTGTCAGAGACTGTCAGAGTGTGTCAGAGTTTGATAAAGAGAGAGAGAGAGAGTGTCTGAGAGTGTCAGAAAGTATCAGAGCGTGATAGAGAGTGATAGAAAGTGTCAGAGAGTGATAGAGAGTGTCAGTGAGTGATAGAGAGTGTCAGAGATTGTCAGAGTGTGTCAGAGAGTGTCAGAGAATGTCAGAGTGTGTCAGAGAGTAACAGAGAGTGATAGAGAGTGATAGAGAGTGTCAGAGAGTGTCAGAGACTGTCAGAGTGTGTCAGAGTTTGATAAAGAGAGAGAGAGAGAGTGTCTGAGAGTGTCAGAAAGTATCAGAGCGTGATAGAGAGTGATAGAAAGTGTCAGAGAGTGATAGAGAGTGTCTGAGAGTGGCAGAGAGTGATAGAGAGTGTCTGAGAGTGATAGAGGGAGTCTGAGAGTGATAGAGAGTGTCTGAGAGTGATAGAGGGTGTCTGAGAGTGATAGAGAGTGTCTGAGAGTGTCAGAGACTGTCAGAGAGTGATAGAGAGTGTCAGAGAGTGTCTGAGTGTGTCGGTGTGTGTCAGAGAGTGTCCGAGAGTGATACAGAGTGACAGAGAGTGTCAGAGAGTGACAGAATGTGTCATAGTGTGATAGAGAGTGTCAGAGAGTGATAGAGAGTGCCAGAGAGTGTCTGAGAGTGCCTGAGATTGTCTGAGAGTGTCAGTGAGTGTCAGAGAGTGATAGAGAGTGTCTGAGAGTGTCAGAGAGTGTCAGAGATTGATGGAGAGAGTCTGAGAGTATCAGAGATGATAGAGATTGCCAGAGAGTGATATAGAGTGTCAGAGATTGTCAGAGAGTGATAGAGAGTGATAGAGAGTGTCTGAAAGAATCAGAGAGTGTCAGAGAGTGTCAGAGAGTGTCAGAGAGTGATCGAGAGAGTCAGAGAGTTAGAGAGAGTGTCTCAGAGTGTCTGAAAGTGACAGAGAGTGTCTGAGAGTGTCAGTGAGTGTCAGAGAGTGATAGAGAGTGATAGAGAGTGTCAGAGAGTGATAGAGAGTGTCAGAGTGTGGCAGAGAGTGATGGAGAGTGATAGAGAGTGTCTGACAGTGTCAGAGAGTGTCAGAGTGTGTCAGAGAATGTCAGGGAGCGATAGAGTGTGTCAGAGTGTGTCAGAGAGTGTCAGAGAGTGAGAGTGAGTGTCAGAGAGTGTCAGAGTGTGTCAGAGAGTGATAGAGAGTGTCAGAGAGTGTCAGAGAGTTTCAGAGAGTGTCAGAGAGTGAGAGAGAGTGTCTGAGAGTGTCTGAGAGTGACGGAGAGTGTCTGAGAGTTCCAGTGAGTGTCAGAGAGTGATAGAGAGTGTCTGAGAGTGTCTGAGAGGGTCAGCGAGTGATAGAGTGTGTCTAAGAGTGTCAGCGAGTGATAGAGAGTGATAGAGAGTGTCTGAGAATGTCAGAGAGTGTCAGAGAGTGATAGATAGTGATAGAGAGTGTCAGAGAGTGTCAGAGAGTGACAGAGCGTGTCTGAGAGTGTCACTGAGTGTCAGAGAGTGTTTAGAGAGTGTCTGAGAGTGCCTGAGCGTGTCAGAGATTGTCAGAGTGTGTCAGAGAGTGATAGAGAGTGATATAGAGTGTCTGAAAGTGTCTGAGTGTGTCAGAGTGTGTCAGAGAGTGTCAGTGAGTGATGCAGAGTGTCAGAGAGTGATAGAGAGTGTCAGAAAGTGATAGAGAGTGTCAGAGAGTGATAGAGAGTGTCCGAGAGTGTCAGATACAGTCAGAGTGTGTCAGAGAGTGATAGAGAGTGTCTGAGAGTGTCAGAGAGTGTCAGAGTGTGTCAGAGAGTGATAGAGAGTGATAGACAGTGATAGAGAGAGATAGAGAGTGTCTGAGTGTGTCAGAGTGTGTCAGAGCGTGTCAGATAGTGTCAGAGAGTGTCAGAGGGTGTCAGAGAGTGTCAGAGAATTTCAGAGAGTGTCTGCCAGTGTCAGAGATTGATAGAGAGTGTCAGAGAGTGTCAGAGAGTGATAGAGAGTTATAGAGAGTGACTGAAAGAGTCAGAGAGTGTCAGAGAGTGACAAAGAGTGATAGAGAGTGATAGAGAGTGTCAGACAGTGTCGGAGTGTGACAGAGAGTGTCAGAGAGTGATAGAGAGTGTCTGAGAGTGTCATCGAGTGATCAAGAGTGTCTGAGAGTGACTGAGATTGTCAAAGACTGTCAGAGTGTGTCAGAGAGTGATAGAGAGTGATAGCGAGTGTCTGAGAGTGTCAGAGAGTGTCAGAGTGTGTCAGAGAGTGTCAGAGAGTGATAGAGAGTGTCTGAGATTGTCATCGAGTGATAGAGAGTGTCTGAGAGTGTCAGAGAGTGATAGAGAGTGACAAATTGTGTCTGAGAGTGATAGAGAATGTCAGAGAGTTTCAGAGTGTGTCAGAGAGTGTCAGAGAGTGATAGAAAGTGTCAGAGAGTAATAGAGAGTGTCTGAGAGAGTCTGAGAGTGACAGAGAGTGTCTGAGGGTGTCAGTCAGTGTCAGAGAGTGATAGAGAGTGTCAGAGAGTGATTGAGAGTGATGGAGAGTGTCAGACAGTGTCAGAGTGTGACAGAGAGTGTCCGAGAGTGATAGAGAGTGTCTGGGAGTGTCACAGAGTGATAGAGAGTGTCTGAGATTGACTGAGATTGTCAAAGACTGTCAGAGTGTGTCAGAGAGTGATAGAGAGTGATAGCGAGTGTCTGAGAGTGTCAGAGAGTGTCAGAGTGTGTCAGAGAGTGATAGAGAGTGTCTGAGAGTGTCATGGAGTGACAGAGAGTGTCTGAGAGTGTCAGCGAGTGATCGAGAGTGTCAAATTGTTTCAGAGAGTGAAAGAGAGTGTCAGAGAGTTTCAGAGTGTGTCAGAGAGTGTCAGAGAGTGAGAGAAAGTGTCAGAGAGTGATAGAGAGTGTCTGAGAGTGTCTGAGAGTGACAGAGAGTGTCTGAGGGTGTCAGTCAGTGTCAGAGAGTGATAGAGAGTGTCTGAGTGTGTCAGAGATTGTCAGATTGTGTCAGAGTGTGTCAGAGAGTGATAGAGAGTGATAGAGAGTGTCTGACAGTGTCAGAGAGTGTCAGAGTGTGTCAGAGAATGTCAGAGAGCGATAGAGTGTGTCAGAGAGTGTCAGAGAGTGAGAGTGAGTGTCAGAGAGTGTCAGAGTGTGTCAGAGAGTGATAGGGAGTGTCAGCGAGAGTGTGAGTGTGTCAGAGAGTTTCAGAGAGTGTCAGAGAGTGGGAGAGAGTGTCTGAGAGTGTCTGAGAGTGACGGAGAGTGTCTGAGAGTTCCAGTGAGTGTCAGAGAGTGATGGAGAGTGTCTGAGAGTGTTTGAGAGGGTCAGCGAGTGATAGAGTGTGTCTGAGAGTGTCAGCGAGTGATAGAGAGTGATAGAGAGTGTCTGAGAATGTCAGAGAGTGTCAGAGAGTGATAGATAGTGATAGAGAGTGTCAGTGAGTGTCAGAGAGTGTTTAGAGAGTGTCTGAGAGTGCCTGAGCGTGTCAGAGATTGTCAGAGTGTGTCAGAGAGTGATAGAGAGTGATATAGAGTGTTTGAAATTGTCTGAGTGTGTCAGAGTGTGTCAGAGAGTTTCAGTGAGTGATAGAGAGTGTCAGAAAGTGATAGAGAGTGTCAGAGAGTGATAGAGAGTGTCCGAGAGTGTCAGACACAGTCAGAGTGTGTCAGAGAGTGATAGAGAGTGACAGAGAGTGTCTGAGAGTGTCAGAGAGTGTCAGAGTGTGTCAGAGAGTGATAGAGAGTGATAGACAGTGATAGAGAGAGAGATAGAGAGTGTCTGAGTGTGTCAGAGTGTGTCAGAGAGTGTCAGATAGTGTCAGAGAGTGTCAGAGAATTTCAGCGAATGATAGAGAGTTTTAGAGAGTGTCCGAGAGTGATAGAGAGTGATAGAGAGTGTCTGAGAGTGTCTGAGAGTGTCAGAGTGAGTCAGAGTGAGTCAGAGTGTGCCAGAGTGTGAAAGAGTGTGATGGAGAGTGTCAGAGAGTTTTATAGAGTGATAGATAGTGTCAGAGAGTGATATGGAGTGATAGCGCGCGTCTGAGAGTGTCTGAGGGTGTCAGAGAGTGTCTGAGAGTGTCAGAGAGTGTCTGCCAGTGTCAGAGAGTGATGGAGAGTGAAAGAGAGTGTCATAGAGAATCTGAGAGTGTTAGGGAGTGATAGGTAGTGTCAAAGAGGGATAGAGATTGAAAGAGAATGTCTGAGACTGTCTGAGATTATCTGAGAGTGTCAGAGAGTGTCAGAGTGTGATAGCAAGTGTCAGAGAGTGTCTGACAGATTCAGAGAGTGATATAAAGTGTCAGAGAGTGTCTGAGAGACTCAGAGAGAGTCAGAGAGTGTCAGAGATGGATAGAGAGTGTCCGAGAGTGTCAGAGAGTGATAGAGAGTGATAGAGAGTGATAGAGTGTGATAGAGAGTGTCTTTGAGTGTCAGAGAGTGTCAGAGAGTGATAGAGAATGTCAGAGAGTGATCGAGAGTGTCTGAGAGTGTCTGTGAGTGACAGAATGTGTCAGAGAGTGATAGAGAGTGTCAGAGATTTTCAGAGTGTGTCAGAGAGTGTCGGAGAGTGTCAGAGAGTGTCAGAGAGTAACAGAGAGGGATAGAGAGTGATAGAGAGTGTCTGAGAGTGTCAGAAAGTGCCAGAGTGTGTCAGAGAGTGATAGAGAGTGATAGAGAGTGTCTGAGAGTGTCAGAGTGTGTCAGAGAGTGTCAGAGATTGATAGAGAGTGTCAGTGAGTGATAGAGAGTGTCTGGGAGTGTCAGAGATTGATAGAGAGTGTCTGAGAGTGATAGAAAGTGTCAGAGATTGTCAGAGTGTGTCAGAGAGTGTCAGAGAATGTCAGAGTGTGTCAGAGAGTAACAGAGAGTGATAGAGAGTGATAGAGAGTGTCAGAGAGTGTCAGAGACTGTCAGCGTGTGTCAGAGTTTGACAAAGAGAGAGAGAGAGAGTGTCTGAGAGTGTCAGAAAGTATCAGAGCGTGATAGAGAGTGATAGAAATTGTCAGAGAGTGATAGAGAGTGTCTGAGAGTGGCAGAGAGTGGCAGAGAGTGATAGAGAGTGTCTGAGAGTGATAGAGGGTGTCTGAGAGTGATAGAGAGTGTCTGAGTGTGTCAGTGTGTGTCAGAGAGTGTCCGAGAGTGATACAGAGTGACAGAGAGTGTCAGAGAGTGACAGAATGTGTCATAGTGTGATAGAGAGTGTCAGAGAGTGATAGAGAGTGCCAGAGAGTATCTGAGAGTGTCTGAGTGTGCCTGAGATTGTCTGAGAGTGTCAGTGAGTGTCAGAGAGTGATAGAGAGTGATAGAGAGTGTCTGAGAGTGTCAGAGAGTGTCAGAGATTGATGGAGAGAGTCTGAGAGTATCAGAGATGAAAGAGAGTGTCAGAGAGTGATAGAGAGTGTCAGAGATTGTCAGAGAGTGATAGAGAGTGATAGAGAGTGTCTGAAAGAATCAGAGAGTGTCAGAGAGTGTCAGAGAGTGTCAGAGAGTGATCGAGAGAGTCAGAGAGTTATAGAGAGTGTCTCAGAGTGTCTGAAAGTGACAGAGAGTGTCTGAGAGTGTCAGTGAGTGTCAGAGAGTGATAGAGAGTGATAGAGAGTGTCAGAGAGTGATAGAGAGTGTCAGAGTGAGTCAGAGAGTGTCAGAGAGTGTCAGAGAGTGACAGAGAGATTCAGAGAGTGATAGAGATTGTCTGAGAGTGTCAGAGAGTGTCAGAGAGTGATAGAGAGATTCAGAGAGAGTCTGAGAGTGTCAGAGAGTGATAGAGTGAGTCAGAGAGTTATAGAGTGTCTGAGAGTGTCTGAAAGTGACAGAGAGTGATTGAGAGTGTCAGTGAGTGTCAGAGAGTGATGGAGAGTGATGGAGAGTGTCAGAGAGTGATAGAGTGTGTCTGAGAGTGTCTGAGAGCGTCTGAGAGTGTCAGCGACTGTCAGAGTGTGTCAGAGAGTGATAGAGAGTGAAAGAGAGTGTCAGAGAGTGATAGAGAGTGTCAGAGAGTGATAGAGAGAGTCAGAGAGTTATAGAGTGTCTGAGAGTTTCTGAAAGTGACAGAGAGTGATTGAGAGTGTCAGTGAGTGTCAGAGAGTGATGGAGAGTGATGGAGAGTGTCAGAGAGTGATAGAGTGTGTCTGAGAGTGTCTGAGAGCGTCTGAGAGTGTCAGCGACTGTCAGAGTGTGTCAGAGAGTGATAGAGAGTGAAAGAGAGTGTCTGAGAGTGTCAGGGAGTGTCAGAGTGTGTCAGAGAGTGACAGAGAGTGTCTGAGAGAGTCAGAGAGTGTCAGAGATTGATAGAGAGAGTCTGAGAGTTTCAGAGATGATAGAGAGTGTCAGAGTGTGATAGAGAGTGTCAGAGAGTGTCAGAGAGTGTCAGAGAGTATCAGAGAGTGATAGGGAGAGATAGCGAGTGTCAGAAAGTGTCTGAGAGTGTCAGAGATTGTAAGAGAGTGTCAGAGGGCGATAGAGAGTGTCTGACAGTGTCAGAGGATGAACGAGAATGCCAGAGAGTGTCAGAGAGTTTCAGAGAGTGATAGAGAGATTCTGAGAGTGTCAGAGAGTGATAGAGAGTGTCAGAGATTGATAGAGAGTGTCTGAGAGTGTCAGAAAGCGATAGAGAGTGACAGAGAGTGTCAAAGAGTGTCAGAGAGTGATAGAGAGTGTCTGAGAATGTCTGAGAGTGTCAGAGTGTGACTGAGAGTGTCAGAGAGTGATAGAGAGTGTCTGAGAGTGTCAGAGAGTGTCTGAGGGTGTCAGAGAGTGATAGAGAATGTCTGAGAGTGTCTGAGAGTGTCAGAGAGTGTCAGAGAGTGATAGAAAGTGCTGGAGAGTGATAGAGTTTGTCAGAGAGTGACAGAGAGTGTCAGAGTGTGTGAGAGTGATAGAGAGTGTCAGAGAGTGATAGAGAATGATAGAGAGTGACTGAGAGTGTCAGAGAGTGATAGAGAGTTTCAGAGTGTGTCAGAGTGTGTCAGAGAGTGATAGAGAGTGATAGAGAGTGTCAGAGAGTGATATAGAGTGTATGAGAGTGTCAGAGAGTGATAGAGAGTGATAGAACGTGTCTGAGAGTGACAGAGAGTGTCTGAGAGTGTCATTGAGTGTCAGAGAGTGATAGTGTCTGAGAGTGTCTGAGAGTGTCAGAGACTTTCAGAGTGTGTCAGAGAGTGATAGAGAGTGTCTGAGAGTGTCAGTGAGTGATAGAGAGTGTCTGAGAGTGTCAGAGAGTGTCAGAGAGTGTCAGAAATTGATCGAGAGAGTCTGAGAGTATCAGAGATGAAAGAGAGTGTCAGAGAGTGATAGAGAGTGTCAGAGATTGTCAGAGAGTGATAGAGAGTGATAGAGAGTGTCTGAAAGAATCAGAGAGTGTCAGAGAGTGTCAGAGAGTGTCAGAGTGTGATAGAGAGGGTCAGAGAGTTATACAGAGTGTCTGAGAGTGTCTGAAAGTGACAGAGAGTGTCTGAGTGTGTCAGGGATTGTCAGAGAGTTTCAGAGAGTGATACAGAGTTTCTGAGAGTGTCAGAGAGTGATAGAGAGTGTCAGAGAGTGATAGAGAGTGTCTGAGAGTGTCAGAAAGCGATAGAGAGTGTCTGAGGATGTCTGAGAGTGTCAGAGAGTGTCTGAGAGTGATAGAGAGTGTCTGAGAGTGTCTGAGAGTGTCAGAGAGTGTCTGAGGGTTTCAGAGAGTGATAGAGAATGTCTGAGAGTGTCTGAGAGTGTCAGAGAGTGTCAGAGAGTGATAGAAAGTGAGAGAGAGTGATAGAGTGTGTCAGAGTGTGTCAGAGAGTGATAGAGAGTGTCAGAGTGTGTGAGAGTGTCAGAGAGTAATAGAGAGTGTCAGAGAGTGAGAGAGAGTGTCTGAGAGTGTCAGAAAGCAATATAGAGTGTCAGAGAGTGTCAGCGAGTGATAGAGAGTGTCTGAGAATGTCTGAGAGTGTCAGAGAGTGGCTGAGAGTGATAGACAGTGTCTGAGAGTGTCAGAGAGTGTCTGAGGGTGTCAGAGAGTGATAGAGAATGTCTGAGAGTGTCTGAGAGTGTCAGAGAGTGTCAGAGAGTGTCAGCGAGTGATAGAAAGTGATAGAGAGTGATGGAGTGAGTCAGAGTGTGTCAGAGAGTGATAGAGAGTGTCAGAGTTTCTGAGAGTGTCAGAGAGTGATAGAGAGTGTCAGAGAGTGAGAGAGAGTGTCTGAGAGTGTCAGAAAGCAATAGAGAGTGTCAGAGAGTGTCAGAGAGTGATAGAGAGTGTCTGAGAATGTCTGAGAGTGTCAGAGAGTGTCTGAGAGTGATAGAGAGTGTCAGAGAGTGTCTGAGAGTGTCTGAGGGTGTCAGAGAGTGATAGAGAATGTCTGAGAGTGTCTGAGAGTGTCAGAGAGTGTCAGAAAGTGATAGAGAGTGACAGAGTGTGTCAGAGTGTGTCAGAGAGTGAAAGAGAGTGTCAGAGTGTGTGAGAGTGTCAGAGAGTGATAGAGTTTTTCAGAGTGTGTCGGAATGTGTCAGAGAGTGATAGAGAGTGATAGAGTGTGTCAGAAAGCGATAGAGAGTGACAGAGAGTGTCCGAGAGTGTCAGACACAGTCAGAGTGTGTCAGAGAGTGATAGAGAGTGACAGAGAGTGTCTGAGAGTGTCAGAGAGTGTCAGAGTGTGTCAGAGAGTGATAGAGAGTGATAGACAGTGATAGAGAGAGATAGAGAGTGTCTGAGTGTGTCAGAGTATGTCAGAGAGTGTCAGATAGTGTCAGAGAGTGTCAGAGAATTTCTGCGAATAATAGAGAGTTTTAGAGAGTGTCCGAGAGTGATAGAGAGTGATAGAGAGTGTGTGAGAGTGTCTGAGAGTGTCAGAGTGAGTCAGAGTGAGTCAGAGTGTGCCAGAGTGTGAAAGAGTGTGATGGAGAGTGTCAGAGAGTTTTATAGAGTGATAGATTGTGTCAGAGAGTGATATGGAGTGATAGCGCGCGTCTGAGAGTGTCTGAGGGTGTAGAGAGTGTCTGAGAGTGTCAGAGAGTGTCTGCCAGTGTCAGAGAATGATGGAGAGTGAAAGAGAGTGTCATAGAGAATCTGAGAGTGTTAGGGAGTGATCGGTAGTGTCAAAGAGGGATAGAGATTGAAAGAGAATGTCTGAGACTGTCTGAGATTATCTGAGAGTGTCAGAGAGTGTCAGAGTGTGATAGCAAGTGTCAGTGAGTGTCTGAGAGATTCAGAGAGTGATATAAAGTGTCAGAGAGTGTCTGAGAGACTCAGAGAGAGTCAGAGAGTGTCAGAGAGAGATAGAGAGTGTCCGAGAGTGTCAGAGAGTGATAGAGAGTGATAGAGTGTGATAGAGAGTGTCTTTGAGTGTCAGAGAGTGTCAGAGAGTGATAGAGAATGTCAGAGAGTGATCGAGAGTGTCTGAGAGTGTCTGTGAGTGACAGAATGTGTCAGAGAGTGATAGAGAGTGTCAGAGATTTTCAGAGTGTGTCAGAGAGTGTCGGAGAGTGTCAGAGAGTGTCAGAGAGTAACAGAGAGGGATAGAGAGTGATAGAGAGTGTCTGAGAGTGTCAGAAAGTGCCAGAGTGTGTCAGAGAGTGATAGAGAGTGATAGAGAGTGTCAGAGAGTGATATAGAGTGTATGAGAGTGTCAGAGAGTGATAGAGAGTGATAGAGAGTGTCTGAGAGTGACAGAGAGTGTCTGAGAGTGTCATTGAGTGTCAGAGAGTGATAGTGTCTGAGAGTGTCAGAGTGTGTCAGAGACTTTCAGAGTGTGTCAGAGAGTGATAGAGAGTGTCTGAGAGTGTCAGTGAGTGTCAGAGAGTGATAGAGAGTGTCTGAGAGTGTCAGAGAGTGTCAGAGAGTGTCAGAAATTGATCGAGAGTGTCTGAGAGTATCAGAGATGAAAGAGAGTGTCAGAGAGTGATAGAGAGTGTCAGAGATTGTCAGAGAGTGATAGAGAGTGATAGAGAGTGTCTGAAAGAATCAGAGAGTGTCAGAGAGTGTCAGAGAGTGTCAGAGTGTGATAGAGAGGGTCAGAGAGTTATACAGAGTGTCTGAGAGTGTCTGAAAGTGACAGAGAGTGTCTGAGTGTGTCAGGGATTGTCAGAGAGTTTCAGAGAGTGATACAGAGTTTCTGAGAGTGTCAGAGAGTGATAGAGAGTGTCAGAGAGTGATAGAGAGTGTCTGAGAGTGTCAGAGAGTGTCTGAGGGTTTCAGAGAGTGATAGAGAATGTCTGAGAGTGTCTGAGAGTGTCAGAGAGTGTCAGAGAGTGATAGAAAGTGATAGAGAGTGATAGAGTGTGTCAGAGTGTGTCAGAGAGTGATAGAGAGTGTCAGAGTGTGTGAGAGTGTCAGAGAGTAATAGAGAGTGTCAGAGAGTGAGAGAGAGTGTCTGAGAGTGTCAGAAAGCAATATAGAGTGTCAGAGAGTGTCAGCGAGTGATAGAGAGTGTCTGAGAATGTCTGAGAGTGTCAGAGAGTGGCTGAGAGTGATAGACAGTGTCTGAGAGTGTCAGAGAGTGTCTGAGGGTGTCAGAGAGTGATCGAGAATGTCTGAGAGTGTCTGAGAGTGTCAGAGAGTGTCAGAGAGTGTCAGCGAGTGATAGAAAGTGATAGAGAGTGATAGAGTGAGTCAGAGTGTGTCAGAGAGTGATAGAGAGTGTCAGAGTTTCTGAGAGTGTCAGAGAGTGATAGAGAGTGTCAGAGAGTGAGAGAGAGTGTCTGAGAGTGTCAGAAAGCAATAGAGAGTGTCAGAGAGTGTCAGAGAGTGATAGAGAGTGTCAGAGTTTCTGAGAGTGTCAGAGAGTGATAGAGAGTGTCAGAGAGTGAGAGAGAGTGTCTGAGAGTGTCAGAAAGCAATAGAGAGTGTCAGAGAGTGTCAGAGAGTGATAGAGAGTGTCTGAGAATGTCTGAGAGTGTCAGAGAGTGTCTGAGAGTGATAGAGAGTGTCAGAGAGTGTCTGAGAGTGTCTGAGGGTGTCAGAGAGTGATAGAGAATGTCTGAGAGTGTCTGAGAGTGTCAGAGAGTGTCAGAGAGTGTCAGAAAGTGATAGAGAGTGACAGAGTGTGTCAGAGTGTGTCAGAGAGTGAAAGAGAGTGTCAGAGTGTGTGAGAGTGTCAGAGAGTGATAGAGTTTTTCAGAGTGTGTCGGAATGTGTCAGAGAGTGATAGAGAGTGATAGAGAGTGTCAGAGAGTGATGGAGAGTGTCTGAGAGTGTCAGAGAGTGATAGAGAGTGATAGAGAGTGACAGAGAGTGTCTGAGAGTGACAGATAGTGTCTGAGAGTGTCATTGAGCGTCAGAGCGTGATAGAGAGTGTCTGAGTGTGTCTGAGAGTGTCAGAGACTTTCAGATTGTGTCAGAGAGAGATAGAGAGTGATAGAGAGTGTCTGGGGGTGTCAGAGAGTGTCAGAGTTAGTCAGAGAGTGATAGACAATGTCAGAGAGTGTCATAGAGTGATAGAGATTGTCTGAGAGTGTCAGATAGTGATAGAGAGTGTAAAATTGTTTCAGAGAGTGTCAGAGAGTGATAGAGAGTGTCAGAGAGTGATAGAGAGTGATAGAGAGTGTCTGAAAGAGTCAGAGAGTGTCAGAGAGTGTCAGAGAGTATCAGAGAGTGATGGAGAGTTTCTGAGAGTGTCAGAGAGTGATCGAGAGTGTCAGAGAGTGATAGAGAGGGTCTGAGAGTGTCAGAAAGCGATAGAGAGTGACAGAGAGTGTCCGAGAGTGTCAGACACAGTCAGAGTGTGTCAGAGAGTGATAGAGAGTGACAGAGAGTGTCTGAGAGTGTCAGAGAGTGTCAGAGTGTGTCAGAGAGTGATAGAGAGTGATAGACAGTGATAGAGAGAGATAGAGAGTGTCTGAGTGTGTCAGAGTGTGTCAGAGAGTGTCAGATAGTGTCAGAGAGTGTCAGAGAGTGTCAGAGAATTTCAGCGAATGATAGAGAGTTTTAGAGAGTGTCCGAGAGTGATAGAGAGTGATAGAGAGTGTCTGAGAGTGTCTGAGAGGGTCAGCGAGTGATAGAGTGTGTCTGAGAGTGTCAGCGAGTGATAGAGAGTGATAGAGAGTGTCTGAGAATGTCAGAGAGTGACAGTGCGTGTCTGAGAGTGTCAGTGAGTGTCAGAGAGTGTTTAGAGAGTGTCTGAGAGTGCCTGAGCGTGTCAGAGATTGTCAGAGTGTGTCAGAGAGTGATAGAGAGTGATATAGAGGGTCTGAAAGTGTCTGAGTGTGTCAGAGTGTGTCAGAGAGTGTCAGTGAGTGATGCCGAGTGTCAGAGAGTGATAGAGAGTGTCAGAAAGTGATAGAGAGTGTCAGAGAGTGATAGAGAGTGTCCGAGAGTGTCAGATACAGTCAGAGTGTGTCAGAGAGTGATAGAGAGTGATAGAGAGTGTCTGAGAGTGTCAGAGAGTGTCAGAGTGTGTCAGAGAGTGATAGAGAGTGATAGACAGTGATAGAGAGAGATAGAGAGTGTCTGAGTGTGTCAGAGTGTGTCAGAGTGTGTCAGATAGTGTCAGAGAGTGTCAGAGAGTGTCAGAGGGTGTCAGAGAGTGTCAGAGAATTTCAGAGAGTGTCTGCCAGTGTCAGAGATTGATAGAGAGTGTCAGAGAGTGTCAGAGAGTGATAGAGAGTTATAGAGAGTGACTGAAAGAGTCAGAGAGTGTCAGAGAGTGTCAGAGAGTGACAGAGAGTGATAGAGAGTGATAGAGAGTGTCAGACAGTGTCAGAGTGTGACAGAGAGTGTCAGAGAGTGATAGAGAGTGTCTGAGAGTGTCATCGAGTGATCGAGAGTTTCTGAGAGTGACTGAGATTGTCAAAGACTGTCAGAGTGTGTCAGAGAGTGATAGAGAGTGATAGCGAGTGTCTGAGAGTGTCAGAGAGTGTCAGAGTGTGTCAGAGAGTGTCAGAGAGTGATAGAGAATGTCTGAGATTGTCATCGAGTGATAGAGAGTGTCTGAGAGTGTCAGAGAGTGATAGAGAGTGACAAATTGTGTCAGAGAGTGATAGAGAGTGTCAGAAAGTGATAGAGAGTGTCAGAGAGTGATAGAGAGTGTCCGAGAGTGTCAGATACAGTCAGAGTGTGTCAGAGAGTGATAGAGAGTGATAGAGAGTGTCTGAGAGTGTCAGAGAGTGTCAGAGTGTGTCAGAGAGTGATAGAGAGTGATAGACAGTGATAGAGAGAGATAGAGAGTGTCTGAGTGTGTCAGAGTGTGTCAGATAGTGTCAGAGAGTGTCAGAGAGTGTCAGAGGGTGTCAGAGAGTGTCAGAGAATTTCAGAGAGTGTCTGCCAGTGTCAGAGATTGATAGAGAGTGTCAGAGAGTGTCAGAGAGTGATAGAGAGTTATAGAGAGTGACTGAAAGAGTCAGAGAGTGTCAGAGAGTGTCAGAGAGTGACAGAGAGTGATAGAGAGTGATAGAGAGTGTCAGACAGTGTCAGAGTGTGACAGAGAGTGTCAGAGAGTGATAGAGAGTGTCTGAGAGTGTCATCGAGTGATCGAGAGTTTCTGAGAGTGACTGAGATTGTCAAAGACTGTCAGAGTGTGTCAGAGAGTGATAGAGAGTGATAGCGAGTGTCTGAGAGTGTCAGAGAGTGTCAGAGTGTGTCAGAGAGTGTCAGAGAGTGATAGAGAATGTCTGAGATTGTCATCGAGTGATAGAGAGTGTCTGAGAGTGTCAGAGAGTGATAGAGAGTGACAAATTGTGTCAGAGAGTGATAGAGAATGTCAGAGAGTTTCAGAGTGTGTCAGAGAGTGTCAGAGAGTGATAGAAAGTGTCAGAGAGTAATAGAGAGTGTCTGAGAGAGTCTGAGAGTGACAGAGAGTGTCTGAGGGTGTCAGTCAGTGTCAGAGAGTGATAGAGAGTGTCAGAGATTGATTGAGAGTGATGGAGAGTGTCAGACAGTGTCAGAGTGTGACAGAGAGTGTCCGAGAGTGATAGAGAGTGTCTGGGAGTGTCATAGAGTGATAGAGAGTGTCTGAGATTGACTGAGATTGTCAAAGACTGTCAGAGTGTGTCAGAGAGTGATAGAGAGTGATAGCGAGTGTCTGAGAGTGTCAGAGAGTGTCAGAGTGTGTCAGAGAGTGATAGAGAGTGTCTGAGAGTGTCATGGAGTGACAGAGAGTGTCTGAGAGTGTCTGAGAGTGACAGAGAGTGTCTGAGATTGACTGAGATTGTCAAAGACTGTCAGAGAGTGATAGAGAGTGATAGCGAGTGTCTGAGAGTGTCATGGAGTGACAGAGAGTGTCTGAGAGTGTCAGCGAGTGATCGAGAGTGTCAAATTGTTTCAGAGAGTGAAAGAGAGTGTCAGAGAGTTTCAGAGTGTGTCAGAGAGTGTCAGAGAGTGAGAGAAAGTGTCAGAGAGTGATAGAGAGTGTCTGAGAGTGTCTGAGAGTGACAGAGAGTGTCTGAGGGTGTCAGTCAGTGTCAGAGAGTGATAGAGAGTGTCTGAGTGTGTCAGAGAGTGTCAGAGTGTGTCAGAGAATGTCAGAGAGCGATAGAGTGTGTCAGAGTGTGTCAGAGAGTGTCAGAGAGTGAGAGTGAGTGTCAGATTGTGTCAGAGTGTGTCAGAGAGTGATAGAGAGTGATAGAGAGTGTCTGACAGTGTCAGAGAGTGTCAGAGTGTGTCAGAGAATGTCAGAGAGCGATAGAGTGTGTCAGAGTGTGTCAGAGAGTTTCAGAGAGTGAGAGTGAGTGTCAGAGAGTGTCAGAGTGTGTCAGAGAGTGATAGGGAGTGTCAGAGAGTGTCTGAGAGTGTCTGAGAGTGACGGAGAGTGTCTGAGAGTTCCAGTGAGTGTCGGAGAGTGATGGAGAGTGTCTGAGAGTGTTTCAGAGAGTGTCTGAGAGTGCCTGAGCGTGTCAGAGATTGTCAGAGTGTGTCAGAGAGTGATAGAGAGTGATATAGAGTGTTTGAAATTGTCTGAGTGTGTCAGAATGTGTCAGAGAGTGTCAGTGAGTGATAGAGAGTGTCAGAAAGTGATAGAGAGTGTCAGAAAGTGATAGAGAGTGTCAGAGAGTGATAGAGAGTGTCCGAGAGTGTCAGACACAGTCAGAGTGTGTCAGAGAGTGATAGAGAGTGACAGAGAGTGACAGAGAGTGTCTGAGAGTGTCAGAGTGTGTCAGAGAGTGATAGAGAGTGATAGACAGTGATGGAGAGAGATAGAGAGTGTCTGAGTGTGTCAGAGTGTGTCAGAGAGTGTCAGATACTGTCAGAGAGTGTCAGAGAGTGTCAGAGAATTTCAGCGAATGATAGAGAGTTTTAGAGAGTGTCCGAGAGTGATAGAGAGTGATAGAGAGTGTCTGAGAGTGTCTGAGAGTGTCAGAGTGAGTCAGAGTGAGTCAGAGTGTGCCAGAGTGTGAAAGAGTGTGATGGAGAGTGTCAGAGAGTTTTATAGAGTGATAGATAGTGTCAGAGAGTGATATGGAGTGATAGCGCGCGTCTGAGAGTGTCTGAGGGTGTCAGAGAGTGTCTGAGAGTGTCAGAGAGTGTCTGCCAGTGTCAGAGAGTGATGGAGAGTGAAAGAGAGTGTCATAGAGAATCTGAGAGTGTTAGGGAGTGATAGGTAGTGTCAAAGAGGGATAGAGATTGAAAGAGAATGTCTGAGACTGTCTGAGATTATCTGAGAGTGTCAGAGAGTGTCAGAGTGTGATAGCAAGTGTCAGAGAGTGTCTGAGAGATTCAGAGAGTGATATAAAGTGTCAGAGAGTATCTGAGAGACTCAGAGAGAGTCAGAGAGTGTCAGAGAGGGATAGAGAGTGTCCGAGAGTGTCAGAGAGTGATAGAGAGTGATAGAGAGTGATAGAGTGTGATAGAGAGTGTCTTTGAGTGTCAGAGAGTGTCAGAGAGTGATAGAGAATGTCAGAGAGTGATCGAGAGTGTCTGAGAGTGTCTGTGAGTGACAGAATGTGTCAGAGAGTGATAGAGAGTGTCAGAGATTTTCAGAGTGTGTCAGAGAGTGTCGGAGAGTGTCAGAGAGTGTCAGAGAGTAACAGAGAGGGATAGAGAGTGATAGAGAGTGTCAGAGAGTGTCAGAGACTGTCAGAGTGTGTCAGAGTTTGACAAAGAGAGAGAGAGAGTGTGTGTCTGAGAGTGTCAGAAAGTATCAGAGCGTGATAGAGAGTGATAGAAAGTGTCAGAGAGTGATAGAGAGTGTCTGAGAGTGGCAGAGAGTGATAGAGAGTGTCTGAGAGTGATAGAGGGTGTCTGAGAGAGATAGAGAGTGTCTGAGAGTGTCAGAGACTGTCAGAGAGTGATAGAGAGTGTCAGAGAGTGTCTGAGTGTGTCAGTGTGTGTCAGAGAGTGTCCGAGAGTGATACAGAGTGACAGAGAGTGTCAGAGAGTGACAGAATGTGTCATAGTGTGATAGAGAGTGTCAGAGAGTGATAGAGAGTGCCAGAGAGTGTCTGAGAGTGTCTGAGAGTGCCTGAGATTGTCTGAGAGTGTCAGTGAGTGTCAGAGAGTGATAGAGACTGTCCGAGAGTGTCAGAGAGTGTCAGAGATTGATGGAGAGAGTCTGAGAGTATCAGAGATGAAAGAGAGTGTCAGAGAGTGATAGAGAGTGTCAGAGATTGTCAGAGAGTGATAGAGAGTGATAGAGAGTGTCTGAAAGAATCAGAGAGTGTCAGAGAGTGTCAGAGAGTGTCAGAGAATGTCAGAGTGTGTCAGAGAGTAACAGAGAGTGATAGAGAGTGATATAGAGTGTCAGAGAGTGTCAGAGACTGTCAGAGTGTGTCAGAGTTTGACAAAGAGAGAGAGAGAGTGTGTGTCTGAGAGTGTCAGAAAGTATCAGAGCGTGATAGAGAGTGATAGAAAGTGTCAGAGAGTGATAGAGAGTGTCTGAGAGTGGCAGAGAGTGATAGAGAGTGTCTGAGAGTGATAGAGGGTGTCTGAGAGTGATAGAGAGTGTCTGAGAGTGTCAGAGACTGTCAGAGAGTGATAGAGAGTGTCAGAGAGTGTCTGAGTGTGTCAGTGTGTGTCAGAGAGTGTCCGAGAGTGATACAGAGTGACAGAGAGTGTCAGAGAGTGACAGAATGTGTCATAGTGTGATAGAGAGTGTCAGAGAGTGATAGAGAGTGCCAGAGAGTGTCTGAGAGTGTCTGAGAGTGCCTGAGATTGTCTGAGAGTGTCAGTGAGTGTCAGAGAGTGATAGAGACTGTCCGAGAGTGTCAGAGAGTGTCAGAGATTGATGGAGAGAGTCTGAGAGTATCAGAGATGAAAGAGAGTGTCAGAGAGTGATAGAGGGTGTCAGAGATTGTCAGAGAGTGATAGAGAGTGATAGAGAGTGTCTGAAAGAATCAGAGAGTGTCAGAGAGTGTCAGAGAGTGTCAGAGAGTGATCGAGAGAGTCAGAGAGTTATAGAGAGTGTCTCAGAGTGTTTGAAAGTGACAGAGAGTGTCTGAGAGTGTCAGTGAGTGTCAGAGAGTGATAGAGAGTGATAAAGAGTGTCAGAGAGTGATAGAGAGTGTCAGAGTGAGTCAGAGAGTGTCAGAGAGTGTCAGAGAGTGACAGAGAGATTCAGAGAGCGATAGAGAGTGTCTGAGAGTGTCAGAGAGTGTCAGAGAGTGATAGAGAGATTCAGAGAGAGTCTGAGAGTGTCAGAGAGTGATAGAGAGAGTCAGAGTGTTATAGAGTGTCTGAGAGTGTCTGAAAGTGACAGAGAGTGATTGAGAGTGTCAGTGAGTGTCAGAGAGTGATGGAGAGTGATGGAGAGTGTCAGAGAGTGATAGAGTGTGTCTGAGAGTGTCTGAGAGCGTCTGAGAGTGTCAGCGACAGTCAGAGTGTGTCAGAGAGTGATAGAGAGTGAAAGAGAGTGTCTGAGAGAGTCAGAGAGTGTCAGAGTGTGTCAGAGAGTGACAGAGAGTGTCTGAGAGAGTCAGAGAGTGTCAGAGATTGATAGAGAGAGTCTGAGAGTTTCAGAGATGATAGAGAGTGTCAGAGTGTGATAGAGAGTGTCAGAGAGTGTCAGAGAGTGTCAGAGAGTATCAGAGAGTGATAGAGAGTGCCTGAGATTGTCTGAGAGTGTCAGTGAGTGTCAGAGAGTGATAGAGACTGTCCGAGAGTGTTAGAGAGTGTCAGAGATTGATGGAGAGAGTCTGAGAGTATCAGAGATTCTGAGAGTGTCAGAGAGTGATAGAGAGTGTCAGAGAGTGTCTGAGTGTGTCAGTGTGTGTCAGAGAGTGTCCGAGAGTGATACAGAGTGACAGAGAGTGTCAGAGAGTGACAGAATGTGTCATAGTGTGATAGAGAGTGTCAGAGAGTGATAGAGAGTGCCAGAGAGTGTCTGAGAGTGTCTGAGAATGCCTGAGATTGTCTGAGAGTGTCAGTGAGTGTCAGAGAGTGATAGAGACTGTCCGAGAGTGTCAGAGAGTGTCAGAGATTGATGGAGAGAGTCTGAGAGTATCAGAGATGAAAGAGAGTGTCAGAGAGTGATAGAGAGTGTCAGAGATTGTCAGAGAGTGATAGAGAGTGATAGAGAGTGTCTGAAAGAATCAGAGAGTGTCAGAGAGTGTCAGAGAGTGTCAGAGAGTGATCGAGAGAGTCAGAGAGTTATAGAGAGTGTCTCAGAGTGTTTGAAAGTGACAGAGAGTGTCTGAGAGTGTCAGTGAGTGTCAGAGAGTGATAGAGAGTGATAGAGAGTGTCAGAGAGTGATAGAGAGTGTCAGAGTGAGTCAGAGAGTGTCAGAGAGTGACAGAGAGATTCAGAGAGTGATAGAGAGTGTCTGAGAGTGTCAGAGAGTGTCAGAGAGTGATAGAGATATTCAGATAGAGTCTGAGAGTGTCAGAGAGTGATAGAGAGAGTCAGAGAGTTATAGAGTGTCTGAGAGTGTCTGAAAGTGACAGAGAGTGATTGAGAGTGTCAGTGAGTGTCAGAGAGTGATGGAGAGTGATGGAGAGAGTCAGAGAGTGATAGAGTGTGTCTGAGAGTGTCTGAAAGTGACAGAGAGTGTCTGAGAGTGTCAGCGACTGTCAGAGTGTGTCAGAGAGTGATATAAAGTGAAAGAGAGTGTCTGAGAGAGTCAGAGAGTGTCAGAGTGTGTCAGAGAGTGACAGAGAGTGTCTGAGAGAGTCAGAGAGTGTCAGAGATTGATAGAGAGAGTCTGAGAATTTCAGAGATGATAGAGAGTGTCAGAGTGTGATAGAGAGTGTCAGAGAGTGTCAGAGAGTGTCAGAGAGTATCAGAGAGTGATAGAGAGAGATAGCGAGTGTCAGAAAGTGTCTGAGAGTGTCAGAGATTGTAAGAGAGTGTCAGAGGGCGATAGAGAGTGTCTGACAGTGTCAGAGGATGAAAGAGAATGTCAGAGAGTGTGAGAGAGTTTCAGAGAGTGATAGAGAGATTCTGAGAGTGTCAGAGAGTGATAGAGAGTGTCAGAGATTGATAAAGAGTGTCTGAGAGTGTCAGAAAGCGATAGAGAGTGACAGAGAGTGTCAAAGAGTGTCAGAGAGTGATAGAGAGTGTCTGAGAATGTCTGAGAGTGTCAGAGTGTGACTGAGAGTGTCAGAGAGTGATAGAGAGTGTCTGAGAGTGTCAGAGAGTGTCTGAGGGTGTCAGAGAGTGATAGAGAATGTCTGAGAGTGTCTGAGAGTGTCAGAGAGTGTCAGAGAGTGTCAGAGAGTGATAGAAAGTGCTGGAGAGTGATAGAGTGTGTCAGAGAGTGACAGAGAGTGTCAGAGTGTGTGAGAGTGATAGAGAGTGTCAGAGAGTGATAGAGAATGATAGAGAGTGACTGAGAGTGTCAGAGAGTGAAAGAGAGTTTCAGAGTGTGTCAGAGTGTGTCAGAGAGTGATAGAGAGTGTCAGAGAGTGATATAGAGTGTATGAGAGTGTCAGAGAGTGATAGAGAGTGATAGAGAGTGTCTGAGAGTGACAGAGAGTGTCTGAGAGTGTCATTGAGTGTCAGAGAGTGATAGTGTCTGAGAGTGTCTGAGAGTGTCAGGGACTTTCAGAGTGTGTCAGAGAGTGATAGAGAGTGTCTGAGAGTGTCAGTGAGTGTCAGAGAGTGATAGAGAGTGTCTGAGAGTGTCAGAGAGTGTCAGAAATTGATCGAGAGAGTCTGAGAGTATCAGAGATGAAAGAGAGTGTCAGAGAGTGATAGAGAGTGTCAGAGATTGTCAGAGAGTGATAGAGAGTGATAGAGAGTGTCTGAAAGAATCAGAGAGTGTCAGAGAGTGTCAGAGTGTGATAGAGAGGGTCAGAGAGTTATACAGAGTGTCTGAGAGTGTCTGAAAGTGACAGAGAGTGTCTGAGTGTGTCAGGGATTGTCAGAGAGTTTCAGAGAGTGATACAGAGTTTTTGAGAGTGTCAGAGAGTGATAGAGAGTGTCAGAGAGTGATAGAGAGTGTCTGAGAGTGTCAGAAAGCGATAGAGAGTGTCTGAGAATGTCTGAGAGTGTCAGAGAGTGTCTGAGAGTGATAGAGAGTGTCTGAGAGTGTCAGAGAGTGTCTGAGGGTTTCAGAGAGTGATAGAGAATGTCTGAGAGTGTCTGAGAGTGTCAGAGAGTGATAGAAAGTGATAGAGAGTGATAGAGTGTGTCAGAGTGTGTCAGAGAGTGATAGAGAGTGTCAGAGTGTGTGAGAGTGTCAGAGAGTAATAGAGAGTGTCAGAGAGTGAGAGAGAGTGTCTGAGAGTGTCAGAAAGCAATATAGAGTGTCAGAGAGTGTGAGAGTGTCAGAGAGTAATAGAGAGTGTCAGAGAGTGATAGAGAATGTCTGAGAGTGTCTGAGAGTGTCAGAGAGTGTCAGAGAGTGTCAGCGAGTGATAGAAAGTGATAGAGAGTGATAGAGTGAGTCAGAGTGTGTCAGAGAGTGATAGAGAGTGTCAGAGTTTCTGAGAGTGTCAGAGAGTGATAGAGAGTGTCAGAGAGTGAGAGAGAGTGTCTGAGAGTGTCAGAAAGCAATAGAGAGTGTCAGAGAGTGTCAGAGAGTGATAGAGCGTGTCTGAGAATGTCTGAGAGTGTCAGAGAGTGTCTGAGAGTGATAGAGAGTGTCAGAGAGTGTCTGAGAGTGTCTGAGGGTGTCTGAGGGTGTCAGAGACTGATAGAGAATGTCTGAGAGTGTCTGAGAGTGTCAGAGAGTGTCAGAGAGTGTCAGAAAGTGATAGAGAGTGACAGAGTGTGTCAGAGTGTGTCAGAGAGTGAAAGAGAGTGTCAGAGTGTGTGAGAGTGTCAGAGAGTGATAGAGTTTTTCAGAGTGTGTCGGAATGTGTCAGACAGTGATAGAGAGTGATAGAGAGTGTCAGAGAGTGATAGAGAGTGTCTGAGAGTGTCAGAGAGTGATAGAGAGTGATAGAGAGTGACAGAGAGTGTCTGAGAGTGACAGATAGTGTCTGAGAGTGTCATTGAGCGTCAGAGAGTGATAGAGAGTGTCTGAGAGTGTCAGAGAGTGTCAGAAATTGATCGAGAGAGTCTGAGAGTATCAGAGATGAAATAGAGTGTCAGAGATTGATAGAGAGTGTCAGAGATTGTCAGAGAGTGATAGAGAGTGATAGAGAGTGTCTGAAAGAATCAGAGAGTGTCAGAGAGTGTCAGAGTGTGATAGAGAGGGTCAGAGAGTTATACAGAGTGTCTGAGAGTATCTGAAAGTGACAGAGAGTGTCTGAGTGTGTCAGGGATTGTCAGAGAGTTTCAGAGAGTGATACAGAGTTTCTGAGAGTGTCAGAGAGTGATAGAGAGTGTCAGAGAGTGATAGAGAGTGTCTGAGAGTGTCAGAAAGCGATAGAGAGTGTCTGAGAATGTCTGAGAGTGTCAGAGAGTGTCTGAGAGTGATAGAGAGTGTCTGAGAGTGTCAGAGAGTGTCTGAGGGTTTCAGAGAGTGATAGAGAATGTCTGAGAGTGTCTGAGAGTGTCAGAGAGTGATAGAAAGTGATAGAGAGTGATAGAGTGTGTCAGAGTGTGTCAGAGAGTGATAGAGAGTGTCAGAGTGTGTGAGAGTGTCAGAGAGTAATAGTGAGTGTCAGAGAGTGAGAGAGAGTGTCTGAGAGTGTCAGAAAGCAATATAGAGTGTCAGAGAGTGTGAGAGTGTCAGAGAGTAATAGAGAGTGTCAGAGAGTGATAGAGAATGTCTGAGAGTGTCTGAGAGTGTCAGAGAGTGTCAGAGAGTGTCAGCGAGTGATAGAAAGTGATAGAGAGTGATAGAGTGAGTCAGAGTGTGTCAGAGAGTGATAGAGAGTGTCAGAGTTTCTGAGAGTGTCAGAGAGTGATAGAGAGTGTCAGAGAGTGAGAGAGAGTGTCTGAGAGTGTCAGAAAGCAATAGAGAGTGTCAGAGAGTGTCAGAGAGTGATAGAGCGTGTCTGAGAATGTCTGAGAGTGTCAGAGAGTGTCTGAGAGTGATAGAGAGTGTCAGAGAGTGTCTGAGAGTGTCTGAGGGTGTCTGAGGGTGTCAGAGACTGATAGAGAATGTCTGAGAGTGTCTGAGAGTGTCAGAGAGTGTCAGAGAGTGTCAGAAAGTGATAGAGAGTGACAGAGTGTGTCAGAGTGTGTCAGAGAGTGAAAGAGAGTGTCAGAGTGTGTGAGAGTGTCAGAGAGTGATAGAGTTTTTCAGAGTGTGTCGGAATGTGTCAGACAGTGATAGAGAGTGATAGAGAGTGTCAGAGAGTGATAGAGAGTGTCTGAGAGTGTCAGAGAGTGATAGAGAGTGATAGAGAGTGACAGAGAGTGTCTGAGAGTGACAGATAGTGTCTGAGAGTGTCATTGAGCGTCAGAGAGTGATAGAGAGTGTCTGAGAGTGTCAGAGAGTGTCAGAAATTGATCGAGAGAGTCTGAGAGTATCAGAGATGAAATAGAGTGTCAGAGAGTGATAGAGAGTGTCAGAGATTGTCAGAGAGTGATAGAGAGTGATAGAGAGTGTCTGAAAGAATCAGAGAGTGTCAGAGAGTGTCAGAGTGTGATAGAGAGGGTCAGAGAGTTATACAGAGTGTCTGAGAGTATCTGAAAGTGACAGAGAGTGTCTGAGTGTGTCAGGGATTGTCAGAGAGTTTCAGAGAGTGATACAGAGTTTCTGAGAGTGTCAGAGAGTGATAGAGAGTGTCAGACAGTGATAGAGAGTGTCTGAGAGTGTCAGAAAGCGATAGAGAGTGTCTGAGAATGTCTGAGAGTGTCAGAGAGTGTCTGAGAGTGATTGAGAGTGTCTGAGAGTGTCAAAGAGTGTCTGAGGGTTTCAGAGAGTGATAGAGAATGTCTGAGAGAGTCTGAGAGTGTCAGAGAGTGATAGAAAGTGATAGAGAGTGATAGAGTGTGTCAGAGAGTGATAGAGAGTGTCAGAGTGTGTGAGAGTGTCAGAGAGTAATAGAGAGTGTCAGAGAGTGAGAGAGAGTGTCTGAGAGTGTCAGAAAGCAATATAGAGTGTCAGAGAGTGTCAGCGAGTGATTGAGAGTGTCTGAGAATGTCTGAGAGTGTCAGAGAGTGGCTGAGAGTGATAGACAGTGTCTGAGAGTGTCAGAGAGTGTCTGAGGGTGTCAGAGAGTGATAGAGAATGTCTGAGAGTGTCTGAGAGTGTCAGAGAGTGTCAGAGAGTGTCAGAGAGTGTCAGCGAGTGATAGAAAGTGATAGAGAGTGATAGAGTGAGTCAGAGTGTGTCAGAGAGTGATAGAGAGTGTCAGAGTTTCTGAGAGTGTCAGAGAGTGATAGAGAGTGTCAGAGAGTGAGAGAGAGTGTCTGAGAGTGTCAGAAAGCAATAGAGATTGTCAGAGAGTGTCAGAGAGTGAAAGAGAGTGTCTGAGATTGTCTGAGAGTGTCAGAGAGTGTCTGAGAGTGATAGAGAGTGTCAGAGAGTGTCTGAGAGTGTCTGAGGGTGTCAGAGAGTGATAGAGAATGTCTGAGAGTGTCTGAGAGTGTCAGAGAGTGTCAGAGAGTGTCAGAAAGTGATAGAGAGTGACAGAGTGTGTCAGAGTGTGTCAGAGAGTGAAAAAGAGTGTCAGAGTGTGTGAGAGTGTCAGAGAGTGATAGAGTTTTTCAGAGTGTGTCGGAATGTGTCAGAGAGTGATAGAGAGTGATAGAGAGTGTCAGAGAGTGATAGAGAGTGTCTGAGAGTGTCAGAGAGTGATATAGAGTGATAGAGAGTGACAGAGAGTGTCTGAGAGTGACAGATAGTGTCTGAGAGTGTCATTGAGTGTCAGAGAGTGATAGTGTCTGAGAGTGTCTGAGAGTGTCAGAGACTTTCAGAGTGTGTCAGAGAGTGATAGAGAGTGTCTGAGAGTGTCAGTGAGTGTCAGAGAGTGATAGAGAGTGTCTGAGAGTGTCGGAGAGTGTCAGAAATTGATCGAGAGAGTCTGAGAGTTTCAGAGAGTGTCAGAGTGTGTCAGAGAGTGATAGAAAGTGATAGACAGTGATAGAGAGAGATAGAGAGTGTCTGAGTGTGTCAGAGTGTGTCAGAGAGTGTCAGATAATGTCAGAGAGTGTCAGAGAGTGTCAGAGAATTTCAGCGAATGATAAAGAGTTTTAGAGAGTGTCCGAGAGTGATAGAGAGTGTCTGAGAGTGTCTGAGAGTGTCAGAGTGAGTCAGAGTGAGTCAGAGTGTGCCAGAGTGTGAAAGAGTGTGATGGAGAGTGTCAGAGAGTTTTATAGAGTGATAGATAGTGTCAGAGAGTGATATGGAGTGATAGCGCGCGTCTGAGAGTGTCTGAGGGTGTCAGAGAGTGTCTGAGAGTGTCAGAGAGTGTCTGCCAGTGTCAGAGAGTGATGGAGAGTGAAAGAGAGTGTCATAGAGAATCTGACACTGTTAGGAGTGATAGGTAGTGTCAAAGAGGGATAGAGATTGAAAGAGAATGTCTGAGACTGTCTGAGATTATCTGAGAGTGTCAGCGAGTGTCAGAGTGTGATAGCAAGTGTCAGAGAGTGTCTGAGAGATTCAGAGAGTGATATAAAGTGTCAGAGAGTGTCTGAGAGACTCAGAGAGAGTCAGAGAGTGTCAGAGAGGGATAGAGAGTGTCCGAGAGTGTCAGAGAGTGATAGAGAGTGATAGAGTGTGATAGAGAGAGTCTTTGAGTGTCAGAGAGTGTCAGAGAGTGATAGAGAATGTCAGAGAGTGATCGAGAGTGTCTGAGAGTGTCTGTGAGTGACAGAATGTGTCAGAGAGTGATAGAGAGTGTCAGAGATTTTCAGAGTGTGTCAGAGAGTGTCGGAGAGTGTCAGAGAGTGTCAGAGAGTAACAGAGAGGGATAGAGAGAGATAGAGAGTGTCTGAGAGTGTCAGAAAGTGCCAGAGTGTGTCAGAGAGTGATAGAGAGTGATAGAGAGTGTCTGAGAGTGTCAGAGTGTGTCAGAGAGTGTCAGAGATTGATAGAGAGTGTCAGAGATTGATAGAGAGTGTCAGTGAGTGATAGAGAGTGTCTGGGAGTGTCAGAGATTGATAGAGAGTGTCTGAGAGTGATAGAAAGTGTCAGAGATTGTCAGAGTGTGTCAGAGAGTGTCAGAGAATGTCAGAGTGTGTCAGAGAGTAACAGAGAGTGATAGAGAGTGATAGAGAGTGTCAGAGAGTGTCAGAGACTGTCAGAGTGTGTCAGAGTTTGATAAAGAGAGAGAGAGAGAGTGTCTGAGAGTGTCAGAAAGTATCAGAGCGTGATAGAGAGTGATAGAAAGTGTCAGAGAGTGATAGAGAGTGTCTGAGAGTGGCAGAGAGTGATAGAGAGTGTCTGAGAGTGATAGATGGTGTCTGAGAGTGATAGAGAGTGTCTGAGAGTGTCAGAGACTGTCAGAGAGTGATAGAGAGTGTCAGAGAGTGTCTGAGTGTGTCAGTGTGTGTCAGAGAGTGTCCGAGAGTGATACAGAGTGACAGAGAGTGTCAGAGAGTGACAGAATGTGTCATAGTGTGATAGAGAGTGTCAGAGAGTGATAGAGAGTGCCAGAGAGTGTCTGAGAGTGTCTGAGAGTGCCTGAGATTGTCTGAGAGTGTCAGTGAGTGTCAGAGAGTGATAGAGAGTGTCTGAGAGTGTCAGAGAGTGTCAGAGATTGATGGAGAGAGTCTGAGAGTATCAGAGCTGAAAGAGAGTGTCAGAGAGTGATAGAGAGTGTCAGTGATTGTCAGAGAGTGATAGAGAGTGATAGAGCGTGTCTGAAAGAATCAGAGAGTGTCAGAGAGTGTCAGAGAGTGATCGAGAGAGTCAGAGAGTTATAGAGAGTGTCTCAGAGTGTCTGAAAGTGACAGAGAGTGTCTGAGAGTGTCAGTGAGTGTCAGAGAGTGTCAGAGAGTGATAGAGAGTGTCAGAGAGTGATAGAGAGTGTCAGAGTGAGTCAGAGAGTGTCAGAGAGTGTCAGAGAGTGACAGAGAGATTCAGAGAGTGATAGAGAGTGTCTGAGAGTGTCAGAGAGTGTCAGAGAGTGATAGAGATATTCAGAGAGAGTCTGAGAGTGTCAGAGAGTGATAGAGAGTGATAGAGAGTGTCTGAAAGAATCAGAGAGTGTCAGAGAGTGTCAGAGAGTGTCAGAGTGTGATAGAGAGGGTCAGAGAGTTATACAGAGTGTCTGAGAGTGTCTGAAAGTGACAGAGAGTGTCTGAGTGTGTCAGGGATTGTCAGAGAGTTTCAGAGAGTGATACAGAGTTTCTGAGAGTGTCAGAGAGTGATAGAGAGTGTCAGAGAGTGATAGAGAGTGTCTGAGAGTGTCAGAAAGCGATAGAGAGTGTCTGAGAATGTCTGAGAGTGTCAGAGAGTGTCTGAGAGTGATAGAGAGTGTCTGAGAGTGTCAGAGAGTGTCTGAGGCTTTCAGAGAGTGATAGAGAATGTCTGAGAGTGTCTGAGAGTGTCAGAGAGTGTCAGAGAGTGATAGAAAGTGATAGAGAGTGATAGAGTGTGTCAGAGTGTGTCAGAGAGTGATAGAGAGTGTCAGAGTGTGTGAGAGTGTCAGAGAGTAATAGAGAGTGTCAGAGAGTGAGAGAGAGTGTCTGAGAGTGTCAGAAAGCAATATAGAGTGTCAGAGAGTGTCAGCGAGTGATAGAGAGTGTCTGAGAATGTCTGAGAGTGTCAGAGAGTGGCTGAGAGTGATAGACAGTGTCTGAGAGTGTCAGAGAGTGTCTGAGGGTGTCAGAGAGTGATAGAGAATGTCTGAGAGTGTCTGAGAGTGTCAGAGAGTGTCAGCGAGTGATAGAAAGTGATAGAGAGTGATAGAGTGAGTCAGAGTGTGTCAGAGAGTGATAGAGAGTGTCAGAGTTTCTGAGAGTGTCAGAGAGTGATAGAGAGTGTCAGAGAGTGAGAGAGAGTGTCTGAGAGTGTCAGAAAGCAATAGAGAGTGTCAGAGAGTGTCAGAGAGTGATAGAGAGTGTCTGAGAACGTCTGAGAGTGTCAGAGAGTGTCTGAGAGTGATAGAGAGTGTCAGAGAGTGTCTGATAGTGTCTGAGGGTGTCAGAGAGTGATAGAGAATGTCTGATAGTGTCTGAGAGTGTCAGAGAGTGTCAGAGAGTGTCAGAAAGTGATAGAGAGTGACAGAGTTTGTCAGAGTGTGTCAGAGAGTGAAAGAGAGTGTCAGAGTGTGTGAGAGTGTCAGAGAGTGATAGAGTTTTTCAGAGTGTGTCGGAATGTGTCAGAGAGTGATAGAGAGTGTTAGAGAGTGTCTGAAAGAGTCAGAGAGTGTCAGAGAGTGTCAGAGAGTGTCAGAGTGTGATAGAGAGGGTCAGAGAGTTATACAGAGTGTCTGAGAGTGTCTGAAAGTGACAGAGAGTGTCTGAGTGTGTCAGGGATTGTCAGAGAGTTTCAGAGAGTGATACAGAGTTTCTGAGAGTGTCAGAGAGTGATAGAGAGTGTCAGAGAGTGATAGAGAGTGTCTGAGAGTGTCAGAAAGCGATAGAGAGTGTCTGAGAATGTCTGAGAGTGTCAGAGAGTGTCTGAGAGTGATAGAGAGTGTCTGAGAGTGTCAGAGAGTGTCTGAGGCTTTCAGAGAGTGATAGAGAATGTCTGAGAGTGTCTGAGAGTGTCAGAGAGTGTCAGAGAGTGATAGAAAGTGATAGAGAGTGATAGAGTGTGTCAGAGTGTGTCAGAGAGTGATAGAGAGTGTCAGAGTGTGTGAGAGTGTCAGAGAGTAATAGAGAGTGTCAGAGAGTGAGAGAGAGTGTCTGAGAGTGTCAGAAAGCAATATAGAGTGTCAGAGAGTGTCAGCGAGTGATAGAGAGTGTCTGAGAATGTCTGAGAGTGTCAGAGAGTGGCTGAGAGTGATAGACAGTGTCTGAGAGTGTCAGAGAGTGTCTGAGGGTGTCAGAGAGTGATAGAGAATGTCTGAGAGTGTCTGAGAGTGTCAGAGAGTGTCAGCGAGTGATAGAAAGTGATAGAGAGTGATAGAGTGAGTCAGAGTGTGTCAGAGAGTGATAGAGAGTGTCAGAGTTTCTGAGAGTGTCAGAGAGTGATAGAGAGTGTCAGAGAGTGAGAGAGAGTGTCTGAGAGTGTCAGAAAGCAATAGAGAGTGTCAGAGAGTG
Organism: Heterodontus francisci; assembly: GCF_036365525.1. NCBI lineage: Eukaryota > Metazoa > Chordata > Chondrichthyes > Heterodontiformes > Heterodontidae > Heterodontus > Heterodontus francisci. Next base: position 31,862,078 of record NC_090421.1, read on the forward strand.
TCAGAGAGTGATAGAGAGTGTCTGAGAACGTCTGAGAGTGTCAGAGAGTGTCTGAGAGTGATAGAGAGTGTCAGAGAGTGTCTGATAGTGTCTGAGGGTGTCAGAGAGTGATAGAGAATGTCTGAGAGTGTCTGAGAGTGTCAGAGAGTGTCAGAGAGTGTCAGAGAGTGTCAGAAAGTGATAGAGAGTGACAGAGTGTGTCAGAGTGTGTCAGAGAGTGAAAGAGAGTGTCAGAGTGTGTGAGAGTGTCAGAGAGTGATAGAGTTTTTCAGAGTGTGTCGGAATGTGTCAGAGAGTGATAGAGAGTGATAGAGAGTGTCAGAGAGTGATAGAGAGTGTCTGAGAGTGTCAGAGAGTGATAGAGAGTGATAGAGAGTGACAGAGAATGTCTGAGAGTGACAGATAGTGTCTGAGAGTGTCATTGAGCGTCAGAGAGTGATAGAGAGTGTCTGAGAGTGTCTGAGAGTGTCAGAGACTTTCAGATTGTGTCAGAGAGAGATAGAGAGTGATAGAGAGTGTCTGGGGGTGTCAGAGAGTGTCAGAGTTAGTCAGAGAGTGATAGACAATGTCAGAGAGTGTCATAGAGTGATAGAGATTGTCTGAGAGTGTCAGATAGTGATAGAGAGTGTCAAATTGTTTCAGAGAGTGTCAGAGAGTGATAGAGAGTGTCAGAGAGTGATAGAGAGTATCAGAGAGTGATGGAGAGTTTCTGAGAGTGTCAGAGAGTGATCGAGAGTGTCAGAGAGTGATAGAGAGGGTCTGAGAGTGTCAGAAAGCGATAGAGAGTGACAGAGAGTGTCCGAGAGTGTCAGACACAGTCAGAGTGTGTCAGAGAGTGATAGAGAGTGATAGAGAGTGTCTGGGGGTGTCAGAGAGTGTCAGAGTTAGTCAGAGAGTGATAGACAATGTCAGAGAGTGTCATAGAGTGATAGAGATTGTCTGAGAGTGTCAGATAGTGATAGAGAGTGTCAAATTGTTTCAGAGAGTGTCAGAGAGTGATAGAGAGTGTCAGAGAGTGATAGAGAGTGATAGAGAGTGTCTGAAAGAGTCAGAGAGTGTCAGAGAGTGTGAGAGAGTATCAGAGAGTGATGGAGAGTATCTGAGAGTGTCAGAGAGTGATCGAGAGTGTCAGAGAGTGATAGAGAGGGTCTGAGAGTGTCAGAAAGCGATAGAGAGTGACAGAGAGGGTCAGAGAGTGTCAGAGTGTGATAGAGAGTGTCTGAGAATGTCTGAGAGTGTCAGAGAGGGTCTGAGAGTGATAGAGAGTGTCTGAGAGTGTCAGAGAGTGTCTGAGGGTGTCAGAGAGTGATAGAGAATGTCTGAGAGTGTCTGAGAGTGTCAACGAGTGTCAGAGAGTGATAGAAAGTGATAGAGAGTGATGGAGTGTGTCAGAGTGTGTCAGAGAGTGACAGAGAGTGTCCGAGTATGTGAGAGTGTCAGAGAGAGATAGAGAGTTTCAGAATGAGTCAGAGTGTGTCAGAGAGTGATAGAGAGTGACAGAGAGTGACAGAGAGTGTCAGAGAGTGTCTGAGAGTGATAGAGAGTGTCTGAGAGTGTCAGAGAGTGTCTGAGGGTGTCAGAGAGTGATAGAGAATGCCTGAGAGTGTCATAGAGTGTCTGAGAGTGATAGAGAGTGTCTGAGAGTGTCAGAGAGTGATAGAGAGTTTCAGATTGTGTCTGAAAGTGTCAGAGAGTGATAGAGAGTGACAGCGAGTGTCTGAGAGTGACAGAGAGTGTCTGAGAGTGTCATTGAGTGCCAGAGAGTGATAGAGAGTATTTGAGAGTGTCAGAGACTTTCAGACTGTGTCAGAGAGAGATAGAGAGTGATAGAGAGTGTCTGGGGGTGCCAGAGAGTGTCAGAGTTAGTCAGAGAGTGATAGAGAGTATCAGAGAGTGACTGAGAGTGTCAGAGAGTGATAGTGAGTTTCAGAGTGTGTCAGAGTGTGTCAGAGAGTGATAGGGTGTGTCAGAGAGTGATAGAGAGTGATAGAGAGTGTCTGAGAGTGACAGAGAGTGTCCGAGAGTGTCATTGAGTGTCAGCGTGTGATAGAGAGTGTCTGAGAGTGTCAGAGAGTGTCAGAGAGTGATAGAGAGTGATAGAGAGTGATAGAGAGTGTCTGGGGGTGCCAGAGAGTGTCTGAGGGTGTCAGAGAGTGTCAGAGAGTGAAACAGAGTGACAGACAGTGTCTGAGAGTGTCAGAGAGTGTCTGAGGGTGTCAGAGAGTGATAGAGAATGTCTGAGAGTGTCTGAGAGTGTCAGAGAGTGTCAGAGAGTGCTGGAAAGTGATAGAGAGTGATAGAGTGTGTCAGAGAGTGATAGAGAGTTTCAGATTGTGTCAGAGAGTGATAGAGAGTGATAGAGAGTGATAGAGAGTGTCAGAGACTGATAGAGAGTGTCTGAGAGTGTCAGAGAGTGTGAGAGTGTCAGAGAGTGATAGAGAGTTTCAGATTGTGTCAGAGAGTGATAGAGAGTGATAGAGAGTGATGGAGAGTGTCAGAGACTGATAGAGAGTGTCTGAGAGTGTCAGAGAGTGATAGAGAGTGATAGAGAGTGATAGAGAGTGTCAGAGACTGATAGAGAGTGTCTGAGAGTGTCAGAGAGTGTGAGAGTGTCAGAGACTGATAGAGAGTTTCAGATTGTGTCAGAGAGTGATAGAGAGTGATATACAGTGATAGAGAGTGATAGAGAGTGTCAGAGACTGATAGAGAGTGTCTGAGAGTGTCAGAGAGTGATAGAGAGTGATAGAGAGTGACAGCGAGTGTCTGAGAGTGACAGAGTGTGTCTGAGAGTGTCATTGAGTGTCAGAGAGTGATAGAGAGTATCTGAGAGTGTCAGAGACTTTCAGAGTGTGTCAGAGAGAGATAGAGAGTGATAGAGAGTGATAGTGAGTTTCAGAGTGTGTCAGAGTGTGTCAGAGAGTGATAGAGAGTGATAGAGTGTGTCAGAGAGTGATAGAGAGTGTCTGAGAGTGTCAGAGAGTGATAGAGAGTGATAGAGAGTGTCTGAGAGTGACAGAGAGTGTCTGAGAGTGTCATTGAGTGTCAGAGAGTGATAGAGAGTGTCTGAGAGTGTCTGAGAGTGTCAGAGACTTTCAGAGTGTGTCAGAGAGTGATAGAGAGTGATAGAGAGTGTCTGAGAGTGTCAGAGAGTGTCAGAGTTAGTCAGAGAGTGATAGACAATGTCAGAGAGTGTCAAAGAGTGATAGAGATTGTCTGAGAGTGTCAGATAGTCATAGAGAGTGTCAAATTGTTTCAGAGAGTTTCAGAGTGTGTCAGAGTGTGTCAGAGAGTGATAGAGAGTGATAGAGTGTGTCAGAGAGTGATAGAGAGTGTCTGAGAGTGTCAGAGAGTGATAGGGAGTGATAGAAAGTGTCTGAAAGCGTCAGAGAGTGTCAGAGAGTGTCAGAGAGTGTCAGAGAGTGATAGAGAGAGATAGCGAGTGTCAGAGAGTTTCTGAGAGTGTCAGAGAGTGATAGAGAGTGTCAGAGAGTGATAGAGAGTGTCTGAGAGTGTCAGAAAGCGATAGAGAGTGTCTGAGAATGTCTGAGAGTGTCAGAGAGTGTCTGAGAGTGATAGAGAGTGTCTGAGAGTGTCAGAGAGTGTCTGAGGGTTTCAGAGAGTGATAGAGAATGTCTGAGAGTGTCTGAGAGTGTCAGAGATTGTCAGAGAGTGATAGAAAGTGAAAGAGAGGGATAGAGTGTGTCAGAAGGTGTCAGAGAGTGATAGAGAGTGTCAGAGTGTGTGAGAGTGTCAGAGAGTAATAGAGAGTGTCAGAGAGTGAGAGAGAGTGTCTGAGAGTGTCAGAAAGCAATATAGAGTGTCAGAGAGTGTCAGAGAGTGATAGAGAGTGTCTGAGAATGTCTGAGAGTGTCAGAGAGTGGCTGAGAGTGATAGAGAGTGTGAGAGTGTCAGAGAGTGTCAGAGAGTGATAGAGAATGTCTGAGAGTGTCTGAGAGTGTCAGAGAGTGTCAGAGAGTGTCAGCGAGTGATAGAAAGTGATAGAGAGTGATAGAGTGAGTCAGAGTGTGTCAGAGAGTGATAGAGAGTGTCAGAGTTTCTGAGAGTGTCAGAGAGTGATAGAGAGTGTCAGAGAGTGAGAGAGAGTGTCTGAGAGTGTCAGAAAGCAATAGAGAGTGTCAGAGAGTGTCAGAGAGTGATGGAGAGTGTCTGAGAATGTCTGAGAGTGTCAGAGAGTGTCTGAGAGTGATAGAGAGTGTCTGAGAGTTTCTGAGAGTGTCAGAGAATTTCAGATTGTGTCAGAGAGAGATAGAGAGTGATAGAGAGTGTCTGGGGGTGTCAGAGAGTGTCAGAGTTAGTCAGAGAGTGATAGACAATGTCAGAGAGTGTCATAGAGTGATAGAGATTGTCTGAGAGTGTCAGATAGTGATAGAGAGTGTCAAATTGTTTCAGAGAGTGTCAGAGAGTGATAGAGAGTGTCAGAGAGTGACAGAGAGTGATAGAGAGTGTCTGAAAGAGTCAGAGAGTGTCAGAGAGTGTCCGAGAGTGTCAGAGAGTATCAGAGAGTGATGGAGAGTTTCTCAGAGTGTCAGAGAGTGATCGAGAGTGTCAGAGAGTGATAGAGAGCGTCTGAGAGTGTCAGAAAGCGATAGAGAGTGACAGAGAGGGTCAGAGAGTGATAGAGAGTGACAGAGAGTGTCTGAGAGTGATAGAGAGTGTCTGAGAATGTCTGAGAGTGTCAGAGAGTGTCTGAGAGTGATAGAGAGTGTCTGAGAGTGATAGAAAGTGATAGAGAGTGATAGAGAGTGACAGCGAGTGTCTGAGAGTGACAGAGAGTGTCTGAGAGTGTCATTGAGTGTCAGAGAGTGATAGAGAGCATCTGAGAGTGTCTGAGAGTGTCAGAGACTTTCAGAGTGTGTCAGTGAGAGATAGAGAGTGATAGAGAGTGTCTGGGGGTGCAGAGAGTGTCTGAGGGTGTCAGAGAGTGTCAGAGAGTGAAACAGAGTGATAGAGAGTGTCTGAGAGTGTCAGAGAGTGTCTGAGGGTGTCAGAGAGTGATAGAGAATGTCTGAGAGTGTCTGAGATTGTCAGAGAGTGTCAGAGAGTGCGAGAAAGTGATAGAGAGTGATAGAGTGTGTCAGAGAGTGATAGAGAGTTTCAGATTGTGTCAGAGAGTGATAGAGAGTGATAGAGAGTGATAGAGAGTGTCAGGGACTGATAGAGAGTGTCTGAGAGTGTCAGAGAGTGTGAGAGTGTCAGAGAGTGATAGAGAGTGACAGCGAGTGTCTGAGAGTGACAGAGAGTGTCTGAGAGTGTCATTGAGTGCCAGAGAGTGATAGAGAGTATCTGAGAGTGTCAGAGACTTTCAGAGTGTGTCAGAGAGAGATAGAGAGTGATAGAGAGTGTCTGGGGGTGCCAGAGAGTGTCAGAGTTAGTCAGAGAGTGATAGAGAGTATCAGAGAGTGACTGAGAGTGTCAGAGAGTGATAGTGAGTTTCAGAGTGTGTCAGAGAGTGATAGGGTGTGTCAGAGAGTGATAGAGAGTGATAGAGAGTGATAGAGAGTGTCTGAGAGTGACAGAGAGTGTCCGAGAGTGTCATTGAGTGTCAGAGAGTGATAGAGAGTGTCTGAGAGTGTCTGAGAGTGTCAGAGAGTGATAGAGAGTGATAGAGAGTGATAGAGAGTGTCTGAGAGTGACAGAGAGTGTCCGAGAGTGTCATTGAGTGTCAGAGAGTGATAGAGAGTGTCTGAGAGTGTCTGAGAGTGACAGAGAGTGTCCGAGAGTGTCATTGAGTGTCAGAGAGTGATAGAGAGTGTCTGAGAGTGTCTGAGAGTGTCAGAGAGTGATAGAGAGTGATAGAGAGTGATAGAGAGTGTCTGAGAGTGACAGAGAGTGTCCGAGAGTGTCATTGAGTGTCAGAGAGTGATGGAGAGTTTCTGAGAGTGTCAGAGAGTGATCGAGAGTGTCAGAGAGTGATAGAGAGCGTCTGAGAGTGTCAGAAAGCAATATAGAGTGTCAGAGAGTGTCAGAGAGTGATAGAGAGTGTCTGAGAGTGTCAGAGAGTGTCTGAGGGTGTCAGAGAGTGATAGAGAATGTCTGAGAGTGTCTGAGAGTGTCAGAGAGTGTCAGAGAGTGAGAGAGAGTGTCAGAAAGCAATAGAGAGTGTCAGAGAGTGATAGAGAGTGTCTGAGAATGTCTGAGAGTGTCAGAGAGTGTCTGAGAATGATAGAGAGTGTCAGAGAGTGTCTGAGAGTGTCTGAGAGTGTCAGAGAGTGTCAGAAAGTGATAGAGAGTGACAGAGTGTGTCAGAGTGTGTCAGAGTATGAAAGAGAGTGTCAGAGTCTGTGAGAGAGTCAGAGAGTGATATAGTTTTTCAGAGTGTGTCAGAATGTGTCAGAGAGTGATAGAGAGTGATAGAGAGTGTCAGAGAGTGATAGAGAGTGTTTGAGAGTGTCAGAGAGTGATAGAGAGTGATAGAGAGTGACAGAGAGTGTCTGAGAGTGACAGATAGTGTCTGAGTGTGTCATTGAGCGTCAGAGAGTGATAGAGAGTGTCTGAGAGTGTCTGAGAGTGTCAGAGAGTGTCAGAGACTTTCAGATTGTGTCAGAGAGAGATAGAGAGTGATAGAGAGTGTCTGGGGGTGTCAGAGAGTGTCAGAGTTAGTCAGAGAGTGATATACAATGTCAGAGAGTGTCATAGAGTGATAGAGATTGTCTGAGAGTGTCAGATCGTGATAGAGAGTGTCAAATTGTTTCAGAGAGTGTCAGTGAGTGATAGAGAGTGTCAGAGAGTGACAGAGAGTGATAGAGAGTGTCTGTAAGAGTCAGAGAGTGTCAGAGAGTGTCCGAGAGTGTCAGAGAGTATCAGAGAGTGATGGAGAGTTTCTGAGAGTGTCAGAGAGTGATCGAGAGTGTCAGAGAGTGATAGAGAGCGTCTGAGAGTGTCAGAAAGCGATAGAGAGTGACAGAGAGGGTCAGAGAGTGTCAGAGTGTGATAGAGAGTGTCTGAGAATGTCTGAGAGTGTCAGAGAGTGTCTGAGAGTGATAGAGAGTGTCTGAGAGTGTCAGAGAGTGTCTGAGGGTGTCAGAGAGTAATAGAGAATGTCTGAGAGTGTCTGAGAGTGTCAAAGAGTGTCAGAGAGTGATAGAAAGTGATAGAGAGTGATGGAGTGTGTCAGAGTGTGTCAGAGAGTGATGGAGAGTGTCCGAGTGTGTGAGAGTGTCAGAGAGAGATAGAGAGTTTCAGAGTGAGTCAGAGTGTGTCAGAGAGTGATAGAGAGTGATAGAGAGTGATAGAGAGTGTCAGAGAGTGACAGAGAGTGTCTGAGAGTGTCAGAGAGTGATAGAGAGTGATAGAGAGCGACAGAGAGTGTCTGAGAGTGACAGAGAGTGTCTGAGAGTGTCATTGAGTGTCAGAGAGTGATAGAGAGTGATAGAGAGTGATAGAGAGTGTCAGAGAGTGAAAAAGAGTGTCTGAGTGTGTCAGAGAGTGATAGAGAGTGTCAGAGAGTGAAAAAGAGTGTCTGATAGTGTCAGAGACTTTCAGAGTGTGTCAGAGAGAGATAGAGAGTGATAGAGTGTGTCTGGGGGTGTCAGAGAGTGTCAGAGTTAGTCAGAGAGTGATAGACAATGTCAGAGTGTGTCATGGAGTGATAGAGATTGTCTGAGAGTTATAGATAGTGATAGAGAGTGTCAAATTGTTTCAGAGAGTGTCAGAGAGTGATAGAGAGTGTCAGAGAGTGTCAGAGAGTGATAGAGAGTGATAGAGAGTGTCTGAAAGAATCAGAGAGTGTCAGAGAGTGTCAGAGAGTGTCAGAGAGTGTCAGAGAGTATCAGAGAGTGATAGAGAGAGATAGCGAGTGTCAGAGAGTGTCTGAGAGTGTCAGAGAATGTCAGAGAGTGTCAGAGGGCGATAGAGAGTGTCTGACAGTGTCAGAGGATGAAAGAGAATGTCAGAGAGTGTGAGAGAGTGTCAGAAAGTCATAGAGTGTTTCTGAGAGTGTCAGAGAGTGATAGAGAATGTCAGAGAGTGATAGAGAGTGTCTGAGAGTGTCAGAATGCGATAGAGAATGTCTGAGAGTGTCAGAGAGTGTCTGAGAGTGATATAGAGTGTCTGAGAGTGTCAGAGAGTGTCTGAGGGTGTCAGAGAGTGATAGAGAATGTCTGAGAGTGTCTGAGATTGTCAGAGATTGGCAGAGAGTGATAGAAAGTGATAGAGAGTGATAGAGTGTGTCAGAGTGTGTCAGAGAGTGATAGAGAGTGTCAGAGTGTGTGAGAGTGTCAGAGAGTAATTGAGAGTTTCAGTGTGTGTCAGAGTGTGTCAGAGAGTGATAGAGAGTGATAGAGAGTGATAGAGAGTGTCAGAGAGTGAAAAAGAGTGTCTGAGTGTGTCAGAGAGTGATATAGAGTGACAGAGAGTGTCTGAGAGTGACAGAGAGTGTCTGAGAGTGTCATTGAGTGTCAGAGAGTGATAGAGAGTGTCTGAGAGTGTCTGAGAGTGTCAGAGACTTTCAGAGTGTGTCAGAGAGAGATAGAGAGTGATAGAGAGAGTCTGGGGTTTCAGAGAGTGTCAGAGTTAGTCAGAGAGTGATAGACAATGTCAGAGAGTGTCATAGAGTGATAGAGATTGTCTGAGAGTGTCAGATCGTGATGGAGAGTGTCAAATTGTTTCAGAGAGTTTCAGAGAGTGATAGAGAGTTTCAGAGAGTGTCAGAGAGTATCAGAGAGTGATAGAGAGAGATAGCGAGTGTCAGAGAGTGTCTGACAGTGTCAGAGGATGAAAGAGAATGTCAGAGAGTGTGAGAGACTGTCAGAGAGTGATAGAGAGTTTCTGAGAATGTCAGAGAGCGATAAAGAGTGTCAGAGATTGATAGAGAGTGTCTGAGAGTGTCAGAATGCAATAGAGAGTGTCAGAGAGTGTCAGAGAGTATCAGAGAGAGATAGAGAGAGATAGCGAGTGTCAGAGAGTGTCTGAGAGTGTCAGGGATTGTCAGAGAGTGTCAGGGAGTGATAGAGAGTGTCAGAGAGTGATAGAGAGTGTCTGAGAGTGTCAGAAAGCGATAGAGAGTGTCTGAGAATGTCTGAGAGTGTCAGAGAGTGTCTGAGAGTGATAGAGAGTGTCTGAGAGTGTCAGAGAGTGTCTGAGGGTTTCAGAGAGTGATAGAGAATGTCTGAGAGTGTCAGAGAGTGTCAGAGAGTGATAGAAAGTGAAAGAGAGTGATAGAGAGTGTCAGAGTGTGTCAGAGAGTGTCAGAGAGTGATAGAGAGTGTCAGAGAGTGTCAGAGAGTGATAGAGAGTGATAGAGAGTGTCTGAAAGAGTCAGAGAGTGTCAGAGAGTGTCAGAGAGTGTCAGAGAGTATCAGAGAGTGATAGAGAGAGATAGCGAGTGTCAGAGAGTGTCTGAGAGTGTCAGGGATTGTCAGAGAGTGTCAGGGAGTGATAGAGAGTTTCTGAGAGTGTCAGAGAGTGATAGAGAGTGTCAGAGAGTGATAGAGAGTGTCTGAGAGTGTCAGAAGGCGATAGAGAGTGTCTGAGAATGTCTGAGAGTGTGAGAGAGTGTCAGAGAGTGTCAGAGATTGATAGAATTAGAATATTACAGCGCAGTACAGGCCCTTCGGCCCTCGATGTTGCGCCGATCATCTGACCTACACTATTCCATTTACATCCATATGTCTATCCAATGACCACTTAAATGCCCTTAAAGTTGGCGAGTCTACTACTGTTGCAGGCAGGGCGTTCCACGCCCCTACTACTCTCTGCGTAAAGGAACTACCTCTGACATCTGTCCTATATCTTTCACCCCTCAACTTAAAGCTATGTCCCCTCGTGTTTGCCATCCTCATCCGAGGAAAAAGACTCTCACTATCCACCCTATCTAACCCTCTGATTATCTTGTATGTCTCTATTAAGTCACCTCTCCTCCTCCTTCTCTCCAACGAAAACAACCCCAAGTCCCTCAGCCTTTCCTCGTAAGACCTTCCTTCCATACCAGGCAACATCCTAGTAAATCTCCTCTGCACCCTTTCCAAAGCTTCGACATCCTTCCTATAATGCGGTGACCAGAACTGCACGCAATACTCCAGGTGCGGCCTCACCAGAGTTTTGTACAGCTGCATCATGACCCCGTGGCTCTGAAACTCGATCCCCCTACTAATAAAGGCTAACACACCATATGCCTTCTTAACAGCCCTATTAACCTGGGTAGCAACTTTCAGGGATTTATGTACCTGGATACCAAGATCTCTCTGTTCATCTACACTACCAAGAATCTTCCCATTAGCCCAGTACTCTGCATTGCTGTTACTCCTTCCAAAGTGAATCACCTCACACTTCTCCGCATTAAAGTCCATTTGCCATCTCTCAGCCCAGCTCTGCAGCCTATCTATGTCCCTCTGTACCCTACAACACCCTTCGACACTATCCACAACTCCACCGACCTTCGTGTCATCCGCAAATTTACTAACCCACCCTTCTACACCCTCATCCAGGTCGTTTATAAACAGCAGTGGCCCCAAAACAGAACCTTGCGGTACACCACTAGTAACTAAACTCCAGGATGAACATTTGCCATCAACCACCACCCTCTGTCTTCTTTCAGCTAGCCAATTTCTGATCCAAAGCTCTAAATCACCTTCAACCCCATACTTGCGTATTTTCTGCAATAGCCTACCGTGGGGAACGTTATCAAACGCCTTACTGAAATCCATATACACCACATCCACGGCTTTACCCTCATCCACCTGTTTGGTCACCTTCTCGAAAAACTCAATAAGGTTTGTGAGGCACGACCTACCTTTCACAAAACCGTCTGAGAGTGTCAGAGAGTGTGAGAGTGTCAGAGAGTGATAGAGAGTTTCAGATTGTGTCAGAGAGTGATAGAGAGTGATGGAGAGTGTCAGAGACTGACAGAGAGTGTCTGAGAGTGTCAGAGAGTAATAGAGAGTGACAGCGAGTGTCTGAGAGTGACAGAGAGTGTCTGAGAGTGTCATTGAGTGTCAGAGAGTGATAGAGAGTATCTGAGAGTGTCAGAGACTTTCAGAGTGTGTCAGAGAGAGATAGAGAGTGATAGAGAGTGTCTGGGGGTGCCAGAGAGTGTCAGAGTTAGTCAGAGAGTGATAGAGAGTATCAGAGAGTGACTGAGAGTGTCAGAGAGTGATAGTGAGTTTCAGAGTGTGTCAGAGTGTGTCAGAGAGTGATAGAGTGTGTCAGAGAGTGATAGAGAGTGATAGAGAGTGATAGAGAGTGTCTGAGAGTGACAGAGATGTGTCCGAGAGTGTCATTGAGTGTCAGAGAGTGATAGAGAGTGTCTGAGAGTGATAGAGAGTGTCTGAGAGTGTCTGAGAGTGTCAGAGAGTGATAGAGAGTGATAGAGAGTGATAGAGAGTGTCTGAGAGTGACAGAGAGTGTCCGAGAGTGTCATTGAGTGTCAGAGAGTGATAGAGAGTGTCTGAGAGTGTCAGAGACTTTCAGAGTGTGTCAGAGAGTGATAGAGAGTGATAGAGAGTGTCTGGGGGTGTCAGAGAGTGTCAGAGTTAGTCAGAGAGTGATAGACAATGTCAGAGAGTGTCAAAGAGTGATAGAGATTGTCTGAGAGTGTCAGATAGTGATAGAGAGTGTCAAATTGTTTCAGAGAGTTATAGAGAGTGTCAGAGTGTGTGAGAGTGATAGAGAGTGTCAGAGTGTGTCAGAGAGTGTCAGAGATTGATTGAGAGTGTCAGAGAGTGTCAGAGAGTGATAGAGAGTGATAGAGAGTGTCTGAAAGAGTCAGAGAGTGTCAGAGAGTGTCAGAGAGTGTCAGAGAGTATCAGAGAGTATCAGAGAGTGATAGAGAGAGATAGCGAGTGTCAGAGAGTGTCTGAGAGTGTCAGGGGTTGTCAGAGAGTGTCAGGGAGTGATAGAGAGTTTCTGAGAGTGTCAGAGAGTGATAGAGAGTGTCAGAGAGTGTTAGAGAGTGTCTGAGAGTTTCAGAAAGCGATAGAGAGTGTCTGAGAATGTCTGAGAGTGTCAGAGAGTGTCAGAGAGTGTCAGAGATTGATAGAAAGTGAAAGAGAGTGATAGAGTGTGTCAGAGTGTGTCGGAGAGTGATAGAGAGTGTCAGAGTGTGTGAGAGTGTCAGAGAGTAATAGAGAGTGTCAGAGAGTGAGAGAGAGTGTCTGAGAGTGTCAGAAAGCAATATAGAGTGTCAGAGAGTGTCAGAGAGTGATAGAGAGTGTCTGAGAATGTCTGAGAGTGTCTGAGAGTGTCAGAGAGTGTCAGAGAGTGTCAGCGAGTGATAGAAAGTGATAGAGAGTGATAGAGTGAGTCAGAGTGTGTCAGAGAGTGATAGAGAGTGTCAGAGTTTCTGAGAGTGTCAGAGAGTGATAGAGAGTGTCAGAGAGTGAGAGAGAGTGTCTGAGAGTGTCAGAGAGTGTCTGAGGGTGTCAGAGAGTAATAGAGAATGTCTGAGAGTGTCTGAGAGTGTCAAAGAGTGTCAGAGAGTGATAGAAAGTGATAGAGAGTGATGGAGTGTGTCAGAGAGTGTCAGAGAGTGATGGAGAGTGTCCGAGTGTGTGAGAGTGTCAGAGAGAGATAGAGAGTTTCAGAGTGAGTCAGAGTGTGTCAGAGAGTGATAGAGAGTGATAGAGAGTGATAGAGAGTGTCAGAGAGTGATAGAGAGTGTCTGAGAGTGTCAGAGAGTGATAGAGAGTGATAGAGAGCGTCAGAGAGTGTCTGAGAGTGACAGAGAGTGTCTGAGAGTGTCATTGAGTGTCAGAGAGTGATAGAGAGTGATAGAGAGTGTCAGAGAGTGAAAAAGAGTGTCTGAGTGTGTCAGAGAGTGATAGAGAGTGTCAGAGAGTGAAAAAGAGTGTCTGATAGTGTCAGAGACTTTCAGAGTGTGTCAGAGAGAGATAGAGAGTGATAGAGTGTGTCTGGGGGTGTCAGAGAGTGTCAGAGTTAGTCAGAGAGTGATAGACAATGTCAGAGTGTGTCATGGAGTGATAGAGATTGTCTGAGAGTGTCAGATAGTGATAGAGAGTGTCAAATTGTTTCAGAGAGTGTCAGAGAGTGATAGAGAGTGTCAGAGAGTGTCAGAGAGTGATAGAGAGTGTCTGAAAGAATCAGAGAGTGTCAGAGAGTGTCAGAGAGTATCAGAGAGTGATAGAGAGAGATAGCGAGTGTCAGAGAGTGTCTGAGAGTGTCAGAGATTGTCAGAGAGTGTCAGAGGGCGATAGAGAGTGTCTGACAGTGTCAGAGGATGAAAGAGAATGTCAGAGAGTGTGAGAGAGTGTCAGAGAGTCATAGAGTGTTTCTGAGAGTGTCAGAGAGTGATAGAGAGTGTCAGAGAGTGATAGAGAGTGTCTGAGAGTGTCAGAAAGCGATAGAGAGTGACAGAGAGTGTCAGAGAGTGTCTGAGAGTGATAGAGAGTGTCTGAGAGTGTCAGAGAGTGTCAGAGAGTGTCTGAGTGTGTCAGAGAGTGATAGAGAATGTCTGAGAGTGTCAGAGAGTGTCTGAGAGTGATAGAGAGTGTCTGAGAGTGTCAGAGAGTGTCTGAGGGTGTCAGAGAGTGATAGAGAATGTCTGAGAGTGTCTGAGAGTGTCAGAGATTGGCAGAGAGTGATAGAAAGTGATAGAGAGTGATAGAGTGTGTCAGAGTGTGTCAGAGAGTGATAGAGAGTGTCAGAGTGTGTGAGAGTGTCAGAGAGTAATTGAGAGTTTCAGAGTGTGTCAGAGTGTGTCAGAGAGTGATAGAGAGTGATAGAGAGTGATAGAGAGTGTCAGAGAGTGAAAAAGAGTGTCTGAGTGTGTCAGAGAGTGATAGAGAGTGATAGAGAGTGACAGAGAGTGTCTGAGAGTGACAGATAGAGTCTGAGAGTGTCATTGAGCGTCAGAGAGTGATAGAGAGTGTCTGAGAGTGTCAGAGTCTTTCAGATTGTGTCAGAGAGAGATAGAGAGTGTTAGAGAGAGTCTGGGGTTTTAGAGAGTGTCAGAGTTAGTCAGAGAGTGATAGACAATGTCAGAGAGTGTCATAGAGTGATAGAGATTGTCTGAGAGTGTCAGATCGTGATGGAGAGTGTCAAATTGTTTCAGAGAGTGTCAGAGAGTGATAGAGAGTTTCAGAGAGTGTCAGAGAGTATCAGAGAGTGATAGAGAGAGATAGCGAGTGTCAGAGAGTGTCTGACAGTGTCAGAGGATGAAAGAGAATGTCAGAGAGTGTGAGAGACTGTCAGAGAGTGATAGAGAGTTTCTGAGAATGTCAGAGAGCGATAAAGAGTGTCAGAGATTGATAGAGAGTGTCTGAGAGTGTCAGAATGCAATAGAGAGTGTCAGAGAGTGTCAGAGAGTATCAGAGAGTGATAGAGAGAGATAGCGAGTGTCAGAGAGTGTCTGAGAGTGTCAGGGATTGTCAGAGAGTGTCAGGGAGTGATAGAGAGTTTCTGAGAGTGTCAGAGAGTGATAGAGAGTGTCAGAGAGTGATAGAGAGTGTCTGAGAGTGTCAGAAAGCGATAGAGAGTGTCTGAGAATGTCTGAGAGTGTCAGAGAGTGTCTGAGAGTGATAGAGAGTGTCTGAGAGTGTCAGAGAGTGTCTGAGGGTTTCAGAGAGTGATAGAGAATGTCTGAGAGTGTCTGAGAGTGTCAGAGAGTGTCAGAGAGTGATAGAAAGTGAAGGAGAGTGATTGAGTGTGTCAGAAGGTGTTAGAGAGTGATAGAGAGTGTCAGAGTGTGTGAGAGTGTCAGAGAGTAATAGAGAGTGTCAGAGAGTGAGAGAGAGTGTCTGAGAGTGTCAGAAAGCAATATAGAGTGTCAGAGAGTGTCAGAGAGTGATAGAGAGTGTCTGAGAATGTCTGATAGTGTCAGAGAGTGGCTGAGAGTGATAGAGAGTGTGAGAGTGTCAGAGAGTGTCAGAGAGTGATAGAGAATGTCTGAGAGTGTCTGAGAGTGTCAGAGAGTGTCAGAGAGTGTCAGCGAGTGATAGAAAGTGATAGAGAGTGATAGAGTGAGTCAGAGTGTGTCAGAGAGTGATAGAGAGTGTCAGAGTTTCTGAGAGTGTCAGAGAGTGATAGAGAGTGTCAGAGAGTGAGAGAGAGTGTCTGAGAGTGTCAGAAAGCAATAGAGAGTGTCAGAGAGTGTCAGAGAGTGATGGAGAGTGTCTGAGAATGTCTGAGAGTGTCAGAGAGTGTCTGAGAGTGATAGAGAGTGTCAGAGAGTGTCTGAGAGTGTCTGAGAGTGTCAGAGAGTGTCAGAAAGTGATAGAGAGTGACAGAGTGTGTCAGAGTGTGTCAGAGAGTGAAAGAGAGTGTCAGAGTGTGTGAGAGTGTCAGAGAGTGATAGAGTTTTTCAGAGTGTGTCAGAATGTGTCAGAGAGTGATAGAGAGTGTCAGAGAGTGATAGAGAGTGTCTGAGAGTGTCAGAGAGTGATAGAGAGTGATAGAGAGTGACAGAGAGTGTCTGAGAGTGACAGATAGTGTCTGAGAGTGTCATTGAGCGTCAGAGAGTGATAGAGAGTGTCTGAGAGTGTCAGAGACTTTCAGATTGTGTCAGAGAGAGATAGAGAGTGATAGAGAGTGTCTGGGGGTGTCAGAGTCTCAGAGTTAGTCAGAGAGTGATAGACAATGTCAGAGAGTGTCATAGAGTGATAGAGATTGTCTGAGAGTGTCAGATAGTGATAGAGAGTGTCAAATTGTTTCAGAGAGTGTCAGAGAGTGATAGAGAGTGTCAGAGAGTGACAGAGAGTGATAGAGAGTGTCTGAAAGAGTCAGAGAGTGTCAGAGAGTGTCCGAGAGTGTCAGAGAGTATCAGAGAGTGATTGAGAGTTTCTGAGAGTGTCAGAGAGTGATCGAGAGTGTCAGAGAGTGATAGAGAGCGTCTGAGAGTGTCAGAAAGCGATAGAGAGTGACAGAGAGGGTCAGAGAGTGATAGAGAGTGATAGAGAGTGACAGAGAGTGTCTGAGAGTGATAGAGAGTGTCTGAGAATGTCTGAGAGTGTCAGAGAGTGTCTGAGAGTGATAGAGAGTGTCTGAGAGTGATAGAACGTGATAGAGAGTGATAGAGAGTGACAGCGAGTGTCTGAGAGTGACAGAGAGTGTCTGAGAGTGTCATTGAGTGTCAGAGAGTGATAGAGAGCATCTGAGAGTGTCTGAGAGTGTCAGAGACTTTCAGAATGTGTCAGTGAGAGATAGAGAGTGATAGAGAGTGTCTGGGGGTGCCAGAGAGTGTCTGAGGGTGTCAGAGAGTGTCAGCGAGTGAAACAGAGTGATAGAGAGTGTCTGAGAGTGTCAGAGAGTGTCTGAGGGTGTCAGAGAGTGATAGAGAATGTCTGAGAGTGTCTGAGAGTGTCAGAGAGTGTAAGAGAGTGCTAGAAAGTGATAGAGAGTGATAGAGTGTGTCAGAGTGTGTCAGAGAGTGATAGAGAGTTTCAGATTGTGTCAGAGAGTGATAGAGAGTTTTAGAGAGTGATAGAGAGTGTCAGAGACTGATAGAGAGTGTCTGAGAGTGTCAGAGAGTGTGAGAGTGTCAGAGAGTGATAGAGAGTTTCAGATTGTGTCAGAGAGTGATAGAGAGTGATAGAGAGTGATAGAGAGTGTCAGAGACTGATAGAGAGTGTCTGAGAGTGTCAGAGAGTGATAGAGAGTGATAGAGAGTGACAGCGAGTGTCATAGAGTGATAGTGAGTTTCAGAGTGTGTCAGAGTGTGTCAGAGAGTGATAGAGTGTGTCAGAGAGTGTCATTGAGTGTCAGAGAGTGATATAGAGTGTCTGAGAGTGTCTGAGAGTGTCAGAGAGTGATAGAGAGTGATAGAGAGTGATAGAGAGTGTCTGAGAGTGACAGAGAGTGTCCGAGAGTGTCATTGAGTGTCAGAGAGTGATAGAGAGTGTCTGAGAGTGTCAGAGACTTTCACTGTGTGTCAGAGAGTGATAGAGAGTGATAGAGAGTGTCTGGGGGTGTCAGAGAGTGTCAGAGTTAGTCAGAGAGTGATAGACAATGTCAGAGAGTGTCAAAGAGTGATAGAGATTGTCTGAGAGTGTCAGATAGTGATAGAGAGTGTCAAATAGTTTCAGAGAGTTATAGAGAATGTCAGAGTGTGTGAGAGTGATAGAGAGTGTCAGAGTGTGTCAGAGAGTGTAAGAGAGTGATAGAGAGTGTCAGAGAGTGTCAGAGAGTGATAGAGAGTGATAGAGAGTGTCTGAAAGAGTCAGAGATTGTCAGAGAGTGTCAGAGAGAGTCAGAGAGTATCAGAGAGTGATAGAGAGAGATAGCGAGTGTCAGAGAGTGTCTGAGAGTGTCAGGGATTGTCAGAGAGTGTCAGGGAGTGATAGAGAGTTTCTGAGAGTGTCAGAGAGTGATAGAGAGTGTCAGAGAGTGATAGAGAGTGTCTGAGAGTTTCAGAAAGCGATAGAGAGTGTCTGAGAATGTCTGAGAGTGTCAGAGAGTGTCAGAGAGTTTCAGAGATTGATAGAAAGTGAAAGAGAGTGATAGAGTGTGTCAGAGTGTGTCAGAGAGTGATAGAGAGTGTCAGAGTGTGTGAGAGTGTCAGAGAGTAATAGAGAGTGCCAGAGAGTGAGAGAGAGTGTCTGAGAGTGTCAGAAAGCAATATAGAGTGTCAGAGAGTGTCAGAGAGTGATAGAGAGTGTCTGAGAATGTCTGAGAGTGTCAGAGAGTGGCTGAGAGTGATAGAGAGTGTCTGAGAGTGTCAGAGAGTGTCTGAGGGTGTCAGAGAGTGATAGAGAATGTCTGAGAGTGTCAGAGAGTGTCAGAGAGTGTCAGCGAGTGATAGAAAGTGATAGAGAGTGATAGAGTGAGTCAGAGTGTGTCAGAGAGTGATAGAGAGTGTCAGAGTTTCTGAGAGTGTCAGAGAGTGATAGAGAGTGTCAGAGAGTGAGAGAGAGTGTCTGAGAGTGTCAGAAAGCAATAGAGAGTGTCAGAGAGTGTCAGAGAGTGATAGAGAGTGACTGAGAATGTCTGAGAGTGTCAGAGATTGTCTGAGAGTGATCGAAAGTGTCAGAGAGTGTCTGAGAGTGTCTGAGAGTGTCAGAGAGTGTCAGAAAGTGATAGAGAGTGACAGAGTGTGTCAGAGTGTGTCAGAGAGTGAAAGAGAGTGTCAGAGTGTGTGAGAGTGTCAGAGAGTGATAGAGTTTTTCAGAGTGTGTCAGAATGTGTCAGAGAGTGATAGAGAGTGATAGAGAGTGTCAGAGAGTGATAGAGAGTGTTTGAGAGTGTCAGAGAGTGTTAGAGAGTGATAGAGAGTGACAGAGAGTGTCTGAGAGTGACAGATAGTGTCTGAGAGTGTCATTGAGCGTCAGAGAGTGATAGAGAGTGTCTGAGAGTGTCAGAGACTTTCAGATTGTGTCAGAGAGAGATAGAGAGTGATAGAGAGTGTCCGGGGGTGTCAGAGAGTGTCAGAGTTAGTCAGAGAGTGATAGACAATGTCAGAGAGTGTCATAGAGTGATAGAGATTGTCTGAGAGTGTCAGATCGTGATAGAGAGTGTCAAATTGTTTCAGAGAGTGTCAGAGAGTGATAGAGAGTGTCAGAGAGTGACAGAGAGTGATAGAGAGTGTCTGTAAGAGTCAGAGAGTGTCAGAGAGTGTCCGAGAGTGTCAGAGAGTATCAGAGAGTGATGGAGAGTTTCTGAGAGTGTCAGAGAGTGATCGAGAGTGTCAGAGAGTGATAGAGAGCGTCTGAGAGTGTCAGAAAGCGATAGAGAGTGACAGAGAGGGTCAGAGAGTGTCAGAGTGTGATAGAGAGTGTCTGAGAATGTCTGAGAGTGTCAGAGAGTGTCTGAGAGTGATAGAGAGTGTCTGAGAGTGTCAGAGAGTGTCTGAGGGTGTCAGAGAGTAATAGAGAATGTCTGAGAGTGTCTGAGAGTGTCAAAGAGTGTCAGAGAGTGTTAGAAGGTGATAGAGAGTGATGGAGTGTGTCAGAGTGTGTCAGAGAGTGATAGAGAGTGTCCGAGTGTGTGAGAGTGTCAGAGAGAGATAGAGAGTTTCAGAGTGAGTCAGAGTGTGTCAGAGAGTGATAGAGAGTGATAGAGAGTGATAGAGAGTGTCAGAGAGTGATAGAGAGTGTCTGCGAGTGTCAGAGAGTGATAGAGAGTGATAGAGAGCGACAGTGAGTGTCTGAGAGTGACAGAGAGTTTCTGAGAGTGTCATTGAGTGTCAGAGAGTGATAGAGAGTGATAGAGAGTGTCAGAGAGTGAAAAAGAGTGTCTGAGTGTGTCAGAGAGTGATAGAGAGTGTCAGAGAGTGTAAAAGAGTGTCTGATAGTGTCAGAGACTTTCAGAGTGTGTCAGAGAGAGATAGAGAGTGATAGAGTGTGTCTGGGGGTGTCAGAGAGTGTCAGAGTTAGTCAGAGAGTGATAGACAATGTCAGAGTGTGTCATGGAGAGATAGAGATTGTCTGAGAGTGTCAGATAGTGATAGAGAGTGTCAAATTGTTTCAGAGAGTGTCAGAGAGTGAGAGAGAGTGTCAGAGAGTGTCAGAGAGTGATAGAGAGTGATAGATAGTGTCTGAAAGAATCAGAGAGTGTCAGAGAGTGTCAGAGAGTGTCAGAGAGTATCAGAGAGTGATAGAGAGAGATAGCGAGTGTCAGAGAGTGTCTGAGAGTGTCAGAGATTGTCAGAGAGTGTCAGAGGGCGATAGAGAGTGTCTGACAGTGTCAGAGGATGAAAGAGAATGTCAGAGAGTGTGAGAGAGTGTCAGAGAGTCATAGAGTGTTTCTGAGAGTGTCAGAGAGTGATAGAGAGTGTCAGAGAGTGATAGAGAGTGTCTGAGAGTGTCAGAAAGCGATAGAGAGTGACAGAGAGTGTCAGAGAGTGTCTGAGAGTGATAGAGCGTGTCTGAGAGTGTTAGAGAGTGTCTGAGTGTGTCAGAGAGTGATAGAGAATGTCTGAGAGTGTCAGAGAGTGTCTGAGAGTGATAGAGAGTGTCTGAGAGTGTCAGAGAGTGTCTGAGGGTGTCAGAGAGTGATAGAGAATGTCTGAGAGTGTCTGAGAGTGTCAGAGATTGGCAGAGAGTGATAGAAAGTGATAGAGAGTGATAGAGTGTGTCAGAGTGTGTCAGAGAGTGATCGAGAGTCTCAGAGTGTGTGAGAGTGTCAGAGAGTAATTGAGAGTTTCAGAGTGTGTCAGAGTGTGTCAGAGAGTGATAGAGAGTGATAGAGAGTGATAGAGAGAGTCAGAGAGTGAAAAAGAGTGTCTGAGTGTGTCAGAGAGTGATAGAGAGTGACAGAGAGTGTCTGAGAGTGACAGAGAGTGTCTGAGAGTGTCATTGAGTGTCAGAGAGTGATAGAGAGTGTCTGAGAGTGTCTGAGAGTGTCAGAGAGTGTCAGAGAGTGATAGAAAGTGATAGAGAGTGATAGAGTGTGTCAGAGTGTGTCAGAGAGTTATAGAGAGTGTCAGAGTGTGTGAGAGTGTCAGAGAGTGATAGAGAGTTTCAGAGTGTGTCAGAGTGTGTCAGAGAGTGATAGAGAGTGATAGAGAGTGTCAGAGAGTGATAGAGAGTGTCAGAGAGTGATGGAGAGTGTCAGAGAGTGACAGAGAGTGTCTGAGAGTGTCATTGCGTGTCAGAGAGTGATAGAGAGTGTCTGAGAGTGTCTGAGAGTGTCAGAGACTTTCAGAGTGTCTCAGAAAGCGATAGAGAGTGACAGAGAGTGTCAGACAGTGTCAGAGAGTGATAGAGAGTGTCTGAGAATGTCTGAGAGTGTTAGAGAGTGTCTGAGAGTGATAGAGAGTCTCTGAGAGTGTCAGAGAGTGTCTGAGGGTGTCAGAGAGCGATAGAGAATGTCTGAGAGTGTCTGAGAGTGTCAGAGAGTGTCAGAGAGTGATAGAAAGTGATCGAGAGTGATAGAGTGTGTCAGAGTGTGTCAGAGAGTGATCGAGAGTGTCAGAGTGTGTGAGAGTGTCAGAGAGTGATAGAGATTTTCAGAGTGTGTCAGAGTGTGTCAGAGAGTGATAGAGAGTGATAGAGAGTGTCAGAGAGTGATAGAGAGTGTCTGAGAGTGTCAGAAAGTGATAGAGAGTGATAGAGAGTGGCAGAGAGTGTCTGAGAGTGTAATTGAGTGTCAGAGCGTGATAGAGGGTGTCTGAGAGTGTCAGAGACTTTCAGAGTGTCTCAGAAAGCGATAGAGAGTGACAGAGAGTGTCAGAGAGTGTCAGAGAGTGATAGAGAGTGTCTGAGAATGTCTGAGAGTGTTAGAGAGTGTCAGAGCGTGATAGAGGGTGTCTGAGAGTGTCAGAGACTTTCAGAGTGTGTCAGAGAGAGATAGAGAGTGATGGAGAGTGTCTGGGGCTGTCAGGGAGAGTCAGAGTTAGTGAGAGAGTGATAGACAATGTCAGAGAGTGTCGTAGAGTGATAGAGATTGTCTGAGAGTGTCAGATAGTGATAGAGAGTGTCAAATTGTTTCAGAGAGTGTCAGAGAGTGATAGAGAGTGTCAGAGAGTGTCAGAGAGTGATAGAGAATGATCGAGAGTGTCTGAGAGAGTCAGAGAGTGTCAGAGAGTGTCAGAGAGTGTCAGAGAGTATCAGAGAGTGATAGAGAGAGATAGCGAGTGTCAGAGAGTGTCTGAGAGTGTCAGAGATTGTCTGAGGGTGTCAGAGAGTGACAGAGAATGTCTGAGAGTGTCTGAGAGTGTCAGAGAGTGTCAGAGAGTGATAGAAAGTGATAGAGAGTGATATAGTGTGTCAGAGTGTGTCAGAGAGTGATAGAGAGTGATAGAGAGTGACAGAGAGTGATAGAGAGTGTCTGAGAGTGTCAGAGAGTTTTAGAGAGTGATAGAGAGTGACAGAGAGTGTCTGAGAGTGACAGAGAGTGTCTGAGAGTGTCATTGAGTGTCAGAGAGTGTCTGAGAGTGTCAGATAGTGATAGAGAGTGTCAAATTGTTTCAGAGAGTGATAGAGAGTGATAGAGAGTGTCAGAGAGTTTCAGAGTGTGTCAGAGAGTGTCAGAGAGTGATAGAGAGTGTCTGAGAGTGTCTGAGAGTGACAGTGAGTGTCTGAGAGTGTCAGTCAGTGTCAGAGAGTGATAGAGAGAGTCAGAGATTGTCAGATTGTGTCAGAGTGCGTCAGAGAGTGATAGAGAATAATAGAGAGTGTCTGAGAGTGTCAGAGAGTGTCAGATTGTGTCAGAGAGTGTCAGAGAGCGATAGAGTGTGTGAGGGTGTGTCAGAGAGTGTCAGAGAGTGTCAGATAGTGATAGAGAGTGACATAGAGTGTCAGAGTGTGTCAGAGAGTGTCAGAGAGTGATAGAGAGTGTAATTGAGTGTGTGAGTGTGTCAGAGAGTTTCAGAGAGTGCCAGAGAGTGAGAGAGAGTGTCTGAGAGTGTCTGAGAGTGACAGAGAGTGTCTGAGCGTTTCAGTGAGTGTCAGAGAGTGATAGAGAGTGTCTGAGAGTTTCAGAGTGAGTCAGAGAGTGATAGGGAGTGATATAGAGTGTCTGAGAGTGATAGAGACTGTCTGAGAGTGTCAGAGAGTGTCAGAGAGTGTTAGAGAGTGTCTGAGAGTGACAGAGAGTGTCTGAGAGTGTCAGTGAGTGTCAGAGAGTGATAGAGAGTGACTGAGAGTGTCTGAGAGCGTCTGAGAGTTTCAGCGACTGTCAGAGTGTGTCAGAGTGTGATAGAGAGTGACAGAGAGTGTCTGAGAGTGTCAGAGAGTGTCAGAGAGTGATAGAGAGTGTCTGAGAGTTTCAGAGATTGTCAGAGATTGATAGAGAGAGTCTGAGAGTGTCAGAGAGTGATAGAGAGTGATAGAGAGTGTCTGAAAGAGTCAGAGAGTGTCAGAGAGTGACAGAGAGTGATAGCGAGTGATAGAGAGTGTCTGAAAGAGTCAGAGAGCGTCAGAGAGTGTCAGAGAGTGATAGAGAGAGTCAGAGAGTTATAGGGAGTGTCTGAGAGTGTCTGAAAGTGACAGAGAGTGTCTGAGTGTGTCAGTGAGTGTCAGAGAGTGATAGAGAGTGTCTGAGAGTGTCAGAGAGTGTCAGAGAGTGATAGAGAGAGTCTGAGAGTATCAGAGATGATATAGAGTGTCAGAGAGTGATAGAGAGTGTCAGAGATTGTCAGAGAGTGATAGAGAGTGATAGAGAGTGTCTGAAAGTATCAGAGAGTGTCAGAGATTGTCAGAGAGTGATAGAGAGTGATAGAGAGTGATAGAGAGTGTCAGAGAGTGTCAGAGAGTGTCAGAGAGTGTCAGAGAGTGATAGAGAGAGTCAGAGAGTTATCGAGAGTGTCTGAGAGTGTCTGAAAGTGACAGAGAGTGTCTGAGAGTGTCAGTGAGTGTCAGAGAGTGATACAGAGTGTCTGAGAGTGTCAGAGATTGCCAGAGTGTGTCAGAGTGTGTCAGTGAGTGATAGAGAGTGATAGAGAGTGTCAGAGAGTGTCAGAGAGTGATAGAGAGATTCAGAGAGTGATAGAGAGTGTCTGAGAGTGTCAGAGAGTGTCAGAGAGTGATAGAGAGTGTCTGAGAGCGTCAGAGAGTGTCAGAGAGTGTCAGAGTGTGTCAGAGAGTGATAGAGAGTGATCGAGAGTGTCAGAGAGTGATTGAGTGTGTCTGAGAGTGTCTGAGAGCGTCTGAGAGTGTCAGCGACTTTCAGACTGTGTCAGAGAGTGATAGAGAGTGAAAGAGAGTGTCTGAGAGTGTCAGAGAGTGTCAGAGTGTGTCAGAGAGTGATAGAGAGTGTCTGAGAGTGTCAGAGAGTGTCAGAGATTGATAGTGAGAGTATGAGAGTGTCAGAGAGTGATAGAGAGTGTCAGAGATTGTCAGAGAGTGATAGAGAGTGATAGAGAGTGTCTGAAAGAGTCAGAGAGTGTCAGAGAGTGTCAGAGAGTATCAGAGAGTGATAGAGAGAGATAGCGATTGTCAGAGAGTGTCTGAGAGTGTCAGAGATTCTCAGAGAGTGTCAGAGGGCGTTAGAGAGTGTCTGACAGTGTCAGAGGATAAAAGAGAATGTCAGAGAGTGTGAGAGAGTGTCAGAGAGTGATAGAGAGCTTCTGAGAGTGTCTGAGAGTGAAGAGAGTGTCAGAGAGTGATAGAGAGTGTCTGAGAGTGATGGAGAGTGTCTGAGAGTGTCAGAAAGCGACGGAGAGTGACAGAGAGTGTCAGAGAGTGTCAGAGAGTGATACAGAGTGTCTGAGAATGTCTGAGAGTGTCAGAGAGTGATAGAGAGTGTCGGAGAGTGATAGAGAGTCTCTGAGAGTGTCAGAGAGTGTCTGAGGGTGTCAGAGAGTGATATAGAATGTCTGAGAGTGTCTGAGAGTGCCAGAGAGTGTCAGAGAGTGATAGAAAGTGACAGAGAGTGATAGAGTGTGATAGAGTGTGTCAGAGTGTGTCAGAGAGTGATAGAGAGTGTCAGAGAGTGCTAGCGAGTGATGGAGAGTGTCTGAAAGAGTCAGAGAGCGTCAGAGAGTGTCAGAGAGTGATAGAGAGAGTCAGAGAGTTGTAGAGAGTGTATGGGAGTGTCTGAAAGTGACAGAGAGTGTCTGAAAGTGTCAGTGAGTGTCAGTGAGTGATAGAGAGTGTCTGAGAGTGTCAGAGAGTGTCAGAGAGTGATAGAGAGAGTCTGAGACTATCAGAGATGATATAGAGTATCAGAGAGTGATAGAGAGTGTCTGAGAGTGTCAGAGAGTGTCAGAGAGTGATAGAAAGTGATAGAGATTGATAGAGTGTGTCAGAGAGTTATAGAGAGTGTCAGAGTGTGTTGAGTGATAGAGAGTGTCAGAGTGTGTCAGTGTGTGTCAGAGAGTGATAGAGAGTGATAGAGAGTGTCAGAGAGTGATAGAGAGTGTCTGAGATTGTCAGAGAGTGATAGAGAGTGATAGAGAGTGCTAGAGAGTGTCTGAGATTGACAGAGAGTGTCTGAGAGTGTCATTGAGAGTCAGAGAGTGATAGAGAGTGTCTGAGAGTGATAGAGAGTGTCAGAGACTTTCAGAGTGTGTCAGAGAGTGAAAGAGAGTGATAGAGAGTGTCTGGGGGTGTCAGAGAAAGTCAGAGTTGGTCAGAGAGTGATAGACAGTGTCAGAGAGTGTCAGATAGTGATGGAGAGAGTCAAATTGTTTCAGAGAGTGATAGAGAGTGATAGAGAGTGTCAGAGAGTTTCAGAGTGTGCCAGAGAGTGCCAGAGAGTGATTGAAAGTGTCAGCGAGTGATAGAGAGTGTCTGAGAGTGTCTGAGAGTGACAGAGAGTGTCTGAGAGTGTCAGTCAGTGTCAGAGAGTGATAGAGAGAGTCAGAGATTGTCAGATTGTGTCAGAGTGCGTCAGAGAGTGATAGAGAGTGATAGAGAGTGTCTGAGAGTGTCAGAGAGTGTCAGATTGTGTCAGAGAGTGTCAGAGAGCGATAGAGTGTGTCAGAGTGTGTCAGAGAGTGATAGAGAGTGATATAGAGTGTCAGAGTGTGTCAGAGAGTGTCAGAGAGTGATAGAGAGTGTAAGAGAGAGTGTGAGTGTGTCAGAGAGATTCAGAGAGTGCCAGCGAGTGAGAGAGCGTGTCTGAGAGTATCTGAGAGTGACAGAGAGTGTCTGAGCGTTTCAGTGAGTGTCAGAGAGTGATAGAGACTGTCTGAGAGTGTCAGAGAGTGTCAGAGAGTGATAGAGAGTGTCTGAGAGTGACAGAGAGTGTCTGAGAGAGTCAGTGAGTGTCAGAGAGTGATAGAGAGTGTCTGAGAGTGACAGAGAGTGTCTGAAAGAGTCAGAGAGCGTCAGAGAGTGTCAGAGTGTGTCAAGGAGTGATAGAGAGAGTCAGAGAGTGTCTGAGAGTGTCAGAGAGTGTCTGAGAGTTTCTGCGAGTGTCAGCGAGTGATAGAGAGTGATAGAGAGTGTCTGAGAGTGTCAGAGAGTGTCAGAGAGTGTCAGAGAGTGTCAGAGAGTGATAGAGAGTGATAGAGAGTGTCTGAGAGTGCCAGAGAGTGACAGAGTGTGTCTGAGAGTGTCAGTGAGTGTCAGAGATTGTTTAGAGAGTGATAGAGAGTTTCAGACACTGTCAGTGTGTCAGAGAGTGTCAGAGAGTGACAGAGCGTGATAGAGAGTTTCAGCGAGTGTCTGAGAGAGTCAGAGAGTGTCAGAGAGTAATAGAGAGTGTCTGAGGGTGTCAGAGAGTGATAGAGAATGTCTGAGAGTGTCAGAGAGTGTCAGAGAGTTTCAGAGAGTGTCAGAGAGTGATAGAAAGTGATAGAGAGTGATAGAGAGTGTCAGATAGTGTCAGAGCGTAATAGAGAGTGTCTGAGAGTGACAGAGAGTGTCTGAGAGTGTCAGAGAGTGTCAGAGAGTGTCAGAGAGTGATAGAGAGTGATAGAGAGTGTCTGAGAGTGACAGAGAGTGTCTGAGAGTGTCATAGAGTGTCAGAGAGTGATAGAGAGTGTCTGAGAGTGTCTGAGATAGTCAGAGAATGTCAGAGAATGTCAGAGTGTGTCAGAGAATGATAGAGAGTGATAGAGAGTGTCTGGGAGTGTCAGAGAGTGTCAGAGTGTGTCAGAGAGTGATAGACAATGTCAGAGAGAGTCAAAGAGTGATAGAGATTGTCTGAGAGTGTCAGAGAGTGATAGAGAGTGTCAAATTGTGTCAGAGAGTGATAGAGAGTGATAGAGAGTGTCAGAGAGTTTCAGAGTGAGTCAGAGAGTGTCAGAGAGTGATAGAAAGTGTCAGAGAGTGATAGAGAGTGTCTGAGAGGGTCTGAGAGTGACAGAGAGTGGCTGAGAGTGTCAGAGAGTGTCAAATTGTGTCAGAGAGTGATAGACAATGTCAGAGAGTGTCATAGAGTGATAGAGAGTGTCTGAGAGTGTCAGAGAGTGACAGAGAGAATCAAATTGTTTAAGAGAATCATAGAGAGTGATAGAGAGTGTCAGAGAGTGATAGAGAGTGTCTGAGAGTGTCAGAGATTGATAGAGAGTGTCAGAGAGTGATAGAGACTCTCTGAGAGTGTCAGAGAGTGTCAGAGAGTGATAGAGAGTGTCTGAGAGTGACAGAGAGTGTCTGAGAGTGTCTGAAAGTGACAGAGAGTGTCTGAGAGTATCAGTGAGTTTCAGAGAGCGATAGAGAGTGTCTGAGAATGTCAGAGATTGTCAGAGTGTGCCAGAGTGTGTCAGTGAGTGATAGAGAGTTATAGAGAGTGTTAGAGAGTGATAGAGAGTGTCAGAGTGCGTCAGAGAGTGTCAGAGAGTGTTAGAGAAATTCAGAGAGTGATAGAGAGTGTCTGAGAGTGTCAGAGAGTGTCAGAGAGTGATAGAGAGATTCAGAGAGTGTCTGAGAGTGTCAGAGAGTGTCTGAGAGTTTCTGCGAGTGTCAGCGAGTGATAGAGAGTGATAGAGAGTGTCTGAGAGTGTCAGAGAGTGTCAGAGAGTGTCAGAGAGTGATAGAGAGTGATAGAGAGTGTCTGAGAGTGCCAGAGAGTGACAGAGTGTGTCTGAGAGTGTCAGTGAGTGTCAGAGATTGTTTAGAGAGTGATAGAGAGTGTCAGACACTGTCAGTGTGTCAGAGAGTGTCAGAGAGTGACAGAGCGTGATAGAGAGTTTCAGCGAGTGTCTGAGAGAGTCAGAGAGTGTCAGAGAGTAATAGAGAGTGTCTGAGGGTGTCAGAGAGTGATAGAGAATGTCTGAGAGTGTCTGAGAGTGTCAGAGAGTGTCAGAGAGTGTCAGAGAGTGATAGAAAGTGATAGAGAGTGATAGAGAGTGTCAGATAGTGTCAGAGTGTAATAGAGAGTGTCTGAGAGTGACAGAGAGTGTCTGAGAGTGTCAGAGAGTGTCAGAGAGTGTCAGAGAGTGATAGAGAGTGTCTGAGAGTGACAGAGAGTGTCTGAGAGTGTCATAGAGTGTCAGAGAGTGATAGAGAGTGTCTGAGAGTGTCTGAGATAGTCAGAGACTGTCAGAGTGTGACAGAGAGTGATAGAGAGTGATAGAGAGTGTCAGGGAGTGTCAGAGAGTGTCGGAGTGTGTCAGAGAGTGATAGACAATGTCAGAGAGAGTCATAGAGTGATAGAGATTGTCTGAGAGTGTCAGAGAGTGATAGAGAGTGTCAAATTGTGTCAGAGAGTGATAGAGAGTGATAGAGAGTGTCAGAGAGTTTCAGAGTGAGTCAGAGAGTGTCAGAGAGTGATAGAAAGTGTCAGAGAGTGATAGAGAGTGTCTGAGAGGGTCTGAGAGTGACAGAGAGTGGCTGAGAGTGTCAGTCAGTGTCAGAGAGTGATAGAGAGTGTCAGAGATAGTCAGATTGTGTCAGAGTGCGTCAGAGAGTGATAGACAATGTCAGAGAGTGTCATAGAGTGATAGAGAGTGTCTGAGAGTGTCAGAGAGTGACAGAGAGTGTCAAATTGTTTAAGAGAATCATAGAGAGTGATAGAGAGTGTCAGTGAGTGATAGAGAGTGTCTGAGAGTGTCAGAGATTGATAGAGAGTGTCAGAGAGTGTCAGAGAGTGATAGAGAGTGTCTGAGAGTGACAGAGAGTGTCTGAGAGTGTCAGTGAGTGTCAGAGAGTGATAGAGAGTGTCTGAGAGTGTCTGAGAGCGTCTGAGAGCGTCAGCGACTGTCAGAGTGTGTCAGAGAGTGATAGAGAGTGACAGAGAGTGTCTGAGAGTGTCTGTGAGTGTCAGAGAGTGATAGAGAGAGATAGAGAGTGTCTGAGAGTGTCAGAGAGTGATAGAGAGTGTCTGATAGTGTCAGAGAGTGTCGGATTGTGTCAGAGAGTGTCAGAGAAAGAAATAGTTTGTCAGAGTGTGTCAGAGAGTGTCAGAGCGTGTCAGAGAGTGATAGAGAGTGTCAGAGAGAGTCAGAGAGTGTCAGAGAGTGAAAGAGAGTGTCAGAGAGAGTGTGAGTGTTTTAGAGAGTTTCAGAGAGTGTGAGGGAGTGAGAGAGAGTGTCTGAGAGTGTCTGAGAGTGACAGAGAAAGTCTGAGAGTTTCAGTGAGTGTCAGAGAGTGGTAGAGATTGTCTGAGAGAGTCAGAGTGTGTCAGAGAGTGTCAGAGAGTGATAGAGAGTGTCTGAGAGTGTCTGAGAGTATCAGAGAGTCTCAGAGATTGTCAGAGTGTGTCAGAGAGTTTCAGAGAGTGATAAAGAGTGTCAGAGTGTGTGAGAGTGACAGAGAGTGTCAGAGTGTGTCAGAGTGTGATAGAGAGTGAAAGAGCGTGTCTGAGAGTGTCAGAGAGTGATAGAGAGTTTCAGAGTGTGTCAGAGAGTGTCCGACAGTGATAGAGAGTGACAGAGAGTGTCAGAGAGTGGTAGAGAGTGTCTGAGAGTGTCAGAGAGTGTCAGAGAGTGTCAGAGAGTGATAGAGAGTGATAGAGAGTGTCTGAGAGTGTCAGAGACTGTCAGAGTGTGTCAGAGAGTGATAGAGAGTGATAGAGAGTGTCTGAGAGTGTCAGAGAGTGTCAGAGCTTGTCAGAGAGTGATAGACAGTGTCAGAGAGTGTCATAGAGTGATAGAGAGTGTCTGAGAGTGTCAGAGAGTGATCGAGAGTGTCAAATTGTGTCAGAGAGTGATAGAGAGTGATAGAGAGTGTCAGAGAGTTTCAGAGAGTGTCAGAGAGTGTCAGAGAGTGATAGAGAGTGATAGAGAGTGTCTGAGAGTGTTAGAGAGTGTCAGAGTGTGTCAGAGAGTGATAGACAATGTCAGAGAGTGTCATACAGTGGTAGAGTGTGTCTGAGAGTGCAAGAGAGTGATAGAGAGCGTCAAATTGTGTCAGAGAGTCATAGAGAGTCATAGAGAGTGTCAGAGAGTTTCAGAGAGTGTCAGAGAGTGTCAGAGATTGATAGTATGTGTCAGGGAGTGATAGAGAGTGTCTGAGAGTGACAGAGAGTGTCTGAGAGTGTCAGTCAGTGTCAGAGAGTGATAGAGAGTGTCTGAGAGTGTCTGAGATTGTCAGATTGTGTCAGAGTGTGTCAGAGAGTGATGGAGAGTGATAGAGAGTGTCTGAGAGTGTCAGAGAGTGTCAGATTGTATCAGAGAGTGTCAGAGAACGATAGAGTTTGTCAGAGTGTATCAGAGAGTGTCAGAGAGGGATAGAGAGTGTCAGAGAGTGTCAGAGAGTGTCAGAGAGTGATAGAGAGTGTCAGAGAGAGTGTGAGTGTGTCAGAGAGTTTCAGAGAGTGTGAGAGAGTGAGAGAGAGTGTCTGAGAGTGTCTGAGAGTGACAGAGAGTGTCTGAGAGTTTCAGTGAGTGTCAGAGAGTGATAGAGAGTGTCTGAGAGTGTCAGAGTGTGTCAGAGTGTGTCAGAGATTGATAGGGAGTGATAGAGAGTGTCTGAGAGTGATAGAGAGTGTCAGAGAGTGATAGAGAGTGTCAGAGAGTGATAGAGACTGTCTGAGAGTTTCAGAGAGTGATAGAGAGTGTCTGAGAGTGACAGAGAGTGTCTGAGAGTGTCAGAGAGTGTCAGAGATTGATATAGAGAGTCTGAGAGTGTCAGAGAGTGATAGAGAGTGTCAGAGAGTGATAGAGAGTGTCAGAGAGTGACAGAGAGTGATAGAGAGAGTCAGAGAGTTATAGAGAGTGTCTGTGAGTGTCTGAAAGTGATAGAGAGTGTCAGAGAGTGATAGAGAGTGCCAGAGAGAGATAGAGAGTGTCAGAGTGAGTCAGAGAGTGTCAGAGTCAGTCAGAGAGGGATAGAGCGATTCAGTGAGTGATAGAGAGTGTCTGAGAGTGTCAGAGATTGATAGAGAGTGTCTGAGAGTGTCAGAGAGTGATAGAGAGTGTCTGAGAGTGTCTGCGAGTGTCAGCGAGTGTCAGAGAGTGATAGAGAGTGTCTGAGAGTGTCAGAGAGTGACAGAGCATGTCTGAGAGTGTCAGAGATTGTCAGAGTGTGTCAGAGAGTGATAGAGAGTGATAGTGAGTGTCTGAGAGTATCAGAGACTGTCAGTGTGTCAGAGAGTGTCAGAGAGTGATAGAGCATGATAGAGAGTGTCAGCGAGTGTCTGTGAGTGTCAGAGAGTGTCAGAGTGTGATAGAGAGTGTCTTTGAGTGTCAGAGAGTGTCATAGAGTGATAGAGAATGTCAGAGAGTGATAGAGAGTGTCTGAGAGTGACAAAGTGTGTCTGAGAGTATCTGAGAGCGTCAGAGATTGTCAGAGTGTGTCAGAGAGTGTCAGAGAGTGAAAAAGAGTGATAGAGAGTGTCAAAGTGTGTCAGAGTGTGTCATACTGTGTCAGAGAGTACCAGAGAGTGATAGAGAGAGATAGAGAGTGTCAGAGAGTGTCTGAGAGTGTCAGAGATTGTCAGAGAGTGTCTGAGATTGTCAGAGAGTGATAGAGAGTGTCTGCGAGTGTCAGCGAGTGATAGAGTGTGATAGAGAGAGTCTGAGAGTGTCATAGAGTTACAGAGAGTAATAGAGAGTGATAGAGAGTGTCTGAGAGTGTCAGAGCGTGACAGAGCGTATCTGAGAGGGTCTGAGATTGTCAGAGTGTGTCAGAGATTGAAAGACAGTGATGGAGCGTATCTGAGAGTGTCAGATATTGTCAGAGAGTGTCAGAGAGCGAAATAGATTGTTTGACAGTGTCAGAGAGTGAAAGAGAATGTCAGAGAGTGTGAGAGAGTGTCAGAGAGTGATAGAGAGTGTCTGAGAGTTCCAGCAAGTGAGAGAGAGTGTCAGAGAGTGTGAGAGAGAGTCAGAGAGTGACAGAGAGTGTCAGAGAGTGATAGAGAGTGGTAGAGAGTGTCAGAGAGTGATAGAGACTGTCTGAGAGTGTCAGAGAGTGACAGAGAGTTTCTGAGAGTGACAGAGAGTGTCTGAGAGTGTCAGTGAGTGTCAGAGATTGATAGAGTGTCTGAGAGTGGCTGAGAGCCTCTGAGAGTATCAGCGACTGTCAGAGTGTGTCAGAGAGTGATAGAGAGTGACAGAGAGTGTGAGAGAGAGTCAGAGAGTGACAGAGAGTGTCAGAGAGTGATAGAGAGTGGTAGAGAGTGTCAGAGAGTGATAGAGACTGTCTGAGAGTGTCAGAGAGTGACAGAGAGTGTCTGAGAGTGTCAGTGAGTGTCAGAGAGTGATAGAGAGTGTCTGAGAGTGGCTGAGAGCCTCTGAGAGTATCAGCGACTGTCAGAGTGTGTCAGAGAGTGATAGAGAGTGACAGAGAGTGTCTGAGAGTGTCTGAGAGTGTCAAAGAGTGTCAGAGATTGATCGAGAGAGTCTGAGAGTGTCAGAGAGTGATAGAGAGTGTCAGAGAGTGATAGAGAGTGTCAGAGAGTGATAGAGTTTGATAGAGTGTGTCTGAAAGAGTCAGAGAGTGTCAGAAAGTGTCAGAGAGTGATCGAGAGAGTCAGAGAGTTATACAGAGTGTCTGAGAGTGTCAGAGAGTGTCAGAGTGTGTCAGAGAGTGATAGAGAGTGTCTGAGAGTGTCTGAGAGTGTCAGAGAGTGATAGAGATTGTCTGAGAGTGTCTGCTAGTGTCAGCGAGTGATAGAGAGTGATAGAGAGTGTCTGAGAGTGTCATGAGTTACAGAGAGTGATAGAGAGTGTCTGAGAGTGTCAGAGCGTGACAGAGCGTGTCTGAGAGTGTCAGAGATTGTCAGAGTTTGTCAGAGAGTGAAAGAGAGTGATAGAGAGTGTATGAGAGTGTCAGAGATTGTCAGAGAGTGTCAGAGAGTGAAAGAGAGTGTCTGAGAGTGTCAGAGTGTGAAAGAGAATGTCAGAGAGTGTGAGAGAGTGTCAGAGAGTGATATCGAGTGTCTGAGAGTGTCAGCAAGTGATAGAGAGTGTCAGAGAGCGTGAGAGAGAGTCAGAGAGTGATAGAGAGTGTCAGAGAGTGTCAGAGAGTGTCAGAGAGTGATAGAGAGTGTCTGAGAGTGTCAGAGAGTGATAGAGAGTGATAGAGAGTGTCAGAGTGTGATAGAGACTGTCTGAGAGTGTCAGAGATTGATAGAGAGTTTCTGACAGTGAGAGAGTGTGTCTGAGAGTATCAGCGACTGTCTGAGTGTGTCAGAGAGTGATAGAGAGTGACAGAGAGTTTCGGAGAGTGTCAGAGAGTGATAGAGTGTGTCTGAGAGTGTCTGAGAGCGTCTGAGAGTGATAGAGAGTGTCTGAGAGTGTCATCGAGTGACAGAGAGTGTCTGAGAGTGTCAGTGAGTGTCAGAGAGCGATAGAGAGTGTCTGAGAGTGGCTGAGAGCGTCTGAGAGTATCAGCGACTGTCAGAGTGTGTCAGAGAGTGATAGAGAGTGACAGAGAGTGTCGGAGAGTGTCAGAGAGTGTCAGAGTGTGTCAGAGAGTGTCAGAGAGTGATAGAGAGTGTCTGAGTGTGTCAGAGAGTGTCAGAGATTGATAGAGCGAGTCTGACAGTGTCAGAGAGTGATAGAGAGTGTCAGAGAGTGATAGAGAGTGTCAGAGAGTGTCAGAGAGTGATAGAGAGCTATAGAGAGTGACTGAAAGAGTCAGAGAGTGTCAGAGAGTGTCAGAGAGTGTCAGAGAGTGATAGAGAGTGATAGAGAGTGACAGAGAGTGTCAGACAGTGTCAGAGTGTGACAGAGTGTGCCAGAGAGTGATAGAGAGTGTCTGAGAGTGTCATAGAGTGATAGAGAGTGTCTGAGAGTGTCTGAGATTGTCAAAGACTGTCAGAGTGTGTCAGAGAGTGCTAGAGAGTGATAGCGAGTGTCTGAGAGTGTCAGAGAGTGTCAGAGTGTGTCAGAGAGTGTCAGAGAGTGATAGAGAGTGTCTGAGATTGTCATCGAGTGATAGAGAGTGTCTGAGAGTGTCAGAGAGTGATAGAGAGTGTCAAATTGTGTTAGAGAGTGATAGAGATTGTCACCGAGTTTCAGAGTGTGTCAGAGAGGGTCAGAGAGTGATAGAAAGTGTCAGAGAGTAATAGAGAGTGTCTGAGAGAGTCTGAGAGTGACAGAGAGTGTCTGAGGGTGTCGGTCAGCGTCAGAGAGTGATAGAGAGTGTCAGAGAGTGATAGAGAGTGATAGAGAGTGTCAGACAGTGTCAGAGTGTGACAGAGAGTGTCAGAGAGTGATAGAGAGTGTCTGAGAGTGTCATAGAGTGATAGAGAGTGTCTGAGATTGACTGAGATTGTCAAAGTCTGTCAGAGTGTGTCAGAGAGTGATAGCGAGTGTCTGAGAATGTCAGAGAGTGTCAGAGTGTGTCAGAGAGTGATAGAGAGTGTCCGAGAGTGTCATAGAGTGATAGAGAGTGTCTGAGAGTGTCAGCGGGTGATAGAGAGTGTCAAATTGTTTCAGATAGTGAAAGAGAGTGTCAGAGAGTGTCAGTGAGTGATAGAAAGTGTCAGAGAGTGATAGAGTGTGTCTGATAGTGTCTGAGCGTGACAGAGAGTGTCTGAGGGTGTCAGTCAGTGTCAGAGAATGATAGAGAGTTGCTGAGAGTGTCAGAGATTGTCAGATTGTGTCAGCGTGTGTCAGAGAGTGATGGAGAGTGATAGAGAGTGTCTGACAGTGTCAGAGAGTGTCAGAGTGTGTCAGAGAATGTCAGAGAGCGATAGAGTGTGTCAGAGTGTGTCAGAGAGTGTCAGAGAGTGAGAGTGAGTGTCAGAGAGTGTCAGAGTGTGTCAGAGAGTGATAGAGAGTGTCAGAGAGAATGTGAGTGTGTCAGAGAGTTTCAGAGAGTGTCAGAGAGTGAGAGAGAGTGTCTGAGAGTGTCTGAGAGTGACGGAGAGTGTCTGAGAGTTCCAGTGAGTGTCAGAGAGTGATAGAGAGTGTCTGAGAGTGTCTGAGAGGCAGAGAGTGATAGAGTGTGTCTGAGAGTGTCAGCGAGTGATAGAGAGTGATAGAGAGTGTCTGAGAATGTCAGAGAGTGTCAGAGAGTGATAGAGAGTGATAGAGAGTGTCTGAGAGTGTCAGTGAGTGTCAGAGAGTGTTTAGAGAGTGTCTGAGAGTGCCTGAGCGTGTCAGAGATTGTCAGAGTGTGTCAGAGAGTGATAGAGAGTGATATAGAGTGTCTTAAAGTGTCTGTGTGTGTCAGAGTGTGTCAGAGAGTGTCAGTGAGTGATGCAGAGTGTCAGAGAATGATAATGAGTGTCAGAAAGTGATAGAGAGTGTCAGAGAGTGATAGAGAGTGTCCGAGAGTGTCAGATACAGTCAGAGTGTGTCAGAGAGTGATAGAGAGTGATAGAGAGTGTCTGAGAGTGTCAGAGAGTGTCAGAGTGTGTCAGAGAGTGATAGAGAGTGATAGACAGTGATAGAGAGAGATAGAGAGTGTCTGAGTGTGTCAGAGTGTGTCAGAGAGTGTCAGATAGTGTCAGAGAGTGTCAGAGAGTATCAGAGAGTGCCAGAGATTTTCAGAGAGTGTCTGCAAGTGTCAGAGAGTGATGGAGAGTGAAAGAGAGTGTCATAGAGAATCTGAGAGTGTTAGGGAGCGATAGGTAGTGTCAAAGAGGGATAGAGATTGAAACAGAATGTCTGAGAGTGTCTGCCAGTGTCAGTGAGTGATGCAGAGTGTCAGATAGTGACAGACAGTGATAGAGAGAGATAGAGAGTGTCTGAGTGTGTCAGAGTGTGCCTGAGAGTGTCAGAGATTGTCAGAGTGCGTCAGAGAGCGAAAGAGAGTGTCTGAGAGTGTCAGAGGGTGAAAGAGAATGTCAGAGAGTGTCAGAGAGTGTCAGAGAGTGATAGAGAGTGTCTGAGAGTGTCAGCAAGTGATAGAGATTGTCAGAGAGCGTGAGAGAGAGTCAGAGAGTGAGAGAGAGTGTCAGAGAGTGTCAGAGAGTGTCAGAGAGTGATAGAGGGTGTCTGAGAGTGTCAGAGAGTGATAGAGAGTGAAAGAGAGTGTCAGGGTGTGATAGAGACTGTCTGAGAGTGTCAGAGAGTGATAGAGAGTTTCTGCGAGTGACAGAGAGTGTCTGAGAGTGTCAGTGAGTGTCAGAGAGCGATAGAGAGTGTCTGAGAGTGGCTGAGAGCGTCTGAGAGTATCAGCGACTGTCAGAGTGTGTCAGAGAGTGATAGAGAGTGACAGAGAGTGTCTGAGAGTGTCAGAGAGTGTCAGAGAGTGTCAGAGTGTGTCAGAGAGTGTCAGAGAGTAATAGAGATTGTCTGAGTGTGTCAGAGAGTGTCAGAGATTGATAGAGCGAGTCTGAGAGTGTCAGAGAGTGATAGAGAGTGTCAGAGATTGATAGAGAGTGTCAGAGAGTGACAGAGAGTGATAGAGAGTTATAGAGAGTGACTGAAAGAGTCAGAGAGTGTCAGAGAGTGTCAGAGCGTGACAGAGAGTGATAGAGAGTGATAGAGAGTGTCAGACAGTGTCAGAGTGTGACAGAGAGTGTCAGAGAATGATAGAGAGTGTCTGAGAGTGTCATCGAGTGATAGAGAGTGTCTGAGAGTGACTGAGATTGTCAAAGACTGTCAGAGTGTGTCAGAGAGTGATAGAGAGTGATAGCGAGTGTCTGAGAGTGTCAGAGAGTGTCCGAGTGTGTCAGACAGTGTCAGAGAGTGATAGAGAGTGTCTGTGATTGTCATCGAGTGATAGAGAGTGTCTGAGAGTGTCAGAGAGTGATAGAGAGTGTCAAATTGTGTCAGAGAGTGATAGAGAGTGTCAGAGAGTTTCAGAGTGTGTCAGAGAGTGTCAAAGAGTGATAGAAAGTGTCAGAGAGTGACAGAGAGTGTCTGAGGGTGTCAGTCAGTGTCAGAGAGTGATAGAGAGTGTCAGAGAGTGATTGAGAGTGTCAGACAGTGTCAGAGTGTGACAGAGAGTGTCCGAGAGTGATAGAGAGTGTCTGAGAGTGTCATAGAGTGATAGAGAGTGTCTGAGAGTGACTGTGATTGTCAAAGACTGTCAGAGTGTGTCAGAGAGTGATAGAGAGTGATAGCGAGTGTCTGAGAGTGTCAGAGGATGTCAGTGTGTCAGAGAGTGTCAGAGAGTGATAGAAAGTGTCAGAGAGTGATAGAGAGTGTCTGAGAGTGTCTGAGAGTGACAGAGAGTGTCTGAGGGTGTCAGTCAGTGTCAGAGAGTGATAGAGAGTGTCTGAGAGTGTCAGAGATTGTCAGATTGTGTCAGAGTGTGTCAGAGAGTGATGGAGAGTGATAGAGAGTGTTAGAGAGTGTCAGAGTGTGTCAGAGAGTGATAGAGAGTGTCAGAGAGAGTGTGAGTGTGTCAGAGAGTTTCAGAGAGTGTCAGAGAGTGAGAGAGAGTGTCTGAGAGTGTCTGAGAGTGACGGAGAGTGTCTGAGAGTTCCAGTGAGTGTCAGAGAGTGATAGAGAGTGTCTGAGAGTGTCTAAGAGGGTCAGCGAGTGATAGAGTGTGTCTGAGAGTGTCAGCGAGTGATAGAGAGTGATAGAGAGTGTCTGAGAATGTCAGAGAGTGTCAGAGAGTGATAGATAGTGATAGAGAGTGTCAGAGAGTGTCAGAGAGTGACAGAGCGTGTCTGAGAGTGTCAGTGAGTGTCAGTGAGTGTTTAGAGAGTGTCTGAGAGTGCCTGAGCGTGTCAGAGATTGTCAGAGTGTGTCAGAGAGTGATAGAGAGTGATATAGAGTGTCTGAAAGTGTCTGAGTGTGTCAGAGTGTGCCAGAGAGTGTCAGTGAGTGATGCAGAGTGTCAGAGAGTGATAGAGAGTGTCAGAAAGTGATAGAGAGTGTCAGAGAGTGATAGAGAGTGTCCGAGAGTGTCAGATACAGTCAGAGTGTGTCAGAGAGTGATAGAGAGTGATAGAGAGTGTCTGAGAGTGTCAGAGAGTGTCAGAGTGTGTCAGAGAGTGATAGAGAGTGATAGACAGTGATAGAGAGAGATAGAGAGTGTCTGAGTGTGTCAGAGTGTGTCAGAGCGTGTCAGATAGTGTCAGAGAGTGTCAGAGGGTGTCAGAGAGTGTCAGAGAATTTCAGAGAGTGTCTGCCAGTGTCAGAGATTGATAGAGAGTGTCAGAGAGTGTCAGAGAGTGATAGAGAGTTATAGAGAGTGACTGAAAGAGTCAGAGAGTGTCAGAGAGTGTCAGAGAGTGACAGAGAGTGATAGAGAGTGATAGAGAGTGTCAGACAGTGTCAGAGTGTGACAGAGAGTGTCAGAGAGTGATAGAGAGTGTCTGAGAGTGTCATCGAGTGATAGAGAGTGTCTGAGAGTGACTGAGATTGTCAAAGACTGTCAGAGTGTGTCAGAGAGTGTCAGAGAGTGATAGAGAGTGTCTGAGATTGTCATCGAGTGATAGAGAGTGTCTGAGAGTGTCAGAGATTGATAGAGAGTGACAAATTGTGTCAGAGAGTGATAGAGAATGTCAGAGAGTTTCAGAGTGTGTCAGAGAGTGTCAGAGAGTGATAGAAAGTGTCAGAGAGTAATAGAGAGTGTCTGAGAGAGTCTGAGAGTGACAGAGAGTGTCTGAGGGTGTCAGTCAGTGTCAGAGAGTGATAGAGAGTGTCAGAGAGTGATTGAGAGTGATGGAGAGTGTCAGACAGTGTCAGAGTGTGACAGAGAGTGTCCGAGAGTGATAGAGAGTGTCTGGGAGTGTCATAGAGTGATAGAGAGTGGCTGAGAGTGTCATGGAGTGACAGAGAGTGTCTGAGAGTGTCAGCGAGTGATCGAGAGTGTCAAATTGTTTCAGAGAGTGAAAGAGAGTGTCAGAGAGTTTCAGAGTGTGTCAGAGAGTGTCAGAGAGTGAGAGAAAGTGTCAGAGAGTGATAGAGAGTGTCTGAGAGTGACTGAGAGTGACAGAGAGTGTCTGAGGGTGTCAGTCAGTGTCAGAGAGTGATAGAAAGTGTCTGAGTGTGTCAGAGATTGTCAGATTGTGTCAGAGTGTGTCAGAGAGTGATACAGAGTGATAGAGAGTGTTTGACAGTGTCAGAGAGTGTCAGAGTGTGTCAGAGAATGTCAGAGAGCGAAAGAGTGTGTCAGAGTGTGTCAGAGAGTGTCAGAGAGTGAGAATGAGTGTCAGAGAGTGATAGGGAGTGTCAGAGAGAGTGCGAGTGTGTCAGAGAGTTTCAGAGAGTGTCAGAGAGTGGGAGAGAGTGTCTGAGAGTGTCTGAGAGTGTCTGAGAGTGACGGAGAGTGTCTGAGAGTTCCAGTGAGTGTCAGAGAGTGATGGAGAGTGTCTGAGAGTGTTTGAGAGGGTCAGCGAGTGATAGAGTGTATCTGAGAGTGTCAGCGAGTGATAAAGAGTGATAGAGAGTGTCTGAGAATGTCAGAGAGTGTCAGAGAGTGATAGAGAGTGATAGAGAGTGTCAGTGAGTGTCAGAGAGTGTTTAGAGAGTGTCTGAGAGTGCCTGAGCGTGACAGAGATTGTCAGAGTGTG
The DNA here is from genome assembly GCF_036365525.1 of Heterodontus francisci. Taxonomy (NCBI): domain Eukaryota; kingdom Metazoa; phylum Chordata; class Chondrichthyes; order Heterodontiformes; family Heterodontidae; genus Heterodontus; species Heterodontus francisci. The sequence goes on from NC_090421.1 coordinate 31,901,126, forward strand.
TCAGAGAGTGATAGAGAGTGATATAGAGTGTTTGAAATTGTCTGAGTGTGTCAGAGTGTGTCAGAGAGTGTCAGTGAGTGATAGAGAGTGTCAGAAAGTGATACAGTGAGTGACAGAAAGTGATAGAGAGTGTCAGAGAGTGATAGAGAGTGTCCGAGAGTGTCAGACACAGTCAGAGTGTGTCAGAGAGTGATAGAGAGTGACAGAGAGTGTCTGAGAGTGTCAGAGAGTGTCAGAGTGTGTCAGAGAGTGATAGAGAGTGATAGACAGTGATAGAGAGAGATAGAGAGTGTCTGAGTGTGTCAGAGTGTGTCAGAGAGTGTCAGATAGTGTCAGTGAGTGTCAGAGTGTGTCAGAGAGTGATAGAGAGTGATAGACAGTGATAGAGAGTGATAGAGAGTGTCTGAGAGTGTCTGAGAGTGTCAGAGTGAGTCAGAGTGTGCCAGAGTGTGAAAGAGTGTGATGGAGAGTGTCAGAGAGTTTTATAGAGTGATAGATAGTGTCAGAGAGTGATAAGGAGTGATAGCGCGCGTCTGAGAGTGTCTGAGGGTGTCAGAGAGTGTCTGAGAGTGTCAGAGAGTATCTGCCAGTGTCAGAGAGTGATGGAGAGTGAAAGAGAGTGTCATAGAGAATCTGAGAGTGTTAGGGAGTGATAGGTAGTGTCAAAGAGGGATAGAGATTGAAAGAGAATGTCTGAGACTGTCTGAGATTATCTGAGAGTGTCAGAGAGTGTCAGAGTGTGATAGCAAGTGTCAGAGAGTGTCTGAGAGATTCAGAGAGTGATATAAAGTGTCAGAGAGTGCCTGAGAGACTCAGAGAGAGTCAGAGAGTGTCAGACAGGGATAGAGAGTGTCCGAGAGTGTCAGAGAGTGATAGAGAGTGATAGAGAGTGATAGAGAGTGATAGAGTGTGATAGAGAGTGTCTTTGAGTGTCAGAGAGTGTCAGAGAGTGACAGAGAATGTCAGAGAGTGATCGAGAGTGTCTGAGAGTGTCTGTGAGTGACAGAATGTGTCAGAGAGTGATAGAGAGTGTCAGAGATTTTCAGAGTGTGTCAGAGAGTGTCGGAGTGTGTCAGAGAGTGTCAGAGAGTAACAGAGAGGGATAGAAAGTGATAGAGAGTGTCTGAGAGTGTCAGAAAGTGCCAGAGTGTGTCAGAGAGTGATAGAGAGTGTCTGAGAGTGTCAGAGTGTGTCAGAGAGTGTCAGAGATTGATAGAGAGTGTCAGTGAGTGATAGAGAGTGTCTGGGAGTGTCAGAGATTGATAGAGAGTGTCTGAGAGTGATAGAAAGTGTCAGAGATTGTCAGAGTGTGTCAGAGAGTGTCAGAGAAAGTCAGAGTGTGTCAGAGAGTAACAGAGAGTGATAGAGAGTGATAGAGAGTGTCAGAGAGTGTCAGAGACTGTCAGAGTGTGTCAGAGTTTGATAAAGAGAGAGAGAGAGTGTCTTGGAGTGTCAGAAAGTATCAGAGCGTGATAGAGAGTGATAGAAAGTGTCAGAGAGTGATAGAGAGTGTCTGAGAGTGGCAGAGACTGATAGAGAGTGTCTGAGAGTGATAGAGGGTGTCTGAGAGTGATAGAGAGTGTCTGAGAGTGTCAGAGACTGTCAGAGAGTGATAGAGAGTGTCAGAGAGTGTCTGAGTGTGTCAGTGTGTGTCAGAGTGTGTCCGAGAGTGATACAGAGTGACAGAGCGTGTCAGAGAGTGACAGAATGTGTCATAGTGTGATAGAGAGTGTCAGAGAGTGATAGAGAGTGCCAGAGAGTGCCAGAGAGTGTCTGAGAGTGTCTGAGAGTGCCTGAGATTGTCTGAGAGTGTCAGAAAGTGATAAAAAGTGTCAGAGAGTGTCTGCGAGTGTCAGAGAGTTTCAGCGAGTGATAGAGAGTTTCAGAGAGTGCCTGAGAGTGACAGTGTGTGTCAGGCAGAGTCAGAAAGTGATATAGAGTGTCAGAGAGTGATAGAGAATGACGGAGAGCGTCTGAGAGTTTCAGAGAGTGTCAGAGAGTGTCAGAGAGTGTCAGAGAGTGTCTGAGAGTGCCGCAGAGTCTCGGAGAGTGTCGGAGAGTGTCAGAGAGTGTCAGAGAGTGATAGAGAGAGAGTCAGAGAGATTCTGAGAGTGTCAGGGAGCGTCTGAGAGTGTCGGAGAGTGTCAGAGAGTGTCATAGAGTGATAGAGAGTGCCAGAGAGTGATAGAGAGTGCCAGAGAGTGCCAGAGAGTGTATGAGTGTGTCTGAGAGTGTCTGAAAGTGTCAGACAGTGTCAGAGAGTCATAGAGATTGTCAGAGAGTGATGGAGAGTGACAGAGAGTTTCAGGGAGTGTCAGAGTGTGTCAGAGAGTGTCAGAGAGTGTCAGGGAATGATGGAGAGTGGTAGAGAGTGTCTGCGAGTGTCGGAAAGTGTCAGAGAGTGTCAGAGAGTGATGGAGAGTGTCAGAGAGTGTCAGAGAGAGTCAGAGTGTGCCAGAGAGTGTCAGAGAGTGTCAGGGATTGATGGAGAGTGGTAGAGAGTGTCTGCAAGTGTTGGAAAGTGTCAGAGAGTGTCAGAGAGTGATAGAGAGTGTCAGAGAGTTTCACAGAGTGATAGATAGTGACAGACAGTGTCAGAGAGTGATATAGAGTGAGAGAGAGTGTCTGAGAGGGTCTGAGAGAGTCTGAGAGTGTCAGAGAGTGTCTGAGAGTGTCAGAGAGTGTCTGACAGTGTCTGAGTGTCAGAGAGTGATGGAGATTGAAAGAGAGTGTCATAGAGAATCTGAGAGTGTTAGGGAGTGATAGGGAGTGTCATAGAGGGATAGAGAGTGAAAGAGAGTGTCTGAGAGTGTCAGAGATTGTCAGACACTGTCAGAGAGTGATAGAACGTGTCTGCGACTGTCTGAGATTATCTGAGAGTGTCAGAGAGTGTCAGAGTTTGATAGAAAATTTCAGAGAGCGTCTGAGGGATTCAGAGAGTGACAGAGAGTGTCTGCGAGTGGCTGAGAGACTTTGAGAGTGTCAGAGAGTGTCTGAGAGTGTCTGAGAGTGATGGAGAGTGAAAGAGATTGTCATAGAGAATCTGAGAGTGTAAGGGAGTGATAGGGAGTGTCATAGAGGGATAGAGAGTGTCTGAGACTGTCTGAGTGTCTCTGAGAGTGTCAGAGAGTGTCAGCGAGTGATAGAAAGTGTCAGAGAGTGTCTGAGAGTGTCAGAGAGTGATCGAAAGTGTCTGAGAGTGTCAGAGAGTGTCAGACAGTGTCAAACAGTGTCAGAGAGTGATAGAAAATGATAGAGAGTGTCTGCGAGTGTCAGAGATTGATAGAAAGTGTCAGAGCGTGTCTGAGAGGGTCTGAGAGAGTCAGAGAGTGTCTGAGAGTGTCAGAGAGTGTCAGACAGTGATAGAGAGCGTCAGAGAGTGTCTGAGAGGGTCTGAGAGTGTCAGAGAGTGGTAGAGAGTGGTAGAGAGTGTCAGAGAGTGTCAGAGAGTGACAGAGAGTGATAGAGAGTGATAGAGAGTACCTGAGAGTGATAGAAAGTGTCAGAGAGTGTCTGAGAGGGTCTGAGAGTGTCAGAGAGTGTCAGAGATTGTCAGAGAGTGATAGAGAGTGTCAGAGAGTGTCAGAGAGTGACAGAGAGTGGTAGAGAGTGTCAGAGAGTGTCAGAGAGTGTCAGAGAGTGAGAGAGAGTGCCAGAGAGTGATAGAGAGTGCCAGAGAGTGTATGAGTGTTTCTGAGAGTGCCTGAAAGTGTCAGAGAGTGATGGAGAGTGTCAGAGAGTGTCAGAGAGAGTCAGAGTGTGCCAGAGAGTGATAGAGAGTGATAGAGAGTGTCAGAGAGTTTCATAGAGTGATAGATAGTGACAGAGAGTGTCAGAGAGTCATAGAGAGTGTCAGAGAGTGTCTGTGATTGTCCGAGAGTGTCAGAGAGTGATGGAGAGCGACAGAGAGTGTCAGGGAGTGTCAGAGTGTGTCAGAGAGTGTCAGAGAGTGTCAGGGATTGATAGAGAATGGTAGAGAGTGTCTGAGAGTGTCGGAAAGTGTCAGAGAGTGATGGAGAGTGTCAGAGAGTGTCAGAGAGAGTCAGAGTGTGCCAGAGAGTGATAGAGAGTGATAGAGAGTGTCAGAGAGTTTCATAGAGTGATAGATAGTGACAGAGAGTGTCAGAGAGTGATATAGAGTGATAGAGAGTGTCTGAGAGAGTCTGAGAGTGTCAGAGAGTGATAGAAAGTGTCAGAGAGTGTCTGAGAGGGTCTGAGAGTGTCAGAGAGTGTCTGAGAGTGTAAGAGAGAGTCAGAGAGTGATAGAAAGTGTCAGAGAGTGTCTGAGATGGTCTGAGAGTGTCAGAGAGTGTCAGAGAGTGTCAGAGAGTGGTAGAGAGTGTCAGAGAGTGACAGAGTGTGTCAGAGAGTGTCAGAGAGTGATAGAAAGTGTCAGAGAGTGTCAGAGAGTCATAGAGAGTGTCAGAGAGTGTCTGTGATTGTCAGAGAGTGTCAGAGAGTGATGGAGAGTGACAGAGAGTGTCAGGGAGTGTCAGAGTGTGTCAGAGAGTGTCAGAGAGTGTCAGGGATTGATAGAGAATGGTAGAGAGTGTCTGAGTGTCGGAAAGTGTCAGAGAGCGTCAGAGAGAGTCAGAGTGTGCCAGAGAGTGATAGAGAGTGTCAGAGAGTTTCACAGAGTGATAGATAGTGACAGAGAGTGTCAGAGAGTGATGTAGAGTGATAGAGAGTGTCTGAGAGAGTCTGAGAGTGTCAGAGAGTGATAGAAAGTGTCAGAGAGTGTCTGAGAGGGTCTGAGAGTGTCAGAGAGTGTCTGAGAGTGTCAGAGAGTGACAGAGTGTGTCAGAGAGTGATAGAGATTGCCTGAGAGTGATAGAGAGTGACAGAGAGTGTCAGAGAGTGACAGATAGTGTCAGAGTGTGATAGAGAGTGTCAGAGAGTGATAGAGAGTGCCAGAGAGTGTCTGAGAGTATCTGAGAGTGTCTGAGATTGTCTTAGATTGTCAGAAAGCGATAAAAAGTGTCAGAGAGTGTCTGCGAGTGTCAGAGAGTTTCAGCGAGTGATAGAGAGTTTCAGAGAGTGCCTGAGAGTGACAATGTGTGTCAGGCAGAGTCAGAAAGTGATATAGAGTGTCAGAGAGTGATAGAGAATGTCAGAGAGCGTCTGAGAGTTTCAGAGAGTGTCAGAGAGTGTCAGAGAGTATGTGAGAGTGTCAGAGAGTCTCGGAGATTGTCGGAGAGTGTCAGAGAGTGATAGAGAGTGATAGAGAGTGCCAGAGAGTGATAGAGAGTGCCAGAGAGTGCCAGAGAGTGCATGAGTGTGTCTGAGAGTGTCTGAAAGTGTCAGAGCGTGTCAGAGAGTCATAGAGAGTGTCAGAGAGTGTCTGTGATTGTCAGAGAGTGTCATAGAGTGATGGAGAGTGAGAGAGAGTGTGAGGGAGTGTCAGAGTGTGTCAGAGAGTGTCAGAGAGTGTCAGAGATTGATAGAGAGTGGTAGAGAGTGTCTGAGAGTGTCGGAAAGTGTCAGAGAGTGTCAGAGAGTGATGGAGAGTGTCAGAGAGTGTCAGAGAGAGTCAGAGTGTGCCAGAGACTGATAGAGAGTGATAGAGAGTGACAGAGAGTTTCATAGAGTGATAGATAGTGACAGAGAGTTTCAGAGAGTGATATGGAGTGATGGAGAGTGTCTGAGAGAGTCTGAGAGAGTCTGAGAGTGTCAGAGAGTGTCTGACAGTGTCAGAGAGTGATGGAGATTGAAAGAGAGTGTCATAGAGAATCTGAGAGTGTTCGGGAGTGATAGGGAGTGTCATAGTGGGATAGACAGTGAAAGAGAGTGTCTGAGAGTGTCATAGATTGTCAGACAGTGTCAGAGAGTGATAGAACGTGTCTGAGACTGTCTGAGATTATCTGAGAGTGTCAGAGAGTGTCAGAGTGTGATATAAAGTTTCAGAGAGTGTCTGAGAGATTCAGAGAGTGATAGAGAGTGTCTGAGAGTGTCTGAGAGTGTCAGAGAGTGTCTGAGAGTGTCTGAGAGTGATGGAGAGTGAAAGAGATTGTCATGGAGTATCTGAGAGTGTTAGGGAGTGATAGGTAGTGTCATAGAGGGATAGAGAGTGAAAGTGAGTGTCTGAGAGTGTCAGAGATTGTCAGACAGTGTCAGAGAGTGATAGAAAGTGTCTGAGACTGTCTGAGAGTCTCTGCGAGTGTCAGAGAGTGTCAGAGAGTGATAGAAAGTGTCAGAGAGTGTCTGAGAGATTCAGAGAGTGTTATGAAGTGTCAGAGAGTGTCCGAGAGAGTCAGCGAGAGTCAGAGAGTGTCTGAGAGTGATAGAGAGTGTCCGAGAGTGTCAGAGAGTGATAGAGAGTGATAGAGTGTGATAGAGAGTGTCAGAGATTGTCAGAGAGTGTCAGAGAGTGTCAGACTGTGTCAGAGAGTAACAGAGAGGGATAAAGTGTGATAGAGAGTGTCTGAGAGTGTCAGAAAGTGTCAGAGAGTGTCAGAGAGTGATAGAGAGTGATATAGAGTGTCTGAGAGTGTCAGAGTTTGTCAGAGTCTGTCAGAGAGTGATCGAGAGTGTCAGTGAGTGATAGAGAGTGTCTGAGAGTGTCAGAGATGGATAGAGAGTGTCTGAGAGTGTCAGAGAGTGATAGAGAGTGTCAGAGAGTGATAGGAAGTGTCAGAGATTGTCAGAGTGTGTCTGAGAGTGTTAGAGAATGTCAGAGTGTGTCAGAGAGTAACAGAGAGTGAGAGAGAGTGTCTGAGAGGGTCTGAGAGAGTCTGAGAGTGTCAGAGAGTGTCTGAGAGTGTCAGAGAGTGTCTGACAGTGTCTGAGTGTCAGAGAGTGATGGAGATTGAAAGAGAGTGTCATAGAGAATCTGAGAGTGTTAGGGAGTGATAGGGAGTGTCATAGAGGGATAGAGAGTGAAAGAGAGTGTCTGAGAGTGTCAGAGATTGTCAGACACTGTCAGAGAGTGATAGAACGTGTCTGCGACTGTCTGAGATTATCTGAGAGTGTCAGAGAGTGTCAGAGTTTGATAGAAAATTTCAGAGAGCGTCTGAGGGATTCAGAGAGTGACAGAGAGTGTCTGCGAGTGGCTGAGAGACTTTGAGAGTGTCAGAGAGTGTCTGAGAGTGTCTGAGAGTGATGGAGAGTGAAAGAGATTGTCATAGAGAATCTGAGAGTGTAAGGGAGTGATAGGGAGTGTCATAGAGGGATAGAGAGTGTCTGAGACTGTCTGAGTGTCTCTGAGAGTGTCAGAGAGTGTCAGCGAGTGATAGAAAGTGTCAGAGAGTGTCTGAGAGTGTCAGAGAGTGATCGAAAGTGTCTGAGAGTGTCAGAGAGTGTCAGACAGTGTCAAACAGTGTCAGAGAGTGATAGAAAATGATAGAGAGTGTCTGCGAGTGTCAGAGATTGATAGAAAGTGTCAGAGCGTGTCTGAGAGGGTCTGAGAGAGTCAGAGAGTGTCTGAGAGTGTCAGAGAGTGTCAGACAGTGATAGAGAGCGTCAGAGAGTGTCTGAGAGGGTCTGAGAGTGTCAGAGAGTGGTAGAGAGTGGTAGAGAGTGTCAGAGAGTGTCAGAGAGTGACAGAGAGTGATAGAGAGTACCTGAGAGTGATAGAGAGTGCCAGAGAGTGTCTGAGAGTGTCAGAGAGTGATATAAAGTGTCAGAGAGTGTCTGAGAGCGTCTGAGAGTGTCAGAGAGAGTGTGAGAGTGTAACAGAGTGTCAGAGAGTGATAGAAAGTGTCAGAGAGTGTCTGAGAGGGTCTGAGAGTGTCAGAGAGTGTCAGAGATTGTCAGAGAGTGATAGAGAGTGTCAGAGAGTGTCAGAGAGTGACAGAGAGTGGTAGAGAGTGTCAGAGAGTGTCAGAGAGTGTCAGAGAGTGATAGAGAGTGCCAGAGAGTGATAGAGAGTGCCAGAGAGTGTATGAGTGTTTCTGAGAGTGCCTGAAAGTGTCAGAGAGTGATGGAGAGTGTCAGAGAGTGTCAGAGAGAGTCAGAGTGTGCCAGAGAGTGATAGAGAGTGATAGAGAGTGTCAGAGAGTTTCATAGAGTGATAGATAGTGACAGAGAGTGTCAGAGAGTCATAGAGAGTGTCAGAGAGTGTCTGTGATTGTCCGAGAGTGTCAGAGAGTGATGGAGAGCGACAGAGAGTGTCAGGGAGTGTCAGAGTGTGTCAGAGAGTGTCAGAGAGTGTCAGGGATTGATAGAGAATGGTAGAGAGTGTCTGAGAGTGTCGGAAAGTGTCAGAGAGTGATGGAGAGTGTCAGAGAGTGTCAGAGAGAGTCAGAGTGTGCCAGAGAGTGATAGAGAGTGATAGAGAGTGTCAGAGAGTTTCATAGAGTGATAGATAGTGACAGAGAGTGTCAGAGAGTGATATAGAGTGATAGAGAGTGTCTGAGAGAGTCTGAGAGTGTCAGAGAGTGATAGAAAGTGTCAGAGAGTGTCTGAGAGGGTCTGAGAGTGTCAGAGAGTGTCTGAGAGTGTAAGAGAGAGTCAGAGAGTGATAGAAAGTGTCAGAGAGTGTCTGAGATGGTCTGAGAGTGTCAGAGAGTGTCAGAGAGTGTCAGAGAGTGGTAGAGAGTGTCAGAGAGTGACAGAGTGTGTCAGAGAGTGTCAGAGAGTGATAGAAAGTGTCAGAGAGTGTCAGAGAGTCATAGAGAGTGTCAGAGAGTGTCTGTGATTGTCAGAGAGTGTCAGAGAGTGATGGAGAGTGACAGAGAGTGTCAGGGAGTGTCAGAGTGTGTCAGAGAGTGTCAGAGAGTGTCAGGGATTGATAGAGAATGGTAGAGAGTGTCTGAGTGTCGGAAAGTGTCAGAGAGTGTCAGAGAGAGTCAGAGTGTGCCAGAGAGTGATAGAGAGTGTCAGAGAGTTTCACAGAGTGATAGATAGTGACAGAGAGTGTCAGAGAGTGATGTAGAGTGATAGAGAGTGTCTGAGAGAGTCTGAGAGTGTCAGAGAGTGATAGAAAGTGTCAGAGAGTGTCTGAGAGGGTCTGAGAGTGTCAGAGAGTGTCTGAGAGTGTCAGAGAGTGACAGAGTGTGTCAGAGAGTGATAGAGATTGCCTGAGAGTGATAGAGAGTGACAGAGAGTGTCAGAGAGTGACAGATAGTGTCAGAGTGTGATAGAGAGTGTCAGAGAGTGATAGAGAGTGCCAGAGAGTGTCTGAGAGTATCTGAGAGTGTCTGAGATTGTCTTAGATTGTCAGAAAGCGATAAAAAGTGTCAGAGAGTGTCTGCGAGTGTCAGAGAGTTTCAGCGAGTGATAGAGAGTTTCAGAGAGTGCCTGAGAGTGACAATGTGTGTCAGGCAGAGTCAGAAAGTGATATAGAGTGTCAGAGAGTGATAGAGAATGTCAGAGAGCGTCTGAGAGTTTCAGAGAGTGTCAGAGAGTGTCAGAGAGTATGTGAGAGTGTCAGAGAGTCTCGGAGATTGTCGGAGAGTGTCAGAGAGTGATAGAGAGTGATAGAGAGTGCCAGAGAGTGATAGAGAGTGCCAGAGAGTGCCAGAGAGTGCATGAGTGTGTCTGAGAGTGTCTGAAAGTGTCAGAGCGTGTCAGAGAGTCATAGAGAGTGTCAGAGAGTGTCTGTGATTGTCAGAGAGTGTCATAGAGTGATGGAGAGTGAGAGAGAGTGTGAGGGAGTGTCAGAGTGTGTCAGAGAGTGTCAGAGAGTGTCAGAGATTGATAGAGAGTGGTAGAGAGTGTCTGAGAGTGTCGGAAAGTGTCAGAGAGTGTCAGAGAGTGATGGAGAGTGTCAGAGAGTGTCAGAGAGAGTCAGAGTGTGCCAGAGACTGATAGAGAGTGATAGAGAGTGACAGAGAGTTTCATAGAGTGATAGATAGTGACAGAGAGTTTCAGAGAGTGATATGGAGTGATGGAGAGTGTCTGAGAGAGTCTGAGAGAGTCTGAGAGTGTCAGAGAGTGTCTGACAGTGTCAGAGAGTGATGGAGATTGAAAGAGAGTGTCATAGAGAATCTGAGAGTGTTCGGGAGTGATAGGGAGTGTCATAGTGGGATAGACAGTGAAAGAGAGTGTCTGAGAGTGTCATAGATTGTCAGACAGTGTCAGAGAGTGATAGAACGTGTCTGAGACTGTCTGAGATTATCTGAGAGTGTCAGAGAGTGTCAGAGTGTGATATAAAGTTTCAGAGAGTGTCTGAGAGATTCAGAGAGTGATAGAGAGTGTCTGAGAGTGTCTGAGAGTGTCAGAGAGTGTCTGAGAGTGTCTGAGAGTGATGGAGAGTGAAAGAGATTGTCATGGAGTATCTGAGAGTGTTAGGGAGTGATAGGTAGTGTCATAGAGGGATAGAGAGTGAAAGTGAGTGTCTGAGAGTGTCAGAGATTGTCAGACAGTGTCAGAGAGTGATAGAAAGTGTCTGAGACTGTCTGAGAGTCTCTGCGAGTGTCAGAGAGTGTCAGAGAGTGATAGAAAGTGTCAGAGAGTGTCTGAGAGATTCAGAGAGTGTTATGAAGTGTCAGAGAGTGTCCGAGAGAGTCAGCGAGAGTCAGAGAGTGTCAGAGAGTGATAGAGAGTGTCCGAGAGTGTCAGAGAGTGATAGAGAGTGATAGAGTGTGATAGAGAGTGTCAGAGATTGTCAGAGAGTGTCAGAGAGTGTCAGACTGTGTCAGAGAGTAACAGAGAGGGATAAAGTGTGATAGAGAGTGTCTGAGAGTGTCAGAAAGTGTCAGAGAGTGTCAGAGAGTGATATAGAGTGTCTGAGAGTGTCAGAGTTTGTCAGAGTCTGTCAGAGAGTGATCGAGAGTGTCAGTGAGTGATAGAGAGTGTCTGAGAGTGTCAGAGATGGATAGAGAGTGTCTGAGAGTGTCAGAGAGTGATAGAGAGTGTCAGAGAGTGATAGGAAGTGTCAGAGATTGTCAGAGTGTGTCTGAGAGTGTTAGAGAATGTCAGAGTGTGTCAGAGAGTAACAGAGAGTGATAGAGAGTGTCAGAGAGTGTCCGAGACTGTCAGAGTGTGTCAGAGTTTGATAGAGAGTGAGAGAGAGTGTCTGAGAGTGTCAGAAAGTGTCAGAGTGTGTCAGAGAGTGATAGAGAGTGATATGAAGTGTCAGAGAGTGATAGAGAGTGTCAGAGAGTGATGGAGAGTGTCTGAGAGTGTTGGAGAGTGTGTGAGAGTGATAGAGAGTGTCTGAGAGTGTCAGACACTGTCAGAGAGTGATAGAGAGTGATAGAGCGTGTCAGAGAGTGTCAGAGAGTGTCAGAGAGTGATAGAGAGTGATAGCGAGTGTCTGAGAGTGTCAGAGAGTGTCAGAGAGTGTCAGGGATTGATGGAGAGTGGTAGAGAGTGTCTGCAAGTGTTGGAAAGTGTCAGAGAGTGTCAGAGAGTGATAGAGAGTGTCAGAGAGTTTCACAGAGTGATAGATAGTGACAGACAGTGTCAGAGAGTGATATAGAGTGAGAGAGAGGGTCTGAGAGGGTCTGAGAGAGTCTGAGAGTGTCAGAGAGTGTCTGAGAGTGTCAGAGAGTGTCTGACAGTGTCTGAGTGTCAGAGAGTGATGGAGATTGAAAGAGAGTGTCATAGAGAATCTGAGAGTGTTAGGGAGTGATAGGGAGTGTCATAGAGGGATAGAGAGTGAAAGAGAGTGTCTGAGAGTGTCAGAGATTGTCAGACACTGTCAGAGAGTGATAGAACGTGTCTGCGACTGTCTGAGATTATCTGAGAGTGTCAGAGAGTGTCAGAGTTTGATAGAAAATTTCAGAGAGCGTCTGAGGGATTCAGAGAGTGACAGAGAGTGTCTGCGAGTGGCTGAGAGACTTTGAGAGTGTCAGAGAGTGTCTGAGAGTGTCTGAGAGTGATGGAGAGTGAAAGAGATTGTCATAGAGAATCTGAGAGTGTAAGGGAGTGATAGGGAGTGTCATAGAGGGATAGAGAGTGTCTGAGACTGTCTGAGTGTCTCTGAGAGTGTCAGAGAGTGTCAGCGAGTGATAGAAAGTGTCAGAGAGTGTCTGAGAGTGTCAGAGAGTGATCGAAAGTGTCTGAGAGTGTCAGAGAGTGTCAGACAGTGTCAAACAGTGTCAGAGAGTGATAGAAAATGATAGAGAGTGTCTGCGAGTGTCAGAGATTGATAGAAAGTGTCAGAGCGTGTCTGAGAGGGTCTGAGAGAGTCAGAGAGTGTCTGAGAGTGTCAGAGAGTGTCAGACAGTGATAGAGAGCGTCAGAGAGTGTCTGAGAGGATCTGAGAGTGTCAGAGAGTGGTAGAGAGTGGTAGAGAGTGTCAGAGAGTGTCAGAGAGTGACAGAGAGTGATAGAGAGTGATAGAGAGCACCTGAGAGTGATAGAGAGTGCCAGAGAGTGTCTGAGAGTGTCAGAGAGTGATATAAAGTGTCAGAGAGTGTCTGAGAGCGTCTGAGAGTGTCAGAGAGCGTGTGAGAGTGTAAGAGAGTGTCAGAGAGTGATAGAAAGTGTCAGAGAGTGTCTGAGAGGGTCTGAGAGTGTCAGAGAGTGTCAGAGATTGTCAGAGAGTGATAGAGAGTGTCAGAGAGTGTCAGAGAGTGACAGAGAGTGGTAGAGAGTGTCAGAGAGTGTCAGAGAGTGTCAGAGAGTGATAGAGAGTGCCAGAGAGTGATAGAGAGTGCCAGAGAGTGTATGAGAGTTTCTGAGAGTGCCTGAAAGTGTCAGAGAGTGATGGAGAGTGTCAGAGAGTGTCAGAGAGAGTCAGAGTGTGCCCGAGAGTGATAGAGAGTGATAGAGAGTGTCAGAGAGTTTCATAGAGTGATAGATAGTGACAGAGAGTGTCAGAGAGTCATAGAGAGTGTCAGAGAGTGTCTGTGATTGTCCGAGAGTGTCAGAGAGTGATGGAGAGCGACAGAGAGTGTCAGGGAGTGTCAGAGTGTGTCAGAGAGTGTCAGAGAGTGTCAGGGATTGATAGAGAATGGTAGAGAGTGTCTGAGAGTGTCGGAAAGTGTCAGAGAGTGATGGAGAGTGTCAGAGAGTGTCAGAGAGAGTCAGAGTGTGCCAGAGAGTGATAGAGAGTGATAGAGAGTGTCAGAGAGTTTCATAGAGTGATAGATAGTGACAGAGAGTGTCAGAGAGTGATATAGAGTGATAGAGAGTGTCTGAGAGAGTCTGAGAGTGTCAGAGAGTGATAGAAAGTGTCAGAGAGTGTCTGAGAGGGTCTGAGAGTGTCAGAGAGTGTCTGAGAGTGTAAGAGAGAGTCAGAGAGTGATAGAAAGTGTCAGAGAGTGTCTGAGATGGTCTGAGAGTGTCAGAGAGTGTCAGAGAGTGTCAGAGAGTGGTAGAGAGTGTCAGAGAGTGTCAGAGAGTGATAGAAAGTGTCAGAGAGTGTCAGAGAGTCATAGAGAGTGTCAGAGAGTGTCTGTGATTGTCAGAGAGTGTCAGAGAGTGATGGAGAGTGACAGAGAGTGTCAGGGAGTGTCAGAGTGTGTCAGAGAGTGTCAGAGAGTGTCAGGGATTGATAGAGAATGGTAGAGAGTGTCTGAGTGTCGGAAAGTGTCAGAGAGCGTCAGAGAGAGTCAGAGTGTGCCAGAGAGTGATAGAGAGTGTCAGAGAGTTTCACAGAGTGATAGATAGTGACAGAGAGTGTCAGAGAGTGATGTAGAGTGATAGAGAGTGTCTGAGAGAGTCTGAGAGTGTCAGAGAGTGATAGAAAGTGTCAGAGAGTGTCTGAGAGGGTCTGAGAGTGTCAGAGAGTGCCTGAGAGTGTCAGAGAGTGACAGAGTGTGTCAGAGAGTGATAGAGATTGCCTGAGAGTGATAGAGAGTGACAGAGAGTGTCAGAGAGTGACAGATAGTGTCAGAGTGTGATAGAGAGTGTCAGAGAGTGATAGAGAGTGCCAGAGAGTGTCTGAGAGTATCTGAGAGTGTCTGAGATTGTCTTAGATTGTCAGAAAGCGATAAAAAGTGTCAGAGAGTGTCTGCGTGTGTCAGAGAGTTTCAGCGAGTGATAGAGAGTTTCAGAGAGTGCCTGAGAGTGACAATGTGTGTCAGGCAGAGTCAGAAAGTGATATAGAGTGTCAGAGAGTGATAGAGAATGTCAGAGAGCGTCTGAGAGTTTCAGAGAGTGTCAGAGAGTGTCAGAGAGTATGTGAGAGTGTCAGAGAGTCTCGGAGATTGTCGGAGAGTGTCAGAGAGTGATAGAGAGTGATAGAGAGTGCCAGAGAGTGATAGAGAGTGCCAGAGAGTGCCAGAGAGTGCATGAGTGTGTCTGAGAGTGTCTGAAAGTGTCAGAGCGTGTCAGAGAGTCATAGAGAGTGTCAGAGAGTGTCTGTGATTGTCAGAGAGTGTCATAGAGTGATGGAGAGTGAGAGAGAGTGTGAGGGAGTGTCAGAGTGTGTCAGAGAGTGTCAGAGAGTGTCAGAGATTGATAGAGAGTGGTAGAGAGTGTCTGAGAGTGTCGGAAAGTGTCAGAGAGTGTCAGAGAGTGATGGAGAGTGTCAGAGAGTGTCAGAGAGTGTCAGAGTGTGCCAGAGAGTGATAGAGAGTGATAGAGAGTGTCAGAGAGTTTCATAGAGTGATAGATAGTGACAGAGAGTTTCAGAGAGTGATATGGAGTGATGGAGAGTGTCTGAGAGAGTCTGAGAGAGTCTGAGAGTGTCAGAGAGTGTCTGACAGTGTCAGAGAGTGATGGAGATTGAAAGAGAGTGTCATAGAGAATCTGAGAGTGTTCGGGAGTGATAGGGAGTGTCATAGTGGGATAGACAGTGAAAGAGAGTGTCTGAGAGTGTCATAGATTGTCAGACAGTGTCAGAGAGTGATAGAACGTGTCTGAGACTGTCTGAGATTATCTGAGAGTGTCAGAGAGTGTCAGAGTGTGATATAAAGTTTCAGAGAGTGTCTGAGAGATTCAGAGAGTGATAGAGAGTGTCTGAGAGTGTCAGAGAGTGTCTGAGAGTGTCTGAGAGTGATGGAGAGTGAAAGAGATTGTCATGGAGTATCTGAGAGTGTTAGGGAGTGATAGGTAGTGTCATAGAGGGATAGAGAGTGAAAGTGAGTGTCTGAGAGTGTCAGAGATTGTCAGACAGTGTCAGAGAGTGATAGAAAGTGTCTGAGACTGTCTGAGAGTCTCTGCGAGTGTCAGAGAGTGTCAGAGAGTGATAGAAAGTGTCAGAGAGTGTCTGAGAGATTCAGAGAGTGTTATGAAGTGTCAGAGAGTGTCCGAGAGAGTCAGCGAGAGTCAGAGAGTGTCAGAGAGTGATAGAGAGTGTCCGAGAGTGTCAGAGAGTGATAGAGAGTGATAGAGTGTGATAGAGAGTGTCAGAGATTGTCAGAGAGTGTCAGAGAGTGTCAGACTGTGTCAGAGAGTAACAGAGAGGGATAAAGTGTGATAGAGAGTGTCTGAGAGTGTCAGAAAGTGTCAGAGAGTGTCAGAGAGTGATAGAGAGTGATATAGAGTGTCTGAGAGTGTCAGAGTTTGTCAGAGTCTGTCAGAGAGTGATCGAGAGTGTCAGTGAGTGATAGAGAGTGTCTGAGAGTGTCAGAGATGGATAGAGAGTGTCTGAGAGTGTCAGAGAGTGATAGAGAGTGTCAGAGAGTGATAGGAAGTGTCAGAGATTGTCAGAGTGTGTCTGAGAGTGTTAGAGAATGTCAGAGTGTGTCAGAGAGTAACAGAGAGTGATAGAGAGTGTCAGAGAGTGTCCGAGACTGTCAGAGTGTGTCAGAGTTTGATAGAGAGTGAGAGAGAGTGTCTGAGAGTGTCAGAAAGTGTCAGAGTGTGTCAGAGAGTGATAGAGAGTGATATGAAGTGTCAGAGAGTGATAGAGAGTGTCAGAGAGTGATGGAGAGTGTCTGAGAGTGTTGGAGAGTGTGTGAGAGTGATAGAGAGTGTCTGAGAGTGTCAGACACTGTCAGAGAGTGATAGAGAGTGATAGAGCGTGTCAGAGAGTGTCAGAGAGTGTCAGAGAGTGATAGAGAGTGATAGCGAGTGTCTGAGAGTGTCAGAGAGTGTCAGAGTGTGTCAGAGAGTGTCAGAGAGTGATAGAGAGTGTCAGAGAGTTTCACAGAGTGATAGATAGTGACAGACAGTGTCAGAGAGTGATATAGAGTGAGAGAGAGGGTCTGAGAGGGTCTGAGAGAGTCTGAGAGTGTCAGAGAGTGTCTGAGAGTGTCAGAGAGTGTCTGACAGTGTCTGAGTGTCAGAGAGTGATGGAGATTGAAAGAGAGTGTCATAGAGAATCTGAGAGTGTTAGGGAGTGATAGGGAGTGTCATAGAGGGATAGAGAGTGAAAGAGAGTGTCTGAGAGTGTCAGAGATTGTCAGACACTGTCAGAGAGTGATAGAACGTGTCTGCGACTGTCTGAGATTATCTGAGAGTGTCAGAGAGTGTCAGAGTTTGATAGAAAATTTCAGAGAGCGTCTGAGGGATTCAGAGAGTGACAGAGAGTGTCTGCGAGTGGCTGAGAGACTTTGAGAGTGTCAGAGAGTGTCTGAGAGTGTCTGAGAGTGATGGAGAGTGAAAGAGATTGTCATAGAGAATCTGAGAGTGTAAGGGAGTGATAGGGAGTGTCATAGAGGGATAGAGAGTGTCTGAGACTGTCTGAGTGTCTCTGAGAGTGTCAGAGAGTGTCAGCGAGTGATAGAAAGTGTCAGAGAGTGTCTGAGAGTGTCAGAGAGTGATCGAAAGTGTCTGAGAGTGTCAGAGAGTGTCAGACAGTGTCAAACAGTGTCAGAGAGTGATAGAAAATGATAGAGAGTGTCTGCGAGTGTCAGAGATTGATAGAAAGTGTCAGAGCGTGTCTGAGAGGGTCTGAGAGAGTCAGAGAGTGTCTGAGAGTGTCAGAGAGTGTCAGACAGTGATAGAGAGCGTCAGAGAGTGTCTGAGAGGATCTGAGAGTGTCAGAGAGTGGTAGAGAGTGGTAGAGAGTGTCAGAGAGTGTCAGAGAGTGACAGAGAGTGATAGAGAGTGATAGAGAGCACCTGAGAGTGATAGAGAGTGCCAGAGAGTGTCTGAGAGTGTCAGAGAGTGATATAAAGTGTCAGAGAGTGTCTGAGAGCGTCTGAGAGTGTCAGAGAGCGTGTGAGAGTGTAAGAGAGTGTCAGAGAGTGATAGAAAGTGTCAGAGAGTGTCTGAGAGGGTCTGAGAGTGTCAGAGAGTGTCAGAGATTGTCAGAGAGTGATAGAGAGTGTCAGAGAGTGTCAGAGAGTGACAGAGAGTGGTAGAGAGTGTCAGAGAGTGTCAGAGAGTGTCAGAGAGTGATAGAGAGTGCCAGAGAGTGATAGAGAGTGCCAGAGAGTGTATGAGAGTTTCTGAGAGTGCCTGAAAGTGTCAGAGAGTGATGGAGAGTGTCAGAGAGTGTCAGAGAGAGTCAGAGTGTGCCCGAGAGTGATAGAGAGTGATAGAGAGTGTCAGAGAGTTTCATAGAGTGATAGATAGTGACAGAGAGTGTCAGAGAGTCATAGAGAGTGTCAGAGAGTGTCTGTGATTGTCCGAGAGTGTCAGAGAGTGATGGAGAGCGACAGAGAGTGTCAGGGAGTGTCAGAGTGTGTCAGAGAGTGTCAGAGAGTGTCAGGGATTGATAGAGAATGGTAGAGAGTGTCTGAGAGTGTCGGAAAGTGTCAGAGAGTGATGGAGAGTGTCAGAGAGTGTCAGAGAGAGTCAGAGTGTGCCAGAGAGTGATAGAGAGTGATAGAGAGTGTCAGAGAGTTTCATAGAGTGATAGATAGTGACAGAGAGTGTCAGAGAGTGATATAGAGTGATAGAGAGTGTCTGAGAGAGTCTGAGAGTGTCAGAGAGTGATAGAAAGTGTCAGAGAGTGTCTGAGAGGGTCTGAGAGTGTCAGAGAGTGTCTGAGAGTGTAAGAGAGAGTCAGAGAGTGATAGAAAGTGTCAGAGAGTGTCTGAGATGGTCTGAGAGTGTCAGAGAGTGTCAGAGAGTGTCAGAGAGTGGTAGAGAGTGTCAGAGAGTGTCAGAGAGTGATAGAAAGTGTCAGAGAGTGTCAGAGAGTCATAGAGAGTGTCAGAGAGTGTCTGTGATTGTCAGAGAGTGTCAGAGAGTGATGGAGAGTGACAGAGAGTGTCAGGGAGTGTCAGAGTGTGTCAGAGAGTGTCAGAGAGTGTCAGGGATTGATAGAGAATGGTAGAGAGTGTCTGAGTGTCGGAAAGTGTCAGAGAGCGTCAGAGAGAGTCAGAGTGTGCCAGAGAGTGATAGAGAGTGTCAGAGAGTTTCACAGAGTGATAGATAGTGACAGAGAGTGTCAGAGAGTGATGTAGAGTGATAGAGAGTGTCTGAGAGAGTCTGAGAGTGTCAGAGAGTGATAGAAAGTGTCAGAGAGTGTCTGAGAGGGTCTGAGAGTGTCAGAGAGTGCCTGAGAGTGTCAGAGAGTGACAGAGTGTGTCAGAGAGTGATAGAGATTGCCTGAGAGTGATAGAGAGTGACAGAGAGTGTCAGAGAGTGACAGATAGTGTCAGAGTGTGATAGAGAGTGTCAGAGAGTGATAGAGAGTGCCAGAGAGTGTCTGAGAGTATCTGAGAGTGTCTGAGATTGTCTTAGATTGTCAGAAAGCGATAAAAAGTGTCAGAGAGTGTCTGCGTGTGTCAGAGAGTTTCAGCGAGTGATAGAGAGTTTCAGAGAGTGCCTGAGAGTGACAATGTGTGTCAGGCAGAGTCAGAAAGTGATATAGAGTGTCAGAGAGTGATAGAGAATGTCAGAGAGCGTCTGAGAGTTTCAGAGAGTGTCAGAGAGTGTCAGAGAGTATGTGAGAGTGTCAGAGAGTCTCGGAGATTGTCGGAGAGTGTCAGAGAGTGATAGAGAGTGATAGAGAGTGCCAGAGAGTGATAGAGAGTGCCAGAGAGTGCCAGAGAGTGCATGAGTGTGTCTGAGAGTGTCTGAAAGTGTCAGAGCGTGTCAGAGAGTCATAGAGAGTGTCAGAGAGTGTCTGTGATTGTCAGAGAGTGTCATAGAGTGATGGAGAGTGAGAGAGAGTGTGAGGGAGTGTCAGAGTGTGTCAGAGAGTGTCAGAGAGTGTCAGAGATTGATAGAGAGTGGTAGAGAGTGTCTGAGAGTGTCGGAAAGTGTCAGAGAGTGTCAGAGAGTGATGGAGAGTGTCAGAGAGTGTCAGAGAGTGTCAGAGTGTGCCAGAGAGTGATAGAGAGTGATAGAGAGTGTCAGAGAGTTTCATAGAGTGATAGATAGTGACAGAGAGTTTCAGAGAGTGATATGGAGTGATGGAGAGTGTCTGAGAGAGTCTGAGAGAGTCTGAGAGTGTCAGAGAGTGTCTGACAGTGTCAGAGAGTGATGGAGATTGAAAGAGAGTGTCATAGAGAATCTGAGAGTGTTCGGGAGTGATAGGGAGTGTCATAGTGGGATAGACAGTGAAAGAGAGTGTCTGAGAGTGTCATAGATTGTCAGACAGTGTCAGAGAGTGATAGAACGTGTCTGAGACTGTCTGAGATTATCTGAGAGTGTCAGAGAGTGTCAGAGTGTGATATAAAGTTTCAGAGAGTGTCTGAGAGATTCAGAGAGTGATAGAGAGTGTCTGAGAGTGTCAGAGAGTGTCTGAGAGTGTCTGAGAGTGATGGAGAGTGAAAGAGATTGTCATGGAGTATCTGAGAGTGTTAGGGAGTGATAGGTAGTGTCATAGAGGGATAGAGAGTGAAAGTGAGTGTCTGAGAGTGTCAGAGATTGTCAGACAGTGTCAGAGAGTGATAGAAAGTGTCTGAGACTGTCTGAGAGTCTCTGCGAGTGTCAGAGAGTGTCAGAGAGTGATAGAAAGTGTCAGAGAGTGTCTGAGAGATTCAGAGAGTGTTATGAAGTGTCAGAGAGTGTCCGAGAGAGTCAGCGAGAGTCAGAGAGTGTCAGAGAGTGATAGAGAGTGTCCGAGAGTGTCAGAGAGTGATAGAGAGTGATAGAGTGTGATAGAGAGTGTCAGAGATTGTCAGAGAGTGTCAGAGAGTGTCAGACTGTGTCAGAGAGTAACAGAGAGGGATAAAGTGTGATAGAGAGTGTCTGAGAGTGTCAGAAAGTGTCAGAGAGTGTCAGAGAGTGATAGAGAGTGATATAGAGTGTCTGAGAGTGTCAGAGTTTGTCAGAGTCTGTCAGAGAGTGATCGAGAGTGTCAGTGAGTGATAGAGAGTGTCTGAGAGTGTCAGAGATGGATAGAGAGTGTCTGAGAGTGTCAGAGAGTGATAGAGAGTGTCAGAGAGTGATAGGAAGTGTCAGAGATTGTCAGAGTGTGTCTGAGAGTGTTAGAGAATGTCAGAGTGTGTCAGAGAGTAACAGAGAGTGATAGAGAGTGTCAGAGAGTGTCCGAGACTGTCAGAGTGTGTCAGAGTTTGATAGAGAGTGAGAGAGAGTGTCTGAGAGTGTCAGAAAGTGTCAGAGTGTGTCAGAGAGTGATAGAGAGTGATATGAAGTGTCAGAGAGTGATAGAGAGTGTCAGAGAGTGATGGAGAGTGTCTGAGAGTGTTGGAGAGTGTGTGAGAGTGATAGAGAGTGTCTGAGAGTGTCAGACACTGTCAGAGAGTGATAGAGAGTGATAGAGCGTGTCAGAGAGTGTCAGAGAGTGTCAGAGAGTGATAGAGAGTGATAGCGAGTGTCTGAGAGTGTCAGAGAGTGTCAGAGTGTGTCAGAGAGTGTCAGAGAGTGATGGAGAGTGTCTGAGAGTGTCATAGAGTGATAGAGAGTGGCTGAGAGTGTCAGAGAGTGATAGAGAGTGTCAAATTGTGTCAGAGAGTGAAAGAGAGTGATACAGAGTGTCAGAGAGTTTCAGACTGTGTCAGAGAGTGCCAGAGAGTGATAAAAAGTGTCAGAGAGTGATAGGGAGTGCCTGAGAGTGTCTGAGAGTGACAGAGAGTGTCACAGAGTGATAGAGAGTGTCTGAGAGTGTCAGAGAGTGACAGAGCGTGTCTGAGAGTGTCAGTGAGTGTCAGAGAGTGTTTAGAGAGTGTCTGAGAGTGTCTGAGAGTGTCAGAGATTGTCAGAGTGTGTCAGAGAGTGATAGTGAGTGATAGAGAGTGTCTGAGAGTGTCAGAGTGTGTCAGAGAGTGTCAGTGAGTGATAGAGAGTGTCAGAGAGCGATAGAGAGTGTCTGAGAGTGTCAAATAGTGATAGAGAGTGTCAGAGAGCGATAGAGAGTGTCAGAGACAGTCAGAGTGTGTCAGAGAGTGATAGAGAGTGATAGAGAGTGTCTGAGAGTGTCAGAGAGTGTCAGAGAGTGTCAGAGTGTGTCAGAGAGTGATAGACAGTGATAGACAGTGATAGAGTGTCTGAGTGTGTCAGAGATTGTCAGACAGTGTCAGAGAGTGATAGAAAGTGTCTGAGATTGTCTGAGATTATCTGAGAGTGTCTAAGAGTGTCAGAGTGTGATAGAAAGTGTCAGAGGGTGTCTGAGAGATTGAGAGAGTGATATAAAGTGTCAGAGAGTGATAGAGAGTGTCTGAGAGTGTCAGAGAGTGATAGAGAGTGTCTGAGAGTTTCAGAGAATGTCAGAGAGTGATAGAGAGTGTCTGAGAGTGATAGAGAGAGTCTGAGAGTGATAGAGAGTGTCTGAGAGTGTCAGAGACTGTCAGAGAGTGATAGAGAGAGATAGAGTGTGATAGAGAGTGTCTTTGAGTGTCAGAGAGTGTCAGAGAGTGATAGAGAATGTCAGAGAGTGATCGAGAGTGTCTGAGAGTGTCTGTGAGTGACAGAGTATGTCAGAGAGTGATAGAGAGTGTCAGAGATTGTCAGAGTGTGTCAGAGAGAGTCAGAGAGTGTCATGAGTGTGTCAGAGAGTAACAGAGAGGGATATAGAGTGATAGAGTGTGTCTGAGAGTGTCAGAAAGTGTCACAGTGTGTCAGAGAGTGATAGAGAGTGATAGAGAGTGTCTGAGAGTGTCAGAGATTGATAGAGAGTTTCTGAGAGTGTCAGAGTGTGTCAGAGAGCAACAGAGAGTGACAGAGAGTGATAGAGAGTGTCAGAGAATGTCAGAGACTGTCAGAGTGTGTCAGAGAGTAACAGAGAGTGATAGAGAGTGATAGAGAGTGTCAGAGAGTGTCAGAGACTGTCAGAGTGTGTCAGAGTTTTATAGAGAGTGAGAGAGAGTGTCTGAGAGTGTCAGAAAGTGTCAGAGTGTGTCAGAGAGTGATAGAGAGTGATAGAAAGTGTCAGAGAGTGACAGAGAGTGTCAGAGAGTGATAGAGAGCGTCTGAGAGTTTCAGAGAATTTCAGAGAGTGATAGAGAGTGTCTGAGAGTGATGGAGAGTGTCTGAGAGTGATAGAGAGTGTCTGAGATTGTCAGAGAGTATCAGAGAGTGTCAGAGAGTGATAGAGAGTGATAGCGAGTGTCTGAGAGTGTCAGAGAGTGTCAGAGTGTGTCAGAGAGTGTCAGAGAGTGATAGAGAGTGTCAAATTGTGTCAGAGAGTGAAAGAGAGTGCTAGAGAGTGTCAGAGAGTTTCAGAGTGTGTCAGAGAGTGTCAGAGAGTGATAGAAAGTGTCAGAGAGTGATAGAGAGTGCCTGAGAGTGTCTGAGAGTGACAGAGAGTGTCTGAGGGTGTCAGAGTGTGTCAGAGCGTGATAGAGAGTGATAGACAGTGATCGAGAGTGATGGAGAGTGTCTGAGTGTGTCAGAGAGTGTCAGATCGTGTCATAGAGTGTCAGAGTGAGTCAGAGTATGCCAGAGAGTGATAGAGAGTGATGGAGAGTGTCAGAGAGTTTCAAAGAGTGATAGATAGTGACAGAGAGTGATATAGATTGATAGAGAGTGTCTGAGAGTGAGAGAGTCAGAGAGAGTCTGAGAGTGTCAGAGAGTGTCTGACAGTGTCAGAGAGTGATGGAGAGTGAAAGAGAGTGTCATAGAGAATCTGAGAGTGTTAGGGAGTGATAGGGAGTGTCATAGAGGGATAGGGAGTGAAAGTGAGTGTATGAGAGTGTCAGAGATTGTCAGACAGTGTCAGAGAGTGATAGAAAGTGTCTGAGATTGTCTGAGATTATCTGAGAGTGTCAGAGAGTGTCAGAGTGTGATAGAAAGTGTCAGAGGGTGTCTGAGAGATTGAGAGAGTGATATAAAGTGTCAGAGAGTGATAGAGAGTGTCTGAGAGTTTCAGAGAATGTCAGAGAGTGATAGAGAGTGTCTGAGAGTGATAGAGAGTGTCTGAGAGTGATAGAGAGTGTCTGAGAGTGTCAGAGACTGTCAGAGAGTGACAGAGAGAGATAGAGTGTGATAGAGAGTGTCTTTGAGTGTCAGAGAGTGTCAGAGAGTGATAGAGAATGTCAGAGAGTGATCGAGAGTGTCTGAGAGTGTCTGTGAGTGACAGAGTATGTCAGAGAGTGATAGAGAGTGTCAGAGATTGTCAGAGTGTGTCAGAGAGAGTCAGAGAGTGTCATGAGTGTGTCAGAGAGTAACAGAGAGGGATATGGAGTGATAGAGTGTGTCTGAGAGTGTCAGAAAGTGTCACAGTGTGTCAGAGAGTGATAGAGAGTGATAGAGAGTGTCTGAGAGTGTCAGAGATTGATAGAGAGTTTCTGAGAGTGTCAGAGTGTGTCAGAGAGCAACAGAGAGTGACAGAGAGTGATAGAGAGTGTCAGAGAATGTCAGAGACTGTCAGAGTGCGTCAGAGAGTAACAGAGAGTGATAGAGAGTGATAGAGAGTGTCAGAGAGTGTCAGAGACTGTCAGAGTGAGTCCGAGTTGTATCGAGAGTGAGAGAGAGTGTCTGAGAGTGTCAGAAAGTGTCACAGTGTGTCAGAGAGTGTCAGAGAGTGATAGAGAGCGTCTGAGAGTTTCAGAGAGTGTCAGAGAGTGATAGAGAGTGTCTGAGAGTGATGGAGAGTGTCTGAGAGTGATAGAGAGTGTCTGAGATTGTCAGAGAGTGTCAGAGAGTGATAGAGAGTGATAGCGAGTGTCTGAGAGTGTCAGAGAGTGTCAGAGTGTGTCAGAGAGTGTCAGAGAGTGAAAGAGAGTGTCTGAGAGTGTCATCGAGAGATAGAGAGTGGCTGAGAGTGTCAGAGAGTGATAGAGAGTGTCAAATTGTGGCAGAGAGTGAAAGAGAGTGCTAGAGAGTGTCAGAGAGTTTCAGATTGTGTCAGAGAGTGTCAGAGAGTGATAGAAAGTGTCAGAGAGTGATAGAGAGTGCCTGAGAGTGTCTGAGAGTGACAGAGAGTGTCTGAGGGTGTCAGTCAGTGTCAGAGAAAGATAGTGAGTGTCTGAGATAGTCAGAGATTGTCAGATTGTGTCAGAGTGTGTCAGAGAGTGATGGAGAGTGCCTGAGAGTGTCTGAGAGTGACAGAGAGTGTCTGAGGGTGTCAGTCAGTGTCAGAGAAAGATAGTGAGTGTCTGAGATAGTCAGAGATTGTCAGATTGTGTCAGAGTGTGTCAGAGAGTGATGGAGAGTGATAGAGAGTGTCTGACAGTGTCAGAGAGTGTCAGAGTGTGTCAGAGAATGTCAGAGAGCGATAGAGTGTGTCAGAGTGTGTCAGAGAGTGTCAGAGAGTGTCAGAGAGTGATAGAGAGTGTCAGAGAGAGTGTGAGTGTGTCAGAGAGTTTCAGAGAGTTTCAGAGAGTGAGCGAGAGTGTCTGAGAGTGTCTGAGAGAGACAGAGAGTGTCTGAGAGTTTTAGTGAATGTCAGAGAGTGATAGAGAGTGTCTGAGAGTGTCAGCGAGTGATAGAGAGTGTCTGAGAGTGTCTGAGAGTGTCAGAGAGTGACAGAGCGTGTTTGAGAGTGTCATTGAGTGATAGAGAGTGTTTAGAGAGTGTCTGAGAGTGTCAGAGAGTGTCAGTGAGTGATAGAGAGTGATAGAGATTGTCTGAGAGTTTTAGTGAGTGTCAGAGAGTGATAGAGAGTGTCTGAGAGTGTCAGAGATTGCCTGAGAGTTTTAGTGAGTGTCAGAGAGTGATAGAGAGTGTCTGAGAGTGTCAGCGAGTGATAGAGAGTGTCTGAGAGTGTCTGAGAGTGTCACAGAGTGATAGTGAGTGATAGAGAGTGTCTGAGATTGTCAGAGTGTGTCAGAGAGTGTCAGTGAGTGATAGAGAGTGTCAGAGAGCGATAGAGAGTGTCTGAGAGTGTCAAAATAGTGATAGAGAGTGTCAGAGAGTGACAGAGAGTGTCAGAGAGTGTCAGAGACAGTCAGAGTGTGTCAGAGAGTGATAGAGAGTGATAGAGAGTGTCTGAGAGTGTCTGAGAGTGTCAGAGAGTGTCAGAGTGTGTCAGAGAGTGATAGAGAGTGATAGAGAGTGATAGACAGTGACACAGAGTGATAGAGAGTGTCAGAGAGTGTCAGAGCGTGTCAGAGAGTGTCAGAGAGTGTCAGAGTGTGTCAGAGAGTGATAGAGAGTGATAGAGAGTGATAGACAGTGACACAGAGTGATAGAGAGTGTCTGAGTGTGTCAGAGTGTGTCAGAGAGTGTCAGATCGTGTCAGAGAGTGTCAGAGTGAGTCAGAGTGTGCCAGAGAGTGATAGAGAGTGATGGAGAGTGTCAGAGAGTTTCAAAGAGTGATCGATAGTGACAGAGAGTGATATAGATTGATAGAGAGTGTCTGAGAGTGAGAGAGTCAGAGAGAGTCTGAGAGTGTCAGAGAGTGTCTGACAGTGTCAGAGAGTGATGGAGAGTGAAAGAGAGTGTCTGAGAGTGTCAGAGATTGTCAGACAGTGTCTGAGGGTGTCAGTCAGTGTCAGAGAAAGATAGAGAGTGTCTGAGATAGTCAGAGATTGTCAGATTGTGTCAGAGTGTGTCAGAGAGTGATGGAGAGTGATGGAGAGTGTCTGACAGTGTCAGAGAGTGTCAGAGTGTGTCAGAGAATGTCAGAGAGCGATAGAGTGTGTCAGAGTGTGTCAGAGAGTGTCAGAGAGTGTCAGAGAGTGATAGAGAGTGTCAGAGAGAGTGTGAGTGTGTCAGAGAGTTTCAGAGAGTTTCAGAGAGTGAGCGAGAGTGTCTGAGAGTGTCTGAGAGAGACAGAGAGTGTCTGAGAGTTTTAGTGAATGTCAGAGAGTGATAGAGAGTGTCTGAGAGTGTCAGCGAGTGATAGAGTGTGTCTGAGAGTGTCTGAGAGTGTCAGTGTGTGATAGAGAGTGATAGAGAGTGTCTGAGAATGTCAGAGAGTGTCACAGAGTGATAGAGAGTGTCTGAGAGTGTCAGAGAGTGACAGAGCGTGTTTGAGAGTGTCATTGAGTGATAGAGAGTGTTTAGAGAGTGTCTGAGAGTGTCAGAGAGTGTCAGTGAGTGATAGAGAGTGATAGAGATTGTCTGAGAGTTTTAGTGAGTGTCAGAGAGTGATAGAGAGTGTCTGAGAGTGTCAGAGATTGCCTGAGAGTTTTAGTGAGTGTCAGAGAGTGATAGAGAGTGTCTGAGAGTGTCAGCGAGTGATAGAGAGTGTCTGAGAGTGTCTGAGAGTGTCACAGAGTGATAGTGAGTGATAGAGAGTGTCTGAGATTGTCAGAGTGTGTCAGAGAGTGTCAGTGAGTGATAGAGAGTGTCAGAGAGCGGTAGAGAGTGTCTGAGAGTGTCAAAATAGTGATAGAGAGTGTCAGAGAGTGACAGAGAGTGTCAGAGAGTGTCAGAGACAGTCAGAGTGTGTCAGAGAGTGATAGAGAGTGATAGAGAGTGTCTGAGAGTGTCTGAGAGTGTCAGAGAGTGTCAGAGAGTGTCAGAGTGTGTCAGAGAGTGATAGAGAGTGATAGACAGTGACACAGAGTGATAGAGAGTGTCAGAGAGTGTCAGAGCGTGTCAGAGAGTGTCAGAGAGTGTCAGAGTGTGTCAGAGAGTGATAGAGAGTGATAGAGAGTGATAGACAGTGACACAGAGTGATAGAGAGTGTCTGAGTGTGTCAGAGTGTGTCAGAGAGTGTCAGATCGTGTCAGAGAGTGTCAGAGTGAGTCAGAGTGTGCCAGAGAGTGATAGAGAGTGATGGAGAGTGTCAGAGAGTTTCAAAGAGTGATCGATAGTGACAGAGAGTGATATAGATTGATAGAGAGTGTCTGAGAGTGAGAGAGTCAGAGAGAGTCTGAGAGTGTCAGAGAGTGTCTGACAGTGTCAGAGAGTGATGGAGAGTTAAAGAGAGTGTCTGAGAGTGTCAGAGATTGTCAGACAGTGTCAGAGAGTGATAGAAAGTGTCTGAGATTGTCTGAGATTATCTGAGAGTGTCAGAGAGTGTCAGAGTGTGATAGAAAGTGTCAGAGGGTGTCTGAGAGATTCAGAGAGTGATATAAAGTGTCAGAGAGTGATAGAGAGTGTCTGAGTGTGTCAGAGAGTGATAGAGAGTGTCTGAGAGTTTCAGAGAATGTCAGAGATTGATAGAGAGTTTCTGAGAGTGTCAGAGTGTGTCAGAGAGCAACAGAGAGTGACAGAGAGTGATAGAGAGTGTCAGAGAATGTCAGAGACTGTCAGAGTGTGTCAGAGAGTAACAGAGAGTGATAGAGAGTGATAGAGAGTGTCAGAGAGTGTCAGAGACTGTCAGAGTGTGTCAGAGTTTTATAGAGAGTGAGAGAGAGTGTCTGAGAGTGCCAGAAAGTGTCAGAGTGTGTCAGCGAGTGATAGAGAGTGATAGAAAGTGTCAGAGAGTGACAGAGAGTGTCAGAGAGTGATAGAGAGAGTCAGAGAGTTTCAGAGAATGTCAGAGAGTGATAGAGAGTGTCTGAGAGTGATGGAGATTGTCAGAGAGTGTCAGAGAGTGTCAGAGAGTGATCGAGAGTGATAGCGAGTGCCTGAGAGTGTCAGAGAGTGTCAGAGTGTGTCAGAGAGTGTCAGAGAGTGATAGAGAGTGTCTGAGAATGTCATCGAGTGATAGAGAGTGGCTGAGAGTGTCAGAGAGTGATAGAGAGTGTCAAATTGTGTCAGAGAGTGAAAGAGAGTGCTAGAGAGTGTCAGAGAGTTTCAGAGTGTGTCAGAGAGTGTCAGAGAGTGATAGAAAGTGTCAGAGAGTGGTAGAGAGTGTCTGAGAGTGACAGAGAGTGTCTGAGGTTGTCAGTCAGTGTCAGAGAAAGATAGAGAGTGTCTGAGATAGTCAGAGATTGTCAGATTGTGTCAGAGTGTGTCAGAGAGTGATGGAGAGTGATAGAGAGTGTCTGACAGTGTCAGAGAGTGTCAGAGTGTGTCAGAGAATGTCAGAGAGCGACAGAGTGTGTCAGAGTGTGTCAGAGAGAGTCAGAGAGTGTCAGAGAGTGATAGAGAGTGTCAGAGAGAGTGTGAGTGTGTCAGAGAGTTTCAGAGAGTTTCAGAGAGTGAGCGAGAGTGTCTGAGAGTGTCTGAGAGAGACAGAGAGTGTCTGAGAGTTTTAGTGAATGTCAGAGAGTGATAGAGAGTGTCTGAGAGTGTCAGCGAGTGATAGAGAGTGTCTGAGAGTGTCTGAGAGTGTCAGAGAGTGACAGAGCGTGTTTGAGAGTGTCATTGAGTGATAGAGAGTGTTTAGAGAGTGTCTGAGAGTGTCAGAGAGTGTCAGTGAGTGATAGAGAGTGATAGAGATTGTCTGAGAGTTTTAGTGAGTGTCAGAGAGTGATAGAGAGTGTCTGAGAGTGTCAGAGATTGCCTGAGAGTTTTAGTGAGTGTCAGAGAGTGATAGAGAGTGTCTGAGAGTGTCAGCGAGTGATAGAGAGTGTCTGAGAGTGTCTGAGAGTGTCACAGAGTGATAGTGAGTGATAGAGAGTGTCTGAGATTGTCAGAGTGTGTCAGAGAGTGTCAGTGAGTGATAGAGAGTGTCAGAGAGCGATAGAGAGTGTCTGAGAGTGTCAAAATAGTGATAGAGAGTGTCAGAGAGTGACAGAGAGTGTCAGAGAGTGTCAGAGACAGTCAGAGTGTGTCAGAGAGTGATAGAGAGTGATAGAGAGTGTCTGAGAGTGTCTGAGAGTGTCAGAGAGTGTCAGAGTGTGTCAGAGAGTGATAGAGAGTGATAGAGAGTGATAGACAGTGGCACAGAGTGATAGAGAGTGTCAGAGAGTGTCAGAGCGTGTCAGAGAGTGTCAGAGAGTGTCAGAGTGTGTCAGAGAGTGATAGAGAGTGATAGAGAGTGATAGACAGTGACACAGAGTGATAGAGAGTGTCTGAGTGTGTCAGAGTGTGTCAGAGAGTGTCAGATCGTGTCAGAGAGTGTCAGAGTGAGTCAGAGTGTGCCAGAGAGTGATAGAGAGTGATGGAGAGTGTCAGAGAGTTTCAAAGAGTGATCGATAGTGACAGAGAGTGATATAGATTGATAGAGAGTGTCTGAGAGTGAGAGAGTCAGAGAGAGTCTGAGAGTGTCAGAGAGTGTCTGACAGTGTCAGAGAGTGATGGAGAGTGAAAGAGAGTGTCTGAGAGTGTCAGAGATTGTCAGACAGTGTCTGAGGGTGTCAGTCAGTGTCAGAGAAAGATAGAGAGTGTCTGAGATAGTCAGAGATTGTCAGATTGTGTCAGAGTGTGTCAGAGAGTGATGGAGAGTGATGGAGAGTGTCTGACAGTGTCAGAGAGTGTCAGAGTGTGTCAGAGAGTGATGGAGAGTGCCTGAGAGTGTCTGAGAGTGACAGAGAGTGTCTGAGGGTGTCAGTCAGTGTCAGAGAAAGATAGTGAGTGTCTGAGATAGTCAGAGATTGTCAGATTGTGTCAGAGTGTGTCAGAGAGTGATGGAGAGTGATAGAGAGTGTCTGACAGTGTCAGAGAGTGTCAGAGTGTGTCAGAGAATGTCAGAGAGCGATAGAGTGTGTCAGAGTGTGTCAGAGAGTGTCAGAGAGTGTCAGAGAGTGATAGAGAGTGTCAGAGAGAGTGTGAGTGTGTCAGAGAGTTTCAGAGAGTTTCAGAGAGTGAGCGAGAGTGTCTGAGAGTGTCTGAGAGAGACAGAGAGTGTCTGAGAGTTTTAGTGAATGTCAGAGAGTGATAGAGAGTGTCTGAGAGTGTCAGCGAGTGATAGAGAGTGTCTGAGAGTGTCTGAGAGTGTCAGAGAGTGACAGAGCGTGTTTGAGAGTGTCATTGAGTGATAGAGAGTGTTTAGAGAGTGTCTGAGAGTGTCAGAGAGTGTCAGTGAGTGATAGAGAGTGATAGAGATTGTCTGAGAGTTTTAGTGAGTGTCAGAGAGTGATAGAGAGTGTCTGAGAGTGTCAGAGATTGCCTGAGAGTTTTAGTGAGTGTCAGAGAGTGATAGAGAGTGTCTGAGAGTGTCAGCGAGTGATAGAGAGTGTCTGAGAGTGTCTGAGAGTGTCACAGAGTGATAGTGAGTGATAGAGAGTGTCTGAGATTGTCAGAGTGTGTCAGAGAGTGTCAGTGAGTGATAGAGAGTGTCAGAGAGCGATAGAGAGTGTCTGAGAGTGTCAAAATAGTGATAGAGAGTGTCAGAGAGTGACAGAGAGTGTCAGAGAGTGTCAGAGACAGTCAGAGTGTGTCAGAGAGTGATAGAGAGTGATAGAGAGTGTCTGAGAGTGTCTGAGAGTGTCAGAGAGTGTCAGAGTGTGTCAGAGAGTGATAGAGAGTGATAGAGAGTGATAGACAGTGACACAGAGTGATAGAGAGTGTCAGAGAGTGTCAGAGCGTGTCAGAGAGTGTCAGAGAGTGTCAGAGTGTGTCAGAGAGTGATAGAGAGTGATAGAGAGTGATAGACAGTGACACAGAGTGATAGAGAGTGTCTGAGTGTGTCAGAGTGTGTCAGAGAGTGTCAGATCGTGTCAGAGAGTGTCAGAGTGAGTCAGAGTGTGCCAGAGAGTGATAGAGAGTGATGGAGAGTGTCAGAGAGTTTCAAAGAGTGATCGATAGTGACAGAGAGTGATATAGATTGATAGAGAGTGTCTGAGAGTGAGAGAGTCAGAGAGAGTCTGAGAGTGTCAGAGAGTGTCTGACAGTGTCAGAGAGTGATGGAGAGTGAAAGAGAGTGTCTGAGAGTGTCAGAGATTGTCAGACAGTGTCTGAGGGTGTCAGTCAGTGTCAGAGAAAGATAGAGAGTGTCTGAGATAGTCAGAGATTGTCAGATTGTGTCAGAGTGTGTCAGAGAGTGATGGAGAGTGATGGAGAGTGTCTGACAGTGTCAGAGAGTGTCAGAGTGTGTCAGAGAATGTCAGAGAGCGATAGAGTGTGTCAGAGTGTGTCAGAGAGTGTCAGAGAGTGTCAGAGAGTGATAGAGAGTTTCAGAGAGTGAGCGAGAGTGTCTGAGAGTGTCTGAGAGAGACAGAGAGTGTCTGAGAGTTTTAGTGAATGTCAGAGAGTGATAGAGAGTGTCTGAGAGTGTCAGCGAGTGATAGAGTGTGTCTGAGAGTGTCTGAGAGTGTCAGTGTGTGATAGAGAGTGATAGAGAGTGTCTGAGAATGTCAGAGAGTGTCACAGAGTGATAGAGAGTGTCTGAGAGTGTCAGAGAGTGACAGAGCGTGTTTGAGAGTGTCATTGAGTGATAGAGAGTGTTTAGAGAGTGTCTGAGAGTGTCAGAGAGTGTCAGTGAGTGATAGAGAGTGATAGAGATTGTCTGAGAGTTTTAGTGAGTGTCAGAGAGTGATAGAGAGTGTCTGAGAGTGTCAGAGATTGCCTGAGAGTTTTAGTGAGTGTCAGAGAGTGATAGAGAGTGTCTGAGAGTGTCAGCGAGTGATAGAGAGTGTCTGAGAGTGTCTGAGAGTGTCACAGAGTGATAGTGAGTGATAGAGAGTGTCTGAGATTGTCAGAGTGTGTCAGAGAGTGTCAGTGAGTGATAGAGAGTGTCAGAGAGCGGTAGAGAGTGTCTGAGAGTGTCAAAATAGTGATAGAGAGTGTCAGAGAGTGACAGAGAGTGTCAGAGAGTGTCAGAGACAGTCAGAGTGTGTCAGAGAGTGATAGAGAGTGATAGAGAGTGTCTGAGAGTGTCTGAGAGTGTCAGAGAGTGTCAGAGAGTGTCAGAGTGTGTCAGAGAGTGATAGAGAGTGATAGACAGTGACACAGAGTGATAGAGAGTGTCAGAGAGTGTCAGAGCGTGTCAGAGAGTGTCAGAGAGTGTCAGAGTGTGTCAGAGAGTGATAGAGAGTGATAGAGAGTGATAGACAGTGACACAGAGTGATAGAGAGTGTCTGAGTGTGTCAGAGTGTGTCAGAGAGTGTCAGATCGTGTCAGAGAGTGTCAGAGTGAGTCAGAGTGTGCCAGAGAGTGATAGAGAGTGATGGAGAGTGTCAGAGAGTTTCAAAGAGTGATCGATAGTGACAGAGAGTGATATAGATTGATAGAGAGTGTCTGAGAGTGAGAGAGTCAGAGAGAGTCTGAGAGTGTCAGAGAGTGTCTGACAGTGTCAGAGAGTGATGGAGAGTTAAAGAGAGTGTCTGAGAGTGTCAGAGATTGTCAGACAGTGTCAGAGAGTGATAGAAAGTGTCTGAGATTGTCTGAGATTATCTGAGAGTGTCAGAGAGTGTCAGAGTGTGATAGAAAGTGTCAGAGGGTGTCTGAGAGATTCAGAGAGTGATATAAAGTGTCAGAGAGTGATAGAGAGTGTCTGAGTGTGTCAGAGAGTGATAGAGAGTGTCTGAGAGTTTCAGAGAATGTCAGAGATTGATAGAGAGTTTCTGAGAGTGTCAGAGTGTGTCAGAGAGCAACAGAGAGTGACAGAGAGTGATAGAGAGTGTCAGAGAATGTCAGAGACTGTCAGAGTGTGTCAGAGAGTAACAGAGAGTGATAGAGAGTGATAGAGAGTGTCAGAGAGTGTCAGAGACTGTCAGAGTGTGTCAGAGTTTTATAGAGAGTGAGAGAGAGTGTCTGAGAGTGCCAGAAAGTGTCAGAGTGTGTCAGCGAGTGATAGAGAGTGATAGAAAGTGTCAGAGAGTGACAGAGAGTGTCAGAGAGTGATAGAGAGAGTCAGAGAGTTTCAGAGAATGTCAGAGAGTGATAGAGAGTGTCTGAGAGTGATGGAGATTGTCAGAGAGTGTCAGAGAGTGTCAGAGAGTGATCGAGAGTGATAGCGAGTGCCTGAGAGTGTCAGAGAGTGTCAGAGTGTGTCAGAGAGTGTCAGAGAGTGATAGAGAGTGTCTGAGAATGTCATCGAGTGATAGAGAGTGGCTGAGAGTGTCAGAGAGTGATAGAGAGTGTCAAATTGTGTCAGAGAGTGAAAGAGAGTGCTAGAGAGTGTCAGAGTTTGATAGAGAGTGTCTGAGAGTGTCAGAGAGTGTCAGAGAGTGTCAGCGAGTGATAGAGAGTGTCTGAGAGCATCTGAGAGTGTCAGAGAGTGTCAGAGAGATTTAGAGAGTGTCAGATAGTGTCAGAGAGTGTCAGAGAGTGGTAGGGACTGATAAAGAGTGACAGAGAGTGTCAGAGAGTGACAGAGAGTGTCAGAGTGTGATTGAGAGTGTCTGAGAGCGTCTGAGAGTGTCAGAGAGTGTCAGAGAGTGATAGGGAATGTGTGAGATCGTCTGAGAGTTTCAGAGAGTGTCAGAGAGTTTTAGAGAGTGTCAGAGAGTGTCAGAGAGAGTTAGAGAGTGTCTGACAGTGTCAGAGAGAGATACAGAGTGGCTGAGAGT
Source organism: Heterodontus francisci (assembly GCF_036365525.1). NCBI lineage: Eukaryota > Metazoa > Chordata > Chondrichthyes > Heterodontiformes > Heterodontidae > Heterodontus > Heterodontus francisci. The sequence goes on from NC_090421.1 coordinate 31,934,380, forward strand.
GATAAAGTGTGTCAGTGAGTGTCAGAGAGTGACAGAAAGTGTCGAGAATGTTAGAGAGTGTCAGAGAGTGTCAGAGAGAGATAGAGAGTGATAGAGAGTGTCAGAGAATGACTGAGAATGTCAGAGAGTGTCAGAGAGTGATAGAGAGTGTCTGAGAGTGTCAGAGAGTGATTGAGAGAGTCAGAGAGTGTCAGAGAGTGATAGAGAGTGTCTGAGAATGTCAGGGAGTGTCAGAGAGTGATAGGGAGTGTCTGAGAGTGTCAGAGAGTGTCAGAGAGTGTTAGAGATTGTCAGAGAATGTCAGAGAGTGGTAGAGAGAGATAGAGTGTGTCAGAGAGTGACCGAGAGTGATAGAGAGTGTCAGAGAGTGTCAGAGAGTGTCAGAGCTTGTCAGAGAGTGATAGAGAGAGTCAAGAGTGTCAGAGAGTGATAGGGAGTGTCAGAGAGTGATTGAGAGTGATTGAGAATGTCTCAGAGTGTCTGAGAGTGTCAGAGAGTGACTGAGAGTGTCAGAGAGTGTCAGAGAGTGTCAGAGAGAGTCAGAGAGTGATTGAGAGTGATTGAGAGTGTCTCAGAGTGTCTGAGAGTGTCAGAGAGTGATTGAGAGTGTCTGAGAGTGATAGAGAGTGTCAGAGAGTGATAGAGAGTGTCTGAGAGTGTCTGAGAGTGTCAGGGAGTGTCAGAGAGTGTCAGAGAATGTCAGAGAGTGATAGCGAGTGTCTGAAAGTGATAGAGAGTGTCTGAGAGTGTCTGAGAGTGTCTGAGAGTGTCAGAGAGTGTCAGAGAGTGATAGAGAGTGTCTGAGAGCGTCTGAGAGTGTCAGAGAGTAATAGAGTGTGTCTGAGAGTGTCAGAGAATGTCAGCAAGAGATTGAGAGTGTCTGAGAGTGTCAGAGAGTGTCAGAGATTGATTGAGAGTGTCTGAGAGTGATAGAGAGTGTCAGAGAGTGTCAGAGAGTGATTGAGAGTGTCTGAGAGTGTCTGAGAGTGTCAGTGAGTGTCAGTGAGTGATAGAGACTGTCAAAGGGTGTCAGAGAGTGTCTGAAAGTGTCAGAGAGTGTCAGAGAGTGGCTGAGAGTGCCAGAGAGTTTCAGAACGTGTCAGAGATTGTCTGAGAGTGTCTGAGAGTGTCGCAGGGTGATAGAGAGTGTGAGAGAATGTCAGAGAGTGATAGAGAGTGTCTGAGAGTGTCAGAGAGTGATAGAGAGTGTCTGAGAGTATCTGAGAGTGTCAGCGAGTTTCTGAGAGCGATAGAGATTGTCAGAGAATGTCAGAGAGTGGTAGCGAGTGATAGAGAGTGTCTGAGAGTGTCAGAGATTGATAGAGAGTGTCAGAGACTGATAGAGAGTGTCTGAGAGTGTCAGAGATTATCCGAGAGTGTCAGAGAGGGCCAGCGAGTGTCAGAGAGAGATAGAGAGTGTCTGAGAGTGTCAGAGAGTGATACAGAGTGTCAGAGAGTGATAGAGATTGTCAGAGATTGATAAAGAGTGTCAGAGAGTGTCAGAGATTGATAGCGAGTGTCTGAGAGCGTCAGAGAGTGTCTGAGAGTGTCAGAGATTGTCAGCGAGTGACTGAGAGTGATAGAGAGTGTCTGAAAGTGTCAGAGAGAGATACAGAGTGCCTGAGAGTGATAAAGTGTGTCAGAGAGTGTCAGAGAGTGACAGAAAGTGTCAGAGAATGTCAGAGAGTGTCAGAGAGTGTCAGAGAGAGATAGAGAGTGACAGAGAGTGATAGAGAGTGTCAGAGAGTGACTGAGAATGTCAGAGAGTGGCAGAGAGTGATTGAGAATGTCTGAGAGTGTCTGAGAGTGTCAGAGAGTGATAGAGAGTGTCTGAGAGTGTCAGAGAGTGATTGAGAGAGTCAGAGAGTGTCAGAGAGTGATAGAGAGTGTCTGAGAATGTCAGGGAGTGTCAGAGAGTCATAGGGAGTGTCTGAGAGTGTCAGAGAGTGTCAGAGAGTGTTAGAGATTGTCAGAGAATGTCAGAGAGTGGTAGAGAGAGATAGAGTGTGTCAGAGAGTGACCGAGAGTGATAGAGAGTGTCAGAGAGTGTCAGAGAGCGTCAGAGCTTGTCAGAGAGTGATAGAGAGAGTCAAGAGTGTCAGAGAGTGATAGGGAGTGTCAGAGAGTGATTGAGAGTGATTGAGAATGTCTCAGAGTGTCTGAGAGTGTCAGAGAGTGACTGAGAGTGTCAGAGAGTGTCAGAGAGTGTCAGAGAGTGATAGAGAGTGTCTGAGAGTGTCTGAGAGTGTCAGGGAGTGTCAGAGAGTGTCAGAGAGTGATAGAGAGTGTCTGAGAGTGATAAAGTGTGTCAGAGAGTGATAGAGAATGTCAGAGAGTGTCAGAGAGTGTCAGAGAGTGATAGAGAGTGATAGAGAGTGTCAGAGAGTGTCAGAGAGTGTCAGAGAGTGATAGAGAGTGTCTGAGAATGTCAGAGATTGTCAGAGTGTGACTGAGAGTGTCAGAGTGTCAGAGAGCGATTGAGAATGTCTGAGAGTGTCTGAGAGTGTCAGAGAGTGATAGAAAGTGATATGGAGCGTCTGAGAGTGATTGAGAGTGTTTAAGAGATTCAGAGAGTGTCAGAGAGTGATAGAGCTTGTCAGAGTGTGATAGTGACAGTTAGAGAGTGTCAGAGAGTGATAGGGAATGTCTGAGAGTGTCAGAGAGTGATTGAGAGTGTCTGAGAGTGTCAGAGAGAGATCGAGAGCGTCTGAGAGCGTCAGAGAGTGTCAGAGAGTGATTGAGTGTGTCAGAGAGTGATTGAGAGTGATTGAGAATGTCTGAGAGTGTCCGAGAGTGTCAGAGAGTGTCAGCGAGTGTCAGAGAGTGATAGTGATTGTCAGAGAATGTCAGACAGTTGTAGAGAGAGATAGAGTGTGTCAGAGAGTGACCGAGAGTGATAGAGAGTTTCAGAGAGTGTCAGAGACCGTCAGAGCTTGTCAGAGAGTGATAGAGAGAGTCAAGAGTGTCAGAGAGTGTCTGAGAGTGTCTGAGAGTGTCTGAGAGTGTCAGAGAGTGTCAGAGAGTGATAGAGAGTGTCTGAGAGCGTCTGAGAGTGTCAGAGAGTAATAGAGTGTGTCTGAGAGTGTCAGAGAGTGATACAGAGTGTCTGAAAGTGATAAAGTGTGTCAGAGAGAGATAGAGAATGTCAGAGAGTGTCAGAGAGTGTCTGAGAGTGTCAGAGAGTGTCAGAGAGTGATAGAGAGTGTCTGAGAGTGATAAAGTGTGTCAGAGAGAGATAGAGAATGTCAGAGAGTGTCAGAATGTGATAGAGAGTGATAGAGAGTGATAGAGAGTGTCAGAGAGTGTCAGAGAGTGATAGAGAGTGTCTGAGAATGTCAGAGAGTGTCAGAGAGTGACTGAGAGTGTCAGTGTGTGTCAGAGAGTGATTGAGAATGTCTGAGAGTGTCTGAGAGTGTCAGAGAGTTATAGAAAGTGATATAGAGCGTCTGAAAGTGATTGAAAGTGTTTAAGAGTTTCAGAGAGTGTCAGAGAGTGATAGAGAGTGATAGAGAGTGTCTGAGAGTGTCTGAGAGTGTCAGAGAGCGATTGAGAGTGATTGAGAGTGTCTCAGAGTGTCTGAGAGTGTCAGAGAGTGATTGAGAGTGTCAGAGAGCGTCAGAGAGTGATTGAGAGTGATTGAGAGTGTCTGAGAGTGTCTGAGAGTGTCAGAGAGTGACAGAGAGTGTCTGAGAGTGATAAAGTGCGTCAGAGAGAGATAGAGAATGTCAGAGAGTGTCAGAGTGTGATAGAGAGTGATAGAGAGTGTCAGAGAGTGTCAGAGAGTGATGGAGAGTGTCTGAGAGTGCCAGAGAGTGATAGACAATGTCTGAGAGTGTCTGAGAGTGTCAGAGAGTTATAGAAAGTGATATAGAGCGTCTGAAAGTAATTGAGAGTGTTTAAGAGTTTCAGAGAGTGTCAGAGAGTGATAGAGAGTGATAGAGAGTGTCTGAGAGTGTCTGAGAGTGTCAGAGAGTGTCAGAGAGTGATGGAGAGTGTCTGAGAGTGTCAGAGAGTGTCTGAGAGTGTCAGAAAGTGTCAGAGAGTGATAGAGAGTGTCTGAGAGTGATAGAGATTGTCTGAGAGTGTCTGATAGTGTCTGAGAGTGTCTGAGAGTGTCTGAGAGTGATAGAGATTGTCTGAGAGTGTCTGATAGTGTCTGAGAGTGTCTGAGAGTGATTGAGAGTGATCGAGAGTGTCTGAGAGTGTCTGAGAGTGTCTGAGAGTGTTAGAGAGTGATAGAGAGTGATAGAGACTGATAGAGAGTGTCTGAGAGTGTCAGAGATTGTCTGAGAGTGATAGAGATCGTCTGAGAGTGCCTGAGAGTGTCTGAGAGTGATAGAGAGTGATAGAGAGTGTCTGAGAGTGTCAGAGTGTGTCAGAGTGTGTCAGAGAGTAATAGAGAGTGATAGAGAGTGTCAGAGAGTTTCATAGAGTGATCAAGAGTGACAAAGAGTGTCAGAGAGTGATAGAGAGTGAGTGAATGTGTCTGAGAGTGTCACAGTGTGTCAGAGAGTGATAGAGAGTGTCTGAGAGTGTAAGAGAGTGTCTGAGAGTGTCAGACAGTGTCAGAGAGTGATAGAGAGTGTCTGAGAGTGTCAGAGAGTGTCTGAGAGTGTCACAGAGTGTCAGAGAGTGAGAGAGAGTGTCTGAGAGTGTCACAGAGTGTCAGAGAGGGATAGAGAGTGTCTGAGAGTGATCGAGAGTGTCTGAGAGTGTCAGAGAGTGTCAGAGTGTGTCAGAGAGAGTCAGAGAGTGATTGAGAGTGTCTGAGAGTGTCTGAGAGTGTTAGAGAGTGTCAGAGAGTGTCAGAGAGTGATAGAAAGTGTCAGAGAGTGTCAGAGCGTGTCAGAGAGTGATAGAGAGTGTCTGAGAGTGTCAGAGAGTGTCTGAGAGTGATCGAGAGTGTCTGAGAGTGTCAGAGAGTGTCAGAGTGTGTCAGAGAGAGTCAGAGAGTGATTGAGAGTGTCTGAGAGTGTCTGAGAGTGTTAGAGAGTGTCAGAGAGTGATAGAGAGTTTCAGAGAGTGATAGAGAGTGATAGAGAGTGTCTGAGAGTGTCAGAGAGTGATAGAAAGTGTCAGAGAGTGTCAGAGCGTGTCAGAGAGTGATAGAGAGTGTCTGAGAGTGTCAGAGAGTGTCTGAGAGTGTCAGAGAGTGTCAGAGTGTGTCAGAGAGCAATAGAGAGTGATATAGAGTGTCTGAGAGTGTCATAGAGTGATCGAGAGAGTCAAAGAGAGTCAGAGAGTGATAGAGTGTGTCAGAGAGTGATATTGAGTGATAGAGAGTTTCAGAGAGTGTCATTGAGTGATAGAGTGTCAGAGAGTTTCAGAGAGTGATAGAGAGTGTCAGAGAGTGATGGAGAGTGTCAGAAAGTGATAGAGAGTGATAGAGAGTGCCAGAGAGTGATAGAGAGTGATAGAGAGTGTCTGAGAGTTTCAGAGAGTGTCAGAGTGTGTCAGAGAGAGATATTGAGTGATAGATTGTTTCAGAGAGTGTCATTGAGTGAAAGAGAGTGTCAGAGAGTTTCAGAGAGTGATAGAGAGTGTCAGAGAGTGATAGAGAGTGTCAGAAAGTGATAGAGACTGATAGAGAGTGTCAGAGAGTGATAGAGAGTGTTAGAGAGTGTCTGAGGGTGTCAGAGATTGTCAGTGAGTGTCAGAGAGTGATAGAGAGTGATAGGGTGTGTCAGAGAGTGTCATTGAGTGTCAGAGAGTGTCAGAGAGTTTCAGAGTGTGATAGAGAGTGTCAGAGAGTGATAGAGCGTGATAGAGAGTTTCAGAGAGTGATAGAGAGTGTCAGAGAGTGATAGAGAGTGTCAGAGAGTTTCAGAGATTGATAGAGAGTTATAGTGAGTGTCTGAGAGCGTCGGAGAGTGTCAGAGAGTGTCAGAGAGTGTCAGAGAGTAATATAGAGTGTCAGAGAGAGTCATTGAGTGACAGAGAGTGTCAGAGAGTGTCAGAGAGTGATAGAGAGTGTCAGAGAGTGATGGAGAGTGTCTGAGAATGTCAGAGAGTGAGAGAGTGATAGAGAGTGTCAGAGAGTGATAGAGAGTGTCTGAGAGTGTCAGAGAGTGTCAGAGAGTGTCAGAGAGTGTCAGAGTGTGTATGAAAGTGTCAGAGAGTGATAGAGAGTGTTTGAGAGTGTCAGAGAGCGTCAGAGTGTGATAGAGGGTGATAGAGAGTTTCTGAGAGTGACAGAGAGTGTCTGAGAGTGGCAGTGAGTGTCAGAGAGTGATAGAGAGTGTCAGAGAGTGTCAGAGAGTGAAATAGAGTTTCAGAGAGTGATGGAGACTGTCTGAGAATGTCAGAGAGTGTCTGAGAGTGTCACAGAGTGTCAGAGAGTGACTGAGAGTGATAGAGATTGTCAGAGAGTGTCAGAGAGTGATTGAGAGTGTCAGAGAATGTCAGAGAGATTCACAGAGTGTCAGAGAGTGTCAGAGAGTGATAGAGAGTGATAGAGAGTGTCAGAGATTGTCAGAGAGTGTCTGAGAGTGTCAGAGTTTGATAGAGAGTTTCTGAGAGTGTCAGAGAGTGTCAGAGAGTGTCAGCGAGTGATAGAGAGTGTCTGAGAGCATCTGAGAGTGTCAGAGAGTGTCAGAGAGATTTAGAGAGTGTCAGATAGTGTCAGAGAGTGTCAGAGAGTGGTAAGAACTGATAAAGAGTGACAGAGAATGTCAGAGAGTGACAGAGAGTGTCAGAGTGTGATTGAGAGTGTCTGAGAGCGTCTGAGAGTGTCAGAGAGTGTCAGAGAGTGATAGGGAATGTGTGAGATCGTCTGAGAGTGCCAGAGAGTGTCAGAGAGTTTTAGAGAGTGTCAGAGAGTGTCAGAGAGAGTTAGAGAGTGTCTGAGAGTGTCAGATAGAGATACAGAGTGGCTGAGAGTGATAAAGTGTGTCAGAGAGTGTCAGAGAGTGACAGAAAGTGTCAGAGAATGTCAGAGAGTGTCCGAGAGAGATAGAGAGTGATAGAGAGTGTCAGAGAGTGACTGAGAATGTCAGAGAGTGGCAGAGAGTGATTGAGAATGTCTGAGAGTGTCTGAGAGTGTCAGAGAGTGATAGAGAGTGTCTGAGAGTGTCAGAGAGTGATTGAGAGAGTCAGAGAGTGTCAGAGAGTGATAGAGAGTGTCTGAGAATGTCAGGGAGTGTCAGAGAGTGATAGGGAGTGTCTGAGAGTGTCAGAGAGTGTCAGAGAGTGTTAGAGATTGTCAGAGAATGTCAGAGAGTGGTAGAGAGAGATAGAGTGTGTCAGAGAGTGACCGAGAGCGATAGAGAGTGTCAGAGAGTGTCAGAGAGCGTCAGAGCTTGTCAGAGAGTGATAGAGAGAGTCAAGAGTGTCAGAGAGTGATAGGGAGTGTCAGAGAGTGATTGAGAGTGATTGAGAATGTCTCAGAGTGTCTGAGAGTGTCAGAGAGTGACTGAGAGTGTCAGAGAGTGTCAGAGAGTGTCAGAGAGTGATTGAGAGTGATTGAGAGTGATTGAGAGTGTCTCAGAGTGTCTGAGAGTGTCAGAGAGTGATTGAGAGTGTCTGAGAGTGATAGAGAGTGTCAGAGAGTGATAGAGAGTGTCTGAGAGTGTCAGGGAGTGTCAAAGAGTGTCAGAGAATGTCAGAGAATGATAGCGAGTGTCTGAAAGTGATAGAGAGTGTCTGAGAGTGTCTGAGAGTGCCTGAGAGTATCAGAGAGTGTCAGAGAGTGATAGAGAGTGTCTGAGAGCGTCTGAGAGTGTCAGAGAGTAAGACATTGTGTCTGAGAGTGTCAGAGAATGTCAGCGAGAGATTGAGAGTGTCTGAGAGTGTCAGAGAGTGTCTGAGAGTGTCAGAGAGTGATAGAGAGTGTCTGAGAGTGATAAAGTGTGTCAGAGAGAGATAGAGAATGTCAGAGAGTGTCAGAATGTGACAGAGAGTGATAGAGAGTGTCAGAGAGTGTCAGAGAGTGATATAGAGTGTCTGAGAATGTCAGAGAGTGTCAGAGAGTGACTGAGAGTGTCAGAGTGTGTCAGAGAGTGATTGAGAATGTCTGTGAGTGTCTGAGAGTGTCAGAGAGTTATAGAAAGTGATATAGAGCGTCTGAAAGTGATTGAGAGTGTTTAAGAGTTTCAGAGAGTGTCAGAGAGTGTCAGAGAGTGATAGAGAGTGATAGAGAGTGTCTGAGAGTGTCTGAGAGTGTCAGAGAGTGTCAGAGAGTTTCAGAGAGTGTCAGAGAGTGTCAGAGTGTGTATGAAAGTGTCAGAGAGTGATAGAGAGTGTTTGAGAGTGTCAGAGAGCGTCAGAGTGTGATAGAGGGTGATAGAGAGTTTCTGAGAGTGACAGAGAGTGTCTGAGAGTGGCAGTGTGTGTCAGAGAGTGATAGAGAGTGTCAGAGAGTGTCAGAGAGTGAAATAGAGTTTCAGAGAGTGATGGAGACTGTCTGAGAATGTCAGAGAGTGTCTGAGAGTGTCACAGAGTGTCAGAGAGTGACTGAGAGTGATAGAGATTGTCAGAGAGTGTCAGAGAGTGATTGAGAGTGTCAGAGAATGTCAGAGAGATTCACAGAGTGTCAGAGAGTGTCAGAGAGTGATAGAGAGTGATAGAGAGTGTCAGAGATTGTCAGAGAGTGTCAGAGAGTGTCAGAGTTTGATAGAGAGTTTCTGAGAGTGTCAGAGAGTGTCAGAGAGTGTCAGCGAGTGATAGAGAGTGTCTGAGAGCATCTGAGAGTGTCAGAGAGTGTCAGAGAGATTTAGAGAGTGTCAGATAGTGTCAGAGAGTGTCAGAGAGTGGTAGGAACTGATAAAGAGTGACAGAGAATGTCAGAGAGTGACAGAGAGTGTCAGAGTGTGATTGAGAGTGTCTGAGAGCGTCTGAGAGTGTCAGAGAGTGTCAGAGAGTGATAGGGAATGTGTGAGATCGTCTGAGAGTGTCAGAGAGTGTCAGAGAGTTTTAGAGAGTGTCAGAGAGTGTCAGAGAGAGTTAGAGAGTGTCTGAGAGTGTCAGATAGAGATACAGAGTGGCTGAGAGTGATAAAGTGTGTCAGAGAGTGTCAGAGAGTGACAGAAAGTGTCAGAGAATGTCAGAGAGTGTCCGAGAGAGATAGAGAGTGTCAGAGAGTGACTGAGAATGTCAGAGAGTGGCAGAGAGTGATTGAGAATGTCTGAGAGTGTCTGAGAGTGTCAGAGAGTGATAGAGAGTGTCTGAGAGTGTCAGAGAGTGATTGAGAGAGTCAGAGAGTGTCAGAGAGTGATAGAGAGTGTCTGAGAATGTCAGGGAGTGTCAGAGAGTGATAGGGAGTGTCTGAGAGTGTCAGAGAGTGTCAGAGAGTGTTAGAGATTGTCAGAGAATGTCAGAGAGTGGTAGAGAGAGATAGAGTGTGTCAGAGAGTGACCGAGAGCGATAGAGAGTGTCAGAGAGTGTCAGAGAGCGTCAGAGCTTGTCAGAGAGAGATAGAGAGAGTCAAGAGTGTCAGAGAGTGATAGGGAGTGTCGGAGAGTGATTGAGAGTGATTGAGAATGTCTCAGAGTGTCTGAGAGTGTCAGAGAGTGACTGAGAGTGTCAGAGAGTGATTGAGAGTGTCAGAGAATGTCAGAGAGATTCACAGAGTGTCAGAGAGTGTCAGAGAGTGATAGAGAGTGATAGAGAGTGTCAGAGATTGTCAGAGATTGTCAGAGAGTGTCTGAGAGTGTCAGAGTTTGATAGAGAGTTTCTGAGAGTGTCAGAGAGTGTCAGAGAGTGTCAGCGAGTGATAGAGAGTGTCTGAGAGCATCTGAGAGTGTCAGAGAGTGTCAGAGAGATTTAGAGAGTGTCAGATAGTGTCAGAGAGTGTCAGAGAGTGGTAAGAACTGATAAAGAGTGACAGAGAATGTCAGAGAGTGACAGAGAGTGTCAGAGTGTGATTGAGAGTGTCTGAGAGCGTCTGAGAGTGTCAGAGAGTGTCAGAGAGTGATAGGGAATGTGTGAGATCGTCTGAGAGTGCCAGAGAGCGTCAGAGAGTTTTAGAGAGTGTCAGAGAGTGTCAGAGAGAGTTAGAGAGTGTCTGAGAGTGTCAGATAGAGATACAGAGTGGCTGAGAGTGATAAAGTGTGTCAGAGAGTGTCAGAGAGTGACAGAAAGTGTCAGAGAATGTCAGAGAGTGTCCGAGAGAGATAGAGAGTGATAGAGAGTGTCAGAGAGTGACTGAGAATGTCAGAGAGTGGCAGAGAGTGATTGAGAATGTCTGAGAGTGTCTGAGAGTGTCAGAGAGTGATAGAGAGTGTCTGAGAGTGTCAGAGAGTGATTGAGAGAGTCAGAGAGTGTCAGAGAGTGATAGAGAGTGTCTGAGAATGTCAGGGAGTGTCAGAGAGTGATAGGGAGTGTCTGAGAGTGTCAGAGAGTGTCAGAGAGTGTTAGAGATTGTCAGAGAATGTCAGAGAGTGGTAGAGAGAGATAGAGTGTGTCAGAGAGTGACCGAGAGCGATAGAGAGTGTCAGAGAGTGTCAGAGAGCGTCAGAGCTTGTCAGAGAGTGATAGAGAGAGTCAAGAGTGTCAGAGAGTGATAGGGAGTGTCAGAGAGTGATTGAGAGTGATTGAGAATGTCTCAGAGTGTCTGAGAGTGTCAGAGAGTGACTGAGAGTGTCAGAGAGTGTCAGAGAATGTCAGAGAGTGATTGAGAGTGATTGAGAGTGATTGAGAGTGTCTCAGAGTGTCTGAGAGTGTCAGAGAGTGATTGAGAGTGTCTGAGAGTGATAGAGAGTGTCAGAGAGTGATAGAGAGTGTCTGAGAGTGTCTGAGAGTGTCAGGGAGTGTCAAAGAGTGTCAGAGAATGTCAGAGAATGATAGCGAGTGTCTGAAAGTGATAGAGAGTGTCTGAGAGTGTCTGAGAGTGCCTGAGAGTATCAGAGAGTGTCAGAGAGTGATAGAGAGTGTCTGAGAGCGTCTGAGAGTGTCAGAGAGTAAGACATTGTGTCTGAGAGTGTCAGAGAATGTCAGCGAGAGATTGAGAGTGTCTGAGAGTGTCAGAGAGTGTCTGAGAGTGTCAGAGAGTGATAGAGAGTGTCTGAGAGTGATAAAGTGTGTCAGAGAGAGATAGAGAATGTCAGAGAGTGTCAGAATGTGACAGAGAGTGATAGAGAGTGTCAGAGAGTGTCAGAGAGTGATATAGAGTGTCTGAGAATGTCAGAGAGTGTCAGAGAGTGACTGAGAGTGTCAGAGTGTGTCAGAGAGTGATTGAGAATGTCTGAGAGTGTCTGAGAGTGTCAGAGAGTTATAGAAAGTGATATAGAGCGTCTGAAAGTGATTGAGAGTGTTTAAGAGTTTCAGAGAGTGTCAGAGAGTGTCAGAGAGTGATAGAGAGTGATAGAGAGTGTCTGAGAGTGTCTGAGAGTGTCAGAGAGTGTCAGAGAGTGTCAGAGAGTGTCAGAGAGTGTCAGAGAGTGTCAGAGTGTGTATGAAAGTGTCAGAGAGTGATAGAGAGTGTTTGAGAGTGTCAGAGAGCGTCAGAGTGTGATAGAGGGTGATAGAGTGTTTCTGAGAGTGACAGAGAGTGTCTGAGAGTGGCAGTGTGTGTCAGAGAGTGATAGAGAGTGTCAGAGAGTGTCAGAGAGTGAAATAGAGTTTCAGAGAGTGATGGAGACTGTCTGAGAATGTCAGAGAGTGTCTGAGAGTGTCACAGAGTGTCAGAGAGTGACTGAGAGTGATAGAGATTGTCAGAGAGTGTCAGAGAGTGATTGAGAGTGTCAGAGAATGTCAGAGAGATTCACAGAGTGTCAGAGAGTGTCAGAGAGTGATAGAGAGTGATAGAGAGTGTCAGAGATTGTCAGAGAGTGTCAGAGAGTGTCAGAGTTTGATAGAGAGTTTCTGAGAGTGTCAGAGAGTGTCAGAGAGTGTCAGCGAGTGATAGAGAGTGTCTGAGAGCATCTGAGAGTGTCAGAGAGTGTCAGAGAGATTTAGAGAGTGTCAGATAGTGTCAGAGAGTGTCAGAGAGTGGTAGGAACTGATAAAGAGTGACAGAGAATGTCAGAGAGTGACAGAGAGTGTCAGAGTGTGATTGAGAGTGTCTGAGAGCGTCTGAGAGTGTCAGAGAGTGTCAGAGAGTGATAGGGAATGTGTGAGATCGTCTGAGAGTGTCAGATAGTGTCAGAGAGTTTTAGAGAGTGTCAGAGAGTGTCAGAGAGAGTTAGAGAGTGTCTGAGAGTGTCAGATAGAGATACAGAGTGGCTGAGAGTGATAAAGTGTGTCAGAGAGTGTCAGAGAGTGACAGAAAGTGTCAGAGAATGTCAGAGAGTGTCCGAGAGAGATAGAGAGTGTCAGAGAGTGACTGAGAATGTCAGAGAGTGGCAGAGAGTGATTGAGAATGTCTGAGAGTGTCTGAGAGTGTCAGAGAGTGATAGAGAGTGTCTGAGAGTGTCAGAGAGTGATTGAGAGAGTCAGAGAGTGTCAGAGAGTGATAGAGAGTGTCTGAGAATGTCAGGGAGTGTCAGAGAGTGATAGGGAGTGTCTGAGAGTGTCAGAGAGTGTCAGAGAGTGTTAGAGATTGTCAGAGAATGTCAGAGAGTGGTAGAGAGAGATAGAGTGTGTCAGAGAGTGACCGAGAGCGATAGAGAGTGTCAGAGAGTGTCAGAGAGCGTCAGAGCTTGTCAGAGAGAGATAGAGAGAGTCAAGAGTGTCAGAGAGTGATAGGGAGTGTCAGAGAGTGATTGAGAGTGATTGAGAATGTCTCAGAGTGTCTGAGAGTGTCAGAGAGTGACTGAGAGTGTCAGAGAGTGTCAGAGAGTGTCAGAGAGTGATTGAGAGTGATTGAGAGTGATTGAGAGTGTCTCAGAGTGTCTGAGAGTGTCAGAGAGTGATTGAGAGTGTCTGAGAGTGATAGAGAGTGTCAGAGAGTGATAGAGAGTGTCTGAGAGTGTCTGAGAGTGTCAGGGAGTGTCAGAGAGTGTCAGAGAATGTCAGAGAGTGATAGCGAGTGTCTGAAAGTGATAGAGAGTGTCTGAGAGTGTCTGAGAGTGCCTGAGAGTGTCAGAGAGTGTCAGAGAGTGATAGAGAGTGTCTGAGAGCGTCTGAGAGTGTCAGAGAGTAAGACATTGTGTCTGAGAGTGTCAGAGAATGTCAGCGAGAGATTGAGAGTGTCTGAGAGTGTCAGAGAGTGTCTGAGAGTGTCAGAGAGTGATAGAGAGTGTCTGAGAGTGATAAAGTGTGTCAGAGAGAGATAGAGAATGTCAGAGAGTGTCAGAATGTGACAGAGAGTGATAGAGAGTGTCAGAGAGTGTCAGAGAGTGATATAGAGTGTCTGAGAATGTCAGAGAGTGTCAGAGAGTGACTGAGAGTGTCAGAGTGTGTCAGAGAGTGATTGAGAATGTCTGAGAGTGTCTGAGAGTGTCAGAGAGTTATAGAAAGTGATATAGAGCGTCTGAAAGTGATTGAGAGTGTTTAAGAGTTTCAGAGAGTGTCAGAGAGTGTCAGAGAGTGATAGAGAGTGATAGAGAGTGTCTGAGAGTGTCTGAGAGTGTCAGAGAGTGATTGAGATTGATTGAGAGTGTCTCAGAGTGATTGAGAGTGTCAGAGAGTGATTGAGAGTGTCAGAGAGTGATTGAGAGTGATTGAGAGTGTCTCAGAGTGTCTGAGAGTGTCAGAGAGTGTCAGAGAGTGATTGAGAGTGTCAGAGAGTGATTGAGAGTGATTGAGAGTGTCTCAGAGTGATTGAGAGTGTCAGAGAGTGATTGAGAGTGTCAGAGAGTGATTGAGAGTGATTGAGAGTGTCTCAGAGTGTCTGAGAGTGTCAGAGAGTGATTGAGAGTGATTGAGAGTGTCAGAGAGTGATTGAGAGTGATTGAGAGTGTCTCAGAGTGTCTGAGAGTGTCAGAGAGTGATTGAGAGTGTCAGAGAGTGATTGAGAGTGATTGAGAGTGTCTCAGAGTGTCTGAGAGTGTCAGAGAGTGATTGAGAGTGTCAGAGAGTGATTGAGAGTGTCTCAGAGTGTCTGAGAGTGTCAGAGAGTGATTGAGAGTGATTGAGAGTGTCAGAGAGTGATTGAGAGTGATTGAGAGTGTCTCAGAGTGTCTGAGAGTGTCAGAGAGTGATTGAGAGTGTCAGAGAGCGTCAGAGAGTGATTGAGAGTGTCTGAGAGTGTCTGAGAGCGTCAGAGAGTGATAGAGAGTGTCTGAGAGTGATAAAGTGTGTCAGAGAGAGATAGAGAATGTCAGAGAGTGTCAGAGTGTGATAGAGAGTGATAGAGAGTGTCAGAGAGTGTCAGAGAGTGATAGAGAGTGTCTGAGAATGTCAGAGAGTGTCAGAGAGTGACTGAGAGTGCCTGAGAGTGTCAGAGAGTTATAGAAAGTGATACAGAGCGTCTGAAAGTGATTGAGAGGGTTTAAGAGTTTCAGAGAGTGTCAGAGAGTGATAGAGAGTGTCTGAGAGTGTCTGAGAGTGTCAGAGAGTGTCAGAGAGTGATGGAGAGTGTCTGAGAGTGTCAGAGAGTGTCTGAGAGTGTCAGAAAGTGTCAGAGAGTGATAGAGAGTGTCTGAGAGTGATAGAGATTGTCTGAGAGTGTCTGATAGTGTCTGAGAGTGTCTGAGAGTGATTGAGAGTGATCGAGAGTGTCTGAGAGTGTCTGAGAGTGTTAGAGAGTCATAGAGAGTGATAGAGAGTGTCTGAGAGTGTCAGAGATTGTCTGAGAGCGATAGAGATTGTCTGAGAGTGTCTGAGAGTGATAGAGAGTGATAGAGAGTGATAGAGAGTGTCTGAGAGTGTCAGAGTGTGTCAGAGAGTAATAGAGAGTGATAGAGAGTGTCAGAGAGTTTCATAGAGTGATCGAGAGTGACAAAGAGTGTCAGAGAGTGACAGAGAGTGAGTGAATGTGTCAGAGAGTGTCAGAGTGTGTCAGAGAGTGATAGAGAGTGTCTGAGAGTGTCAGAGAGTGTCTGAGAGTGTCAGAGAGTGTCAGAGAGTGATAGAGTGTGTCTGAGAGTGTCAGAGAGAGATACAGAGTGGCTGAGAGTGATAAAGTGTGTCAGAGAGTGTCAGAGAGTGACAGAAAGTGTCAGAGAATGTCAGAGAGTGTCAGAGAGTGTCAGAGAGAGATAGAGAGTGATAGAGAGGGATAGAGAGTGTCAGAGAGTGACTGAGAATGTCAGAGAGTGGCAGAGAGTGATTGAGAATGTCTGAGAGTGTCTGAGAGTGTCAGAGAGTGATAGAGAGTGTCTGAGAGTGTCAGAGAGTGATTGAGAGAGTCAGAGAGTGTCAGAGAGTGATAGAGAGTGTCTGAGAATGTCAGGGAGTGTCAGAGAGTCATAGGGAGTGTCTGAGAGTGTCAGAGAGTGTTAGAGATTGTCAGAGAATGTCAGAGAGTGGTAGAGAGAGATAGAGTGTGTCAGAGAGTGACCGAGAGTGATAGAGAGTGTCAGAGAGTGTCAGAGAGCGTCAGAGCTTGTCAGAGAGTGATAGAGAGAGTCAAGAGTGTCAGAGAGTGATAGGGAGTGTCAGAGAGTGATTGAGAGTGATTGAGAATGTCTCAGAGTGTCTGAGAGTGTCAGAGAGTGACTGAGAGTGTCAGAGAGTGTCAGAGAGTGTCAGAGAGTGATAGAGAGTGTCTGAGAGTGTCTGAGAGTGTCTGAGAGTGTCAGGGAGTGTCAGAGAGTGTCAGAGAGTGATAGAGAGTGTCTGAGAGTGATAAAGTGTGTCAGAGAGTGATAGAGAATGTCAGAGAGTGTCAGAGAGTGTCAGAGAGTGATAGAGAGTGATAGAGAGTGTCAGAGAGTGTCAGAGAGTGTCAGAGAGTGATAGAGAGTGTCTGAGAATGTCAGAGATTGTCAGAGTGTGACTGAGAGTGTCAGAGAGTGTCAGAGAGCGATTGAGAATGTCTGAGAGTGTCTGAGAGTGTCAGAGAGTGATAGAAAGTGATATGGAGCGTCTGAGAGTGATTGAGAGTGTTTAAGAGTGTCAGAGAGTGTCAGAGAGTGATAGAGCTTGTCAGAGTGTGATAGTGACAGTCAGACAGTGTCAGAGAGTGATAGGGAATGTCTGAGAGTGTCAGAGAGTGATTGAGAGTGTCTGAAAGTGTCAGAGAGAGATCGAGAGCGTCTGAGAGCGTCAGAGAGTGTCAGAGAGTGATTGAGTGTGTCAGAGAGTGATTGAGAGTGATTGAGAATGTCTGAGAGTGTCCGAGAGTGTCAGAGAGTGTCAGCGAGTGTCAGAGAGTGATAGTGATTGTCAGAGAATGTCAGACAGTTGTAGAGAGAGATAGAGTGTGTCAGAGAGTGACCAAGAGTGACAGAGAGTTTCAGAGAGTGTCAGAGACCGTCAGAGCTTGTCAGAGAGTGATAGAGTGAGTCAAGAGTGTCCGAGAGTGATAGGGAGTGTCTGAGAGTGTCAGAGAGTGATTGAGAGTGTCAGAGAGTGTCAGAGAGTGACTGAGAGTTTCAGAGAGTGTCAGAGAATGTCAGAGAGTGATAGCGAGTGTCTGAGAGTGATAGAGAGTGTCTGAGAGTGTCAGAGAGTGTCAGAGAGTGACTGAGAGTTTCAGAGAGTGTCAGAGAATGTCAGAGAGTGATAGCGAGGGTCTGAGAGTGATAGATAGTGTCTGAGAGTGTCTGAGAGTGTCTGAGAGTGTCAGAGAGTGATACAGAGTGTCTGAGAGTGATAAAGTGTGTCAGAGAGAGATAGAGAATGTCAGAGAGTGTCAGAGAGTGTCTGAGAGTGTCAGAGAGTGATAGAGAGTGTCTGAGAGAGATAAAGTGTGTCAGAGAGAGATAGAGAATGTCAGAGAGTGTCAGAATGTGATAGAGAGTGATAGGGAGTGTCTGAGAGTGACAGAGAATGTCTGAGAGTGTCAGTGAGTGTCAGAGAGTGACAGAGAGTGTCTGAGAATGTCAGAGAGTGTCAGAGAGTGACTGAGAGTGTCAGAGTGTGTCAGAGAGTGATTGAGAATGTCTGAGAGTGTCTGAGAGTGTCAGAGAGTAAGAGAAAGTGATGTAGAGCGTCTGAAAGTGATTGAAAGTGTTTAAGAGTTTCAGAGAGTGTCAGAGAGTGATAGAGAGTGATAGAGAGTGTCTGAGAGTGTCTGAGAGTGTCAGAGAGTGACTGAGAGTGATTGAGAGTGTCTCAGAGTGTCTGAGAGTGATTGAGAGTGTCAGAGAGCGTCAGAGAGTGATTGAGAGTGTCTGAGAGTGTCTGAGAGTGTCTGAGAGTGTCAGAGAGTGATAGAGAGTGTCTGAGAGTGATAAAGTGTGTCAGAGAGAGATAGAGAATGTCAGAGTGTGTCAGAGTGTGATAGAGAGTGATGGAGAGTGTCAGAGAGTGTCAGAGAGTGATGGAGAGTGTCTGAGAATGTCAGAGTGTGTCAGAGAGTGACTGAGAGTGTCAGAGTGTGCCAGAGAGTGATTGAGAATGTCTGAGAGTATCTGAGAGTGTCAGAGAGTTATAGAAAGTGATATAGAGCGTCTGAAAGTAATTGAGAGTGTTTAAGAGTTTCAGAGAGTGTCAGAGAGTGATAGAGAGTGATAGAGAGTGTCTGAGAGTGTCAGAGAGTGTCAGAGAGTGATGGAGAGTGTCTGAGAGTGTCAGAGATTGTCAGAGAGTGTCTGAGAGTGTCAGAAAGTGTCAGAGAGTGATAGAGAGTGTCTGAGAGTGATAGAGATTGTCTGAGAGTGTCTGATAGTGTCTGAGAGTGTCTGAGAGTGATTGAGAGTGATCGAGAGTGTCTGAGAGTGTCTGAGAGTGTCTGAGAGTGTCAGAAAGTGATAGAGACTGATAGAGAGTGTCAGAGAGTGATAGAGAGTGTTAGAGAGTGTCTGAGGGTGTCAGAGATTGTCAGTGAGTGTCAGAGAGTGATAGAGAGTGATAGGGTGTGTCAGAGAGTGTCATTGAGTGTCAGAGAGTGTCAGAGAGTTTCAGAGTGTGATAGAGAGTGTCAGAGTGTGATAGAGCGTGATAGAGAGTTTCAGAGAGTGATAGAGAGTGTCAGAGAGTGATAGAGTGTGTCAGAGAGTTTCAGAGATTGATAGAGAGTTATAGTGAGTGTCTGAGAGCGTCGGAGAGTGTCAGAGAGTGTCAGAGAGTAATAGAGAGTGTCAGAGAGAGTCATTGAGTGACAGATAGTGTCAGAGAGTGTCAGAGAGTGATAGAGAGTGTCAGAGAGTGATAGAGAGTGTCTGAGAATGTCAGAGAGTGAGAGAGTGATAGAGAGTGTCAGAGAGTGATAGAGAGTGTCTGAGAGTGTCAGAGAGTGTCAGAGCGTGATCGAGAGTGATTGAGTGTGTCTGAGAGTGTCAGTGAGTGTCAGAGAGTGTCAGAGAGTGTCAGAGAGTGTCAGAGTGTGTATGAAAGTGTCAGAGAGTGATAGAGAGTGTTGAGAGTGTCAGAGAGCGTCAGAGTGTGATAGAGGGTGATAGAGAGTTTCTGAGAGTGACAGAGAGTGTCTGAGAGTGGCAGTGAGTGTCAGAGAGTGATAGAGTGTGTCAGAGAGTGACAGAGAGTGAAATAGAGTTTCAGAGAGTGATGGAGAGTGTCTGAGAATGTCAGAAATTGATGGAGAGTTTCAGAGAGTGATAGAGAGTGTCTGAGAGTGTCACAGAGTGTCAGAGAGTGATAGAGAGTGATAGAGAGTGTCTGAGAGTGTCACAGAGTGTCAGAGAGGGATAGAGAGTGTCTGAGAGTGATAGAGAGTGTCTGAGAGTGTCAGAGAGTGTCAGAGTGTGTCAGAGATAGTCAGAGAGTGATTGAGAGTGTCTGAGAGTGTCTGAGAGTGTTAGAGAGTGTCAGAGAGTGATAGAGAGTTTCAGAGAGTGATAGAGAGTGATAGAGAGTGTCTGAGAGTGTCAGAGAGTGTCTGAGGGTGTCACAGAGTGTCAGAGAGTGATAGAGAGTGATAGAGAGTGTCTGAGAGTGTCACAGAGTGTCAGAGAGGGATAGAGAGTGTCTGAGAGTGATAGAGAGTGTCTGAGAGTGTCAGAGTTTGTCAGAGAGAGTCAGAGAGTGATTGAGAGTGTCTGAGAGTGTCTGAGAGTGTTTGAGAGTGTCAGAGAGTGTCAGAGTGTGATAGAGGGTGATAGAGAGTTTCTGAGAGTGACAGAGAGTGTCTGAGAGTGGCAGTGAGTGTCAGAGAGTGATAGAGTGTGTCAGAGAGTGACAGAGAGTGAAATAGAGTTTCAGAGAGTGATGGAGAGTGTCTGAGAATGTCAGAAAGTGATGGAGAGTTTCAGAGAGTGATAGAGAGTGTCTGAGAGTGTCAGAGAGTGTCTGAGAGTGTCACAGAGTGTCAGAGAGTGATAGAGAGTGATAGAGAGTGTCTGAGAGTGTCACAGAGTGTCAGAGAGGGATAGAGAGTGTCTGAGAGTGATAGAGAGTGTCTGAGAGTGTCAGAGAGTGTCAGAGTGTGTCAGAGAGAGTCAGAGAGTGATTGAGAGTGTCTGAGAGTGTCTGAGAGTGTTAGAGAGTGTCAGAGAGTGATAGAGAGTTTCAGAGAGTGATAGAGAGTGATAGAGAGTGTCTGAGAGTGTCAGAGAGTGTCTGAGGGTGTCACAGAGTGTCAGAGAGTGATAGAGAGTGATAGAGAGTGTCTGAGAGTTTCACAGAGTGTCAGAGAGGGATAGAGAGTGTCTGAGAGTGATAGAGAGTGTCTGAGAGTGTCAGAGTGTGTCAGAGAGAGTCAGAGAGTGATTGAGAGTGTCTGAGAGTGTCTGAGAGTGTTTGAGAGTGTCAGAGAGTGATAGAGAGTTTCAGAGAGTGATAGAGAGTGATAGAGAGTGTCTGAGAGTGTCAGAGAGTGTCTGAGAGTGTCAGAGAGTGTCAGAGAGTGATAGAGAGTGTCAGAGAGTGATAGAGAGTGTCTGAGAGTGTCAGAGAGTGTCTGAGAGTGTCAGAGAGTGTCAGAGTGTGTCAGAGAGCAATAGAGAGTGTTATAGAGTGTCTGAGAGTGTCATAGAGTGATCGAGAGAGTAAAAGAGAGTCAGAGAGTGATAGAGTGTGTCAGAGAGTGATATTGAGTGACAGAGAGTTTCAGAGAGTGTCATTGAGTGATAGAGTGTCAGAGAGTTTCAGAGAGTGATAGAGAGTGTCAGAGAGTGATAGAGAGTGTCAGAAAGTGATAGAGAGTGATAGAGAGTGTCAGAGAGTGATAGAGAGTGATAGAGAGTGTCTGAGAGTTTCAGAGAGTGTCAGAGTGTTTCAGAGTGTGTCAGAGAGTGATATTGAGTGATAGATTGTTTCAGAGAGTGTCATTGGGTGAAAGAGAGTGTCAGAGAGTTTCAGAGAGTGATAGAGAGAGTCAGAGAGTGATAGAGAGTGTTAGAGAGTGTCTAGGGGTGTCAGAGTTTGTCAGAGAGTGTCAGAGAGTGATAGAGAGTGATAGGGTGTGTCAGAGAGTGTCATTGATTGTCAGAGAGTGTCAGAGAGTTTCAGAGTGTGATAGAGAGTGTCAGAGAGTGATAGAGCGTGATAGAGAGTTTCAGAGAGTGATAGAGAGTGTCAGAGAGTGATAGAGAGTGTCAGAGAGTTTCAGAGATTGATAGAGAGTTATAGTGAGTGTCTGAAAGCGTCGGAGAGTGTCAGAGAGTGTCAGAGAGTGTCAGAGAGTAATAGAGAATGTCAGAGAGAGTCATTGAGTGACAGAGAGTGTCAGAGAGTGTCAGAGAGTGATAGAGAGTGTCATAGAGTGATAGAGAGTGTCTGAGAATGTCAGAGAGTGAGAGAGTGATAGAGAGTGTCAGAGAGTGATAGAGAGTGTCTGAGAGTGTCAGAGAGTGTCAGAGCGTGATAGAGAGTGATTGAGTGTGTCTGAGAGTGTCAGAGAGTGTCAGAGAGTGTCAGAGAGTGTCAGAGAGCGTCAGAGAGTGTCAGAGTGTGCATGAAAGTGTCAGAGAGTGATAGAGAGTGTTTGAGAGTGTCAGAGAGCGTCAGAGAGTGATAGATGGTGATAGATAGTTTCTGAGAGTGACAGAGAGTGTCTGAGAGTGGCAGTGAGTGTCAGAGAGTGATAGAGAGTGTCAGAGAGTGTCAGAGAGTGAAATAGAGTTTCAGAGAGTGATGGAGAGTGTCTGAGAATGTCACAGAGTGATAGAGAGTTTCAGAGAGTGATAGAGAGTGTCTGAGAGTTTCAGAGAGTGAGAGAGAGATTCTGAGAGTGTCAGAGAAACTCAGAGAGTGATAGAGAGTGATAGAGAGTGTCTGAGAGTGTCAGAGAGTGTCAGAGTGTGTCAGAGAGCGAAAGAGAGTGTCAGGCAGTGATAGAGAGTTTCAGAGTGTGATAGAGAGTGTCTGAGAGTGTCTGAGAGTGACAGAGAGTGTCTGAAAGTGACGGAGAGTGTCTGAGAGTGTCAGAGTGTCAGAGAGTGATAGAGAGTGACAGAGAGTGTCTGAGAGTGAAAGAGAATGTCTGAGAGTGTCAGAGAGTGTCAGAGAGTGAGAGAGAGAGATAGAGAGTGTCTGAGAGTGTCAGAGTGTGATAAAGATTGATAGAGAGTGTCAGAGAGTGATAGAGAGTGATAGGGAGTTTCAGAGAGTGTCATTGAGTTTCAGAGAGTTTCAGAGAGTGATATAGAGTGTCAGAGAGTGATAGAGAGTGATAGAGAGCGATAGTGAGTGTCTGAGAGTGATCGAGAGTGTCAGAGAGTGATAGAGAGTGACAGTGAGTGTCTGAGAGTGTCAGAGAGTGATAGAGAGTGATGGAGAGTGATAGAGTGTGATAGAGAGTGTCAGAGAGTGTCAGAGAGTGATAGAGAGAGTCAGAGAGTAATAGAGAGTGTCTGATAGTGTCTGAGAGTGATAGAGAGTGTCTGAGTGTGTCAGAGAGTGTCAGAGAGTGATATAGGCTGATAGAGATTGTCAGAGAGTGTCATAGAGTGATAGAGAGTGTCAGAGAGTGTCACAGAGCGTCAGAGAGTGTCAGAGAGTGTCAGAGAGTGTCAGAGAGTGATAGAGAGTTTCTGAGGTGTCTGAGAGTGACAGAGAGTGTCTGTGAGTGTCAGTGATTGTCAGAGAGTGATATAGAGTGTCTGAGAGTGTCTGAGTGTGTCAGAGAGTGATAGAGAATGATAGAGTGTGTCTGAGAGTGTCAGAGAGTGTCAGAGAGTGATGGAGAGTGTCTGAGAGTGATAGAGAGTGTCTGAGAGTGATAGAAAGTGTCAGAGAGTGATACGAGTGTCTGAGAGTGATAGAGATTGTCTGAGAGTGTCTGAGAGTGCCTGAGAGTGATTGAGAGTGTCTGAGAGGGTCTGAGAGTGTCAGAGTGTCAGAGAGTGATAGAGAGTGACAGAGAGTGTCTGAGAGTGAAAGAGAATGTCTGAGAGTGTCAGAGAGTGTCAGAGAGTGAGAGAGAGAGATAGAGAGTGTCTGAGAGTGTCAGAGAGTGATAAAGATTGATAGAGAGTGTCAGAGAGTGATAGAGAGTGATAGGGAGTTTCAGAGAGTGTCATTGAGTTTCAGAGAGTTTCAGAGAGTGATATAGAGTGTCAGAGAGTGATAGAGAGTGATAGAGAGCGATAGTGAGTGTCTGAGAGTGATCGAGAGTGTCAGAGAGTGATAGAGAGTGATAGAGAGTGTCAGAGAGTGATAGAGAGTGTCTGAGAATGTCAGAGAGTGAGAGAGTGATAGAGAGTGTCAGAGAGTGATAGAGAGTGTCTGAGAGTGATAGAGAGTGTCTGAGAATGTCAGAGAGTGAGAGAGTGATAGAGAGTGTCAGAGAGTGATAGAGAGTGTCTGAGAGTGTCAGAGAGTGTCAGAGCGTGATCGAGAGTGATTGAGTGTGTCTGACAGTGTCAGTGAGTGTCAGAGAGTGTCAGAGAGTGTCAGAGTGTGTATGAAAGTGTCAGAGAGTGATAGAGAGTGTTGAGAGTGTCAGAGAGCGTCAGAGTGTGATAGAGGGTGATAGAGAGTTTCTGAGAGTGACAGAGAGTGTCTGAGAGTGGCAGTGAGTGTCAGAGAGTGATAGAGTGTGTCAGAGAGTGACAGAGAGTGAAATAGAGTTTCAGAGAGTGATGGAGAGTGTCTGAGAATGTCCGAAAGTGATGGAGAGTTTCAGAGAGTGATAGAGAGTGTCTGAGAGTGTCAGAGAGTGTCTGAGAGTGTCACAGAGTGTCAGAGAGTGATAGAGAGTGATAGAGAGTGTCTGAGAGTGTCACAGAGTGTCAGAGAGGGATAGAGAGTGTCTGAGAGTGATAGAGAGTGTCTGAGAGTGTCAGAGAGTGTCAGAGTGTGTCAGAGAGAGTCAGAGAGTGATTGAGAGTGTCTGAGAGTGTCTGAGAGTGTTAGAGAGTGTCAGAGAGTGATAGAGAGTTTCAGAGAGTGATAGAGAGTGATAGAGAGTGTCTGAGAGTGTCAGAGAGTGTCTGAGAGTGTCACAGAGTGTCAGAGAGTGATAGAGAGTGATAGAGAGTGTCTGAGAGTGTCACAGAGTGTCAGAGAGGGATAGAGAGTGTCTGAGAGTGATAGAGAGTGTCTGAGAGTGTCAGAGTGTGTCAGAGAGAGTCAGAGAGTGATTGAGAGTGTCTGAGAGTGTCTGAGAGTGTTTGAGAGTGTCAGAGAGTGATAGAGAGTTTCAGAGAGTGATAGAGAGTGATAGAGAGTGTCTGAGAGTGTCAGAGAGTGTCTGAGAGTGTCAGAGAGTGTCAGAGAGTGATAGAGAGTGTCAGAGAGTGATAGAGAGTGTCTGAGAGTGTCAGAGAGTGTCTGAGAGTGTCAGAGAGTGTCAGAGAGTGTCAGAGTGTGTCAGAGAGCAATAGAGAGTGATATAGAGTGTCTGAGAGTGTCATAGAGTGATCGAGAGAGTAAAAGAGAGTCAGAGAGTGATAGAGTGTGTCAGAGAGTGATATTGAGTGACAGAGAGTTTCAGAGAGTGTCATTGAGTGATAGAGTGTCAGAGAGTTTCAGAGAGTGATAGAGAGTGTCAGAGAGTGATAGAGAGTGTCAGAAAGTGATAGAGAGTGATAGAGAGTGTCAGAGAGTGATAGAGAGTGATAGAGAGTGTCTGAGAGTTTCAGAGAGTGTCAGAGTGTTTCAGAGTGTGTCAGAGAGTGATATTGAGTGATAGATTGTTTCAGAGAGTGTCATTGGGTGAAAGAGAGTGTCAGAGAGTTTCAGAGAGTGATAGAGAGAGTCAGAGAGTGATAGAGAGTGTTAGAGAGTGTCTAGGGGTGTCAGAGTTTGTCAGAGAGTGTCAGAGAGTGATAGAGAGTGATAGGGTGTGTCAGAGAGTGTCATTGATTGTCAGAGAGTGTCAGAGAGTTTCAGAGTGTGATAGAGAGTGTCAGAGAGTGATAGAGCGTGATAGAGAGTTTCAGAGAGTGATAGAGAGTGTCAGAGAGTGATAGAGAGTGTCAGAGAGTTTCAGAGATTGATAGAGAGTTATAGTGAGTGTCTGAAAGCGTCGGAGAGTGTCAGAGAGTGTCAGAGAGTGTCAGAGAGTAATAGAGAGTGTCAGAGAGAGTCATTGAGTGACAGAGAGTGTCAGAGAGTGTCAGAGAGTGATAGAGAGTGTCAGAGAGTGATAGAGAGTGTCTGAGAATGTCAGAGAGTGAGAGAGTGATAGAGAGTGTCAGAGAGTGATAGAGAGTGTCTGAGAGTGTCAGAGAGTGTCAGAGCGTGATAGAGAGTGATTGAGTGTGTCTGAGAGTGTCAGAGAGTGTCAGAGAGTGTCAGAGAGTGTCAGAGAGTGTCAGAGAGCGTCAGAGAGTGTCAGAGTGTGTATGAAAGTGTCAGAGAGTGATAGAGAGTGTTTGAGAGTGTCAGAGAGCGTCAGAGAGTGATAGATGGTGATAGATAGTTTCTGAGAGTGACAGAGAGTGTCTGAGAGTGGCAGTGAGTGTCAGAGAGTGATAGAGAGTGTCAGAGAGTGTCAGAGAGTGAAATAGAGTTTCAGAGAGTGATGGAGAGTGTCTGAGAATGTCACAGAGTGATAGAGAGTTTCAGAGAGTGATAGAGAGTGTCTGAGAGTTTCAGAGAGTGAGAGAGAGATTCTGAGAGTGTCAGAGAGACTCAGAGAGTGATAGAGAGTGATAGAGAGTGTCTGAGAGTGTCAGAGAGTGTCAGAGTGTGTCAGAGAGCGAAAGAGAGTGTCAGGCAGTGATAGAGAGTTTCAGAGTGTGATAGAGAGTGTCTGAGAGTGTCTGAGAGTGACAGAGAGTGTCTGAAAGTGACGGAGAGTGTCTGAGAGTGTCAGAGTGTCAGAGAGTGATAGAGAGTGACAGAGAGTGTCTGAGAGTGAAAGAGAATGTCTGAGAGTGTCAGAGAGTGTCAGAGAGTGAGAGAGAGAGATAGAGAGTGTCTGAGAGTGTCAGAGTGTGATAAAGATTGATAGAGAGTGTCAGAGAGTGATAGAGAGTGATAGGGAGTTTCAGAGAGTGTCATTGAGTTTCAGAGAGTTTCAGAGAGTGATATAGAGTGTCAGAGAGTGATAGAGAGTGATAGAGAGCGATAGTGAGTGTCTGAGAGTGATCGAGAGTGTCAGAGAGTGATAGAGAGTGACAGTGAGTGTCTGAGAGTGTCAGAGAGTGATAGAGAGTGATGGAGAGTGATAGAGTGTGATAGAGAGTGTCAGAGAGTGTCAGAGAGTGATAGAGAGAGTCAGAGAGTTATAGAGAGTGTCTGAGAGTGTCTGAGAGTGATAGAGAGTGTCTGAGTGTGTCAGAGAGTGTCAGAGAGTGATATAGGCTGATAGAGATTGTCAGAGAGTGTCATAGAGTGATAGAGAGTGTCAGAGAGTGTCAGAGAGCGTCAGAGAGTGTCAGAGAGTGTCAGAGAGTGTCAGAGAGTGATAGAGAGTTTCTGAGGTGTCTGAGAGTGACAGAGAGTGTCTGTGAGTGTCAGTGATTGTCAGAGAGTGATATAGAGTGTCTGAGAGTGTCAGAGAGTGTCAGAGAGTGATGGAGAGTGTCTGAGAGTGATAGAGAGTGTCTGAGAGTGATAGAAAGTGTCAGAGAGTGATACGAGTGTCTGAGAGTGATAGAGATTGTCTGAGAGTGTCTGAGAGTGCCTGAGAGTGATTGAGAGTGTCTGAGAGGGTCTGAGAGTGTCAGAGTGTCAGAGAGTGATAGAGAGTGACAGAGAGTGTCTGAGAGTGAAAGAGAATGTCTGAGAGTGTCAGAGAGTGTCAGAGAGTGAGAGAGAGAGATAGAGAGTGTCTGAGAGTGTCAGAGAGTGATAAAGATTGATAGAGAGTGTCAGAGAGTGATAGAGAGTGATAGGGAGTTTCAGAGAGTGTCATTGAGTTTCAGAGAGTTTCAGAGAGTGATATAGAGTGTCAGAGAGTGATAGAGAGTGATAGAGAGCGATAGTGAGTGTCTGAGAGTGATCGAGAGTGTCAGAGAGTGATAGAGAGTGACAGTGAGTGTCTGAGAGTGTCAGAGAGTGATAGAGAGTGATGGAGATTGATAGAGTGTGATAGAGAGTGTCAGAGTGTGTCAGAGAGTGATAGAGAGAGTCAGAGAGTTATAGAGAGTGTCTGAGAGTGTCTGAGAGTGATAGAGAGTGTCTGAGTGTGTCAGAGAGTGTCAGAGAGTGATATAGGCTGATAGAGAGTGTCAGAGAGTGTCATAGAGTGATAGAGAGTGTCAGAGAGTGTCAGAGAGCGTCAGAGAGTGTCAGAGAGTGTCAGAGAGTGATAGAGAGTTTCTGAGGTGTCTGAGAGTGACAGAGAGTGTCTGCGAGTGTCAGTGAGTGTCAGAGAGTGATATAGAGTGTCTGAGAGTGTCTGAGTGTGTCAGAGAGTGATAGAGAGTGATAGAGTGTGTCTGAGAGTGTCAGAGAGTGTCAGAGAGTGATGGAGAGTGTCTGAGAGTGATAGAGAGTGTCTGAGAGTGATAGAGAGTGTCAGAGAGTGATAGAGAGTGTCAGAGAGTTTCAGAGATTGATAGAGAGTTATAGTGAGTGTCTGAAAGCGTCGGAGAGTGTCAGAGAGTGTCAGAGCGTGTCAGAGAGTAATAGAGAGTGTCAGAGAGAGTCATTGAGTGACAGAGAGTGTCAGAGAGTGTCAGAGAGTGATAGAGAGTGTCAGAGAGTGATAGAGAGTGTCTGAGAATGTCAGAGAGTGAGAGAGTGATAGAGAGTGTCAGAGAGTGATAGAGAGTGTCTGAGAGTGTCAGAGAGTGTCAGAGTGTGATATAGAGTGATTGAGTGTGTCTGAGAGTGTCAGAGAGTGTCAGAGAGTGTCAGAGAGTGTCAGAGAGCGTCAGAGAGTGATAGAGAGTGTTTGAGAGTGTCAGAGAGCGTCAGAGAGTGATAGATGGTGATAGAGAGTTTCTGAGAGTGACAGAGAGTGTCTGAGAGTGGCAGTGAGTGTCAGAGAGTGATAGAGAGTGTCAGAGAGTGTCAGAGAGTGAAATAGAGTTTCAGAGAGTGATGGAGAGTGTCTGAGAATGTCACAGAGTGATAGAGAGTTTCAGAGAGTGATAGAGAGTGTCTGAGAGTTTCAGAGAGTGAGAGAGAGATTCTGAGAGTGTCAGAGAGACTCAGAGAGTGATAGAGAGTGTCTGAGAGTGTCAGAGAGTGTCAGAGTGTGTCAGAGAGCGAAAGAGAGTGTCAGGCAGTGATAGAGAGTTTCAGAGTGTGATAGAGAGTGTCTGAGAGTGTCTGAGAGTGACAGAGAGTGTCTGAAAGTGACGGAGAGTGTCTGAGAGTGTCAGAGTGTCAGAGAGTGATAGAGAGTGTCAGAGAGTGATAGAGAGTGTCAGAGAGTTTCAGAGATTGATAGAGAGTTATAGTGAGTGTCTGAAAGCGTCGGAGAGTGTCAGAGAGTGTCAGAGAGTGTCAGAGAGTAATAGAGAGTGTCAGAGAGAGTCATTGAGTGACAGAGAGTGTCAGAGAGTGTCAGAGAGTGATAGAGAGTGTCAGAGAGTGATAGAGAGTGTCTGAGAATGTCAGAGAGTGAGAGAGTGATAGAGAGTGTCAGAGAGTGATAGGGAGTGTCTGAGAGTGTCAGAGAGTGTCAGAGCGTGATAGAGAGTGATTGAGTGTGTCTGAGAGTGTCAGAGAGTGTCAGAGAGTGTCAGAGAGTGTCAGAGAGCGTCAGAGAGTGTCAGAGAGTGAAATAGAGTTTCAGAGAGTGATGGAGAGTGTCTGAGAGTGTCAGAGAGTGTCAGAGTGTGTCAGAGAGCGAAAGAGAGTGTCAGGCAGTGATAGAGAGTTTCAGAGTGTGATAGAGAGTGTCTGAGAGTGTCTGAGAGTGACAGAGAGTGTCTGAAAGTGACGGAGAGTGTCTGAGAGTGTCAGAGTGTCAGAGAGTGATAGAGAGTGACAGAGAGTGTCTGAGAGTGAAAGAGAGTGTCTGAGAGTGTCAGAGAGTGTCAGAGAGTGAGAGAGAGAGATAGAGAGTGTCTGAGAGTGTCAGAGTGTGATAAAGATTGATAGAGAGTGTCAGAGAGTGATAGAGAGTGATAGGGAGTTTCAGAGAGTGTCATTGAGTTTCAGAGAGTTTCAGAGAGTGATATAGAGTGTCAGAGAGTGATAGAGAGTGATAGAGAGCGATAGTGAGTGTCTGAGAGTGATCGAGAGTGTCAGAGAGTGATAGAGAGTGACAGTGAGTGTCTGAGAGTGTCAGAGAGTGATAGAGAGTGATGGAGAGTGATAGAGTGTGATAGAGAGTGTCAGAGAGTGTCAGAGAGTGATAGAGAGAGTCAGAGAGTTATAGAGAGTGTCTGAGAGTGTCTGAGAGTGATAGAGAGTGTCTGAGTGTGTCAGAGAGTGTCAGAGAGTGATATAGGCTGATAGAGATTGTCAGAGAGTGTCATAGAGTGATAGAGAGTGTCAGAGAGTGTCAGAGAGCGTCAGAGAGTGTCAGAGAGTGTCAGAGAGTGTCAGAGAGTGATAGAGTGTTTCTGAGGTGTCTGAGAGTGACAGAGAGTGTCTGTGAGTGTCAGTGAGTGTCAGAGAGTGATATAGAGTGTCTGAGAGTGTCTGAGTGTGTCAGAGAGTGATAGAGAGTGATAGAGTGTGTCTGAGAGTGTCAGAGAGTGTCAGAGAGTGATGGAGAGTGTCTGAGAGTGATAGAGAGTGTCTGAGAGTGATAGAAAGTGTCAGAGAGTGATACGAGTGTCTGAGAGTGATAGAGATTGTCTGAGAGTGTCTGAGAGTGCCTGAGAGTGATTGAGAGTGTCTGAGAGGGTCTGAGAGTGTCAGAGTGTCAGAGAGTGATAGAGAGTGACAGAGAGTGTCTGAGAGTGAAAGAGAATGTCTGAGAGTGTCAGAGAGTGTCAGAGAGTGAGAGAGAGAGATAGAGAGTGTCTGAGAGTGTCAGAGAGTGATAAAGATTGATAGAGAGTGTCAGAGAGTGATAGAGAGTGATAGGGAGTTTCAGAGAGTGTCATTGAGTTTCAGAGAGTTTCAGAGAGTGATATAGAGTGTCAGAGAGTGATAGAGAGTGATAGAGAGCGATAGTGAGTGTCTGAGAGTGATCGAGAGTGTCAGAGAGTGATAGAGAGTGACAGTGAGTGTCTGAGAGTGTCAGAGAGTGATAGAGAGTGATGGAGATTGATAGAGTGTGATAGAGAGTGTCAGAGTGTGTCAGAGAGTGATAGAGAGAGTCAGAGAGTTATAGAGAGTGTCTGAGAGTGTCTGAGAGTGATAGAGAGTGTCTGAGTGTGTCAGAGAGTGTCAGAGAGTGATATAGGCTGATAGAGAGTGTCAGAGAGTGTCATAGAGTGATAGAGAGTGTCAGAGAGTGTCAGAGAGCGTCAGAGAGTGTCAGAGAGTGTCAGAGAGTGATAGAGAGTTTCTGAGGTGTCTGAGAGTGACAGAGAGTGTCTGCGAGTGTCAGTGAGTGTCAGAGAGTGATATAGAGTGTCTGAGAGTGTCTGAGTGTGTCAGAGAGTGATAGAGAGTGATAGAGTGTGTCTGAGAGTGTCAGAGAGTGTCAGAGAGTGATGGAGAGTGTCTGAGAGTGATAGAGAGTGTCTGAGAGTGATAGAAAGTGTCAGAGAGTGATACGAGTGTCTGAGAGTGATAGAGATTGTCTGAGAGTGTCTGAGAGTGCCTGAGAGTGATTGAGAGTGTCTGAGAGGGTCTGAGAGTGTCTGAGAGTGATAGAGAGTGATAGAGCGTGATAGAGAGTGTCAGAGAGTGTCTGAGAGTGTCAGAGAGTGTCAGAGAGTGATAGAGAGTGTCTCAGAGTGTCAGAGAGTGTCTGAGAGTGTCAGAGAGTGTCTGAGAGTGATAGAGAGTGTCTGAGAGTGATAGAGTGTGTCTGAGAGTGTCAGAGAATGTCAGAGTGTGTCAGACAGTAATAGAGAGTGATAGAGAGTGTCAGAGAGTGTCATAGAGTGATCGAGAGTGACAAAGAGAGTCAGAGAGTGATAGAGAGTGATTGAATGTGTCTGAGAGTGTCAAAGTGTGTCAGAGAGTAATAGAGAGTGATAGAGAGTGTCAGAGAGTGTCATAGAGTGATCGAGAGTGTCAGAGAGTGATAGAGAGTGTCTGAGAGTGAAAGAGAGTGTCTGAGAGTGTCAGAGAGTGTCAGAGAGTGATAGAGAGTGATAGAGAGTGATAGAGAGTGTCAGAGAGTGTCAGAGAGTGTCTGAGAGAGTCTGAGAGTGTCAGAGACTGTCAGAGTGTATCAGAGAGTGATAGAGAGTGATAGAGAGTGTCAGAGAGTGATAGAGAGTGTCAGAGAGTTTCAGAGATTGATAGAGAGTTATAGTGAGTGTCTGAAAGCGTCGGAGAGTGTCAGAGAGTGTCAGATAGTAATAGAGAGTGTCAGAGAGAGTCATTGAGTGACAGAGAGTGTCAGAGAGTGTCAGAGAGTGATAGAGAGTGTCTGAGAATGTCAGAGAGTGAGAGAGTGATAGAGAGTGATAGAGAGTGTCAGAGAGTGATAGAGAGTGTCTGAGAGTGTCAGAGAGTGATAGAGAGTGATTGAGTGTGTCTGAGAGTGTCAGAGAGTGTCAGAGAGTGTCAGAGAGTAATAGAGAGTGTCAGAGAGAGTCATTGAGTGACAGAGAGTGTCAGAGAGTGTCAGAGAGTGATAGAGAGTGTCTGAGAATGTCAGAGAGTGAGAGAGTGATAGAGAGTGATAGAGAGTGTCAGAGAGTGATTGAGTGTGTCTGAGAGTGTCAGAGAGTGTCAGAGAGTGTCAGAGAGTAATAGAGAGTGTCAGAGAGAGTCATTGAGTGACAGAGAGTGTCAGAGAGTGTCAGAGAGTGATAGAGAGTGTCTGAGAATGTCAGAGAGTGAGAGAGTGATAGAGAGTGATAGAGAGTGTCAGAGAGTGATAAAGAGTGTCTGAGAGTGTCAGAGAGTGATAGAGAGTGATTGAGTGTGTCTGAGAGTGTCAGAGAGTGTCAGAGAGTGTCAGAGAGCGTCAGAGAGTGTCAGAGTGTGTATGAAAGTGTCAGAGAGTGATAGAGAGTGTTTGAGAGTGTCAGAGAGCGTCAGAGTGTGATAGAGGGTGATAGAGAGTTTCTGAGAGTGACAGAGAGTGTCTGAGAGTGGCAGTGAGTGTCAGAGAGTGATAGAGAGTGTCAGAGAGTGTCAGAGAGTGAAATAGAGTTTCAGAGAGTGATGGAGAGTGTCTGAGAATGTCACAGAGTGATAGAGAGTTTCAGAGAGTGATAGAGAGTGTCTGAGAGTTTCAGAGAGTGAGAGAGAGATTCTGAGAGTGTCAGAGAGACTCAGAGAGTGATAGAGAGTGTCTGAGAGTGTCTGAGAGTGTCAGAGAGTGTCAGAGTGTGTCAGAGTGCGAAAGAGAGTGTCAGGCAGTGATAGAGAGTTTCAGAGTGTGATAGAGAGTGTCTGAGAGTGTCTGAGAGTGACAGAGAGTGTCTGAAAGTGACGGAGAGTGTCTGAGAGTGTCAGAGTGTCAGAGAGTGATAGAGAGTGACAGAGAGTGTCTGAGAGTAAAAGAGAATGTCTGAGAGTGTCAGAGAGTGAGAGAGAGAGATAGAGAGTGTCTGAGAGTGTCAGAGAGTGATAAAGATTGATAGAGAGTGTCAGAGAGTGATAGAGAGTGATAGGGAGTTTCAGAGAGTGTCATTGAGTTTCAGAGAGTTTCAGAGAGTGATATAGAGTGTCAGAGAGTGATAGAGAGTGATAGAGAGCGATAGTGAGTGTCTGAGAGTGATCGAGAGTGTCAGAGAGTGATAGAGAGTGACAGTGAGTGATAGAGAGTGTCAGAGAGTGATAGAGAGTGATGGAGAGTGATAGAGTGTGATAGAGAGTGTCAGAGAGTGTCAGAGAGTGATAGAGAGAGTCAGAGAGTTATAGAGAGTGTCTGAGAGTGTCTGAGAGTGATAGAGAGTGTCTGAGTGTGTCAGAGAGTGTCAGAGAGTGATATAGGCTGATAGAGAGTGTCTGAGAGTGTCAGAGAGTGATAGAGAGTGATTGAGTGTGTCTGAGAGTGTCAGAGAGTGTCAGAGAGTGTCAGAGAGTGTCAGAGAGTAATAGAGAGTGTCAGAGAGAGTCATTGAGTGACAGAGAGTGTCAGAGAGTGTCAGAGAGTGATAGAGAGTGTCTGAGAATGTCAGAGAGTGAGAGAGTGATAGAGAGTGATAGAGAGTGTCAGAGAGTGATTGAGTGTGTCTGAGAGTGTCAGAGAGTGTCAGAGAGTGTCAGAGAGTGTCAGAGAGTAATAGAGAGTGTCAGAGAGAGTCATTGAGTGACAGAGAGTGTCAGAGAGTGTCAGAGAGTGATAGAGAGTGTCTGAGAATGTCAGAGAGTGAGAGAGTGATAGAGAGTGATAGAGAGTGTCAGAGAGTGATAAAGAGTGTCTGAGAGTGTCAGAGAGTGATAGAGAGTGATTGAGTGTGTCTGAGAGTGTCAGAGAGTGTCAGAGAGTGTCAGAGAGCGTCAGAGAGTGTCAGAGTGTGTATGAAAGTGTCAGAGAGTGATAGAGAGTGTTTGAGAGTGTCAGAGAGCGTCAGAGTGTGATAGAGGGTGATAGAGAGTTTCTGAGAGTGACAGAGAGTGTCTGAGAGTGGCAGTGAGTGTCAGAGAGTGATAGAGAGTGTCAGAGAGTGTCAGAGAGTGAAATAGAGTTTCAGAGAGTGATGGAGAGTGTCTGAGAATGTCACAGAGTGATAGAGAGTTTCAGAGAGTGATAGAGAGTGTCTGAGAGTTTCAGAGAGTGAGAGAGAGATTCTGAGAGTGTCAGAGAGACTCAGAGAGTGATAGAGAGTGTCTGAGAGTGTCTGAGAGTGTCAGAGAGTGTCAGAGTGTGTCAGAGTGCGAAAGAGAGTGTCAGGCAGTGATAGAGAGTTTCAGAGTGTGATAGAGAGTGTCTGAGAGTGTCTGAGAGTGACAGAGAGTGTCTGAAAGTGACGGAGAGTGTCTGAGAGTGTCAGAGTGTCAGAGAGTGATAGAGAGTGACAGAGAGTGTCTGAGAGTAAAAGAGAATGTCTGAGAGTGTCAGAGAGTGAGAGAGAGAGATAGAGAGTGTCTGAGAGTGTCAGAGAGTGATAAAGATTGATAGAGAGTGTCAGAGAGTGATAGAGAGTGATAGGGAGTTTCAGAGAGTGTCATTGAGTTTCAGAGAGTTTCAGAGAGTGATATAGAGTGTCAGAGAGTGATAGAGAGTGATAGAGAGCGATAGTGAGTGTCTGAGAGTGATCGAGAGTGTCAGAGAGTGATAGAGAGTGACAGTGAGTGATAGAGAGTGTCAGAGAGTGATAGAGAGTGATGGAGAGTGATAGAGTGTGATAGAGAGTGTCAGAGAGTGTCAGAGAGTGATAGAGAGAGTCAGAGAGTTATAGAGAGTGTCTGAGAGTGTCTGAGAGTGATAGAGAGTGTCTGAGTGTGTCAGAGAGTGTCAGAGAGTGATATAGGCTGATAGAGAGTGTCTGAGAGTGTCAGAGAGTGATAGAGAGTGATTGAGTGTGTCTGAGAGTGTCAGAGAGTGTCAGAGAGTGTCAGAGAGTGTCAGAGAGTAATAGAGAGTGTCAGAGAGAGTCATTGAGTGACAGAGAGTGTCAGAGAGTGTCAGAGAGTGATAGAGAGTGTCTGAGAATGTCAGAGAGTGAGAGAGTGATAGAGAGTGATAGAGAGTGTCAGAGAGTGATTGAGTGTGTCTGAGAGTGTCAGAGAGTGATCGAGAGTGTCAGAGAGTGATAGAGAGTGTCTGAGAGTGAAAGAGAGTGTCTGAGAGTGTCAGAGAGTGTCAGAGAGTGATAGAGAGTGATAGAGAGTGTCAGAGAGTGTCAGAGAGTGTCTGAGAGAGTCTGAGAGTGTCAGAGACTGTCAGAGTGTATCAGAGAGTGATAGAGAGTGATAGAGAGTGTCAGAGAGTGATAGAGAGTGTCAGAGAGTTTCAGAGATTGATAGAGAGTTATAGTGAGTGTCTGAAAGCGTCGGAGAGTGTCAGAGAGTGTCAGAGAGTGTCAGAGAGTAATAGAGAGTGTCAGAGAGAGTCATTGAGTGACAGAGAGTGTCAGAGTGTGTCAGAGAGTGATAGAGAGTGTCAGAGAGTGATAGAGAGTGTCTGAGAATGTCAGAGAGTGAGAGAGTGATAGAGAGTGTCAGAGAGTGATAGAGAGTGTCTGAGAGTGTCAGAGAGTGTCAGAGCGTGATAGAGAGTGATTGAGTGTGTCTGAGAGTGTCAGAGAGTGTCAGAGAGTGTCAGAGAGTGTCAGAGAGCGTCAGAGAGTGTCAGAGTGTGTATGAAAGTGTCAGAGAGTGATAGAGAGTGATAGAGAGTGTTTGAGAGTGTCAGAGAGCGTCAGAGAGTGATAGAGTGTGATAGAGAGTTTCTGAGAGTGACAGAGAGTGTCTGAGAGTGGCAGTGAGTGTCAGAGAGTGATAGAGAGTGTCAGAGAGTGAAATAGAGTTTCAGAGAGTGATGGAGAGTGTCTGAGAATGTCACAGAGTGATAGAGAGTTTCAGAGAGTGATAGAGAGTGTCTGAGAGTTTCAGAGAGTGAGAGAGAGATTCTGAGAGTGTCAGAGAGTGTCAGAGAGTGTCAGAGTGTGTCAGAGTGCAAAAGAGAGTGTCAGGCAGTGATAGAGAGTTTCAGAGTGTGATAGAGAGTGTCTGAGAGTGTATGAGAGTGACAGAGAGTGTCTGAAATTGACGGAGAGTGTCTGAGAGTGTCAGAGTGTCAGAGAGTGATAGAGAGTGACAGAGAGTGTCTGAGAGTGAAAGAGAATGTCTGAGAGTGTCAGAGAGTGAGAGAGAGAGATAGAGAGTGTCTGAGAGTGTCAGAGAGTGATAAAGATTGATAGAGAGTGTCAGAGAGTGATAGAGAGTGATAGGGAGTTTCAGAGAGTGTCATTGAGTTTCAGAGAGTTTCAGAGAGTGATATAGAGTGTCAGAGAGTGATAGAGAGTGATAGAGAGCGATAGTGAGTGTCTGAGAGTGATCGAGAGTGTCAGAGAGTGATAGAGAGTGACAGTGAGTGATAGAGAGTGTCAGAGAGTGATAGAGAGTGATGGAGAGTGACAGAGTGTGATAGAGAGTGTCAGAGAGTGTCAGAGAGTAATAGAGAGAGTCAGAGAGTTATAGAGAGTGTCTGAGAGTGTCTGAGAGTGATAGAGAGTGTCTGAGTGTGTCAGAGAGTGTCAGAGAGTGATATAGAGTGATAGAGAGTGTCAGAGAGTGTCAGAGAGTGTCATAGAGTGATAGAGAGTGTCAGAGAGTGTCAGAGAGTGTCAGAGAGTGATAGAGAGTTTCTGAGGTGTCTGAGAGTGACAGAGAGTGTCTGCGAGTGTCAGTGAGTGTCAGAGAGTGATATAGAGTGTCTGAGAGTGTCTGAGTGTGTCAGAGAGTGATAGAGAGTGATAGAGTGTGTCTGAGAGTGTCAGAGAGTGTCAGAGAGTGTCTGAGAGTGATGGAGAGTGTCTGAGAGTGATAGAGAGTGTCTGAGAGTGATAGAAAGTGTCAGAGAGTGATACGAGTGTCTGAGAGTGATAGAGATTGTCTGAGAGTGTCTGAGAGTGCCTGAGAGTGATTGAGAGTGTCTGAGAGGGTCTGAGAGTGTCTGAGAGTGATAGAGAGTGATAGAGAGTGTCAGAGAGTGTCTGAGAGTGTCAGAGAGTGTCTGAGAGTGATAGAGAGTGTCTGAGAGTGATAGAGTGTGTCTGATAGTGTCAGAGAGTGTCAGAGTGTGTCAGACAGTAATAGAGAGTGATAGAGAGTGTCAGAGAGTGTCATAGAGTGATCGAGAGTGACAAGGAGAGTCAGAGAGTGATAGAGAGTGATTGAATGTGTCTGAGAGTGTCAGAGTGTGTCAGAGAGTAATAGAGAGTGATAGAGAGTGTCAGAGAGTGTCATAGAGTGATCGAGAGTGTCAGAGAGTGATAGAGAGTGTCTGAGAGTGAAAGAGAGTGAAAGAGAGTGTCTGAGAGTGTCAGAGAGTGACAGAGAGTGATAGAGAGTGATAGAGAGTGTCAGAGAGTGTCAGAGAGTGTCTGAGAGAGTCTGAGAGTGTCAGAGACTGTCAGAGTGTATCAGAGAGTGATAGAGAGTGATAGAGAGTGTCTGAGTGTGTCAGAGAGTGTCAGAGAGTGATAGAGATTGATAGAGAGTGTCAGAGAGTGTCATAGAGAGATAGAGAGTGTCAGAGAGTGTCAGAGAGCGTCAGAGAGTGTCAGAGAGTGTCAGAGAGTGTCAGAGAGTGATAGAGAGTTTCTGAGGTGTCTGAGAGTGACAGAGAGTGTCAGAGAGTGATGGAGAGTGTCTGAGACTGTCAGAGAGTGTCAGAGTGTGTCAGAGAGTGATAGAGATTGATAGAGAGTGTATGAAAGAGTCTGAGAGTGTCTGAGAGTGTCAGAGAGTGTCAGAGAGTGATAGAGAGTGCCTGAGAGTGTCAGAGAGTGTCTGAGAGCGTCAGAGAGTGTCAGAGAGTGATAGACAGTGTCTGAGAGTGATAGAGAGTGTCTGAGTGTGATAGAGAGTGTCAGAGAGTGATAAGAGTGTCTGAGAGTGATAGAGATTGTCTGAGAGTATCTGAGAGTGCATGAGAGTGATTGAGAGTGTCTGAGAGTGTCTGAGAGTGTCTGAGAGTGATAGAGAGTGATAGAGAGTGATAGAGAGTGATAGAGAGTGTCAGAGAGTGTCTGAGAGTGTCAGAGAGTGTCAGAGAGTGATAGAGAGTGTCTGAGAGTGTCAGAGAGTGTCTGAGAGTGTCAGAGAGTGATAGAGAGTGTCTGAGAGTGATAGAGATTGTCTGAGAGTGATTGAGAGAGTCTGAGAGTGTCTGAGAGTGTCTGAGTGTGATAGAGAGTGATAGAGAGCGATAGAGAGTGTCTGAGAGTGTCAGAGAGTGTCAGAGAATGTCAGAGAGTGATAGAGTGTGTCTGAGAGTGTCAGAGAGTGTCAGAGTGTGTCAGACAGTAATAGAGAGTGATAGAGAGTGTCAGAGAGTGTCATAGAGTGATCGAGAGTGACAAAGAGAGTCAGAGACTGATAGAGAGTGATTGAATGTGTCTGAGAGTGTCAGAGTGTGTCAGAGAGTAATAGAGAGTGATAGAGAGTGTCAGAGAGTGATGGAGAGTGTCTGAGACTGTCAGAGAGTGTCAGAGTGTGTCAGAGAGTGATAGAGATTGATAGAGAGTGTATGAAAGAGTCTGAGAGTGTCTGAGAGTGTCAGAGAGTGTCAGAGAGTGATAGAGAGTTTCTGAGGTGTCTGAGAGTGACAGAGAGTGTCAGAGAGTGATGGAGAGTGTCTGAGACTGTCAGAGAGTGTCAGAGTGTGTCAGAGAGTGATAGAGATTGATAGAGAGTGTATGAAAGAGTCTGAGAGTGTCTGAGAGTGTCAGAGAGTGTCAGAGAGTGATAGAGAGTGCCTGAGAGTGTCAGAGAGTGTCTGAGAGCGTCAGAGAGTGTCAGAGAGTGATAGACAGTGTCTGAGAGTGATAGAGAGTGTCTGAGTGTGATAGAGAGTGTCAGAGAGTGATAAGAGTGTCTGAGAGTGATAGAGATTGTCTGAGAGTATCTGAGAGTGCATGAGAGTGATTGAGAGTGTCTGAGAGTGTCTGAGAGTGTCTGAGAGTGATAGAGAGTGATAGAGAGTGATAGAGAGTGATAGAGAGTGTCAGAGAGTGTCTGAGAGTGTCAGAGAGTGTCAGAGAGTGATAGAGAGTGTCTGAGAGTGTCAGAGAGTGTCTGAGAGTGTCAGAGAGTGATAGAGAGTGTCTGAGAGTGATAGAGATTGTCTGAGAGTGATTGAGAGAGTCTGAGAGTGTCTGAGAGTGTCTGAGTGTGATAGAGAGTGATAGAGAGCGATAGAGAGTGTCTGAGAGTGTCAGAGAGTGTCAGAGAATGTCAGAGAGTGATAGAGTGTGTCTGAGAGTGTCAGAGAGTGTCAGAGTGTGTCAGACAGTAATAGAGAGTGATAGAGAGTGTCAGAGAGTGTCATAGAGTGATCGAGAGTGACAAAGAGAGTCAGAGACTGATAGAGAGTGATTGAATGTGTCTGAGAGTGTCAGAGTGTGTCAGAGAGTAATAGAGAGTGATAGAGAGTGTCAGAGAGTTATCAAGAGTGTCAGAGAGTGTCTAAGAGTGATAGAGAGTTTCTGAGAGTGTAAGAGAGTGTCTGAGAGTGTCAGAGAGTGTCAGACAGTGTCTGAGAGTGTCAGAGAGTGTCAGAGAGTGATATAGAGTGTCTGAGAGTGTCAGAGAGTGATATAGAGTGTCAGAGAGTGATATAGAGTGTCAGAGAGTGTCAGAGAGTGTCAGAGAGTGATAGAGTGTGTCTGAGAGTGTCAGAGAGTGTCAGAGTGTGTCAGACAGTAATAGAGAGTGATAGAGAGTGTCAGAGAGTGTCATAGAGTGATCGAGAGTGACAAAGAGAGTCAGAGAGTGATAGAGAGTGATTGAATGTGTCTGAGAGTGACAAAGAGTGTCAGAGAGTGATAGAGATTGATAGAGAGTGTCTGAGAGTGTCAGAGAGTGTCTGAGAGTGTCAGAGAGTGTCAGAGAGTGATAGAGAGTGTCTGAGAGTGAAAGAGAGTGTCTGAGAGTGTCAGAGAGTGTCAGAGAGTGATAGAGAGTGATAGAGTGTGATAGAGAGTGTCAGAGCGTGTCAGAGAGTGTCAGAGAGTGTCAGAGAGTGTCAGAGTGTGTCAGAGAGAGTGAGAGAGTGATTGAGAGTGTTTGAGAGTGTCAGAGAGTGTCTGAGAGTGTCAGAGAGTGATAGAGAGTGTCAGAGAGTGATAGAGAGTGATAGAGAGTGATAGAGAGTGTCAGAGAGTGTCTGAGAGTGTCAGAGAGTGTCAGAGAGTGATAGAGAGTGTTTGAGAGTGTCAGAGAGTGATAGAGAGTGTCAGAGAGTGATAGAGAGTGTCAGAGAGTGATAGAGAGTGATAGAGAGTGTCTGAGAGTGTCAGAGAGAGTCTGAGAGTGTCAGAGAGTGTCAGAGAGTGATAGAGAGTGTCAGAGAGTGATAGAGAGTGATAGAGAGTGTCTGAGAGTGTCAGCGAGTGTCTGAGAGTGTCAGGTAGTGTCAGAGAGTGATAGAGAGTGTCTTAGAGTGATAGAGATTGTCAGAGAGTGTCTGAGAGTGTCTGAGAGAGTCTGAGAGTGATTGAGAGTGTCTGAGAGTGATAGAGAGTGATAGAGTGTGTCTGAGAGTGTCAGAGAGTGTCAGAGAGTGATAGAGAGTGTCAGAGAGTGATAGAGAGTGATAGAGAGTGTCTGAGAGTGTCAGAGAGTGTCTGAGAGTGTCAGAGAGTGTCAGAGAGTGATAGAGAGTGTTTGAGAGTGTCAGAGAGTGTCTGAGAGTGTCAGAGAGTGATAGAGAGTGTCAGAGAGTGATAGAGAGTGATAGAGAGTGTCAGAGAGTGTCTGAGAGTGTCAGAGAGTGTCAGAGAGTGATAGAGAGTGTTTGAGAGTGTCAGAGAGTGTCTGAGAGTGTCAGAGAGTGATAGAGAGTGTCAGAGAGTGATAGAGAGTGATAGAGAGTGTCTGAGAGTGTCAGAGAGTGTCTGAGAGTGTTAGAGAGTGTCAGAGAGTGATAGAGAGTGTTTGAGAGTGTCAGAGAGTGATAGAGAGTGTCAGAGAGTGATAGAGAGTGTCAGAGAGTGATAGAGAGTGATAGAGAGTGTCTGAGAGTGTCAGAGAGTGTCTGAGAGTGTCAGAGAGTGTCAGAGAGTGATAGAGAGTGTCAGAGAGTGATAGAGAGTGATAGAGAGTGTCTGAGAGTGTCAGCGAGTGTCTGAGAGTGTCAGGTAGTGTCTGAGAGTGATAGAGATTGTCAGAGAGTGTCTGAGAGTGTCTGAGAGAGTCTGAGAGTGATTGAGAGTGTCTGAGAGTGATAGAGAGTGATAGAGTGTGTCTGAGAGTGTCAGAGAGTTTCAGAGAGTGATAGAGAGTGTCAGAGAGTGATAGAGAGTGATAGAGAGTGTCTGAGAGTGTCAGAGAGTGTCTGAGAGTGTCAGAGAGTGTCAGAGAGTGATAGAGAGTGTTTGAGAGTGTCAGAGAGTGTCTGAGAGTGTCAGAGAGTGATAGAGAGTGTCAGAGAGTGATAGAGAGTGATAGAGAGTGTCTGAGAGTGTCAGAGAGTGTCTGAGAGTGTCAGAGAGTGTCAGAGAGTGATAGAGAGTGTCAGAGAGTGATAGAGAGTGATAGAGAGTGTCTGAGAGTGTCAGCGAGTGTCTGAGAGTGTCAGGTAGTGTCAGAGAGTGATAGAGAGTGTCTGAGAGTGATAGAGATTGTCAGAGAGTGTCTGAGAGTGTCTGAGAGAGTCTGAGAGTGATTGAGAGTGTCAGAGAGTGTCAGAGAGTGATAGAGAGTGTCAGAGAGTGATAGAGAGTGATAGAGAGTGTCTGAGAGTGTCAGCGAGTGTCTGAGAGTGTCAGGTAGTGTCTGAGAGTGATAGAGATTGTCAGAGAGTGTCTGAGAGTGTCTGAGAGAGTCTGAGAGTGATTGAGAGTGTCTGAGAGTGATAGAGAGTGATAGAGTGTGTCTGAGAGTGTCAGAGAGTTTCAGAGAGTGATAGAGAGTGTCAGAGAGTGATAGAGAGTGATAGAGAGTGTCTGAGAGTGTCAGAGAGTGTCTGAGAGTGTCAGAGAGTGTCAGAGAGTGATAGAGAGTGTTTGAGAGTGTCAGAGAGTGTCTGAGAGTGTCAGAGAGTGATAGAGAGTGACAGAGAGTGATAGAGAGTGATAGAGAGTGTCTGAGAGTGTCAGAGAGTGTCTGAGAGTGTCAGAGAGTGTCAGAGAGTGATAGAGAGTGTCAGAGAGTGATAGAGAGTGATAGAGAGTGTCTGAGAGTGTCAGCGAGTGTCTGAGAGTGTCAGGTAGTGTCAGAGAGTGATAGAGAGTGTCTGAGAGTGATAGAGATTGTCAGAGAGTGTCTGAGAGTGTCTGAGAGAGTCTGAGAGTGATTGAGAGTGTCTGAGAGTGATAGAGAGTGATAGAGTGTGTCTGAGAGTGTCAGAGAGTGTCAGAGAGTGATAGAGAGTGTTTGAGAGTGTCAGAGAGTGATAGAGAGTGTCAGAGAGTGATAGAGAGTGTCAGAGAGTGATAGTGAGTGATAGAGAGTGTCTGAGAGTGTCAGAGAGTGTCTGAGAGTGTCAGAGAGTGTCAGAGAGTGATAGAGAGTGTCAGAGAGTGATAGAGAGTGATAGAGAGTGTCTGAGAGTGTCAGCGAGTGTCTGAGAGTGTCAGGTAGTGTCAGAGAGTGATAGAGAGTGTCTGAGAGTGATAGAGATTGTCAGAGAGTGTCTGAGAGTGTCTGAGAGAGTCTGAGAGTGATTGAGAGTGTCTGAGAGTGATAGAGAGTGATAGAGTGTGTCTGAGAGTGTCAGAGAGTGTCAGAGAGTGATAGAGAGTGTCAGAGAGTGATAGAGAGTGATAGAGAGTGTCTGAGAGTGTCAGAGAGTGTCTGAGAGTGTCAGAGAGTGTCAGAGAGTGATAGAGAGTGTTTGAGAGTGTCAGAGAGTGTCTGAGAGTGTCAGAGAGTGATAGAGAGTGTCAGAGAGTGATAGAGAGTGTCTGAGAGTGTCAGAGAGTGATAGAGAGTGTCAGAGAGTGATAGAGAGTGTCTGAGAGTGTCAGAGAGTGTCTGAGAGTGTCAGAGAGTGTCAGAGAGTGATAGAGAGTGTTTGAGAGTGTCAGAGAGTGATAGAGAGTGTCAGAGAGTGATAGAGAGTGATAGAGAGTGTCTGAGAGTGTCAGAGAGTGTCTGAGAGTGTCAGAGAGTGTCAGAGAGTGATAGAGAGTGTCAGAGAGTGATAGAGAGTGATAGAGAGTGTCTGAGAGTGTCAGCGAGTGTCTGAGAGTGTCAGGTAGTGTCTGAGAGTGATAGAGATTGTCAGAGAGTGTCTGAGAGTGTCTGAGAGAGTCTGAGAGTGATTGAGAGTGTCTGAGAGTGATAGAGAGTGATAGAGTGTGTCTGAGAGTGTCAGAGAGTGTCAGAGAGTGATAGAGAGTGTCAGAGAGTGATAGAGAGTGATAGAGAGTGTCTGAGAGTGTCAGAGAGTGTCTGAGAGTGTCAGAGAGTGTCAGAGAGTGATAGAGAGTGTTTGAGAGTGTCAGAGAGTGTCTGAGAGTGTCAGAGAGTGATAGAGAGTGTCAGAGAGTGATAGAGAGTGATAGAGAGTGTCTGAGAGTGTCAGAGAGTGTCTGAGAGTGTCAGAGAGTGTCAGAGAGTGATAGAGAGTGTCAGAGAGTGATAGAGAGTGATAGAGAGTGTCTGAGAGTGTCAGCGAGTGTCTGAGAGTGTCAGGTAGTGTCAGAGAGTGATAGAGAGTGTCTGAGAGTGATAGAGATTGTCAGAGAGTGTCTGAGAGTGTCTGAGAGAGTCTGAGAGTGATTGAGAGTGTCTGAGAGTGATAGAGAGTGATAGAGTGTGTCTGAGAGTGTCAGAGAGTGTCAGAGAGTGATGGAGAGTGTCTGAGAGTGATAGAGATTGTCAGAGTGTGTCAGAGAGTGATAGAGATTGATAGAGAGTGTATGAGACTGTCAGAGAGTGACTGAGAGAGTCAGAGAGTGTCAGAGAGTGATAGAGAGTGTCTGAGAGTGATAGAGAGTGTCTGAGAGTGTCAGAGAGTGTCAGAGTGTGACAGAGAGTGTCTGAGAGTGATAGAGAGTGTCTGAGAGTGTCAGAGAGTGTCTGAGAGTGTCAGAGAGTGTCAGAGAGTGTCTGAGCGAGTCTGAGAGTGTCAGAGACTGCAGAGTGTATCGGAGAGTGATAGAGAGTGTCTGAGTGTGTCAGAGAGTGTCAGAGAGTGATAGAGAGTGATAGAGAGTGTCAGAGAGTGTCATGGCGTGATAGAGTGTGTCAGAGAGTGATAGAGAGTGATAGAGAGTGTCTGAGAGTGTCAGAGAGTGTCTGAGAGTGTCAGAGAGTGTCAGAGAGTGATAGAGAGTGTCAGAGAGTGATAGAGAGTGATAGAGAGTGTCTGAGAGTGTCAGAGAGTGTCTGAGAGTGTCAGAGAGTGTCAGAGAGTGATAGAGAGTGTCAGAGAGTGATAGAGAGTGATAGAGAGTGTCTGAGAGTGTCAGCGAGTGTCTGAGAGTGTCAGGTAGTGTCTGAGAGTGATAGAGATTGTCAGAGAGTGTCTGAGAGTGTCTGAGAGAGTCTGAGAGTGATTGAGAGTGTCTGAGAGTGATAGAGAGTGATAGAGTGTGTCTGAGAGTGTCAGAGAGTGTCAGAGAGTGATAGAGAGTGTCAGAGAGTGATAGAGAGTGATAGAGAGTGTCTGAGAGTGTCAGAGAGTGTCTGAGAGTGTCAGAGAGTGTCAGAGAGTGATAGAGAGTGTTTGAGAGTGTCAGAGAGTGTCTGAGAGTGTCAGAGAGTGATAGAGAGTGTCAGAGAGTGATAGAGAGTGATAGAGAGTGTCTGAGAGTGTCAGAGAGTGTCTGAGAGTGTCAGAGAGTGTCAGAGAGTGATAGAGAGTGTCAGAGAGTGATAGAGAGTGATAGAGAGTGTCTGAGAGTGTCAGCGAGTGTCTGAGAGTGTCAGGTAGTGTCAGAGAGTGATAGAGAGTGTCTGAGAGTGATAGAGATTGTCAGAGAGTGTCTGAGAGTGTCTGAGAGAGTCTGAGAGTGATTGAGAGTGTCTGAGAGTGATAGAGAGTGATAGAGTGTGTCTGAGAGTGTCAGAGAGTGTCAGAGAGTGATGGAGAGTGTCTGAGAGTGATAGAGATTGTCAGAGTGTGTCAGAGAGTGATAGAGATTGATAGAGAGTGTATGAGACTGTCAGAGAGTGACTGAGAGAGTCAGAGAGTGTCAGAGAGTGATAGAGAGTGTCTGAGAGTGATAGAGAGTGTCTGAGAGTGTCAGAGAGTGTCAGAGTGTGACAGAGAGTGTCTGAGAGTGATAG
The DNA here is from genome assembly GCF_036365525.1 of Heterodontus francisci. Lineage (NCBI taxonomy): Eukaryota > Metazoa > Chordata > Chondrichthyes > Heterodontiformes > Heterodontidae > Heterodontus > Heterodontus francisci. The sequence goes on from NC_090421.1 coordinate 31,978,489, forward strand.
AGAGTGTCTGAGAGTGTCAGAGAGTGTCTGAGAGTGTCAGAGAGTGTCAGAGAGTGTCTGAGCGAGTCTGAGAGTGTCAGAGACTGCAGAGTGTATCGGAGAGTGATAGAGAGTGATAGAGAGTGTCTGAGTGTGTCAGAGAGTGTCAGAGAGTGATAGAGAGTGATAGAGAGTGTCAGAGAGTGTCATGGCGTGATAGAGTGTGTCAGAGTGTGTCAGAGAGCGTCAGAGAGTGTCAGAGAGTGTGAGAGAGTTTCAGAGAGTGATTGAGAATGTCTGAGAGTGATAGAGAGTGATAGAGTGTGTCTGAGAGTGTCAGAGAGTGTCAGAGAGTGATAGAGATTGTCTGAGAGTGATAGAGATTGTCAGAGTGTGTCAGAGAGTGATAGAGAGTGTCTGAGAGTGTCAGAGTGTGTCAGAGTGTGTCAGAGAGTGATAGAGATTGATAGAGAGTGTATGAGACTGTCAGAGAGTGACTGAGAGAGTCAGAGAGTGTCAGAGAGTGATAGAGAGTGTCTGAGAGTGTCAGAGAGTGTCAGATAGTGATGGAGAGTGTCTGAGAGTGATTGAGACTGTCTGAGAGTGATAGAGAGTGTCTGAGAGTGTCAGAGAGTGTCAGAGTGTGACAGAGAGTGTCTGAGAGTGATAGAGAGTGTCTGAGAGTGTCAGAGAGTGTCTGAGAGTGTCAGAGAGTGTCAGAGAGTGTCTGAGCGAGTCTGAGAGTGTCAGAGACTGCAGAGTGTATCAGAGAGTGATAGAGAGTGATAGAGAGTGTCTGAGTGTGTCAGAGAGTGTCAGAGAGTGATAGAGAGTGATAGAGAGTGTCAGAGAGTGTCATGGAGTGATAGAGTGTGTCAGAGTGTGTCAGAGAGCGTCAGAGAGTGTCAGAGAGTGTGAGAGAGTTTCAAAGAGTGATAGAGAGTGTCTGAGGTGTCTGAGAGTGACAGAGAGTGTCAGAGTGTGTCAGAGAGTGATAAAGAGTGTCTGAGACTGTCAGAGAGTGTCAGAGTGTGTCAGAGAGTGATAGAGATTGATAGAGAGTGTATGAGAGTGTCAGAGAGTATCTGAGAGTGTCAGAGAGTGTCAGAGAATGATAGAGAGTGCCTGAGAGTGTCAGAGAGGGTCTGAGAGTGTCAGAGAGTGTCTGAGAGTGATAAAGAGTGTCTGAGAGTGATAGAGTGTGTCTGAGAGTGTCAGAGAGTGTCAGAGTGTGTCAGAGTGTGTCAGAGAGTGTCAGATAGTGATTGAGAGTGTCTGAGAGTGTCAGAGAGTGATAGAGAGTGATAGAGTGTGATAGAGAGTGTCAGAGCGTGTCAGAGAGTGTCAGAGTGTGACAGAGAGTGTCTGAGAGTGATAGAGAGTGTCTGAGAGTGTCAGAGAGTGTCTGAGAGTGTCAGAGAGTGTCAGAGAGTGTCTGAGCGAGTCTGAGAGTGTCCGAGACTGCAGAGTGTATCGGAGAGTGATAGAGAGTGATAGAGAGTGTCTGAGTGTGTCAGAGAGTGTCAGAGAGTGATAGAGAGTGATAGAGAGTGTCAGAGAGTGTCATGGCGTGATAGAGTGTGTCAGAGTGTGTCAGAGAGCGTCAGAGAGTGTCAGAGAGTGTGAGAGAGTTTCAGAGAGTGATTGAGAATGTCTGAGAGTGATAGAGAGTGATAGAGTGTGTCTGAGAGTGTCAGAGAGTGTCAGAGAGTGATAGAGAGTGTCTGAGAGTGATAGAGATTGTCAGAGTGTGTCAGAGAGTGATAGAGAGTGTCTGAGAGTGTCAGAGTGTGTCAGAGTGTGTCAGAGAGTGATAGAGATTGATAGAGAGTGTATGAGACTGTCAGAGAGTGACTGAGAGAGTCAGAGAGTGTCAGAGAGTGATAGAGAGTGTCTGAGAGTGTCAGAGAGTGTCAGATAGTGATGGAGAGTGTCTGAGAGTGATTGAGACTGTCTGAGAGTGATAGAGAGTGTCTGAGAGTGTCAGAGAGTGTCAGAGTGTGACAGAGAGTGTCTGAGAGTGATAGAGAGTGTCTGAGAGTGTCAGAGAGTGTCTGAGAGTGTCAGAGAGTGTCAGAGAGTGTCTGAGCGAGTCTGAGAGTGTCAGAGACTGCAGAGTGTATCAGAGAGTGATAGAGAGTGATAGAGAGTGTCTGAGTGTGTCAGAGAGTGTCAGAGAGTGATAGAGAGTGATAGAGAGTGTCAGAGAGTGTCATGGAGTGATAGAGTGTGTCAGAGTGTGTCAGAGAGCGTCAGAGAGTGTCAGAGAGTGTGAGAGAGTTTCAAAGAGTGATAGAGAGTGTCTGAGGTGTCTGAGAGTGACAGAGAGTGTCAGAGTGTGTCAGAGATTGATAGAGAGTGTATGAGAGTGTCAGAGAGTATCTGAGAGTGTCAGAGAGTGTCAGAGAATGATAGAGAGTGCCTGAGAGTGTCAGAGAGGGTCTGAGAGTGTCAGAGAGTGTCTGAGAGTGATAAAGAGTGTCTGAGAGTGATAGAGTGTGTCTGAGAGTGTCAGAGAGTGTCAGAGTGTGTCAGAGTGTGTCAGAGAGTGTCAGATAGTGATTGAGAGTGTCTGAGAGTGTCAGAGAGTGATAGAGAGTGATAGAGTGTGATAGAGAGTGTCAGAGCGTGTCAGAGAGTGTCAGAGAGTGTCAGAGAGTGTCAGAGTGTGTCAGAGAGAGTGAGAGAGTGATTGAGAGTGTTTGAGAGTGTCAGAGAGTGTCTGAGAGTGTCAGAGAGTGATAGAGAGTGTCAGAGAGTGATAGAGGGTGATAGAGAGTGTCTGAGAGTGTCAGAGAGTGTCTGAGAGTGTCAGAGAGTGTCAGAGAGTGATAGAGAGTGTCAGAGAGTGATAGAGAGTGATAGAGAGTGTCTGAGAGTGTCAGCGAGTGTCTGAGAGTGTCAGGTAGTGTCAGAGAGTGATAGAGAGTGTCTGAGAGTGATAGAGATTGTCAGAGAGTGTCTGAGAGTGTCTGAGAGAGTCTGAGAGTGATTGAGAGTGTCTGAGAATGATAGAGAGTGATAGAGTGTGTCTGAGAGTGTCAGAGAGTGTCAGAGAGTGATAGAGAGTGTCTGAGAGTGATAGAGATTGTCAGAGTGTGTCAGAGAGTGATAGAGAGTGTCTGAGAGTGTCAGAGTGTGTCAGAGTGTGTCAGAGAGTGATAGAGATTGATAGAGAGTGTATGAGACTGTCAGAGAGTGACTGAGAGAGTCAGAGAGTGTCAGAGAGTGATAGAGAGTGTCTGAGAGTGTCAGAGATTGTCAGATAGTGATGGAGAGTGTCTGAGAGTGATAGAGAGTGTCTGAGAGTGATAGAGAGTGTCTGAGAGTGTCAGAGAGTGTCAGAGTGTGACAGAGAGTGTCTGAGAGTGATAGAGAGTGTCTGAGAGTGTCAGAGAGTGTCTGAGAGTGTCAGAGAGTGTCAGAGAGTGTCTGAGCGAGTCTGAGAGTGTCAGAGACTGCAGAGTGTATCAGAGAGTGATAGAGAGTGATAGAGAGTGTCTGAGTGTATCAGAGAGTGACAGAGAGTGATAGAGAGTGATAGAGAGTGTCAGAGAGTGTCATGGAGTGATAGAGTGTGTCATAGTGTGTCAGAGTGTGTCAGAGAGCGTCAGTGAGTGTCAGAGAGTGTGAGAGAGTTTCAGAGAGTGATAGAGAGTGTCTGAGGTGTCTGAGAGTGACAGAGAGTGTCAGAGTGTGTCAGAGAGTGATAAAGAGTGTCTGAGACTGTCAGAGAGTGTCAGAGTGTGTCAGAGAGTGATAGAGATTGATAGAGAGTGTATGAGAGTGTCAGAGAGTATCTGAGAGTGTCAGAGAGTGTCAGAGAATGATAGAGAGTGCCTGAGAGTGTCAGAGAGGGTCTGAGAGTGTCAGAGAGTGTCTGAGAGTGATAAAGAGTGTCTGAGAGTGATACAGAGCGTCTGAGAGTGTCAGAGAGTGTCAGAGTGTGTCAGAGTGTGTCAGGGAGTGTCAGATAGTGATTGAGAGTGTCTGAGAGTGTCAGAGAGTGTCTGAGAGTGTCAGAGAGTGTCAGAGAGTGATGGAGAGAGTCAGAGAGTGATAGAGAGTGATAGAGAGTGATAGAGAGTGTCTGAGAGTGTCAGAGAGTGTCTGAGAGTGTCAGGGAGTGTCGGAGAGTGATAGAGATTGTCTGAGAGTGATAGAGATTGTCTGAGAGTGTCTGAGAGTGTCTGAGAGTGTCAGAGAGTGTCTGAGAGTGTCAGAGAGTGTCAGAGAGTGATAGAGAGTGATAGAGTGTGATAGAGAGTGTCAGAGCGTGTCAGAGAGTGTCAGGGTGTGACAGAGAGTGTCTGAGAGTGATAGAGAGTGTCTGAGAGTGTCAGAGAGTGTCTGAGAGTGTCAGAGAGTGTCAGAGAGTGTCTGAGCGAGTCTGAGAGTGTCCGAGACTGCAGAGTGTATCGGAGAGTGATAGAGAGTGATAGAGAGTGTCTGAGTTTGTCAGAGAGTGTCAGAGAGTGATAGAGAGTGATAGAGAGTGTCAGAGAGTGTCATGGCGTGATAGAGTGTGTCAGAGTGTGTCAGAGAGCGTCAGAGAGTGTCAGAGAGTGTGAGAGAGTTTCAGAGAGTGATTGAGAATGTCTGAGAGTGATAGAGAGTGATAGAGTGTGTCTGAGAGTGTCAGAGAGTGTCAGAGAGTGATAGAGAGTGTCTGAGAGTGATAGAGATTGTCAGAGTGTGTCAGAGAGTGATAGAGAGTGTCTGAGAGTGTCAGAGTGTGTCAGAGTGTGTCAGAGAGTGATAGAGATTGATAGAGAGTGTATGAGACTGTCAGAGAGTGACTGAGAGAGTCAGAGAGTGTCAGAGAGTGATAGAGAGTGTCTGAGAGTGTCAGAGAGTGTCAGATAGTGATGGAGAGTGTCTGAGAGTGATTGAGACTGTCTGAGAGTGATAGAGAGTGTCTGAGAGTGTCAGAGAGTGTCAGAGTGTGACAGAGAGTGTCTGAGAGTGATAGAGAGTGTCTGAGAGTGTCAGAGAGTGTCTGAGAGTGTCAGAGAGTGTCAGAGAGTGTCTGAGCGAGTCTGAGAGTGTCAGAGACTGCAGAGTGTATCAGAGAGTGATAGAGAGTGATAGAGAGTGTCTGAGTGTGTCAGAGAGTGTCAGAGAGTGATAGAGAGTGATAGAGAGTGTCAGAGAGTGTCATGGAGTGATAGAGTGTGTCAGAGTGTGTCAGAGAGCGTCAGAGAGTGTCAGAGAGTGTGAGAGAGTTTCAAAGAGTGATAGAGAGTGTCTGAGGTGTCTGAGAGTGACAGAGAGTGTCAGAGTGTGTCAGAGAGTGATAAAGAGTGTCTGAGACTGTCAGAGAGTGTCAGAGAGTGTCAGAGTGTGTCAGAGAGTGATAGAGATTGATAGAGAGTGTATGAGAGTGTCAGAGAGTATCTGAGAGTGTCAGAGAGTGTCAGAGAATGATAGAGAGTGCCTGAGAGTGTCAGAGAGGGTCTGAGAGTGTCAGAGAGTGTCTGAGAGTGATAAAGAGTGTCTGAGAGTGATAGAGTGTGTCTGAGAGTGTCAGAGAGTGTCAGAGTGTGTCAGAGTGTGTCAGAGAGTGTCAGATAGTGATTGAGAGTGTCTGAGAGTGTCAGAGAGTGATAGAGAGTGATAGAGTGTGATAGAGAGTGTCAGAGCGTGTCAGAGAGTGTCAGAGAGTGTCAGAGAGTGTCAGAGAGTGTCAGAGTGTGTCAGAGAGAGTGAGAGAGTGATTGAGAGTGTTTGAGAGTGTCAGAGAGTGTCTGAGAGTGTCAGAGAGTGATAGAGAGTGTCAGAGAGTGATAGAGGGTGATAGAGAGTGTCTGAGAGTGTCTGAGAGTGTCAGAGAGTGTCAGAGAGTGTCAGAGAGTGATAGAGAGTGTCAGAGAGTGATAGAGAGTGATAGAGAGTGTCTGAGAGTGTCAGCGAGTGTCTGAGAGTGTCAGGTAGTGTCAGAGAGTGATAGAGAGTGTCTGAGAGTGATAGAGATTGTCAGAGAGTGTCTGAGAGTGTCTGAGAGAGTCTGAGAGTGATTGAGAGTGTCTGAGAATGATAGAGAGTGATAGAGTGTGTCTGAGAGTGTCAGAGAGTGTCAGAGAGTGATAGAGAGTGTCTGAGAGTGTCAGCGAGTGTCTGAGAGTGTCAGGTAGTGTCAGAGAGTGATAGAGAGTGTCTGAGAGTGATAGAGATTGTCAGAGAGTGTCTGAGAGTGTCTGAGAGAGTCTGAGAGTGATTGAGAGTGTCTGAGAATGATAGAGAGTGATAGAGTGTGTCTGAGAGTGTCAGAGAGTGTCAGAGAGTGATAGAGAGTGTCTGAGAGTGATAGAGATTGTCAGAGTGTGTCAGAGAGTGATAGAGAGTGTCTGAGAGTGTCAGAGTGTGTCAGAGTGTGTCAGAGAGTGATAGAGATTGATAGAGAGTGTATGAGACTGTCAGAGAGTGACTGAGAGAGTCAGAGAGTGTCAGAGAGTGATAGAGAGTGTCTGAGAGTGTCAGAGATTGTCAGATAGTGATGGAGAGTGTCTGAGAGTGATAGAGAGTGTCTGAGAGTGATAGAGAGTGTCTGAGAGTGTCAGAGAGTGTCAGAGTGTGACAGAGAGTGTCTGAGAGTGATAGAGAGTGTCTGAGAGTGTCAGAGAGTGTCTGAGAGTGTCAGAGAGTGTCAGAGAGTGTCTGAGCGAGTCTGAGAGTGTCAGAGACTGCAGAGTGTATCAGAGAGTGATAGAGAGTGATAGAGAGTGTCTGAGTGTGTCAGAGAGTGTCAGAGAGTGATAGAGAGTGATAGAGAGTGTCAGAGAGTGTCATGGAGTGATAGAGTGTGTCATAGTGTGTCAGAGTGTGTCAGAGAGCGTCAGTGAGTGTCAGAGAGTGTGAGAGAGTTTCAGAGAGTGATAGAGAGTGTCTGAGGTGTCTGAGAGTGACAGAGAGTGTCAGAGTGTGTCAGAGAGTGATAAAGAGTGTCTGAGACTGTCAGAGAGTGTCAGAGTGTGTCAGAGAGTGATAGAGATTGATAGAGAGTGTATGAGAGTGTCAGAGAGTATCTGAGAGTGTCAGAGAGTGTCAGAGAATGATAGAGAGTGCCTGAGAGTGTCAGAGAGGGTCTGAGAGTGTCAGAGAGTGTCTGAGAGTGATAAAGAGTGTCTGAGAGTGATACAGAGCGTCTGAGAGTGTCAGAGAGTGTCAGAGTGTGTCAGAGTGTGTCAGGGAGTGTCAGATAGTGATTGAGAGTGTCTGAGAGTGTCAGAGAGTGTCTGAGAGTGTCAGAGAGTGATGGAGAGAGTCAGAGAGTGATAGAGAGTGATAGAGAGTGATAGAGAGTGTCTGAGAGTGTCAGAGAGTGTCTGAGAGTGTCAGGGAGTGTCAGAGAGTGATAGAGATTGTCTGAGAGTGATAGAGATTGTCTGAGAGTGTCTGAGAGTGTCTGAGAGTGTCAGAGAGTGTCTGAGAGTGTCAGAGAGTGTCAGAGAGTGATAGAGAGTGTCAGAGAGTGATAGAGAGTGATAGAGAGTGTCTGAGAGTGTCAGCGAGTGTCTGAGAGTGTCAGGTAGTGTCAGAGAGTGATAGAGAGTGTCTGAGAGTGATAGAGATTGTCAGAGAGTGTCTGAGAGTGTCTGAGAGAGTCTGAGAGTGATTGAGAGTGTCTGAGAGTGATAGAGAGTGATAGAGTGTGTCTGAGAGTGTCAGAGAGTGTCAGAGAGTGATAGAGAGTGTCAGAGAGTGATAGAGAGTGATAGAGAGTGTCAGAGAGTGTCTGAGAGTGTCAGAGAGTGTCAGAGAGTGTCAGAGAGTGTCAGAGAGTGTCAGAGAGTGTCTGAGAGTGTCAGAGAGTGTCAGAGAGTGTCAGAGAGTGATAGAGAGTGTCAGAGAGTGATAGAGAGTGATAGAGAGTGTCAGAGAGTGTCTGAGAGTGTCAGAGAGTGTCAGAGAGTGTCAGAGAGTGTCAGAGAGTGTCAGAGAGTGTCTGAGAGTGTCAGAGAGTGTCAGAGAGTGTCAGAGAGTGATAGAGAGTGTCAGAGAGTGATAGAGAGTGATAGAGAGTGTCAGAGAGTGTCTGAGAGTGTCAGAGAGTGTCAGAGAGTGATAGAGAGTGTTTGAGAGTGTCAGAGAGTGTCTGAGAGTGTCAGAGAGTGATAGAGAGTGTCAGAGAGTGTCTGAGAGTGTCAGAGAGTGTCTGAGAGTGATAGAGAGTGTTTGAGAGTGTCAGAGAGTGTCAGAGAGTGATAGAGAGTGATAGAGAGTGTCAGAGAGTGTCTGAGAGTGTCAGAGAGTGTCTGAGAGTGATAGAGAGTGTTTGAGAGTGTCAGAGAGTGTCAGAGAGTGATAGAGAGTGATAGAGAGTGTCAGAGAGTGTCTGAGAGTGTCAGAGAGTGTCAGAGAGTGATAGAGAGTGTTTGAGAGTGTCAGAGAGTGTCTGAGAGTGTCAGAGAGTGATAGAGAGTGTCAGAGAGTGATAGAGAGTGATAGAGAGTGTCTGAGAGTGTCAGAGAGTGTCTGAGAGTGTTAGAGAGTGTCAGAGAGTGATAGAGAGTGTTTGAGAGTGTCAGAGAGTGATAGAGAGTGTCAGAGAGTGATAGAGAGTGTCAGAGAGTGATAGAGAGTGATAGAGAGTGTCTGAGAGTGTCAGAGAGTGTCTGAGAGTGTCAGAGAGTGTCAGAGAGTGATAGAGAGTGTCAGAGAGTGATAGAGAGTGATAGAGAGTGTCTGAGAGTGTCAGCGAGTGTCTGAGAGTGTCAGGTAGTGTCTGAGAGTGATAGAGATTGTCAGAGAGTGTCTGAGAGTGTCTGAGAGAGTCTGAGAGTGATTGAGAGTGTCTGAGAGTGATAGAGAGTGATAGAGTGTGTCTGAGAGTGTCAGAGAGTGTCAGAGAGTGATAGAGAGTGTCAGAGAGTGATAGAGAGTGATAGAGAGTGTCTGAGAGTGTCAGAGAGTGTCTGAGAGTGTCAGAGAGTGTCAGAGAGTGATAGAGAGTGTTTGAGAGTGTCAGAGAGTGTCTGAGAGTGTCAGAGAGTGATAGAGCGTGTCAGAGAGTGATAGAGAGTGATAGAGAGTGTCTGAGAGTTTCAGAGAGTGTCTGAGAGTGTCAGAGAGTGTCAGAGAGTGATAGAGAGTGTCAGAGAGTGATAGAGAGTGATAGAGAGTGTCTGAGAGTGTCAGCGAGTGTCTGAGAGTGTCAGGTAGTGTCAGAGAGTGATAGAGAGTGTCTGAGAGTGATAGAGATTGTCAGAGAGTGTCTGAGAGTGTCTGAGAGAGTCTGAGAGTGATTGAGAGTGTCTGAGAGTGATAGAGAGTGATAGAGTGTGTCTGAGAGTGTCAGAGAGTGTTTGAGAGTGATAGAGAGTGTTTGAGAGTGTCAGAGAGTGATAGAGAGTGTCAGAGAGTGATAGAGAGTGTCAGAGAGTGATAGAGAGTGATAGAGAGTGTCTGAGAGTGTCTGAGAGTGTCAGAGAGTGTCAGAGAGTGATAGAGAGTGTCAGAGAGTGATAGAGAGTGATAGAGAGTGTCTGAGAGTGTCAGCGAGTGTCTGAGAGTGTCAGGTAGTGTCAGAGAGTGATAGAGAGTGTCTGAGAGTGATAGAGATTGTCAGAGAGTGTCTGAGAGTGTCTGAGAGAGTCTGAGAGTGATTGAGAGTGTCTGAGAGTGATAGAGAGTGATAGAGTGTGTCTGAGAGTGTCAGAGAGTGTCAGAGAGTGATAGAGAGTGTCAGAGAGTGATAGAGAGTGATAGAGAGTGTCTGAGAGTGTCAGAGAGTGTCTGAGAGTGTCAGAGAGTGTCAGAGAGTGATAGAGAGTGTTTGAGAGTGTCAGAGAGTGTCTGAGAGTGTCAGAGAGTGATAGAGAGTGTCAGAGAGTGATAGAGAGTGTCTGAGAGTGTCAGAGAGTGATAGAGAGTGTCAGAGAGTGATAGAGAGTGATAGAGAGTGTCTGAGAGTGTCAGAGAGTGTCTGAGAGTGTCAGAGAATGTCAGAGAGTGATAGAGAGTGTTTGAGAGTGTCAGAGAGTGATAGAGAGTGTCAGAGAGTGATAGAGAGTGTCAGAGAGTGATAGAGAGTGATAGAGAGTGTCTGAGAGTGTCAGAGAGTGTCTGAGAGTGTCAGAGAGTGTCAGAGAGTGATAGAGAGTGTCAGAGAGTGATAGAGAGTGATAGAGAGTGTCTGAGAGTGTCAGCGAGTGTCTGAGAGTGTCAGGTAGTGTCTGAGAGTGATAGAGATTGTCAGAGAGTGTCTGAGAGTGTCTGAGAGAGTCTGAGAGTGATTGAGAGTGTCTGAGAGTGATAGAGAGTGATAGAGTGTGTCTGAGAGTGTCAGAGAGTGTCAGAGAGTGATAGAGAGTGTCAGAGAGTGATAGAGAGTGATAGAGAGTGTCTGAGAGTGTCAGAGAGTGTCTGAGAGTGTCAGAGAGTGATAGAGAGTGTTTGAGAGTGTCAGAGAGTGTCTGAGAGTGTCAGAGAGTGATAGAGAGTGTCAGAGAGTGATAGAGAGTGATAGAGAGTGTCTGAGAGTGTCAGAGAGTGTCTGAGAGTGTCAGAGAGTGTCAGAGAGTGATAGAGAGTGTCAGAGAGTGATAGAGAGTGATAGAGAGTGTCTGAGAGTGTCAGCGAGTGTATGAGAGTGTCAGGTAGTGTCAGAGAGTGATAGAGAGTGTCTGAGAGTGATAGAGATTGTCAGAGAGTGTCTGAGAGTGTCTGAGAGAGTCTGAGAGTGATTGAGAGTGTCTGAGAGTGATAGAGAGTGATAGAGTGTGTCTGAGAGTGTCAGAGAGTGTCAGAGAGTGATGGAGAGTGTCTGAGAGTGATAGAGATTGTCAGAGTGTGTCAGAGAGTGATAGAGATTGATAGAGAGTGTATGAGACTGTCAGAGAGTGACTGAGAGAGTCAGAGAGTGTCAGAGAGTGATAGAGAGTGTCTGAGAGTGATAGAGAGTGTCTGAGAGTGTCAGAGAGTGTCAGAGTGTGACAGAGAGTGTCTGAGAGTGATAGAGAGTGTCTGAGAGTGTCAGAGAGTGTCTGAGAGTGTCAGAGAGTGTCAGAGAGTGTCTGAGCGAGTCTGAGAGTGTCAGAGACTGCAGAGTGTATCGGAGAGTGATAGAGAGTGATAGAGAGTGTCTGAGTGTGTCAGAGAGTGTCAGAGAGTGATAGAGAGTGATAGAGAGTGTCAGAGAGTGTCATGGCGTGATAGAGTGTGTCAGAGTGTGTCAGAGAGCGTCAGAGAGTGTCAGAGAGTGTGAGAGAGTTTCAGAGAGTGATTGAGAATGTCTGAGAGTGATAGAGAGTGATAGAGTGTGTCTGAGAGTGTCAGAGAGTGTCAGAGAGTGATAGAGAGTGTCTGAGAGTGATAGAGATTGTCAGAGTGTGTCAGAGAGTGATAGAGAGTGTCTGAGAGTGTCAGAGTGTGTCAGAGTGTGTCAGAGAGTGATAGAGATTGATAGAGAGTGTATGAGACTGTCAGAGAGTGACTGAGAGAGTCAGAGAGTGTCAGAGAGTGATAGAGAGTGTCTGAGAGTGTCAGAGAGTGTCAGATAGTGATGGAGAGTGTCTGAGAGTGATTGAGACTGTCTGAGAGTGATAGAGAGTGTCTGAGAGTGTCAGAGAGTGTCAGAGTGTGACAGAGAGTGTCTGAGAGTGATAGAGAGTGTCTGAGAGTGTCAGAGAGTGTCTGAGAGTGTCAGAGAGTGTCAGAGAGTGTCTGAGCGAGTCTGAGAGTGTCAGAGACTGCAGAGTGTATCAGAGAGTGATAGAGAGTGATAGAGAGTGTCTGAGTGTGTCAGAGAGTGTCAGAGAGTGATAGAGAGTGATAGAGAGTGTCAGAGAGTGTCATGGAGTGATAGAGTGTGTCAGAGTGTGTCAGAGAGCGTCAGAGAGTGTCAGAGAGTGTGAGAGAGTTTCAAAGAGTGATAGAGAGTGTCTGAGGTGTCTGAGAGTGACAGAGAGTGTCAGAGTGTGTCAGAGAGTGATAAAGAGTGTCTGAGACTGTCAGAGAGTGTCAGAGTGTGTCAGAGAGTGATAGAGATTGATAGAGAGTGTATGAGAGTGTCAGAGAGTATCTGAGAGTGTCAGAGAGTGTCAGAGAATGATAGAGAGTGCCTGAGAGTGTCAGAGAGGGTCTGAGAGTGTCAGAGAGTGTCTGAGAGTGATAAAGAGTGTCTGAGAGTGATAGAGTGTGTCTGAGAGTGTCAGAGAGTGTCTGAGTGTGTCAGAGTGTGTCAGAGAGTGTCAGATAGTGATTGAGAGTGTCTGAGAGTGTCAGAGAGTGATAGAGAGTGATAGAGTGTGATAGAGAGTGTCAGAGCGTGTCAGAGAGTGTCAGAGTGTGACAGAGAGTGTCTGAGAGTGATAGAGAGTGTCTGAGAGTGTCAGAGAGTGTCTGAATGTGTCAGAGAGTGTCAGAGAGTGTCTGAGCGAGTCTGAGAGTGTCCGAGACTGCAGAGTGTATCGGAGAGTGATAGAGAGTGATAGAGAGAGTCTGAGTGTGTCAGAGAGTGTCAGAGAGTGATAGAGAGTGATAGAGAGTGTCAGAGAGTGTCATGGCGTGATAGAGTGTGTCAGAGTGTGTCAGAGAGCGTCAGAGAGTGTCAGAGAGTGTGAGAGAGTTTCAGAGAGTGATTGAGAATGTCTGAGAGTGATAGAGAGTGATAGAGTGTGTCTGAGAGTGTCAGAGAGTGTCAGAGAGTGATAGAGAGTGTCTGAGAGTGATAGAGATTGTCAGAGTGTGTCAGAGAGTGATAAAGTGTGTCTGAGAGTGTCAGAGTGTGTCAGAGTGTGTCAGAGAGTGATAGAGATTGATAGAGAGTGTATGAGACTGTCAGAGAGTGACTGAGAGAGTCAGAGAGTGTCAGAGAGTGATAGAGAGTGTCTGAGAGTGTCAGAGAGTGTCAGATAGTGATGGAGAGTGTCTGAGAGTGATTGAGACTGTCTGAGAGTGATAGAGAGTGTCTGAGAGTGTCAGAGAGTGTCAGAGTGTGACAGAGAGTGTCTGAGAGTGATAGAGAGTGTCTGAGAGTGTCAGAGAGTGTCTGAGAGTGTCAGAGAGTGTCAGAGAGTGTCTGAGCGAGTCTGAGAGTGTCAGAGACTGCAGAGTGTATCAGAGAGTGATAGAGAGTGATAGAGAGTGTCTGAGTGTGTCAGAGAGTGTCAGAGAGTGATAGAGAGTGATAGAGAGTGTCAGAGAGTGTCATGGAGTGATAGAGTGTGTCAGAGTGTGTCAGAGAGCGTCAGAGAGTGTCAGAGAGTGTGAGAGAGTTTCAAAGAGTGATAGAGAGTGTCTGAGGTGTCTGAGAGTGACAGAGAGTGTCAGAGTGTGTCAGAGAGTGATAAAGAGTGTCTGAGACTGTCAGAGAGTGTCAGAGTGTGTCAGAGAGTGATAGAGATTGATAGAGAGTGTATGAGAGTGTCAGAGAGTATCTGAGAGTGTCAGAGAGTGTCAGAGAATGATAGAGAGTGCCTGAGAGTGTCAGAGAGGGTCTGAGAGTGTCAGAGAGTGTCTGAGAGTGATAAAGAGTGTCTGAGAGTGATAGAGTGTGTCTGAGAGTGTCAGAGAGTGTCAGAGTGTGTCAGAGTGTGTCAGAGAGTGTCAGATAGTGATTGAGAGTGTCTGAGAGTGTCAGAGAGTGATAGAGAGTGATAGAGTGTGATAGAGAGTGTCAGAGCGTGTCAGAGAGTGTCAGAGAGTGTCAGAGAGTGTCAGAGTGTGTCAGAGAGAGTGAGAGAGTGATTGAGAGTGTTTGAGAGTGTCAGAGAGTGTCAGAGAGTGTCTGAGAGTGTCAGAGAGTGATAGAGGGTGATAGAGAGTGTCTGAGAGTGTCAGAGAGTGTCTGAGAGTGTCAGAGAGTGTCAGAGAGTGATAGAGAGTGTCAGAGAGTGATAGAGAGTGATAGAGAGTGTCTGAGAGTGTCAGCGAGTGTCTGAGAGTGTCAGGTAGTGTCAGAGAGTGATAGAGAGTGCGAGAGAGTGATAGAGATTGTCAGAGAGTGTCTGAGAGTGTCTGAGAGAGTCTGAGAGTGATTGAGAGTGTCTGAGAATGATAGAGAGTGATAGAGTGTGTCTGAGAGTGTCAGAGAGTGTCAGAGAGTGATAGAGAGTGTCTGAGAGTGATAGAGATTGTCAGAGTGTGTCAGAGAGTGATAGAGAGTGTCTGAGAGTGTCAGAGTGTGTCAGAGTGTGTCAGAGAGTGATAGAGATTGATAGAGAGTGTATGAGACTGTCAGAGAGTGACTGAGAGAGTCAGAGAGTGTCAGAGAGTGATAGAGAGTGTCTGAGAGTGTCAGAGATTGTCAGATAGTGATGGAGAGTGTCTGAGAGTGATAGAGAGTGTCTGAGAGTGATAGAGAGTGTCTGAGAGTGATAGAGAGTGTCTGAGAGTGTCAGAGAGTGTCAGAGAGTGTCTGAGCGAGTCTGAGAGTGTCAGAGACTGCAGAGTGTATCAGAGAGTGATAGAGAGTGATAGAGAGTGTCTGAGTGTGTCAGAGAGTGTCAGAGAGTGATAGAGAGTGATAGAGAGTGTCAGAGAGTGTCATGGAGTGATAGAGTGTGTCATAGTGTGTCAGAGTGTGTCAGAGAGCGTCAGAGAGTGTCAGAGAGTGTGAGAGAGTTTCAGAGAGTGATTGAGAATGTCTGAGAGTGATAGAGAGTGATAGAGTGTGTCTGAGAGTGTCAGAGAGTGTCAGAGAGTGATAGAGAGTGTCTGAGAGTGATAGAGATTGTCAGAGTGTGTCAGAGAGTGATAGAGAGTGTCTGAGAGTGTCAGAGTGTGTCAGAGTGTGTCAGAGAGTGATAGAGATTGATAGAGAGTGTATGAGACTGTCAGAGAGTGACTGAGAGAGTCAGAGAGTGTCAGAGAGTGATAGAGAGTGTCTGAGAGTGTCAGAGAGTGTCAGATAGTGATGGAGAGTGTCTGAGAGTGATTGAGACTGTCTGAGAGTGATAGAGAGTGTCTGAGAGTGTCAGAGAGTGTCAGAGTGTGACAGAGAGTGTCTGAGAGTGATAGAGAGTGTCTGAGAGTGTCAGAGAGTGTCTGAGAGTGTCAGAGAGTGTCAGAGAGTGTCTGAGCGAGTCTGAGAGTGTCAGAGACTGCAGAGTGTATCAGAGAGTGATAGAGAGTGATAGAGAGTGTCTGAGTGTGTCAGAGAGTGTCAGAGAGTGATAGAGAGTGATAGAGAGTGTCAGAGAGTGTCATGGAGTGATAGAGTGTGTCAGAGTGTGTCAGAGAGCGTCAGAGAGTGTCAGAGAGTGTGAGAGAGTTTCAAAGAGTGATAGAGAGTGTCTGAGGTGTCTGAGAGTGACAGAGAGTGTCAGAGTGTGTCAGAGAGTGATAAAGAGTGTCTGAGACTGTCAGAGAGTGTCAGAGTGTGTCAGAGAGTGATAGAGATTGATAGAGAGTGTATGAGAGTGTCAGAGAGTATCTGAGAGTGTCAGAGAGTGTCAGAGAATGATAGAGAGTGCCTGAGAGTGTCAGAGAGGGTCTGAGAGTGTCAGAGAGTGTCTGAGAGTGATAAAGAGTGTCTGAGAGTGATAGAGTGTGTCTGAGAGTGTCAGAGAGTGTCTGAGTGTGTCAGAGTGTGTCAGAGAGTGTCAGATAGTGATTGAGAGTGTCTGAGAGTGTCAGAGAGTGATAGAGAGTGATAGAGTGTGATAGAGAGTGTCAGAGCGTGTCAGAGAGTGTCAGAGTGTGACAGAGAGTGTCTGAGAGTGATAGAGAGTGTCTGAGAGTGTCAGAGAGTGTCTGAATGTGTCAGAGAGTGTCAGAGAGTGTCTGAGCGAGTCTGAGAGTGTCCGAGACTGCAGAGTGTATCGGAGAGTGATAGAGAGTGATAGAGAGAGTCTGAGTGTGTCAGAGAGTGTCAGAGAGTGATAGAGAGTGATAGAGAGTGTCAGAGAGTGTCATGGCGTGATAGAGTGTGTCAGAGTGTGTCAGAGAGCGTCAGAGAGTGTCAGAGAGTGTGAGAGAGTTTCAAAGAGTGATAGAGAGTGTCTGAGGTGTCTGAGAGTGACAGAGAGTGTCAGAGTGTGTCAGAGAGTGATAAAGAGTGTCTGAGACTGTCAGAGAGTGTCAGAGTGTGTCAGAGAGTGATAGAGATTGATAGAGAGTGTATGAGAGTGTCAGAGAGTATCTGAGAGTGTCAGAGAGTGTCAGAGAATGATAGAGAGTGCCTGAGAGTGTCAGAGAGGGTCTGAGAGTGTCAGAGAGTGTCTGAGAGTGATAAAGAGTGTCTGAGAGTGATAGAGTGTGTCTGAGAGTGTCAGAGAGTGTCAGAGTGTGTCAGAGTGTGTCAGAGAGTGTCAGATAGTGATTGAGAGTGTCTGAGAGTGTCAGAGAGTGATAGAGAGTGATAGAGTGTGATAGAGAGTGTCAGAGCGTGTCAGAGAGTGTCAGAGAGTGTCAGAGTGTGTCAGAGAGAGTGAGAGAGTGATTGAGAGTGTTTGAGAGTGTCAGAGAGTGTCTGAGAGTGTCAGAGAGTGATAGAGAGTGTCAGAGAGTGATAGAGGGTGATAGAGAGTGTCTGAGAGTGTCAGAGAGTGTCTGAGAGTGTCAGAGAGTGTCAGAGAGTGATAGAGAGTGTCAGAGAGTGATAGAGAGTGATAGAGAGTGTCTGAGAGTGTCAGCGAGTGTCTGAGAGTGTCAGGTAGTGTCAGAGAGTGACTGAGAGTGATAGAGATTGTCAGAGAGTGTCTGAGAGTGTCTGAGAGAGTCTGAGAGTGATTGAGAGTGTCTGAGAATGATAGAGAGTGATAGAGTGTGTCTGAGAGTGTCAGAGAGTGTCAGAGAGTGATAGAGAGTGTCTGAGAGTGATAGAGATTGTCAGAGTGTGTCAGAGAGTGATAGAGAGTGTCTGAGAGTGTCAGAGTGTGTCAGAGTGTGTCAGAGAGTGATAGAGATTGATAGAGAGTGTATGAGACTGTCAGAGAGTGACTGAGAGAGTCAGAGAGTGTCAGAGAGTGATAGAGAGTGTCTGAGAGTGTCAGAGATTGTCAGATAGTGATGGAGAGTGTCTGAGAGTGATAGAGAGTGTCTGAGAGTGATAGAGAGTGTCTGAGAGTGTCAGAGAGTGTCAGAGTGTGACAGAGAGTGTCTGAGAGTGATAGAGAGTGTCTGAGAGTGTCAGAGAGTGTCTGAGAGTGTCAGAGAGTGTCAGAGAGTGTCTGAGCGAGTCTGAGAGTGTCAGAGACTGCAGAGTGTATCAGAGAGTGATAGAGAGTGATAGAGAGTGTCTGAGTGTGTCAGAGAGTGTCAGAGAGTGATAGAGAGTGATAGAGAGTGTCAGAGAGTGTCATGGAGTGATAGAGTGTGTCATAGTGTGTCAGAGTGTGTCAGAGAGCGTCAGTGAGTGTCAGAGAGTGTGAGAGAGTTTCAGAGAGTGATAGAGAGTGTCTGAGGTGTCTGAGAGTGACAGAGAGTGTCAGAGTGTGTCAGAGAGTGATAAAGAGTGTCTGAGACTGTCAGAGAGTGTCAGAGTGTGTCAGAGAGTGATAGAGATTGATAGAGAGTGTATGAGAGTGTCAGAGAGTATCTGAGAGTGTCAGAGAGTGTCAGAGAATGATAGAGAGTGCCTGAGAGTGTCAGAGAGGGTCTGAGAGTGTCAGAGAGTGTCTGAGAGTGATAAAGAGTGTCTGAGAGTGATACAGAGCGTCTGAGAGTGTCAGAGAGTGTCAGAGTGTGTCAGAGTGTGTCAGGGAGTGTCAGATAGTGATTGAGAGTGTCTGAGAGTGTCAGAGAGTGTCAGAGAGTGATGGAGAGAGTCAGAGAGTGATAGAGAGTGATAGAGAGTGATAGAGAGTGTCTGAGAGTGTCAGAGAGTGTCTGAGAGTGTCAGGGAGTGTCAGAGAGTGATAGAGATTGTCTGAGAGTGATAGAGATTGTCTGAGAGTGTCTGAGAGTGTCTGAGAGTGTCTGAGAGTGTCTGAGAGTGATTGAGAGTGTCAGAGAGTGTCTGAGAATGTCAGAGAGTGTCTGAGAGTGTAAGAGAGTGTCAGAGAGTGATAGAGAGTGTCTGAGAGTTTCAAAGAGTTTCAGAGAGTGATATAGAGTGTCTGAGAGTGATAGAGATTGTCTGAGAGTGTCCGAGAGTGATTGAGAGTGTCTGAGAGTGTCTGAGAGTGTCTGAGAGTGATAGAGTGATAGAGAGCGACAGAGAGTATCTGAGAGTGTCAGAGAGTGTCAGAGAGTGTCAGAGAGTGCCTGAGAGTGTCAGAGAGTGCCTGAGAGTGTCTGAGAGTGATAGAGAGTGTTAGAAAATGATAGAGAGTGTCTGAGAGTGATAGAGAGTGTGAGAGAGTGTCAGAGTGTGTCAGAGAGTAATAGATAGTGATAGAGAGTGCCAGAGAGTGTCTGAGAGTGTCTGAGAGTGTCAGAGAGTGTCAGAGAGTGATAGAGAGTATCTGAGAGTGGTAGAGATTGTCTGAGAGTGTCTGGGAGTGTCTGAGAGTGTTTGAGAGTGTCTGAGAGTGTCTGAGAGTGTCTGCGAGTGTCTGAGAGTGATAGAGCGTGATAGAGAGTGATAGAGAGTGTCTGAGAGTGTCAGAGAGTGTCTGAGAGTGTCAGAGAGTGTCAGAGAGTGATAGAGTGTGTCTGAGAGTGTCAGAGAGTGTCAGAGAGTGTCAGAGTGTGTCAGACAGTAATAGGGAGTGATAGAGAATGTCAGAGCGTGTCACAGAGTGATCGAGAGTGACAAAGAGTGTCAGAGAGTGATGGAGAGTGATTGAATGTGTCTGAGAGTGTCAGAGTGTGTCAGAGAGTAATAGAGAGTGACAGAGAGTGTCAGAGAGTGTCATAGAGTGATCGAGAGTGTCAGAGAGTGTCTGAGAGTGATAGAGAGTTTCTGAGAGTGTCAGAGGGAGTCTGAGAGTGTCAGAGTGTGTCTGAGAGTGTCAGAGAGTGTCAGAGTGTGTCAGACAGTAATAGAGAGTGATAGAGAATGTCAGAGAGTGTCATAGAGTGATCGAGAGTGACAAAGAGTGTCAGAGAGTGATATAGAGTGATTGAATGTGTCTGAGAGTGTCAGAGAGTGATAGAGAGTGTCAGAGAGTGATAGAGGGTGATAGAGAGTGTCTGAGAGTGTCAGAGAGTGTCTGAGAGTGTCAGAGAGTGTCAGAGAGTGATAGAGAGTGTCAGAGAGTGATAGAGAGTGATAGAGAGTGTCTGAGAGTGTCAGCGAGTGTCTGAGAGTGTCAGGTAGTGTCAGAGAGTGATAGAGAGTGTCTGAGAGTGATAGAGATTGTCAGAGAGTGTCTGAGAGTGTCTGAGAGAGTCTGAGAGTGATTGAGAGTGTCTGAGAATGATAGAGAGTGATAGAGTGTGTCTGAGAGTGTCAGAGAGTGTCAGAGAGTGATAGAGAGTGTCTGAGAGTGATAGAGATTGTCAGAGTGTGTCAGAGAGTGATAGAGAGTGTCTGAGAGTGTCAGAGTGTGTCAGAGTGTGTCAGAGAGTGATAGAGATTGATAGAGAGTGTATGAGACTGTCAGAGAGTGACTGAGAGAGTCAGAGAGTGTCAGAGAGTGATAGAGAGTGTCTGAGAGTGTCAGAGATTGTCAGATAGTGATGGAGAGTGTCTGAGAGTGATAGAGAGTGTCTGAGAGTGATAGAGAGTGTCTGAGAGTGTCAGAGAGTGTCAGAGTGTGACAGAGAGTGTCTGAGAGTGATAGAGAGTGTCTGAGAGTGTCAGAGAGTGTCTGAGAGTGTCAGAGAGTGTCAGAGAGTGTCTGAGCGAGTCTGAGAGTGTCAGAGACTGCAGAGTGTATCAGAGAGTGATAGAGAGTGATAGAGAGTGTCTGAGTGTGTCAGAGAGTGTCAGAGAGTGATAGAGAGTGATAGAGAGTGTCAGAGAGTGTCATGGAGTGATAGAGTGTGTCATAGTGTGTCAGAGTGTGTCAGAGAGCGTCAGTGAGTGTCAGAGAGTGTGAGAGAGTTTCAGAGAGTGATAGAGAGTGTCTGAGGTGTCTGAGAGTGACAGAGAGTGTCAGAGTGTGTCAGAGAGTGATAAAGAGTGTCTGAGACTGTCAGAGAGTGTCAGAGTGTGTCAGAGAGTGATAGAGATTGATAGAGAGTGTATGAGAGTGTCAGAGAGTATCTGAGAGTGTCAGAGAGTGTCAGAGAATGATAGAGAGTGCCTGAGAGTGTCAGAGAGGGTCTGAGAGTGTCAGAGAGTGTCTGAGAGTGATAAAGAGTGTCTGAGAGTGATACAGAGCGTCTGAGAGTGTCAGAGAGTGTCAGAGTGTGTCAGAGTGTGTCAGGGAGTGTCAGATAGTGATTGAGAGTGTCTGAGAGTGTCAGAGAGTGTCAGAGAGTGATGGAGAGAGTCAGAGAGTGATAGAGAGTGATAGAGAGTGATAGAGAGTGTCTGAGAGTGTCAGAGAGTGTCTGAGAGTGTCAGGGAGTGTCAGAGAGTGATAGAGATTGTCTGAGAGTGATAGAGATTGTCTGAGAGTGTCTGAGAGTGTCTGAGAGTGTCTGAGAGTGTCTGAGAGTGATTGAGAGTGTCAGAGAGTGTCTGAGAATGTCAGAGAGTGTCTGAGAGTGTAAGAGAGTGTCAGAGAGTGATAGAGAGTGTCTGAGAGTTTCAAAGAGTTTCAGAGAGTGATATAGAGTGTCTGAGAGTGATAGAGATTGTCTGAGAGTGTCCGAGAGTGATTGAGAGTGTCTGAGAGTGTCTGAGAGTGTCTGAGAGTGATAGAGTGATAGAGAGCGACAGAGAGTATCTGAGAGTGTCAGAGAGTGTCAGAGAGTGTCAGAGAGTGCCTGAGAGTGTCAGAGAGTGCCTGAGAGTGTCTGAGAGTGATAGAGAGTGTTAGAAAATGATAGAGAGTGTCTGAGAGTGATAGAGAGTGTGAGAGAGTGTCAGAGTGTGTCAGAGAGTAATAGATAGTGATAGAGAGTGCCAGAGAGTGTCTGAGAGTGTCTGAGAGTGTCAGAGAGTGTCAGAGAGTGATAGAGAGTATCTGAGAGTGGTAGAGATTGTCTGAGAGTGTCTGGGAGTGTCTGAGAGTGTTTGAGAGTGTCTGAGAGTGTCTGAGAGTGTCTGCGAGTGTCTGAGAGTGATAGAGCGTGATAGAGAGTGATAGAGAGTGTCTGAGAGTGTCAGAGAGTGTCTGAGAGTGTCAGAGAGTGTCAGAGAGTGATAGAGTGTGTCTGAGAGTGTCAGAGAGTGTCAGAGAGTGTCAGAGTGTGTCAGACAGTAATAGGGAGTGATAGAGAATGTCAGAGCGTGTCACAGAGTGATCGAGAGTGACAAAGAGTGTCAGAGAGTGATGGAGAGTGATTGAATGTGTCTGAGAGTGTCAGAGTGTGTCAGAGAGTAATAGAGAGTGACAGAGAGTGTCAGAGAGTGTCATAGAGTGATAGAGAGTGTCAGAGAGTGTCTGAGAGTGATAGAGAGTTTCTGAGAGTGTCAGAGGGAGTCTGAGAGTGTCAGAGTGTGTCTGAGAGTGTCAGAGAGTGTCAGAGTGTGTCAGACAGTAATAGAGAGTGATAGAGAATGTCAGAGAGTGTCATAGAGTGATCGAGAGTGACAAAGAGTGTCAGAGAGTGATATAGAGTGATTGAATGTGTCTGAGAGTGTCAGAGTGTGTCAGAGAGTAATAGAGAGTGATAGAGAGTGTCAGAGAGTGTCATAGAGTGATCGAGAGTGTCAGAGAGTGTCTGAGAGTGATAGAGAGATTCTGAGAGTGTCAGAGGGAGTCTGAGAGTGTCAGAGAGTGTCAGAGAGTGATAGAGAGTGTCTGAGAGTGTCAGAGAGTGTCAGAGAGTGATAGAGAGTGTCTGAGAGTGAAAGAGAGTGAAAGAGAGTGTCAGAGAGTGTCAGAGAGTGTCAGAGTGTGTCAGAGAGAGTCAGAGAGTGATTGAGAGTGTCTGAGAGTGTCTGAGAGTGTCAGAGAGTGTCAGAGAGTAATAGAGAGTGTCAGAGAGTGTCAGAGAGTGATAGAGAGTGATAGAGAGTGATTGAGAGTGTCTGAGAGTGTCAGAGAGTGTCAGAGAGTAATAGAGAGTGTCAGAGAGTGATAGAGAGTGATAGCGAGTGTCTGAGAATGTCAGAGAGTGTCTGAGAGTGTCAGAGAGTGATAGAGAGTGTCAGAGAGTGTCAGAGAGTGTCAGAGAGTGATAGAGAGTGTCTGAGAGTGTCAGAGAGTGTCAGAGAGTGTCAGAGTGTGCCAGAGAGCAATAGAGAGTGATAGAGAGTGTCTGAGAGTGTCAAAGAGTGATCAAGAGTGTCAAATTGTGTCAGAGAGTGATAGAGAGTGATTGAATGTGTCTGAGAGTTTCAGAGAGTGTCTGAGAGTGTCAGAGAGTGTCAGAGAGTGATAGAGACTGTCAGAGAGTGATAGAGAGTGATAGAGAGTGTCTGAGAGTGTCAGAGAGTGTCTGAGAGTGTCAGAGAGTGATAGAGACTGTCACAGAGTGATAGAGAGTGTCTGAGAGCGTCAGAGAGTGTCAGAGAGTGTCAGAGAGTGTCAGAGTGTGTCAGAGAGTGATAGAGAGTGTCTGAGAGTGTCATAGAGTGATCGAAAGTGTCAAATTGTGTCAGAGAGTGACAGAGAGTGATTGAATGTGTCTGAGAGTGTCAGAGAGTGTCAGAGAGTGCCAGAGAGTGATAAAGAGTGATAGAGAGTGTCTGAGATTGTCAGAGAGTGTCAGAGTGTGTCAGAGTGTGTCAGAGAGTGATATTGAGTGAGAGAGAGTTTCAGAGAGTGTCATTGTGTGATAGAGAGTGTCAGAGAGTTTCAGAGAGTGATGGAGAGTGTCAGAGAGTGATAGAGAGAATCAGAAAGTGATAGAGAGTGATAGAGAGTGTGAGAAAGTGATAGAGAGTGATAGAGAGTGTCAGAGAGTGATAGAGATTGATAGAGAGTGTCTGAGGGTGTCAGAGAGTGTCAGAGAGTGTCAGAGAGTTTCAGAGAGTGTCAGCGAGTTTCAGAGTGTGATAGAGAGTGTCAGAGAGTGATAGCGCGTGATAGAGAGTTTCAGAGAGTGGTAGAGAGGGTCAGAGAGTGATAGAGAGTTATAGTGAGTGTCTGAGAGCGTCGGAGAGTGTCAGAGCGTGATAGAGAGTGAGAGAGAGATTCTGAGAGTGTCAGAGAGTGATAGAGAGTGATAGAGAGTGTCTGAGAGTGTCAGAGAGTGTCAGAGTGTGTCAGAGAGCGAAATAGAGTGTCAGGGAGTGATAGAGAGTTTCAGAGTGTGATAGAGAGTGTCTGAGAATGTCAGAGAGTGATAGAGAGTGTCAGAGAGTGATAGAGAGTGTCTGAGAGTTTCAGAGAGTGAGAGAGAGATTCTGAGAGTGTCAGAGAGTGTCAGAGAGTGATAGAGAGTGATAGAGAGTGTCTGAGAGTGTCTGAGAGTGTCAGAGAGTGTCAGAGAGTGATAGCGAGTATCTGAGAGTGGTAGAGATTGTCTGAGAGTGTCTGGGAGTGTCTGAGAGTGTCTGAGAGTGTCTGAGAGTGTCTGCGAGTGTCTGAGAGTGATAGAGTGTGTCTGAGAGTGTCAGAGAGTGTCAGAGAGTGTCAGAGTGTGTCAGACAGTAATAGGGAGTGATAGAGAATGTCAGAGCGTGTCACAGAGTGATCGAGAGTGACAAAGAGTGTCAGAGAGTGATGGAGAGTGATTGAATGTGTCTGAGAGTGTCAGAGTGTGTCAGAGAGTAATAGAGAGTGACAGAGAGTGTCAGAGAGTGTCATAGAGTGATAGAGAGTGTCAGAGAGTGTCTGAGAGTGATAGAGAGTTTCTGAGAGTGTCAGAGGGAGTCTGAGAGTGTCAGAGTGTGTCTGAGAGTGTCAGAGAGTGTCAGAGTGTGTCAGACAGTAATAGAGAGTGATAGAGAATGTCAGAGAGTGTCATAGAGTGATCGAGAGTGACAAAGAGTGTCAGAGAGTGATATAGAGTGATTGAATGTGTCTGAGAGTGTCAGAGTGTGTCAGAGAGTAATAGAGAGTGATAGAGAGTGTCAGAGAGTGTCATAGAGTGATCGAGAGTGTCAGAGAGTGTCTGAGAGTGATAGAGAGATTCTGAGAGTGTCAGAGGGAGTCTGAGAGTGTCAGAGAGTGTCAGAGAGTGATAGAGAGTGTCTGAGAGTGTCAGAGAGTGTCAGAGAGTGATAGAGAGTGTCTGAGAGTGAAAGAGAGTGAAAGAGAGTGTCAGAGAGTGTCAGAGAGTGTCAGAGTGTGTCAGAGAGAGTCAGAGAGTGATTGAGAGTGTCTGAGAGTGTCTGAGAGTGTCAGAGAGTGTCAGAGAGTAATAGAGAGTGTCAGAGAGTGTCAGAGAGTGATAGAGAGTGATAGAGAGTGATTGAGAGTGTCTGAGAGTGTCAGAGAGTGTCAGAGAGTAATAGAGAGTGTCAGAGAGTGATAGAGAGTGATAGAGAGTGTCTGAGAATGTCAGAGAGTGTCTGAGAGTGTCAGAGAGTGATAGAGAGTGTCAGAGAGTGTCAGAGAGTGTCAGAGAGTGATAGAGAGTGTCTGAGAGTGTCAGAGAGTGTCAGAGAGTGTCAGAGTGTGCCAGAGAGCAATAGAGAGTGATAGAGAGTGTCTGAGAGTGTCAAAGAGTGATCAAGAGTGTCAAATTGTGTCAGAGAGTGATAGAGAGTGATTGAATGTGTCTGAGAGTTTCAGAGAGTGTCTGAGAGTGTCAGAGAGTGTCAGAGAGTGATAGAGACTGTCAGAGAGTGATAGAGAGTGATAGAGAGTGTCTGAGAGTGTCAGAGAGTGTCTGAGAGTGTCAGAGAGTGATAGAGACTGTCACAGAGTGATAGAGAGTGTCTGAGAGCGTCAGAGAGTGTCAGAGAGTGTCAGAGAGTGTCAGAGTGTGTCAGAGAGTGATAGAGAGTGTCTGAGAGTGTCATAGAGTGATCGAAAGTGTCAAATTGTGTCAGAGAGTGACAGAGAGTGATTGAATGTGTCTGAGAGTGTCAGAGAGTGTCAGAGAGTGCCAGAGAGTGATAAAGAGTGATAGAGAGTGTCTGAGATTGTCAGAGAGTGTCAGAGTGTGTCAGAGTGTGTCAGAGAGTGATATTGAGTGAGAGAGAGTTTCAGAGAGTGTCATTGTGTGATAGAGAGTGTCAGAGAGTTTCAGAGAGTGATGGAGAGTGTCAGAGAGTGATAGAGAGAATCAGAAAGTGATAGAGAGTGATAGAGAGTGTGAGAAAGTGATAGAGAGTGATAGAGAGTGTCAGAGAGTGATAGAGATTGATAGAGAGTGTCTGAGGGTGTCAGAGAGTGTCAGAGAGTGTCAGAGAGTTTCAGAGAGTGTCAGCGAGTTTCAGAGTGTGATAGAGAGTGTCAGAGAGTGATAGCGCGTGATAGAGAGTTTCAGAGAGTGGTAGAGAGGGTCAGAGAGTGATAGAGAGTTATAGTGAGTGTCTGAGAGCGTCGGAGAATGTCAGAGCGTGATAGAGAGTGAGAGAGAGATTCTGAGAGTGTCAGAGAGTGATAGAGAGTGATAGAGAGTGATAGAGAGTGTCTGAGAGTGTCAGAGAGTGTCAGAGTGTGTCAGAGAGCGAAATAGAGTGTCAGGGAGTGATAGAGAGTTTCAGAGTGTGATAGAGAGTGTCAGAGAATGTCAGAGAGTGATAGAGAGTGTCAGAGAGTGATAGAGAGTGTCTGAGAGTTTCAGAGAGTGAGAGAGAGATTCTGAGAGTGTCAGAGAGTGTCAGAGAGTGATAGAGAGTGATAGAGAGTGTCTGAGAGTGTCTGAGAGTGTCAGAGAGTGTCAGAGAGTGATAGAGAGTATCTGAGAGTGGTAGAGATTGTCTGAGAGTGTCTGGGAGTGTCTGAGAGTGTTTGAGAGTGTCTGAGAGTGTCTGAGAGTGTCTGCGAGTGTCTGAGAGTGATAGAGTGTGTCTGAGAGTGTCAGAGAGTGTCAGAGAGTGTCAGAGTGTGTCAGACAGTAATAGGGAGTGATAGAGAATGTCAGAGCGTGTCACAGAGTGATCGAGAGTGACAAAGAGTGTCAGAGAGTGATGGAGAGTGATTGAATGTGTCTGAGAGTGTCAGA
The DNA here is from genome assembly GCF_036365525.1 of Heterodontus francisci. Classification (NCBI taxonomy): domain Eukaryota; kingdom Metazoa; phylum Chordata; class Chondrichthyes; order Heterodontiformes; family Heterodontidae; genus Heterodontus; species Heterodontus francisci. Next base: position 32,004,418 of record NC_090421.1, read on the forward strand.
GTGTGTCAGAGAGTAATAGAGAGTGACAGAGAGTGTCAGAGAGTGTCATAGAGTGATCGAGAGTGTCAGAGAGTGTCTGAGAGTGATAGAGAGTTTCTGAGAGTGTCAGAGGGAGTCTGAGAGTGTCAGAGTGTGTCTGAGAGTGTCAGAGAGTGTCAGAGTGTGTCAGACAGTAATAGAGAGTGATAGAGAATGTCAGAGAGTGTCATAGAGTGATCGAGAGTGACAAAGAGTGTCAGAGAGTGATATAGAGTGATTGAATGTGTCTGAGAGTGTCAGAGTGTGTCAGAGAGTAATAGAGAGTGATAGAGAGTGTCAGAGAGTGTCATAGAGTGATCGAGAGTGTCAGAGAGTGTCTGAGAGTGATAGAGAGATTCTGAGAGTGTCAGAGGGAGTCTGAGAGTGTCAGAGAGTGTCAGAGAGTGATAGAGAGTGTCTGAGAGTGTCAGAGAGTGTCAGAGAGTGATAGAGAGTGTCTGAGAGTGAAAGAGAGTGAAAGAGAGTGTCAGAGAGTGTCAGAGAGTGTCAGAGTGTGTCAGAGAGAGTCAGAGAGTGATTGAGAGTGTCTGAGAGTGTCTGAGAGTGTCAGAGAGTGTCAGAGAGTAATAGAGAGTGTCAGAGAGTGTCAGAGAGTGATAGAGAGTGATAGAGAGTGACTGAGAGTGTCTGAGAGTGTCAGAGAGTGTCAGAGAGTAATAGAGAGTGTCAGAGAGTGATAGAGAGTGATAGAGAGTGTCTGAGAATGTCAGAGAGTGTCTGAGAGTGTCAGAGAGTGATAGAGAGTGTCAGAGAGTGTCAGAGAGTGTCAGAGAGTGATAGAGAGTGTCTGAGAGTGTCAGAGAGTGTCAGAGAGTGTCAGAGTGTGCCAGAGAGCAATAGAGAGTGATAGAGAGTGTCTGAGAGTGTCAAAGAGTGATCAAGAGTGTCAAATTGTGTCAGAGAGTGATAGAGAGTGATTGAATGTGTCTGAGAGTTTCAGAGAGTGTCTGAGAGTGTCAGAGAGTGTCAGAGAGTGATAGAGACTGTCAGAGAGTGATAGAGAGTGATAGAGAGTGTCTGAGAGTGTCAGAGAGTGTCTGAGAGTGTCAGAGAGTGATAGAGACTGTCACAGAGTGATAGAGAGTGTCTGAGAGCGTCAGAGAGTGTCAGAGAGTGTCAGAGAGTGTCAGAGTGTGTCAGAGAGTGATAGAGAGTGTCTGAGAGTGTCATAGAGTGATCGAAAGTGTCAAATTGTGTCAGAGAGTGACAGAGAGTGATTGAATGTGTCTGAGAGTGTCAGAGAGTGCCAGAGAGTGATAAAGAGTGATAGAGAGTGTCTGAGATTGTCAGAGAGTGTCAGAGTGTGTCAGAGTGTGTCAGAGAGTGATATTGAGTGAGAGAGAGTTTCAGAGAGTGTCATTGTGTGATAGAGAGTGTCAGAGAGTTTCAGAGAGTGATGGAGAGTGTCAGAGAGTGATAGAGAGAATCAGAAAGTGATAGAGAGTGATAGAGAGTGTGAGAAAGTGATAGAGAGTGATAGAGAGTGTCAGAGAGTGATAGAGATTGATAGAGAGTGTCTGAGGGTGTCAGAGAGTGTCAGAGAGTGTCAGAGAGTTTCAGAGAGTGTCAGCGAGTTTCAGAGTGTGATAGAGAGTGTCAGAGAGTGATAGCGCGTGATAGAGAGTTTCAGAGAGTGGTAGAGAGGGTCAGAGAGTGATAGAGAGTTATAGTGAGTGTCTGAGAGCGTCGGAGAATGTCAGAGCGTGATAGAGAGTGAGAGAGAGATTCTGAGAGTGTCAGAGAGTGATAGAGAGTGATAGAGAGTGATAGAGAGTGCCTGAGAGTGTCAGAGAGTGTCAGAGTGTGTCAGAGAGCGAAATAGAGTGTCAGGGAGTGATAGAGAGTTTCAGAGTGTGATAGAGAGTGTCTGAGAATGTCAGAGAGTGATAGAGAGTGTCAGAGAGTGATAGAGAGTGTCTGAGAGTTTCAGAGATTGAGAGAGAGATTCTGAGAGTGTCAGAGAGTTTCAGAGAGTGATAGAGAGTGTCAGAGAGTGTCAGAGAGTGATAGAGAGTTTAGGAGAGTGATAGAGAGTGTCTGCGAGTGTCAGAGAGTGTCTGAGAGTGTCAGAGAGTGTCAGAGGGTGATAGAGAGTGTCTGAGAGTTTCAGAGAGTGAGAGAGAGATTCTGAGAGTGTCAGGGAGTGATAGAGAGTTTCAGAGTGTGATAGAGAGTGTCTGAGAATGTCAGAGAGTGATAGAGAGTGTCAGAGAGTGATAGAGAGTGTCTGAGAGTTTCAGAGAGTGAGAGAGAGATTCTGAGAGTGTCAGAGAGTGTCAGAGAGTGATAGAGAGTGATAGAGAGTGTCTGAGAGTGTCAGAGAGTGTCAGAGTGTGTCAGAGAGCGAAAGAGAGTGTCAGGGCGTGATAGAGAGTTTCAGAGTGTGATAGAGAGTGTCTGAGAGTGTCTGAGTGTGTCTGAGAGTGACAGAGAGTGTCTGAGAGTGACGGAGAGTGTCTGAGAGTGTCAGAGTGTCAGAGAGTGATAGAGAGTGACAGAGAGTGTCTGAGAGTGATAGAGAGTGATAGAGAGTGTCAGAGTCAGAGAGTGTCAGAGTGTGTCAGAGAGCAATAGAGAGTGATAGAGAGTGTCTGAGAGTGTCGTAGAGTGATCGAGAGAGTCAAAGAGAGTCAGAGAGTGATAGAGAGTGATTGAATGTGTCTGAGAGTGTCAGAGTGTCAGAGTGTGTCAGAGTGTGTCAGAGAGTGATATTGAGTGATAGAGAGTTTCAGAGAGTGTCATTGAGTGATAGAGAGTGTCAGAGAGTTTCAGAGAGTGATCGAGAGTGTCAGAAAGTGATACAGAGTGATAGAGGGTGTCGGAGAGTGACAGAGAGTGATAGAGAGTGTCTGAGGGTGTCATTGCGTGTCAGAGAGTGTCAGAGAGTTTCAGAGTGTGATAGAGAGTGTCAGAGAGTGATAGTGCGTGATAGAGAGTTTCAGAGAGTGACAGAGAGTGTCAGAGAGTGATAGAGAGTGTCAGAGAGGGTCAGAGATAGATAGAGAGTTATAGTGAGTGTCTGAGAGCTTCGGAGAGTGTCAGAGAGTGTCAGAGAGTAATAGAGTGTCAGAGAGAGTCATTGAGTGACAGAGAGTGTCAGAGAGTGTCAGAGAGTGATAGAGAGTATCAGAGAGTGATAGAGAGTGTCTGAGAATGTCAGAGAGTGATAGAGAGTGTCAGAGAGTGATACAGAGTGTCTGAGAGTGTCAGAGAGTGTCAGAGCGTGAGAGAGAGTGATTGAGTGTGTCTGAGAGTGTCAGTGAGTGTCAGAGAGTGTCAGAGAGTGTCAGAGTGTGGAAGAAAGAGTCAGAGAGTGATAGAGAGTGTCTGAGAGTGTCAGAGAGCGTCAGAGTCTGATTGTGATAGAGAGTTCTGAGAGTGACAGAGAGTGTCTGAGAGTGTCAGTGAGTGTCAGAGAGTGATAGAGAGTGTCAGAGAGTGTCAGAGAGTGATAGAGAGTTTCAGAGAGTGATAGAGAGTGTCTGAGAATGTCAGAGAGTGATAGAGAGTGTCAGAGAGTGATAGAGAGTGTCTGAGAGTTTCAGAGAGTGAGAGAGAGATTCTGAGAGTGTCAGAGAGTGTCAGAGAGTGATAGAGAGTGATAGAGAGTGTCTGCGAGTGTCAGAGAGTGTCAGAGTGTGTCAGAGAGCGAAAGAGAGTGTCAGGGACTGATAGAGAGATTCAGAGTGTGATAGAGAGTGGCTGAGAGTGTCTGAGAGTGACAGAGAGTTTCTGAGAGTGACGATGAGTGTCTGAGAGTGTCAGATTGTCAGAGAGTGATAGAGAGTGACAGAGAGTGTCTGAGAGTGACAGAGGATGTCTGAGAGTGTCAGTGAGTGTCAGAGAGTGATAGAGAGTGTCTGAGAGTGTCTGAGAGTGTCAGAGAGTGATAAAGATTGATGGAGAGTGTCAGAGAGTGATAGAGTGTGTCTGAGAGAGTCAGAGAGTGTCAGAGAGTGATAGAGAGTGATAGGGAGTGTCAGAGAGTGTCATTGAGTTTCAGAGAGTGTCAGAGAGTTTCAGAGAGTGATATAGAGTGTCAGAGAGTGATAGAGAGTGATAGAGAGTGATAGTGAGTGTCATTGAGTTTCAGAGAGTGTCAGAGAGTTTCAGAGAGTGATATAGAGTGTCAGAGAGTGATAGAGAGTGATAGAGAGTGATAGTGAGTGTCTGAGAGTGATCGAGAGTGTCAGAGAGTGATAGAGAGTGATAGTGAGTGTCTGAGAGTGTCAGAGAGTGATAGAGAGTGATGGAGAGTGATAGAGAGTGATGGAGAGTGATAGAGAGTGATCGAGAGGGATAGAGAGTGTCAGAGAGTTTCAGAGAGTGATATAGAGTGTCAGAGAGTGATAGAGAGTGATAGAGAGTGATAGTGAGTGTCAGAGAGTGATAGAGAGCGATGGAGAGTGATAGAGAGTGATGGAGAGTGATAGAGAGTGATAGAGAGTGATCGAGAGGGATAGAGAGTGTCAGAGAGTGTCAGAGAGTGTCAGAGAGTGTCAGAGAGTGTCTGAGAGAGTCTGAGAGTGTCAGAGACTATCAGAGTTTGTCAGAGAGTGATAGAGAGTGATAGAGAGTGTCTGAGTGTGTCAGAGAGTGTCATAGAGTGATAGAGAGTGTCAGAGAGTGTCAGAGAGCATCAGAGAGTGTCAGACAGTGTCAGAGAGTGTCAGAGAGTGATAGAGAGTTTCTGAGGTGTCTGAGAGTGACAGAGAGTGTCTGCAAGTGTCTGAGAGTGTCAGAGAGTGATAGAGATTGTAAGAGTGTGTCAGAGAGTGATAAAGAGTGATAGAGAGTGTCTGAGAGTGTCAAAGAGTGTCAGAGTGTGTCAGAGTGTGTCAGAGAGTGATATTGAGTGAGAGAGAATTTCAGAGAGTGTCATTGTGTGATAGAGAGTGTCAGAGAGTTTCAGAGAGTGATGGAGAGTGCCAGAGAGTGATAGAGAGTCTCAGAAAGTGATAGAGAGTGATAGAGAGTGTGAGAAAGTGATAGAGAGTGATAGAGAGTGTCAGAGAGTGATAGAGATTGATAGAGAGTGTCTGAGGGTGTCAGAGATTGTCAGAGAGTGTCAGAGAGTGATAGAGAGTGATAGGGAGTGTCAGAGAGTGTCAGAGACTGTCAGAGAGTGATAGAGAGTGATAGGGAGTGTCAGAGAGTGTCATTGCGTGTCAGAGAGTGTCAGAGAGTTTCAGAGAGTGATAGAGAGTGTCAGAGAGTGTCAGAGAGTGATAGAGAGTTTAGGAGAGTGATAGAGAGTGTCTGCGAGTGTCAGAGAGTGTCTGAGAGTGTCAGAGAGTGTCAGAGGGAGATAGAGAGTGTCTGAGAGTGTCAGAGAGTGTCAGAGTGCGTCAGAGAGTAACAGAGAGTGATAGAGAGTGTCAGAGAGTGTCATAGAGTGATAGAGAGTGTCAAAGAGTGTCAGAGAGTGATAGAGATTGATTGAATGTGTCTGAGAGTGTCAGAGTGTGTCAGAGAGTGTCAGAGAGTGTTATTGAGTGATGGAGAGTGTCAGAGAGAGTCATTGAGTGATAGAGAGTGTCAGGGAGTTTCAGAGAGTGATAGAGAGTGTCAGAGAGTGATAGAGAGTGTCAGAAAGTGATAGAGAGTGATAGAGAGTGTCAGAGAGTGATAGAGAGTGTCTGAGAGTGTCAGAGAGTGTCAGAGTGTGATAGAGAGGGATAGGGAGTGTCAGAGAGTGTCATTGCGTGTCAGAGAGTGTCAGAGAGTTTCAGAGAGTGATAGAGAGTGTCAGAGAGTGATAGAGAGTGACAGAGAGTTTCAAAGAGTGATAGAGAGTGTCAGACAGTGATAGAGAGTGTCAGAGAGTGTCAGAGAGTGATAGAGAGTGATAGAGAGTGTCGGAGAGTGTCATTGAGTGTCAGAGAGTGTCAGACTGTTTCACAGAGTGATAGAGAGTGATAGAGAGTTTCAGAGTGTGATAGAGAATGTCAGAGAGTGATAGAGAGTGTCAAGAGTGTCAGAGAGTGAAAGAGAGTGATAGTGGGTGTCAGAGAGTTTCAGAGAGTGAGAGAGAGTGTCAGAGAGTGATAGAGAGTGATAGAGAGTTTCAGAGAGTGATAGAGAATGTCAGAGAGTGATAGAGAGTGTCAGAGTGTGACAGAGAGTGATAGAGAGTTTCTGAGAGTGTCAGAGAGTGTCATAGAGTGTAAGAGAGTGACAGAGAGTGATAGGGGGTGTCTGAGAGTGTCAGAGAGTGTTAGATGGTGATAGAGAGTGTCAGAGAGTGTCAGAGAGTGTCAGAGAGTGTCTGAGAGAGTCTGAGAGTGTCAGAGTGTGTCAGAGAGTGATAGGGAGTGTCAGAGAGTGTCAGAGAGTGTCAGAGAGTGTCTGAGAGAGTCTGAGAGTGATAGAGAGATTCTGAGAGTACCAGAGAGTGTCTGAGAGTGTCATAGAGTGTCAGAGAGTGTCAGAGAGCGTCAGAGGGTGTCAGAGAGTGTCAGAGACTGTCAGAGTGTGATATAGAGTGTCTGAGGTGTCTGAGAGTGACAGAGAGTGTCTGCGAGTGTCAGTGAGTGTCAGAGAGTGATATAGAGTGTCTGAGAGTGTCTGAGAGTGTCAGAGATTGTCAGAGTGTGTCAGAGAGTGATAGAGAGTGTCTGAGACTGTCAGAGAGTGTCAGAGTGTTTCAGAGAGAGTCAGAGAGTGATTGAGAGTGTCAGAAAATGATAGAGACTGTCAGGGAGTGATAGAGAGTGATAGAGAGAGTCTGAGAGTGTCAGAGAGTGTCAGAGTGTGTCAGAGAGTAATAGAGAGTGATAGAGAGTGTCAGAGAGTGTCATACAGTGATAGAGAGTGTCAAAGAGTGTCAGAGAGTGACAGAGAGTGATTGAGTGTGTCTGAGATTGTCAGAGAGTGTCACAGTGTGCCAGAGAGTGATAGCGAGTGTCTGAGAGTGTCTGAGAGTGTCAGAGAGCGTCAGAGTGTGATAGAGAGTGATAGAGAGTGTCTGAGTGTGTCAGAGAGTGTCAGAGAGCGTCAGAGTGTGATAGAGAGTGACAGAAAGTGTCTGGAGTGTCAGAGAGTGTCAGAGAGTGTCAGAGTGTGTCAGAGAGTAATAGAGAGTGATAGAGAGTGTCAGAGAGTGTCATACAGTGATAGAGAGTGTCAAAGAGTGTCAGAGAGTGACAGAGAGTGATTGAGTGTGTCTGAGAGTGTCAGAGAGTGTCACAGTGTGCCAGAGAGTGATAGCGAGTGTCTGAGAGTGTCTGAGAGTGTCAGAGAAGGTCAGAGAGTGATAGAGAGTGATAGAGATTGCCTGAGAGCGTCGGATAGTGTCAGAGAGTGTCAGAGAGTGATAGAGAGGGATAGGGAGTGTCTGAGAGTGAAGAGAGTGTCTGAGAGTGTCAGTGAGTGTCAGAGAGTGATAGAGAGTGTCAGAGAGTGATAGAGAGTGTCTGAGAGTGTCAGAGAGCGTCAGCTTGTGATAGAGAGTGACAGAGAGTGTCTGCGAGCGTCAGTGAGTGTCTGAGAGTGATAGAGAGTGTCTGAGAGTGTCTGAGAGGGTCAGAGAGTGATAGAGAGTGTCTGAGAGTGTCAGAGAGTATCTGAGAGTGTCAGAGAGTGATAGAGAGTGTCTGAGAGTGATAGAGAGTCTCTGAGAGTGTCAGAGAGTGTCAGAGTGTGTCAGAGAGTGTCAGAGTGTGTCAGAGAGAGTCAGAGAGTGATTGAGAGTGTCTGACAAAGTCAGAGAGTGTATGAGAGTGTCAGAGAGTTTCAGAGAGTGATAGAGATTGTCAGAGAGTGACATAGAGTGTCAGAAAGTGATCGAGAGTGATAGAGAGTGTCTGAGTGTGTCAGAGAGCGTCAGAGTGTGATAGAGAGTGATAGAGAGTGTCTGAGAGTGACAGAGAGCGTCAGAGCGTGATGGAGAGTGATAGAGAGTGTCTGAGTGTGTCAGAGAGTGTCAGAGAGCGTCAGAGTGTGACAGTGAGTGATAGAAAGTGTCTGGAGCGTCAGAGAGGGTCAGAGAGTGATAGAGAGTGATAGAGAGTGTCTGAGAGCGTCGGATAGTGTCAGAGAGTCTCAGAGAGTGATAGAGAGTGTCTGAGAGTGACAGAGAGTGTCTGAGAGTGTCAGTGAGTTTCAGAGAGTGATAGAGAGTGTCAGAGAGTGATAGAGAGTGTCTGAGAGTGTCAGTCAGCGTCAGCTTGTGATAGAGAGTGATAGAGAGTGTCTGCGAGCGTCAGTGAGTGTCAGAGAGTGATGGAGAGTGTCTGTGAGTGTCTGAGAGGGTCAGAGAGTGATAGAGAGTGTCTGAGAGTGTCAGAGAGTGTCTGAGAGTGTCAGAGAGTGTCAGAGTGTGTCAGAGAGAGTCAGAGAGTGATTGAGAGTGTCTGACAAAGTCAGAGAGTGTATGAGAGTGTCAGAGAGTTTCAGAGAGTGATAGAGATTGTCAGAGAGTGACATAGAGTGTCAGAAAGTGATCGAGAGTGATAGAGAGTGTCTGAGTGTGTCAGAGAGCGTCAGAGTGTGATAGAGAGTGATAGAGAGTGTCTGAGAGTGACAGAGAGCGTCAGAGCGTGATGGAGAGTGATAGAGAGTGTCTGAGTGTGTCAGAGAGTGTCAGAGAGCGTCAGAGTGTGACAGTGAGTGATAGAAAGTGTCTGGAGCGTCAGAGAGGGTCAGAGAGTGATAGAGAGTGATAGAGAGTGTCTGAGAGCGTCGGATAGTGTCAGAGAGTCTCAGAGAGTGATAGAGAGTGTCTGAGAGTGACAGAGAGTGTCTGAGAGTGTCAGTGAGTTTCAGAGAGTGATAGAGAGTGTCAGAGAGTGATAGAGAGTGTCTGAGAGTGTCAGTCAGCGTCAGCTTGTGATAGAGAGTGATAGAGAGTGTCTGCGAGCGTCAGTGAGTGTCAGAGAGTGATGGAGAGTGTCTGTGAGTGTCTGAGAGGGTCAGAGAGTGATAGAGAGTGTCTGAGAGTGTCAGAGAGTGTCTGAGAGTGTCAGAGAGTGTCAGAGAGTGATAGAGAGTGTCTGAGAGTGATAGAGAGTGTCAGAGAGTGTCAGAGTGTGTCAGAGAGAGTCAGAGAGTGATTGAGAGTGTCTGACAAAGTCAGAGAGTGTATGAGAGTGTCAGAGAGTGTCAGAGAGTGATAGAGAGTGTCAGAGAGTGATGGAGAATGTCTGAGAGTGTCAGGTAGTGTCTGAGAGTGTCAGCGAGTGTCAGAGGGTGATGGTGAGTGTCTCAGAGTGTCAGAGAGTGTCAGAGTGTGACAGAGAGTAACAGAGAGTGATAGAGAGTGTCAGAGAGTGTCATAGAGTGATAGAGAGTGTCAAAGAGTGTCAGAGAGTGACAGAGAGTGATTGAATGTGTCTGAGAGTGTCAGAGTGTGACAGAGTGTGTCAGAGAGTGTTATTGAGTGATAGAGAGTGTCAGAGAGTGTCATTGAGTGATAGAGAGTGTCAGAGAGTTTCAGAGAGTGATAGAGATTGTCAGAGAGTGACAGAGAGTGTCAGAAAGTGATAGAGAGTGATAGAGAGTGTCAGAGAGTGATAGAGAGTGGTAGAGAGTGTCTGAGAGTGTCAGAGAGTCTCAGAGAGTGTCAGAGAGTGATAGAGGGTGATAGGGAGTGTCAGAGAGTGTCATTGCGTGTCAGAGAGTGTCAGAGAGTTTCAGAGAGTGATAGAGAGTGTCAGAGAGTGATAGAGAGTGATAGAGAGTTTAGGAGATTAATAGAGAGTGTCAGACAGTGATAGAGAGTGTCAGAGAGTGTCAGAGAGTGATAGAGAGTGATAGGGAGTGTCAGAGAGTGTCATTGAGTGTCAGAGAGTGCCAGAGAGTTTCAGAGAGTGATGGAGAGTGTCAGAGAGTGATAGAGAGTGATAGAGAGTTTCAGAGAGTGATAGAGAATGTCAGAGAGTGATAGAGAGTGTCAGAGAGCGACAGAGAGTGATAGTGAGTGTCTGAGAGTGTCAGAGAGTGATAGAGAGTGATAGTGAGTGTCTGAGAGTGTCAGAGAGTGTCAGAGAGTGATAGAGAGTGATAGGGGGTGTCTGAGAGTGTCAGAGAGTGTCAGAGAGTTTCAGATTGTGTTAGAGAGTGATAGAGAGTGTCAGAGAGTGTCAGAGAGTGTCTGAGAGTGTCTGAGAGTGTCTGTGAGAGTCTGAGAGTGTCAGAGACTGTCAGAGTGTGTCAGAGAGTGATGGAGAGTGATAGAGAGTGTCAGAGAGTGTCAGAGAGCGTCAGAGGGTGTCAGAGAGTGTCAGAGAGTGTCAGAGTGTGATAGAGAGTGTCTGAGGTGTCTGAGAGTGACAGAGAGTGTCTGCGAGTGTCAGTGAGTGTCAGAGAGTGATATAGAGTGTCTGAGAGTGTCAGAGAGTGTCAGAGAGTGATAGAGAGTGATAGGGGGTGTCTGAGAGTGTCAGAGAGTGTCACAGAGTTTCAGAGAGTGTTAGAGAGTGATAGAGAGTGTCAGAGAGTGTCAGAGAGTGTCTGAGAGTGTCTGAGAGTGTCTGAGAGAGTCTGAGAGAGTCAGAGACTGTCAGAGTGTGTCAGAGAGTGATAGAGAGTGTCAGAGAGTGTCAGAGAGCGTCAGAGGGTGTCAGAGAGTGTCAGAGAGTGTCAGAGTGTGATAGAGAGTGTCTGAGGTGTCTGAGAGTGACAGAGAGTGTCTGCGAGTGTCAGTGAGTGTCAGACAGTGATATAGAGTGTCTGAGAGTGTCTGAGAGTGTCAGAGATTGTCAGATTGTGTCAGAGAGTGATAGAGAGTGTCTGAGACTGTCAGAAAGTGTCAGATTGTGTCAGAGTGTGTCAGAGAGTGATAGAGATTGATAAAGAGTGTCTGAGATGGTCAGAGAGTGTCTGAGAGTGTCAGAGAGTGTCAGAGAGTCATAGAGAGTGTCTGAGAGTGTCAGAGAGTGTCAGAGAGTGTCAGTGAGTGTCAGAGAGTGATAGAGAGTGTCTGAGAGTGTCTGAGAGGGTCAGAGAGTGATAGAGAGTGTCTGAGAGTGTCAGAGAGTGTCTGAGAGTGTCAGAGAGTGTCAGAGAGTGATAGAGAGTGTCTGAGAGTGATAGAGAGTGTGAGAGAGTGTCAGAGTGTGTCAGAGAGTGTCAGAGAGTGATTGAGAGTGTCTGACAAAGTCAGAGAGTGTATGAGAGTGTCAGAGAGTGTCAGAGAGTGATAGAGAGTGTCAGAGAGTGATGGAGAATGTCTGAGAGTGTCAGAGAGTGTCTGAGAGTGTCAGCGAGTGTCAGAGGGTGATGGAGAGTGTCTGAGAGTGTCAGAGAGTGTCAGAGTGTGACAGAGAGTAACAGAGAGTGATACAGAGTGTCAGAGAGTGTCATAGAGTGATAGAGAGTGTCAAAGAGTGTCAGAGAGCGACAGAGAGTGATTGAATGTGTCTGAGAGTGTCAGAGTGTGACAGAGAGTGTCAGAGAGTGTCATTGAGTGATAGAGAGTGTCAGAGAGTTTCAGAGAGTGATAGAGATTGTCAGAGAGTGACAAAGAGTGTCAGAAAGTGATAGAGAGTGTCAGAGAGTGATAGAGAGTGGTAGAGAGTGTCTGAGAGTGTCAGAGAGTCTCAGAGAGTGTCAGAGAGTGATAGAGGGTGATAGGGAGTGTCAGAGAGTGTCATTGCGTGTCAGAGAGTGTCAGAGAGTTTCAGAGAGTGATAGAGAGTGTCAGAGAGTGATAGAGAGTTTAGGAGAGTGATAGAGAGTGTCAGACAGTGATAGAGAGTGTCAGAGAGTGTCAGAGAGTGATAGAGAGTGATAGGGAGTGTCAGAGAGTGTCATTGAGTGTCAGAGAGTGCCAGAGAGTGATAGTGAGTGTCAGAGAGTGTCTGAGAGTGTCAGAGAGTGTCAGAGAGTGATAGAGAGTGTCTGAGAGTGATAGAGAGTGTCAGTGAGTGTCAGAGTGTGTCAGAGAGTGATTGAGAGTGTCTGACCAAGTCAGAGATTGTATGAGTGTGTATGAGAGTGTCAGAGAGTGTCAGAGAGTGATAGAGAGTGTCAGAGAGTGATGGAGACTGTCTGAGAGTGTCAGAGAGTGTCTGAGAGTGTCAGCGAGTGTTAGAGGGTGATGGAGAGTGTCTGAGAGTGTCAGAGAGTGTCAGAGTGTGACAGAGAGTAACAGAGAGTGATACAGAGTGTCAGAGAGTGTCATAGAGTGATAGAGAGTGTCAAAGAGTGTCAGAGAGTGACAGAGAGTGATTGAATGTGTCTGAGAGTGTCAGAGTGTGACAGAGTGTGTCAGAGTGTGTTATTGAGTGATAGAGAGTGTCAGAGAGTGATAGAGAGTGGTAGAGAGTGTCTGAGAGTGTCAGAGAGTCTCAGAGAGTGTATAAGAGTGATAGAGGGTGATAGGGAGTGTCAGAGAGTGTCATTGCGTGTCAGAGAGTGTCAGAGAGTTTCAGAGAGTGATAGAGAGTGTCAGAGAGTGATAGAGAGTGATAGAGAGTTTAGCAGAGTGATAGAGAGTGTCAGACAGTGATAGAGAGTGTCAGAGAGTGTCAGAGAGTGATAGAGAGTGATAGGGAGTGTCAGAGAGTGTCATTGAGTGTCAGAGAGTGCCAGAGAGTTTCAGAGAGTGATGGAGAGTGTCGGAGAGTGATAGAGAGTGATAGAGAGTTTCAGAGAGTGATAGAGAATGTCAGAGAGTGATAGAGAGTGTCAGAGAGTGTCAGAGAGCGACAGAGAGTGATAGTGAGTGTCTGAGAGTGTCAGAGAGTGATAGAGAGCGATCGTGAGTGTCTGAGAGTGTCAGAGAGTGTCAGAGAGTGTCAGAGAGTGATAGAGAGTGATAGGGGGTGTCTGAGAGTGTTAGAGAGTGTCAGAGAGTGTCAGAGAGTGTCAGAGAGTGTCTGAGAGTGTCTGAGAGTGTCAGAGACTGTCAGAGTGTGTCAGAGAGTGATAGAGAGTGTCAGAGATTGTCAGAGAGCGTCAGAGGGTGTCAGAGAGTGTCAGAGAGTGTCAGAGTGTGATAGAGAGTGTCTGAGGTGTCTGAGAGTGACAGAGAGTGTCTGCGAGTGTCAGTGAGTGTCAGAGAGTGATATAGAGTGTCTGAGAGTGTCAGAGAGTGTCAGAGAGTGTCAGAGAGTGATAGAGAGTGATAGGGGGTGTCTGAGAGTGTTAGAGAGTGTCAGAGAGTGTCAGAGAGTGTCAGAGAGTGTCTGAGAGTGTCTGAGAGTGTCAGAGACTGTCAGAGTGTGTCAGAGAGTGATAGAGAGTGTCAGAGATTGTCAGAGAGCGTCAGAGGGTGTCAGAGAGTGTCAGAGAGTGTCAGAGTGTGATAGAGAGTGTCTGAGGTGTCTGAGAGTGACAGAGAGTGTCTGCGAGTGTCAGTGAGTGTCAGAGAGTGATATAGAGTGTCTGAGAGTGTCAGAGAGTGTCAGTGAGTGTTAGAGAGTGATAGGGGGTGTCTGAGAGTGTCAGAGAGTGTCAGAGAGTGTCAGAGAGTGTCAGAGAGTGTTAGAGAGTGATAGGGGGTGTCTGAGAGTGTCAGAGAGTGTCAGAGAGTTTCAGAGAGTGTTAGAGAGTGATAGACAGTGTCAGAGAGTGTCAGAGAGTGTCTGAGAGTGTCTGAGAGTGTCTGAGAGAGTCTGAGAGTGTCAGAGACTGTCAGAGAGTGATAGAGAGTGATAGAGAGTGTCAGAGACTGTCAGAGAGCGTCAGAGGGTGTCAGAGAGTGTCAGAGATTGTCAGAGTGTGATAGAGAGTGTCTGAGGTGTCTGAGAGTGACAGAGAGTGTCTGCGAGTGTCAGTGAGTGTCAGACAGTGATATCGAGTGTCTGAGAGTGTCTGAGAGTGTCAGAGATTGTCAGATTGTGTCAGAGAGTGATAGAGAGTGTCTGAGACTGTCAGAGACTGTCAGAGTGTATCAGAGAGAGTCAGAGAGTGATTGAGAGTGTCAGAAAATGATAGAGACTGTCAGAGAGTGTCAGAGAGTTTCAGAGAGTGTTAGAGAGTGATAGAGAGTGTCAGAGAGTGTCTGAGAGAGTCTGAGAGTGTCAGAGACTGTCAGAGTGCGTCAGAGAGTGATAGAGAGTGTCTGTGGTGTCTGAGAGTGACAGAGAGTGTCTGCGAGTGTCAGTGAGTGTCACAGAGTGATATAGAGTGTCTGAGAGTGTCAGAGAGTGATAGAGAGTGTCTGAGGTGTCTGAGAGTGACAGAGAGTGTCTGCGAGTGTCAGTGAGTGTCAGACAGTGATATAGAGTGTCTGAGAGTGTCTGAGGGTGTCAGAGATTGTCAGATTGTGTCAGAGAGTGATAGAGAGTGTCTGAGACTGTCAGAGAGTGTCAGATTGTGTCAAAGTGTGTCAGAGAGTGATAGAGATTGATAAAGCGTGTCTGAGATGGTCAGAGAGTGTCTGAGAGTGTCAGAGAGTGTCAGAGAGTCATAGAGAGTGTCTGAGAGTGTCTGAAATTGTCAGAGAGTGTCAGAGTGTATCAGAGAGAGTCAGAGAGTGATTGAGAGTGTCAGAAAATGATAGAGACTGTCAGAGAGTGATTGAGAGTAGTAGAGAGAGTCTGAGAGTGTCAGAGAGTGTCAGAGTGTGATAGAGAGTGTCTGTGGTGTCTGAGAGTGACAGAGAGTGTCTGCGAGTGTCAGTGAGTGTCACAGAGTGATATAGAGTGTCTGAGAGTGTCAGAGAGTGATAGAGAGTGTCTGAGGTGTCTGAGAGTGACAGAGAGTGTCTGCGAGTGTCAGTGAGTGTCAGACAGTGATATAGAGTGTCTGAGAGTGTCTGAGGGTGTCAGAGATTGTCAGATTGTGTCAGAGAGTGATAGAGAGTGTCTGAGACTGTCAGAGAGTGTCAGATTGTGTCAAAGTGTGTCAGAGAGTGATAGAGATTGATAAAGCGTGTCTGAGATGGTCAGAGAGTGTCTGAGAGTGTCAGAGAGTGTCAGAGAGTCATAGAGAGTGTCTGAGAGTGTCTGAAATTGTCAGAGAGTGTCAGAGTGTATCAGAGAGAGTCAGAGAGTGATTGAGAGTGTCAGAAAATGATAGAGACTGTCAGAGAGTGATTGAGAGTAGTAGAGAGAGTCTGAGAGTGTCAGAGAGTGTCAGAGTGTGTCAGAGAGTAATAGAGAGTGATAGAGAGTGTCAGAGAGTGTCATACAGTGATAGAGAGTGTCAAAGAGTGTCAGAGAGTGATTTAGTGTGTCTGAGAGTGTCAGAGAATGTCCGAGTGTGCCAGAGAGTGACAGCGAGTGTCTGAGAGTGTCTGAGAGTGTCAGAGAGCGTCAGAGAGTGATAGAGAGTGTCAGAGAGTGTCAGAGTGTGATAGAGAGTGATAGAAAGTGTCTGGAGTGTCAGAGAGGGTCAGAGAGTGATAGAGAGTGATAGAGAGTGTCTGAGAGCGTCGGATAGTGTCAGAGAGTGTCAGAGAGTGATAGAGAGTGATAGAGAGTGTCTGAGAGTGATAGAGTGTCTGAGAGTGTCAGTGAGTGTCAGAGAGTGATAGAGAGTGTCAGAGAGTGATAGAGAGAGTCTGAGAGTGTCAGAGAGCGTCAGCTTGTGATAGAGAGTGACAGAGAGTGACTGCGAGCGTCAGTGAGTGTCAGAGAGTGATAGAGAGTGTCTGAGAGTGACTGAGAGGGTCAGAGAGTGATAGAGAGTGTCTGAGAGTGTCAGAGAGTGCCTGAGAGTGTCAGAGAGTAATAGAGAGTGTCTGAGAGTGATAGAGAGTCTCTGAGAGAGTCAGAGAGTGTCAGAGTGTGTCAGAGAGAGTCAGAGAGTGATTGAGAGTGTCTGACAAAGTCAGAGAGTGTATGAGAGTGTATGAGAGTGTCAGAGAGTGTCAGAGAGTTTCAGAGAGTGTTAGAGAGTGATAGACAGTGTCAGAGAGTGTCAGAGAGTGTCTGAGAGTGTCTGAGAGTGTCTGAGAGAGTCTGAGAGTGTCAGAGACTGTCAGAGAGTGATAGAGAGTGATAGAGAGTGTCAGAGACTGTCAGAGAGCGTCAGAGGGTGTCAGAGAGTGTCAGAGATTGTCAGAGTGTGATAGAGAGTGTCTGAGGTGTCTGAGAGTGACAGAGAGTGTCTGCGAGTGTCAGTGAGTGTCAGACAGTGATATCGAGTGTCTGAGAGTGTCTGAGAGTGTCAGAGATTGTCAGATTGTGTCAGAGAGTGATAGAGAGTGTCTGAGACTGTCAGAGACTGTCAGAGTGTATCAGAGAGAGTCAGAGAGTGATTGAGAGTGTCAGAAAATGATAGAGACTGTCAGAGAGTGTCAGAGAGTTTCAGAGAGTGTTAGAGAGTGATAGAGAGTGTCAGAGAGTGTCTGAGAGAGTCTGAGAGTGTCAGAGACTGTCAGAGTGCGTCAGAGAGTGATAGAGAGTGTCTGTGGTGTCTGAGAGTGACAGAGAGTGTCTGCGAGTGTCAGTGAGTGTCACAGAGTGATATAGAGTGTCTGAGAGTGTCAGAGAGTGATAGAGAGTGTCTGAGGTGTCTGAGAGTGACAGAGAGTGTCTGCGAGTGTCAGTGAGTGTCAGACAGTGATATAGAGTGTCTGAGAGTGTCTGAGGGTGTCAGAGATTGTCAGATTGTGTCAGAGAGTGATAGAGAGTGTCTGAGACTGTCAGAGAGTGTCAGATTGTGTCAAAGTGTGTCAGAGAGTGATAGAGATTGATAAAGCGTGTCTGAGATGGTCAGAGAGTGTCTGAGAGTGTCAGAGAGTGTCAGAGAGTCATAGAGAGTGTCTGAGAGTGTCTGAAATTGTCAGAGAGTGTCAGAGTGTATCAGAGAGAGTCAGAGAGTGATTGAGAGTGTCAGAAAATGATAGAGACTGTCAGAGAGTGATTGAGAGTAGTAGAGAGAGTCTGAGAGTGTCAGAGAGTGTCAGAGTGTGTCAGAGAGTAATAGAGAGTGATAGAGAGTGTCAGAGAGTGTCATACAGTGATAGAGAGTGTCAAAGAGTGTCAGAGAGTGATTTAGTGTGTCTGAGAGTGTCAGAGAATGTCCGAGTGTGCCAGAGAGTGACAGCGAGTGTCTGAGAGTGTCTGAGAGTGTCAGAGAGCGTCAGAGAGTGATAGAGAGTGTCAGAGAGTGTCAGAGTGTGATAGAGAGTGATAGAAAGTGTCTGGAGTGTCAGAGAGGGTCAGAGAGTGATAGAGAGTGATAGAGAGTGTCTGAGAGCGTCGGATAGTGTCAGAGAGTGTCAGAGAGTGATAGAGAGTGATAGAGAGTGTCTGAGAGTGATAGAGTGTCTGAGAGTGTCAGTGAGTGTCAGAGAGTGATAGAGAGTGTCAGAGAGTGATAGAGAGAGTCTGAGAGTGTCAGAGAGCGTCAGCTTGTGATAGAGAGTGACAGAGAGTGACTGCGAGCGTCAGTGAGTGTCAGAGAGTGATAGAGAGTGTCTGAGAGTGACTGAGAGGGTCAGAGAGTGATAGAGAGTGTCTGAGAGTGTCAGAGAGTGCCTGAGAGTGTCAGAGAGTAATAGAGAGTGTCTGAGAGTGATAGAGAGTCTCTGAGAGAGTCAGAGAGTGTCAGAGTGTGTCAGAGAGAGTCAGAGAGTGATTGAGAGTGTCTGACAAAGTCAGAGAGTGTATGAGAGTGTATGAGAGTGTCAGAGAGTGTCAGAGAGTGATAGAGAGTGTCAGAGAGTGATAGAGAATGTCTGAGAGTGTCAGAGAGTGTCTGAGAGTGTCAGCGAGTGTCAGAGGGTGATGGAGAGTGTCTGAGAGTGTCAGAGAGCGTCAGAGTGTGACAGAGTAACAGAGAGTGATAGAGAGTGTCAGAGAGTGTCATAGAGTGATAGAGAGTGTCAAAGAGTGTCAGAGAGTGACAGAGAGTGATTGAATGTGTCTGAGAGTGTCAGAGTGTGACACAGTGTGTCAGAGAGTGTTATTGAGTGATAGACAGTGTCAGAGAGTGTCATTGAGTGATAGAGAGTGACAGAGAGTGTCAGAAAGTGATAGAGAGTGATAGAGAGTGTCAGAGAGTGATAGAGAGTGGTAGAGAGGGTCTGAGAGTGTCAGAGAGTGATAGAGGGTGATAGGGAGTGTCAGAGAGTGTCATTGCGTGTCAGAGAGTGTCAGAGAGTTTCAGAGAGTGATAGAGAGTGTCAGAGAGTGATAGAGAGTGACAGAGAGTTTAGGAGAGTGATAGAGAGTGTCAAACAGTGATAGAGAGTGTCAGAGAGTGTCAGAGAGTGATAGAGAGTGATAGGGAGTGTCAGAGAGTGTCATTGAGTGTCAGAGAGTGCCAGAGAGTTTCAGAGAGTGATGGAGAGTGTCAGAGAGTGATAGAGAGTGATAGAGAGTGTCAGAGAGTGATAGAGAATGTCAGAGAGTGTTAGAGAGTGATAGAGAGTTTCAGAGCGTGTTAGAGAGTGATAGAGAGTGTCAGAGAGTGTCAGAGAGTGTCAGAGAGTGTCTGAGAGTGTCTGAGAGAGTCTGAGAGTGTCAGAGACTGTCAGAGTGTGTCAGAGAGTGATAGGGATTGATAGAGAGTGTCAGAGAGTGATAGAGAGTGATAGAGAGTGTCAGAGAGTGTCAGAGAGCGTCATAGAGTGATAGAGAGTGTCAGAGTGTGTCAGAGAGCGTCAGAGAGTGTCAGAGAGTGTCAGAGAGTGTCAGAGAGTGATAGAGGGTGTCTGAGAGTGATAGAGGGTGTCTGAGGTGTCTGAGAGTGACAGAGAGTGTCTGCGAGTGTCAGTGAGTGTCAGAGAATGATATAGAGTGTCTGAGAGAGTCAGAGATTGTCAGAGAGTGTCAGAGAGTGATAGAGAGTGATAGGGAGTGTCAGAGAGTGTCATTGAGTGTCAGAGAGTGCCAGAGAGTTTCAGAGCGTGATGGAGAGTGTCAGAGAGTGATAGAGAGTGATAGAGAGTTTCAGAGAGTGATAGAGAATGTCAGAGAGTGATAGAGAGTGTCAGAGAGTGTCAGAGAGAGTCAGAGAGTGATAGAGAGTGATAGGGGGTGTCTGAGAGTGTCAGAGAGTGTCAGAGAGTTTCAGAGAGTGTTAGAGAGTGATAGAGAGTGTCAGAGAGTGTCAGAGAGTGTCAGAGAGTGTCTGAGAGTGTCTGAGAGTGTCAGAGACTGTCAGAGTGTGTCAGAGACTGTCAGAGTGTGTCAGAGAGTGATGGAGAGTGATAGAGAGTGTCAGAGTGTGTCAGAGACTGTCAGAGTGTGTCAGAGACTGTCAGAGTGTGTCAGAGAGTGATGGAGAGTGATAGAGAGTGTCTGAGTGTGTCAGAGAGTGATAGAGAGTGATAGAGAGTGTCAGAGAGTGTCAGAGAGTGTCAGAGAGTGTCAGAGAGTGATAGAGGGTGTCTGAGGTGTCTGTGAGTGACAGAGAATGTCTGCGAGTGTCAGTGAGTGTCAGAGGGTGATATAGAGTGTCTGAGAGTGTCTGAGAGTGTCAGAGATTGTCAGAGTGTGTCAGAGAGTGACAGAGAGTGTCTGAGACTGTCAGAGAGTGTCAGATTGTGTCAGAGTATGTCAGAGAGTGATAGAGATTGATAGAGATTGTCTGAGAGTGTCAGGCAGTGTCCGAGAGAGGCAGAGAGTGATTGAGAGTGTCAGAAAATGATAGAGACAGTCAGAGAGTGATAGAGAGAGTCTGAGAGCGTCGGATAGTGTCAGAGAGTGTCAGAGAGTGATAGAGAGTGATAGAGAGTGTCTGAGAGTGATAGAGTGTCTGAGAGTGTCAGTGAGTGTCAGAGAGTGATAGAGAGTGTCAGAGAGTGATAGAGAGAGTCTGAGAGTGTCAGAGAGCGTCAGCTTGTGATAGAGAGTGACAGAGAGTGACTGCGAGCGTCAGTGAGTGTCAGAGAGTGATAGAGAGTGTCTGAGAGTGACTGAGAGGGTCAGAGAGTGATAGAGAGTGTCTGAGAGTGTCAGAGAGTGCCTGAGAGTGTCAGAGAGTAATAGAGAGTGTCTGAGAGTGATAGAGAGTCTCTGAGAGAGTCAGAGAGTGTCAGAGTGTGTCAGAGAGAGTCAGAGAGTGATTGAGAGTGTCTGACAAAGTCAGAGAGTGTATGAGAGTGTATGAGAGTGTCAGAGAGTGTCAGAGAGTGATAGAGAGTGTCAGAGAGTGATAGAGAATGTCTGAGAGTGTCAGAGAGTGTCTGAGAGTGTCAGCGAGTGTCAGAGGGTGATGGAGAGTGTCTGAGAGTGTCAGAGAGTGTCAGAGTGTGACAGAGTAACAGAGAGTGATAGAGAGTGTCAGAGAGTGTCATAGAGTGATAGAGAGTGTCAAAGAGTGTCAGAGAGTGACAGAGAGTGATTGAATGTGTCTGAGAGTGTCAGAGTGTGACAGAGTGTGTCAGAGAGTGTTATTGAGTGATAGACAGAGTCAGAGAGTGTCATTGAGTGATAGAGAGTGACAGAGAGTGTCAGAAAGTGATAGAGAGTGATAGAGAGTGTCAGAGAGTGATAGAGAGTGGTAGAGAGGGTCTGAGAGTGTCAGAGAGTCTCAGAGAGTGTCAGAGAGTGATAGAGGGTGATAGGGAGTGTCAGAGAGTGTCATTGCGTGTCAGAGAGTGTCAGAGAGTTTCAGAGAGTGATAGAGAGTGTCAGAGAGTGATAGAGAGTGACAGAGAGTTTAGGAGAGTGATAGAGAGTGTCAAACAGTGATAGAGAGTGTCAGAGAGTGTCAGAGAGTGATAGAGAGTGATAGGGAGTGTCAGAGAGTGTCATTGAGTGTCAGAGAGTGCCAGAGAGTTTCAGAGAGTGATGGAGAGTGTCAGAGAGTGATAGAGAGTGATAGAGAGTGTCAGAGAGTGATAGAGAATGTCAGAGAGTGTTAGAGAGTGATAGAGAGTTTCAGAGCGTGTTAGAGAGTGATAGAGAGTGTCAGAGAGTGTCAGAGAGTGTCAGAGAGTGTCTGAGAGTGTCTGAGAGTGTCTGAGAGAGTCTGAGAGTGTCAGAGACTGTCAGAGTGTGTCAGAGAGTGATAGGGATTGATAGAGAGTGTCAGAGAGTGATAGAGAGTGATAGAGAGTGTCAGAGAGTGTCAGAGAGCGTCATAGAGTGATAGAGAGTGTCAGAGTGTGTCAGAGAGCGTCAGAGAGTGTCAGAGAGTGTCAGAGAGTGTCAGAGAGTGATAGAGGGTGTCTGAGAGTGATAGAGGGTGTCTGAGGTGTCTGAGAGTGACAGAGAGTGTCTGCGAGTGTCAGTGAGTGTCAGAGAATGATATAGAGTGTCTGAGAGAGTCAGAGATTGTCAGAGAGTGTCAGAGAGTGATAGAGAGTGATAGGGAGTGTCAGAGAGTGTCATTGAGTGTCAGAGAGTGCCAGAGAGTTTCAGAGCGTGATGGAGAGTGTCAGAGAGTGATAGAGAGTGATAGAGAGTTTCAGAGAGTGATAGAGAATGTCAGAGAGTGATAGAGAGTGTCAGAGAGTGTCAGAGAGAGTCAGAGAGTGATAGAGAGTGATAGGGGGTGTCTGAGAGTGTCAGAGAGTGTCAGAGAGTTTCAGAGAGTGTTAGAGAGTGATAGAGAGTGTCAGAGAGTGTCAGAGAGTGTCAGAGAGTGTCTGAGAGTGTCTGAGAGTGTCAGAGACTGTCAGAGTGTGTCAGAGACTGTCAGAGTGTGTCAGAGAGTGATGGAGAGTGATAGAGAGTGTCTGAGTGTGTCAGAGAGTGATAGAGAGTGATAGAGAGTGTCAGAGAGTGTCAGAGAGCGTCATAGAGTGATAGAGAGTGTCAGAGAGTGTCAGAGAGCGTCAGAGAGTGTCAGAGAGTGTCAGAGAGTGATAGAGGGTGTCTGAGGTGTCTGTGAGTGACAGAGAATGTCTGCGAGTGTCAGTGAGTGTCAGAGAGTGATATAGAGTGTCTGAGAGTGTCTGAGAGTGTCAGAGATTGTCAGAGTGTGTCAGAGAGTGACAGAGAGTGTCTGAGACTGTCAGAGAGTGTCAGATTGTGTCAGAGTATGTCAGAGAGTGATAGAGATTGATAGAGATTGTCTAAGAGTGTCAGGCAGTGTCCGAGAGAGGCAGAGAGTGATTGAGAGTGTCAGAAAATGATAGAGACAGTCAGAGAGTGATAGAGAGAGTCTGAGAGTGTCAGAGAGTGTCTGAGAGTGTCAGAGAGTGTCAGAGAGTGATAGAGAGTGTCAGAGAGCGATAGAGAGAGTCTGAGAGTGTCAGAGAGTGTCAGAGAGTGTCAGAGTGTGTCAGAGAGTAATAGAGAGTGATAGAGAGTGTCAAAGATTGTCATTGAGTGATAGAGAGTGTCAAAGAGTGTCAGAGAGTGATAGAGAGTTATTGAGTGTGTCTGAGAGTGTCAGAGATTGTCAGAGAGTGCCAGAGAGTGATAGAGATTATCTGAGAGTGTCTGAGATTGTCAGAGAGTGATAGAGAGTGATTGAGATTGTCTGAGTGTGTCAGAGAGTGTCAGAGAGCGTCAGAGTGTGATAGAGAGTTTCTGGAGTGCCAGTGAGGGTCAGAGAGTGATAGAGAGTGATAGAGAGTGTCTGACAGCGTCGGAGAGTGTCAGAGAGTGTCAGAGAGTGATAGAGAGTGTCAGAGAGTGTCTGAGAATGTCAGAGAGTGATAGGGATTGTCAGAGAGTGATAGAGAGTGTCAGAGAGTGATAGATCGTGTCAGAAAGTGATAGAGAGTGATAGAGAGTGTCAGAGAGTTTTAGAGAGTGATAGAGAGTGTCTGAGAGTGTCAGAGAGTGATAGAGAGTGATAGAGAGTGATCGAGAGTGTCAGAGAGTGTCTGAGAATGTCAGAGAGTGTCAGAGAGTTTCAGAGAGTGATAGAGAGTGTCAGAGAGTGATAGAGCGTGTCAGAAAGTGATAGAGAGTGATAGAGAGTGTCAGAGAGTTTTAGAGAGTGATAGAGAGTGTCTGAGAGTGTCAGAGACTGTCAGAGAGTTTCAGAGAGTGATAGAGAGTGTCAGAGAGTGCTAGAGAGTGTCAGAGAGTTTCAGAGAGCGTCAGAGAGTGTCAGAGAGTGTCAGAGAGTGATAGAGGGTGTCTGAGAATGATAGAGGGTGTCTGAGGTGTCTGAGAGTGACAGAGAGTGTCTGCGAGTGTCAGTGAGTGTCAGATAATGATATAGAGTGTCTGAGAGAGTCAGAGATTGTCAGAGAGTGTCAGAGAGTGATAGAGAGTGATAGGGAGTGTCAGAGAGTGTCATTGAGTGTCAGAGAGTGCCAGAGAGTTTCAGAGAGTGATGGAGAGTGTCAGAGAGTGATAGAGAGTGATAGAGAGTTTCAGAGAGTGATAGAGAATGTCAGAGAGTGATAGAGAGTGTCAGAGAGTGTCAGAGAGAGTCAGAGAGTGATAGAGAGTGATAGGGGGTGTCTGAGAGTGTCAGAGAGTGTCAGAGAGTTTCAGAGAGTGTTAGAGAATGATAGAGAGTGTCAGAGAGTGTCAGAGAGTGTCAGAGAGTGTCTGAGAGTGTCTGAGAGTGCCAGAGAATGTCAGAGTGTGTCAGAGACTGTCAGAGTGTGTCAGAGAGTGATGGAGAGTGATAGAGAGTGTCAGAGAGTGATAGAGCGTGTCAGAAAGTGATAGAGAGTGATAGAGAGTGTCAGAGAGTTAGAGAGTGATAGAGAGTGTCTGAGAGTGTCAGAGACTGTCAGAGAGTGTCAGAGAGTTTCAGAGAGTGATAGAGAGTGTCAGAGAGTGCTAGAGAGTGTCAGAGAGTTTCAGAGAGTGTCTGAGACTGTCAGAGAGTGATAGAGAGTGATAGAGAGTTTCAGAGAGTGATAGAGAATGTCAGAGAGTGATAGAGAGTGTCAGAGAGTGTCAGGGAGTGTCAGAGAGTGTCTGAGAGTGTCTGAGAGTGTCAGAGACTGTCAGAGTGTGTCTGAGAATGTCAGAGAGTGTCAGAGAGTTTCAGAGAGTGATAGAGAGTGTCAGAGAGTGATAGAGCGTGTCAGAAAGTGATAGATAGTGATAGAGAGTGTCAGAGAGTTTCAGAGAGTGATAGAGAGTGTCAGAGAGTGATAGAGAGTGACAGAGAGTTTAGGAGAGTGATAGAGAGTGTCAAACAGTGATAGAGAGTGTCAGAGAGTGTCAGAGAGTGATAGAGAGTGATAGGGAGTGTCAGAGAGTGTCATTGAGTGTCAGAGAGTGCCAGAGAGTTTCAGAGAGTGATGGAGAGTGTCAGAGAGTGATAGAGAGTGATAGAGAGTGTCAGAGAGTGATAGAGAATGTCAGAGAGTGTTAGAGAGTGATAGAGAGTTTCAGAGCGTGTTAGAGAGTGATAGAGAGTGTCAGAGAGTGTCAGAGAGTGTCAGAGAGTGTCTGAGAGTGTCTGAGAGTGTCTGAGAGAGTCTGAGAGTGTCAGAGACTGTCAGAGTGTGTCAGAGAGTGATAGGGATTGATAGAGAGTGTCAGAGAGTGATAGAGAGTGATAGAGAGTGTCAGAGAGTGTCAGAGAGCGTCATAGAGTGATAGAGAGTGTCAGAGTGTGTCAGAGAGCGTCAGAGAGTGTCAGAGAGTGTCAGAGAGTGTCAGAGAGTGATAGAGGGTGTCTGAGAGTGATAGAGGGTGTCTGAGGTGTCTGAGAGTGACAGAGAGTGTCTGCGAGTGTCAGTGAGTGTCAGAGAATGATATAGAGTGTCTGAGAGAGTCAGAGATTGTCAGAGAGTGTCAGAGAGTGATAGAGAGTGATAGGGAGTGTCAGAGAGTGTCATTGAGTGTCAGAGAGTGCCAGAGAGTTTCAGAGCGTGATGGAGAGTGTCAGAGAGTGATAGAGAGTGATAGAGAGTTTCAGAGAGTGATAGAGAATGTCAGAGAGTGATAGAGAGTGTCAGAGAGTGTCAGAGAGAGTCAGAGAGTGATAGAGAGTGATAGGGGGTGTCTGAGAGTGTCAGAGAGTGTCAGAGAGTTTCAGAGAGTGTTAGAGAGTGATAGAGAGTGTCAGAGAGTGTCAGAGAGTGTCAGAGAGTGTCTGAGAGTGTCTGAGAGTGTCAGAGACTGTCAGAGTGTGTCAGAGACTGTCAGAGTGTGTCAGAGAGTGATGGAGAGTGATAGAGAGTGTCTGAGTGTGTCAGAGAGTGATAGAGAGTGATAGAGAGTGTCAGAGAGTGTCAGAGAGCGTCATAGAGTGATAGAGAGTGTCAGAGAGTGTCAGAGAGCGTCAGAGAGTGTCAGAGAGTGTCAGAGAGTGATAGAGGGTGTCTGAGGTGTCTGTGAGTGACAGAGAATGTCTGCGAGTGTCAGTGAGTGTCAGAGAGTGATATAGAGTGTCTGAGAGTGTCTGAGAGTGTCAGAGATTGTCAGAGTGTGTCAGAGAGTGACAGAGAGTGTCTGAGACTGTCAGAGAGTGTCAGATTGTGTCAGAGTATGTCAGAGAGTGATAGAGATTGATAGAGATTGTCTAAGAGTGTCAGGCAGTGTCCGAGAGAGGCAGAGAGTGATTGAGAGTGTCAGAAAATGATAGAGACAGTCAGAGAGTGATAGAGAGAGTCTGAGAGTGTCAGAGAGTGTCTGAGAGTGTCAGAGAGTGTCAGAGAGTGATAGAGAGTGTCAGAGAGCGATAGAGAGAGTCTGAGAGTGTCAGAGAGTGTCAGAGAGTGTCAGAGTGTGTCAGAGAGTAATAGAGAGTGATAGAGAGTGTCAAAGATTGTCATTGAGTGATAGAGAGTGTCAAAGAGTGTCAGAGAGTGATAGAGAGTTATTGAGTGTGTCTGAGAGTGTCAGAGATTGTCAGAGAGTGCCAGAGAGTGATAGAGATTATCTGAGAGTGTCTGAGATTGTCAGAGAGTGATAGAGAGTGATTGAGATTGTCTGAGTGTGTCAGAGAGTGTCAGAGAGCGTCAGAGTGTGATAGAGAGTTTCTGGAGTGCCAGTGAGGGTCAGAGAGTGATAGAGAGTGATAGAGAGTGTCTGACAGCGTCGGAGAGTGTCAGAGAGTGTCAGAGAGTGATAGAGAGTGTCAGAGAGTGTCTGAGAATGTCAGAGAGTGATAGGGATTGTCAGAGAGTGATAGAGAGTGTCAGAGAGTGATAGATCGTGTCAGAAAGTGATAGAGAGTGATAGAGAGTGTCAGAGAGTTTTAGAGAGTGATAGAGAGTGTCTGAGAGTGTCAGAGAGTGATAGAGAGTGATAGAGAGTGATCGAGAGTGTCAGAGAGTGTCTGAGAATGTCAGAGAGTGTCAGAGAGTTTCAGAGAGTGATAGAGAGTGTCAGAGAGTGATAGAGCGTGTCAGAAAGTGATAGAGAGTGATAGAGAGTGTCAGAGAGTTTTAGAGAGTGATAGAGAGTGTCTGAGAGTGTCAGAGACTGTCAGAGAGTTTCAGAGAGTGATAGAGAGTGTCAGAGAGTGCTAGAGGGTGTCAGAGAGTTTCAGAGAGCGTCAGAGAGTGTCAGAGAGTGTCAGAGAGTGATAGAGGGTGTCTGAGAATGATAGAGGGTGTCTGAGGTGTCTGAGAGTGACAGAGAGTGTCTGCGAGTGTCAGTGAGTGTCAGATAATGATATAGAGTGTCTGAGAGAGTCAGAGATTGTCAGAGAGTGTCAGAGAGTGATAGAGAGTGATAGGGAGTGTCAGAGAGTGTCATTGAGTGTCAGAGAGTGCCAGAGAGTTTCAGAGAGTGATGGAGAGTGTCAGAGAGTGATAGAGAGTGATAGAGAGTTTCAGAGAGTGATAGAGAATGTCAGAGAGTGATAGAGAGTGTCAGAGAGTGTCAGAGAGAGTCAGAGAGTGATAGAGAGTGATAGGGGGTGTCTGAGAGTGTCAGAGAGTGTCAGAGAGTTTCAGAGAGTGTTAGAGAATGATAGAGAGTGTCAGAGAGTGTCAGAGAGTGTCAGAGAGTGTCTGAGAGTGTCTGAGAGTGCCAGAGAATGTCAGAGTGTGTCAGAGACTGTCAGAGTGTGTCAGAGAGTGATGGAGAGTGATAGAGAGTGTCAGAGAGTGATAGAGCGTGTCAGAAAGTGATAGAGAGTGATAGAGAGTGTCAGAGAGTTAGAGAGTGATAGAGAGTGTCTGAGAGTGTCAGAGACTGTCAGAGAGTGTCAGAGAGTTTCAGAGAGTGATAGAGAGTGTCAGAGAGTGCTAGAGAGTGTCAGAGAGTTTCAGAGAGTGTCTGAGACTGTCAGAGAGTGATAGAGAGTGATAGAGAGTTTCAGAGAGTGATAGAGAATGTCAGAGAGTGATAGAGAGTGTCAGAGAGTGTCAGGGAGTGTCAGAGAGTGTCTGAGAGTGTCTGAGAGTGTCAGAGACTGTCAGAGTGTGTCTGAGAATGTCAGAGAGTGTCAGAGAGTTTCAGAGAGTGATAGAGAGTGTCAGAGAGTGATAGAGCGTGTCAGAAAGTGATAGATAGTGATAGAGAGTGTCAGAGAGTTTCAGAGAGTGATAGAGAGTGTCAGAGAGTGATAGAGAGTGACAGAGAGTTTAGGAGAGTGATAGAGAGTGTCAAACAGTGATAGAGAGTGTCAGAGAGTGTCAGAGAGTGATAGAGAGTGATAGGGAGTGTCAGAGAGTGTCATTGAGTGTCAGAGAGTGCCAGAGAGTTTCAGAGAGTGATGGAGAGTGTCAGAGAGTGATAGAGAGTGATAGAGAGTGTCAGAGAGTGATAGAGAATGTCAGAGAGTGTTAGAGAGTGATAGAGAGTTTCAGAGCGTGTTAGAGAGTGATAGAGAGTGTCAGAGAGTGTCAGAGAGTGTCAGAGAGTGTCTGAGAGTGTCTGAGAGTGTCTGAGAGAGTCTGAGAGTGTCAGAGACAGTCAGAGTGTGTCAGAGAGTGATAGGGATTGATAGAGAGTGTCAGAGAGTGATAGAGAGTGATAGAGAGTGTCAGAGAGTGTCAGAGAGCGTCATAGAGTGATAGAGAGTGTCAGAGTGTGTCAGAGAGCGTCAGAGAGTGTCAGAGAGTGTCAGAGAGTGTCAGAGAGTGATAGAGGGTGTCTGAGAGTGATAGAGGGTGTCTGAGGTGTCTGAGAGTGACAGAGAGTGTCTGCGAGTGTCAGTGAGTGTCAGAGAATGATATAGAGTGTCTGAGAGAGTCAGAGATTGTCAGAGAGTGTCAGAGAGTGATAGAGAGTGATAGGGAGTGTCAGAGAGTGTCATTGAGTGTCAGAGAGTGCCAGAGAGTTTCAGAGCGTGATGGAGAGTGTCAGAGAGTGATAGAGAGTGATAGAGAGTTTCAGAGAGTGATAGAGAATGTCAGAGAGTGATAGAGAGTGTCAGAGAGTGTCAGAGAGAGTCAGAGAGTGATAGAGAGTGATAGGGGGTGTCTGAGAGTGTCAGAGAGTGTCAGAGAGTTTCAGAGAGTGTTAGAGAGTGATAGAGAGTGTCAGAGAGTGTCAGAGAGTGTCAGAGAGTGTCTGAGAGTGTCTGAGAGTGTCAGAGACTGTCAGAGTGTGTCAGAGACTGTCAGAGTGTGTCAGAGAGTGATGGAGAGTGATAGAGAGTGTCTGAGTGTGTCAGAGAGTGATAGAGAGTGATAGAGAGTGTCAGAGAGTGTCAGAGAGCGTCATAGAGTGATAGAGAGTGTCAGAGAGTGTCAGAGAGCGTCAGAGAGTGTCAGAGAGTGTCAGAGAGTGATAGAGGGTGTCTGAGGTGTCTGTGAGTGACAGAGAATGTCTGCGAGTGTCAGTGAGTGTCAGAGAGTGATATAGAGTGTCTGAGAGTGTCTGAGAGTGTCAGAGATTGTCAGAGTGTGTCAGAGAGTGACAGAGAGTGTCTGAGACTGTCAGAGAGTGTCAGATTGTGTCAGAGTATGTCAGAGAGTGATAGAGATTGATAGAGATTGTCTAAGAGTGTCAGGCAGTGTCCGAGAGAGGCAGAGAGTGATTGAGAGTGTCAGAAAATGATAGAGACAGTCAGAGAGTGATAGAGAGAGTCTGAGAGTGTCAGAGAGTGTCTGAGAGTGTCAGAGAGTGTCAGAGAGTGATAGAGAGTGTCAGAGAGCGATAGAGAGAGTCTGAGAGTGTCAGAGAGTGTCAGAGAGTGTCAGAGTGTGTCAGAGAGTAATAGAGAGTGATAGAGAGTGTCAAAGATTGTCATTGAGTGATAGAGAGTGTCAAAGAGTGTCAGAGAGTGATAGAGAGTTATTGAGTGTGTCTGAGAGTGTCAGAGATTGTCAGAGAGTGCCAGAGAGTGATAGAGATTATCTGAGAGTGTCTGAGATTGTCAGAGAGTGATAGAGAGTGATTGAGATTGTCTGAGTGTGTCAGAGAGTGTCAGAGAGCGTCAGAGTGTGATAGAGAGTTTCTGGAGTGCCAGTGAGGGTCAGAGAGTGATAGAGAGTGATAGAGAGTGTCTGACAGCGTCGGAGAGTGTCAGAGAGTGTCAGAGAGTGATAGAGAGTGTCAGAGAGTGTCTGAGAATGTCAGAGAGTGATAGGGATTGTCAGAGAGTGATAGAGAGTGTCAGAGAGTGATAGATCGTGTCAGAAAGTGATAGAGAGTGATAGAGAGTGTCAGAGAGTTTTAGAGAGTGATAGAGAGTGTCTGAGAGTGTCAGAGAGTGATAGAGAGTGATAGAGAGTGATCGAGAGTGTCAGAGAGTGTCTGAGAATGTCAGAGAGTGTCAGAGAGTTTCAGAGAGTGATAGAGAGTGTCAGAGAGTGATAGAGCGTGTCAGAAAGTGATAGAGAGTGATAGAGAGTGTCAGAGAGTTTTAGAGAGTGATAGAGAGTGTCTGAGAGTGTCAGAGACTGTCAGAGAGTTTCAGAGAGTGATAGAGAGTGTCAGAGAGTGCTGGAGAGTGTCAGAGAGTTTCAGAGAGCGTCAGAGAGTGTCAGAGAGTGTCAGAGAGTGATAGAGGGTGTCTGAGAATGATAGAGGGTGTCTGAGGTGTCTGAGAGTGACAGAGAGTGTCTGCGAGTGTCAGTGAGTGTCAGATAATGATATAGAGTGTCTGAGAGAGTCAGAGATTGTCAGAGAGTGTCAGAGAGTGATAGAGAGTGATAGGGAGTGTCAGAGAGTGTCATTGAGTGTCAGAGAGTGCCAGAGAGTTTCAGAGAGTGATGGAGAGTGTCAGAGAGTGATAGAGAGTGATAGAGAGTTTCAGAGAGTGATAGAGAATGTCAGAGAGTGATAGAGAGTGTCACAGAGTGTCAGAGAGAGTCAGAGAGTGATAGAGAGTGATAGAGGGTGTCTGAGAGTGTCAGAGAGTGTCAGAGAGTTTCAGAGAGTGTTAGAGAATGATAGAGAGTGTCAGAGAGTGTCAGAGAGTGTCAGAGAGTGTCTGAGAGTGTCTGAGAGTGCCAGAGAATGTCAGAGTGTGTCAGAGACTGTCAGAGTGTGTCAGAGAGTGATGGAGAGTGATAGAGAGTGTCAGAGAGTGATATAGCGTGTCAGAAAGTGATAGAGAGTGATAGAGAGTGTCAGAGAGTTAGAGAGTGATAGAGAGTGTCTGAGAGTGTCAGAGACTGTCAGAGAGTGTCAGAGAGTTTCAGAGAGTGATAGAGAGTGTCAGAGAGTGCTAGAGAGTGTCAGAGAGTTTCAGAGAGTGTCTGAGACTGTCAGAGAGTGATAGAGAGTGATAGAGAGTTTCAGAGAGTGATAGAGAATGTCAGAGAGTGATAGAGAGTGTCAGAGAGTGTCAGGGAGTGTCAGAGAGTGTCTGAGAGTGTCTGAGAGTGTCAGAGACTGTCAGAGTGTGTCTGAGAATGTCAGAGAGTGTCAGAGAGTTTCAGAGAGTGATAGAGAGTGTCAGAGAGTGATAGAGCGTGTCAGAAAGTGATAGATAGTGATAGAGAGTGTCAGAGAGTTTTAGAGAGTGATAGAGAGTGTCTGAGAGTGTCAGAGACTGTCAGAGAGTGTCAGAGAGTTTCAGAGAGTGATAGAGAGTGTCAGAGAGTGCTAGAGAGTGTCAGAGAGTTTCAGAGAGTGTCTTAGACTGTCAGAGAGTGATAGAGAGTGATAGAGAGTTTCAGAGAGTGATAGAGAATGTCAGAGAGTGATAGAGAGTGTCAGAGAGTGTCAGAGAGTGATAGAGCGTGTCAGAGAGTTTTAGAGAGTGATAGAGAGTTTAGGAGAGTGATAGAGAGTGTCAGACATTGATAGAGAGTGTCAGAGAGTTTCAGAGAGTGTCTGAGACTGTCAGAGAGTGATAGAGAGTGTCAGAGTGTGAGAGAGTGATAGAGAGTATCAGAGAGTTTTAGAGAGTGATAGAGAGTTTTGGAGAGTGATAGAGAGTGTCAGACAGTGATAGAGAGTGTCATAGAGTTTCAGAGAGTGTCTGAGACTGTCAGAGAGTGATAGAGAGTGTCAGAGAGTGTCAGAGAGTGATAGAGAGTGATAGTGAGTGTCTGAGAGTGTCAGAGAGTGATAGAGAGTGATCGTGAGTGTCTGAGAGTGTCAGAGAGTGATAGAGAGTGATAGTGAGTGTCTGAGAGTGTCATAGAATGTCAGACAGTGATAGAGAGTGATAGGCGGTGTCTGAAAGTGTCAGAGAGTGTCAGAGAGTGTCAGAGAGTGATAGAGAGTGATAGTGAGTGTCTGAGAGTGTCAGAGAGTGATAGAGAGTGATCGTGAGTGTCTGAGAGTGTCAGAGAGTGATAGAGAGTGATAGTGAGTGTCTGAGAGTGTCAGAGAATGTCAGACAGTGATAGAGAGTGATAGGCGGTGTCTGAGAGTGTCAGAGAGTGTCAGAGAGAGTCAGAGAGAGTCAGAGAGTGTTAGAGAGTGATAGAGAGTGTCAGAGAGTGTCAGAGAGTGTCTGAGAGAGTCTGAGAGTGTCAGAGACTGTCAGAGTGTGTCAGAGAGTGATAGAGAGTGATAGAGAGTGTCTGAGTGTGTCAGAGAGTGATAGAGAGTGTCAGCGAGTGTCATCGAGTGATAGAGAGTGTCAGAGAGTGTCAGAGAGCGTCAGAGACTGTCAGAGAGTGATGGAGAGTGTCTGAGGTGTCTGAGAGTGACAGAGAGTGTCTGCGAGTGTCACTGAGTGTCAGAGAGTGATATAGGGTGTCTGAGACTGTCTGAGAGTGTCTGACAGTGTCAGAGATTGTCAGAGTGTGTCAGAGTGATAGAGAGTGTCTGAGACTGTCGGAGAGTGTCAGATTGTGTCAGAGTGCGTCAGCGAGTGATAGAGATTGATAGAGAGTGTCTGAGAGTGTCAGAGAGTGTCTGAGAGTGTCAGAGAGTGTCAGAGCGTCATAGAGAGTGTCTGAGAATGCCAGAGAGTGTCTGAGAGTGTCAGAGAGTGATAGAGAGTGTCTGAGAGTGTCAGAGAGTGTCAGAGTGTATCAGAGAGAGTCAGAGAGTGATTGAGAGTGTCAGAAAATGATAGAGACAGTCAGAGAGTGAGAGAGAGAGTCTGAGAGTGTCAGAGAGTGTCAGAGAGTGTCTGAGAGTGTCAGAGAGTGTCAGAGAGTGATAGAGAGTGTCTGAGAGTGTCAGAGAGTGTCAGAGAGTGTCAGAGTGTGTCAAAGAGTAATAGAGAGTGAAAGAGAGTGTCAGAGAGTGCCATAGAGTGATAGAGAGTGACAAAGAGCGTCAGAGAGTGATAGAGAGTTATTGAGTGTGTCAGAGAGTGTCAGAGATTGTCAGAGAGTGCCAGAGAGTGATAGAGAGTGTCTGAGAGTGTCTGAGAGTGCCAGAGAGTGATAGAGAGTGTCTGAGTGTGTCAGAGAGTGTCAGAGAGTGTCAGAGAGCGTCAGAGTGTGATAGAGAGTTTCTGGAGTGTCAGAGAGGGTCAGAGAGTGATAGAGAGAGATAGAGAGTGTCTGAGAGCGTTGGAGAGTGTCAGAGAGTGATAGAGAGTGATGGAGAGTGTCAGAGAGTGTCAGAGAGTGTCAGAGTGTATAAGAGAGTGTCAGAGAGTGATAGAGAGTGTCAGAGAGCGATAGAGAGAGTCTGAGAGTGTCAGAGACTGTGTCAGAGAGTGTCAGAGTGTGTCCGAGAGTAATAGAGAGTGATAGAGAGTGTCAAAGATTGTCATTGAGTGATAGAGAGTGTCAAAGAGTGTCAGAGAGTGATAGAGAGTTATTGAGTGTGTCTGAGAGTGTCAGAGATTGTCAGAGAGTGCCAGAGAGTGATAGAGATTATCTGAGAGTGTCTGAGATTGTCAGAGAGTGATAGAGAGTGATTGAGATTGTCTGAGTGTGTCAGAGAGTGTCAGAGAGCGTCAGAGTGTGATAGAGAGTTTCTGGAGTGCCAGTGAGGGTCAGAGAGTGATAGAGAGTGATAGAGAGTGTCTGAGAGTGTCGGAGAATGTCAGAGAGTGTCAGAGAGTGATAGAGAGTGTCAGAGAGTGTCTGAGAATGTCAGAGAGTGATAGGGATTGTCAGAGAGTGATAGAGAGTGTCAGAGAGTGATAGATCGTGTCAGAAAGTGATAGAGAGTGATAGAGAGTGTCAGAGAGTTTTAGAGAGTGATAGAGAGTGTCTGAGAGTGTCAGAGAGTGATAGAGAGTGATAGAGAGTGATCGAGAGTGTCAGAGAGTGTCTGAGAATGTCAGAGAGTGTCAGAGAGTTTCAGAGAGTGATAGAGAGTGTCAGAGAGTGATAGAGCGTGTCAGAAAGTGATAGAGACTGATAGAGAGTGTCAGAGAGTTTTAGAGAGTGATAGAGAGTGTCTGAGAGTGTCAGAGACTGTCAGAGAGTTTCAGAGAGTGATTGAGAGTGTCAGAAAATGATAGAGACAGTCAGAGAGTGATAGAGAGAGTCTGAGAGTGTCAGAGAGTGTCAGAGAGTGTCTGAGAGTGTCAGAGAGTGTCAGAGAGTGATAGAGAGTGTCTGAGAGTGTCAGAGAGTGTCAGAGAGTGTCAGAGTGTGTCAAAGAGTAATAGAGAGTGAAAGAGAGTGTCAGAGAGTGCCATAGAGTGATAGAGAGTGACAAAGAGCGTCAGAGAGTGATAGAGAGTTATTGAGTGTGTCAGAGAGTGTCAGAGATTGTCAGAGAGTGCCAGAGAGTGATAGAGAGTGTCTGAGAGTGTCTGAGAGTGCCAGAGAGTGATAGAGAGTGTCTGAGTGTGTCAGAGAGTGTCAGAGAGTGTCAGAGAGCGTCAGAGTGTGATAGAGAGTTTCTGGAGTGTCAGAGAGGGTCAGAGAGTGATAGAGAGAGATAGAGAGTGTCTGAGAGCGTTGGAGAGTGTCAGAGAGTGATAGAGAGTGATGGAGAGTGTCAGAGAGTGTCTGAGAATGTCAGAGAGTGATAGAGATTGTCAGAGAGTGACAGAGCGTGATAGAGAGTGATTGAGTGTGTCTGAGAGTGTCAGTGAGTGTCAGAGAGTGTCAGAGAGTGTCAGAGTGTATAAGAGAGTGTCAGAGAGTGATAGAGAGTGTCAGAGAGCGATAGAGAGAGTCTGAGAGTGTCAGAGAGTGTCAGAGAGTGTCAGAGAGTGTCAGAGTGTGTCAGAGAGTAATAGAGAGTGATAGAGAGTGTCAAAGATTGTCATTGAGTGATAGAGAGTGTCAAAGAGTGTCAGAGAGTGATAGAGAGTTATTGAGTGTGTCTGAGAGTGTCAGAGATTGTCAGAGAGTGCCAGAGAGTGATAGAGATTATCTGAGAGTGTCTGAGATTGTCAGAGAGTGATAGAGAGTGATTGAGATTGTCTGAGTGTGTCAGAGAGTGTCAGAGAGCGTCAGAGTGTGATAGAGAGTTTCTGGAGTGCCAGTGAGGGTCAGAGAGTGATAGAGAGTGATAGAGAGTGTCTGAGAGTGTCGGAGAGTGTCAGAGAGTGTCAGAGAGTGATAGAGAGTGTCAGAGAGTGTCTGAGAATGTCAGAGAGTGATAGGGATTGTCAGAGAGTGATAGAGAGTGTCAGAGAGTGATAGATCGTGTCAGAAAGTGATAGAGAGTGATAGAGAGTGTCAGAGAGTTTTAGAGAGTGATAGAGAGTGTCTGAGAGTGTCAGAGAGTGATAGAGAGTGATAGAGAGTGATCGAGAGTGTCAGAGAGTGTCTGAGAATGTCAGAGAGTGTCAGAGAGTTTCAGAGAGTGATAGAGAGTGTCAGAGAGTGATAGAGCGTGTCAGAAAGTGATAGAGACTGATAGAGAGTGTCAGAGAGTTTTAGAGAGTGATAGAGAGTGTCTGAGAGTGTCAGAGACTGTCAGAGAGTTTCAGAGAGTGATAGAGAGTGTCAGAGAGTGCTAGAGAGTGTCAGAGAGTTTCAGAGAGCGTCAGAGAGTGTCAGAGAGTGTCAGAGAGTGATAGAGGGTGTCTGAGAATGATAGAGGGTGTCTGAGGTGTCTGAGAGTGACAGAGAGTGTCTGCGAGTGTCAGTGAGTGTCAGAGTGTGTCAGAGACTGTCAGAGTGTGTCAGAGAGTGATGGAGAGTGATAGAGAGTGTCAGAGAGTGATAGAGCGTGTCAGAAAGTGATAGAGAGTGATAGAGAGTGTCAGAGAGTTAGAGAGTGATAGAGAGTGTCTGAGAGTGTCAGAGACTGTCAGAGAGTGTCAGAGAGTTTCAGAGAGTGATAGAGAGTGTCAGAGAGTGCTAGAGAGTGTCAGAGAGTTTCAGAGAGTGTCTGAGACTGTCAGAGAGTGATAGAGAGTGATAGAGAGTTTCAGAGAGTGATAGAGAATGTCAGAGAGTGATAGAGAGTGTCAGAGAGTGTCAGGGAGTGTCAGAGAGTGTCTGAGAGTGTCTGAGAGTGTCAGAGACTGTCAGAGTGTGTCTGAGAATGTCAGAGAGTGTCAGAGAGTTTCAGAGAGTGATAGAGAGTGTCAGAGAGTGATAGAGCGTGTCAGAAAGTGATAGAGAGTGTCAGAGAGTGATAGAGAGTGTCAGAGCGTGTCTGAGAGTGACAGAGAGTGTCTGCGAGTGTCAGTGAGTGTCAGAGAGTGATAGAGAGTGTCTGAGGTGTCTGAGAGTGACAGAGAGTGTCTGCGAGTGTCAGTGAGTGTCAGAGAGTGATATAGGGTGTCTGAGACTGTCTGAGAGTGTCTGACAGTGTCAGAGATTGTCAGAGTGTGTCAGAGTGATAGAGAGTGTCTGAGACTGTCAGAGAGTGTCAGATTGTGTCAGAGTGCGTCAGCGAGTGATAGAGATTGATAGAGAGTGTCTGAGAGTGTCAGAGAGTGTCTGAGAGTGTCAGAGAGTGTCAGAGCGTCATAGAGAGTGTCTGAGAATGCCAGAGAGTGTCTGAGAGTGTCAGAGAGTGATAGAGAGTGTCTGAGAGTGTCAGAGATTGTCAGAGTGTATCAGAGAGAGTCAGAGAGTGATTGAGAGTGTCAGAAAATGATAGAGACAGTCAGAGAGTGATAGAGAGAGTCTGAGAGTGTCAGAGAGTGTCAGAGAGTGTCTGAGAGTGTCAGAGAGTGTCAGAGAGTGATAGAGAGTGTCTGAGAGTGTCAGAGAGTGTCAGAGAGTGTCAGAGTGTGTCAAAGAGTAATAGAGAGTGAAAGAGAGTGTCAGAGAGTGCCATAGAGTGATAGAGAGTGACAAAGAGCGTCAGAGAGTGATAGAGAGTTATTGAGTGTGTCAGAGAGTGTCAGAGATTGTCAGAGAGTGCCAGAGAGTGATAGAGAGTGTCTGAGAGTGTCTGAGAGTGCCAGAGAGTGATAGAGAGTGTCTGAGTGTGTCAGAGAGTGTCAGAGAGTGTCAGAGAGCGTCAGAGTGTGATAGAGAGTTTCTGGAGTGTCAGAGAGGGTCAGAGAGTGATAGAGAGAGATAGAGAGTGTCTGAGAGCGTTGGAGAGTGTCAGAGAGTGATAGAGAGTGATGGGGAGTGTCAGAGAGTGTCTGAGAATGTCAGAGAGTGATAGAGATTGTCAGAGAGTGACAGAGCGTGATAGAGAGTGATTGAGTGTGTCTGAGAGTGTCAGTGAGTGTCAGAGAGTGTCAGAGTGTGTCAGAGTGTATAAGAGAGTGTCAGAGAGTGATAGAGAGTGTCTGAGAGTGTCAGAGAGCGTCAGCGTGTGATAGAGAGTGATAGAGAGTGTCTGAGAGTGACAGAGAATGTCAGAGAGTGTCAGAGAGTGACTGAGAGTGTCAGAGTGTGTCAGAGAGTGATTGAGAATGTCTGAGAGTGTCTGAGAGTGTCAGAGAGTGATAGGGAGTGTCTGAGAGTGTCAGAGAGGGATTGAGAGTGTCTGAGAGTGTCAGAGAGTGATCGAGAGCGTCTGAGAGCGTCAGAGAGTGTCAGAGAGTGATTGAGTGTGTCAGAGAGTGTTTGAGAGTGATTGAGAATGTCTGAGAGTGTCCGAGAGTGTCAGAGAGTGTCAGCGAGTGTCAGAGAGTGATAGAGATTGTCAGAGAATGTCAGAGAGTTGTAGAGAGAGATAGTGTGTGTCAGAGAGTGACCGAGAGTGATATAGAGTGTCAGAGAGCGTCAGAGCTTGTCAGAGAGTGATCGAGAGAGTCAAGAGTGTCAGAGAGTGATAGGCAGTGTGTGAGAGTGTCAGAGAGTGATTGAGAGTGTCAGAGAGTAATTGAGAGTGTCTGAGAGAGTCAGACAGTGTCAGAGAGTGTCAGAGAGTGATCGAGAGTTTCAGAGAGTGTCAGAGAATGTCAGAGAGTGATAGCGAGTGTCTCAGAGTGTCAGAGAGTGTCTGAGAGTGTCTGAGACTGTCTGAGAGTGATAGAGAGTGTCTGAGAGTGTCAGAGAGTGTCAGCGAGTGTCTGAGAGTGATAGACAGTGTCAGAGAGTGTCAGAGAGTGTCAGAGAGTTTCAGAGAGTGTCAGAGAGTGTCAGAGAGTGTCAGAGAGTGTTAGAGAGTGCCTGAGAGTGTCAGAGAGTGATACAGAGTTTCTGAGAGTGATAAAGTGTGTCAGAGAGTGTCAGAGAGTGATAGAAAGTGTCAGAGAATGTCAGAGAGTGTCAGAGAGTGGCAGAGAGTGATTGAGAATGTCTGAGAGTGTCTGAGAGTGTCAGAGAGTGATTGAGAGTGTCTGAGAGTGTCAGAGAGTGATAGAAAGTGATATAGAGCGCCTGAGAGTGATTGAGAGTGTTTAAGAGTGTCAGAGAGTGTCAGAGAGTGATAGAGAGTGTCTGAGAATGTCAGAGAGTGTCAGAGAGTGCTTGAGAGTGTCTGAGAGTGTCAGAGAGTGATCGAGAGCATCTGAGAGTGTCAGAGAGTGTCAGAGAGTTATTGAGAGTGTCAGAGAGTGATTGAGAGTGATTGAGAGTGTCAGAGAGTGTCAGAGACTGATAGAGATTGTCAGAGAATGTCAGAGAGTGGTAGAGAGAGATAGAGTGTGTCAGAGAGTGACCGAGAGTGATACAGAGTGTCAGAGAGTGATTGGGAGTGTCTGAGAGTGTCAGAGAGTGTCAGAGAGTGATTTACAGTGTCAGAGAGTGTCAGAGAGTCTCAGAGAGTGATTTTGACTGATTGAGAATGTCTGAGAGTGTCAGAGAGTTTCAGAGAGTGATAGAGAGTGTCAGAGAGTGATAGAGAGTGATAGAGAGTTTAGGAGAGTGATAGAGAGTGTCAGACAGTGATAGAGAGTGTCAGAGAGTTTCAGAGAGTGTCTGAGACTGTCAGAGAGTGATATAGAGTGATAGAGAGTTTCAGAGAGTGATAGAGAATGTCAGAGAGTGATAGAGAGTGTCAGAGAGTGTCAGAGAGTAATAGAGAGTGATAGTGAGTGTCTGAGAGTGTCAGAGAGTGATCGAGAGTGATCGAGAGTGATCGAGAGTAATAGTGAGTGTCTGAGAGTGTCAGAGAGTGATAGAGAGTGATAGTGAGTGTCTGAGAGTGTCAGAGAGTGTCAGAGAGTGTCAGAGAGTGATAGAGAGTGATAGGCGGTGTCTGAGAGTGTCAGGGAGTGTCAGAGAGAGTCAGAGAGTGTTAGAGAGTGATAGAGAGTGTCAAAGAGTGTCAGAGAGTGTCAGAGAGTGTCTGAGAGAGTCTGAGAGTGTCAGAGACTGTCAGAGTGTGTCAGAGAGTGATAGAGAGTGATCGAGAGTGATAGATAGTGATCGAGAGTGTCAGAGAGTGTCATAGAGTGATAGAGAGTGTCAGAGAGTGTCAGAGAGCGTCAGAGAGTGTCAGAGAGTTTCAGAGAGTGATAGAGAGTGTCTGAGGTGTCTGAGAGTGACAGAGAGTGTCTGCGAGTGTCAGTGAGTGTCAGAGAGTGATATAGGGTGTCTGAGAGTGTCTGAGAGTGTCTGAGAGTGTCTGAGAGTGTCAGAGATTGTCAGAGTGTGTCAGATAGTGTCAGAGTGTGTCCGAGAGTGATAGAGATTGATAGAGAGTGTGTGAGAGTGTCAGAGAGTGTCTGAGAGTGTCAGAGAGGGTCAGAGCGTCATGGAGAGTGTCTGAGAATGCCAGAGAGTGTCTGAGAGTGTCAGAGAATGTCAGAGAGTGATAGAGAGTGTCTGAGAGTGTCAGAGAGTGTCAGAGTGTATCAGAGAGAGTCAGAGAGTGATTGAGAGTGTCAGAGAGTGTCAGAGAGTGTCAGAGTGTGTCAGAGAGTAATAGAGAGTGATGGAGAGTGTCAGAGAGTGTCAGAGAGTGTCATAGAGTGATAGAGAGTGTCAAAGAGTGTCAGAGAGTGATAGAGAGTTATTGAGTGTGTCTGAGAGTGTCAGAGATTGTCAGAGAGTGCCAGAGAGTGATAGAGAGTGTCTGAGAGTGTCAGAGAGTGATAGAGAGTTATTGAGTGTGTCTGAGAGTGTCAGAGATTGTCAGAGAGTGCCAGAGAGTGCCAGAGAGTGATAGAGAGTGTCTGAGAGTGTCAGAGAGTGATAGAGAGTGTCTGAGTGTGTTAGAGAGTGTCTGAGAGCGTCAGAGTGTGATAGAGAGATTCTGGAGTGTCAGAGAGGGTCAGAGAGTGATAGAGAGAGATAGAGAGTGTCTGAGAGCGTCGGAGAGTGTCAGAGAGTGTCAGAGAGTGTCAGAGAGTGATAGAGAGTGATAGAGAGTGTCAGAGAGTGTGTGAGAATGTCAGAGAGTGATAGAGATTGTCAGAGAGTGACAGAGCATGATAGAGAGTGATTGAGTGTGTCTGAGAGTGTCAGAGAGTGTCAGAGAGTGTCAGAGAGTGTCAGTGTGTATCAGAGTGTGTCAGAGAGTGATAGAGAGTGTCTGAGAGTGTCAGAGAGTTTCAGCGTGTGATAGAGAGTGATGGAGAGTGTCTGAGAGTGACAGAGAATGTCAGAGAATGTCAGAGAGTGACTGAGAGTGTCAGAGTGTGTCAGAGAGTGACTGAGAATGTCTGAGAGTGTCTGAGAGTGTCAGAGAGTGATAGAAAGTGATATGGAGCATCTGAAAGTGATTGAGAGTGTTTAAGAGTGTCAGAGAGTGTCAGAGAGTGTTAGAGAGTGTGATAGTGACTGTCAGAGAGTGTCAGAGAGTGATAGGGAGTGTCTGAGAGTGTCAGAGAGGGATTGAGAGTGTCAGAGAGTGTCAGAGAGTGATTGAGTGTGTCAGAGAGTGATTGAGAGTGATTGAGAATGTCTGAGAGTGTCCGAGAGTGTCAGAGAGTGTCAGCGAGTGTCAGAGAGTGATAGAGATTGTCAGAGAATGTCAGAGAGTTGTAGAGAGAGATAGAGTGTGTCAGAGAGTGACGGAGAGTGATATAGAGTGTCAGAGAGTGTCAGAGAGCGTCAGAGCTTGTCAGAGAGTGATCGAGAGAGTCAAGAGTGTCAGAGAGTGATAGGCAGTGTGTGAGAGTGTCAGAGAGTGATTGAGAGTGTCAGAGAGCGTCAGAGAGTGTCAGAGAGTGATCGAGAGTGTCAGAGAGTGTCAGAGAATGTCAGAGAGTGATAGCGAGTGTCTGAGAGTGTCAGAGAGTGTCTGAGAGTGTCTGAGACTGTCTGAGAGTGATAGAGAGTGTCTGAGAGTGTCAGAGAGTGTCAGCGAGTGTCTGAGAGTGATAGAGAGTGCCTGAGAGTGTCAGAGAGTTTCAGAGAGTGTCAGAGAGTGATCGAGTGTGTCAGAGAGTGTCAGAGAATGTCAGAGAGTGATAGCGAGTGTCTGAGAGTGTCAGAGAGTGTCTGAGAGTGTCTGAGACTGTCTGAGAGTGATAGAGAGTGTCTGAGAGTGTCAGAGAGTGTCAGCGAGTGTCTGAGAGTGATAGAGAGTGCCTGAGAGTGTCAGAGAGTGATACAGAGTGTCTGAGAGTGATAAAGTGTGTCAGAGAGTGTCAGAGAGTGATAGAAAGTGTCAGAGAATGTCAGAGAGTGTCAGAGAGTGGCAGAGAGTGATTGAGAATGTCTGAGAGTGTCTGAGAGTGTCAGAGAGTGATTGAGAGTGTCTGAGAGTGTCAGAGAGTGATAGAAAGTGATATAGAGCGCCTGAGAGTGATTGAGAGTGTTTAAGAGTGTCAGAGAGTGTCAGAGAGAGATAGAGAGTGTCTGAGAATGTCTGAGAGTTTCAGAGAGTGATTGAGAGTGTCTGAGAGTGTCAGAGAGTGTTAGAGAGTGATAGTGAGTGTCTGAGAGTGTCAGAGAGTGATCGAGAGTGATCGAGAGTGATATTGAGTGATAGTGAGTGTCTGAGAGTGATCGAGAGTGATCGAGAGTGATAGTGAGTGTCTGAGAGTGTCAGAGAGTGATAGAGAGTGATAGAGAGTGATAGAGAGTGATAGTGAGTGTCTGAGAGTGTCAGAGAGTGATAGAGAGTGATAGGCGGTGTCTGAGAGTGTCAGAGAGTGTCAGAGAGAGTCAGAGAGTGTTAGAGAGTGATAGAGAGTGTCAAAGAGTGTCAGAGAGTGTCTGAGAGAGTCTGAGAGTGTCAGAGACTGTCAGATTGCGTCAGAGAGTGATAGAGAGTGATCGAGAGTGATCGAGAGTGATAGAGAGTGATAGAGAGTGTCAGAGAGTGTCATAGAGTGATAGAGAGTGTCAGAGAGTGTCAGAGAGCGTCAGAGAGTGTCAGAGAGTTTCAGAGAGTGATAGAGAGTGTCTGAGGTGTCTGAGAGTGACAGAGAGTGTCTGCGAGTGTCAGTGAGTGTCAGAGAGTGATATAGGGTGCCTGAGAGTGTCTGAGAGTGTCTGAGAGTGTCAGAGATAGTCAGAGTGTGTTAGAGAGTGATAGAGAGTGTCTGAGACTGTCAGAGAGTGTCAGATTGTGTCAGAGTGTGTCAGAGAGTGATAGAGATTGATAGGGAGTGTGTGAGAGTGTCAGAGAGTGTCTGAGAGTGTCAGAGAGGGTCAGAGCGTCATGGAGAGTGTCTGAGAATGCCAGAGAGTGTCTGAGAGTGTCAGAGAGTGTCAGAGAGTGATAGAGAGTGTCTGAGAGTGTCAGAGAGTGTCAGAGTGTATCAGAGAGAGTCAGAGAGTGATTGAGAGTGTCAGAAAATGATGGAGACAGTCAGAGAGTGATAGAGAGTGATAGAGAGTCTGAGAGCGTCAGAGAGTGTCTGAGAGTGTCTGAGAGTGTCAGAGAGTGTCAGAGAGTGATAGAGAGTGTCTGAGAGTGTCACAGAGTGTCAGAGAGTGTCAGAGTGTGTCACAGAGTAATAGAGAGTGATAGAGAGTGTCAGAGAGTGTCAGAGAGTGTCATAGAGTGATAGAGAGTGTCAAAGAGTGTCAGAGAGTGATAGAGAGTTATTGAGTGTGTCTGAGAGTGTCAGAGATTGTCAGAGAGTGCCAGAGAGTGATAGAGAGTGTCTGAGAGTGTCTGAGAGTGTCAGAGAGTGATAGAGAGTGTCTGAGTGTGTCAGAGAGTGTCAGAGAGCGTCAAAGTGTGATAGAGAGATTCTGGAGTGTCAGAGAGAGTCAGAGAGTGATCGAGAGAGATAGAGAGTGTCTGAGAGCGTCGGAGAGTGTCAGAGAGTGTCAGAGAGTGATAGAGAGTGATAGAGAGTGTCAGAGAGTGTCTGAGAATGTCAGAGAGTGATAGAGATTGTCAGAGAGTGACAGAGCGTGATAGAGAGTGATTGAGTGTGTCTGAGTGTGTCTGAGAGTGTCAGTGAGTGTCAGAGAGTGTCAGAGAGTGTCAGAGTGTATCAGAGAGTGATAGAGAGTGTCTGAGAGTGTCAGAGAGCGTCAGCGTGTGATAGAGAGTGATGGAGAGTGTCTGAGACTGACAGAGAATGTCAGAGAGTGTCAGAGAGTGACTGAGAGTGTCAGAGTGTGTCAGTGAGTGATTGAGAATGTCTGAGAGTGTCTGAGAGTGTCAGAGAGTGATAGAAAGTGATATAGAGCATCTGAAAGTGATTGAGAGTGTTTAAGAGTGTCAGAGAGTGTCAGAGAGTGTTAGAGAGTGTCTGAGAATGTCAGAGAGTGTCAGAGCTTGTCAGAGTGTGATAGTGACTGTCAGAGAGTGTCAGAGAGTGATAGGGAGTGTCTGATAGTGTCAGAGAGGGATTGAGAGTGTCTGAGAGTGTCAGAGAGTGATCGAGAGCGTCTGAGAGCGTCAGAGTGTGTCAGAGAGTGATTGAGTGTGTCATAGAGTGATTGAGAGTGATTGAGAATGTGTGAGAGTGTCCGAGAGTGTCAGAGAGTGATCGAGAGTGTCTGAGAGTGTCTGAGTGTGTCAGGGATTGTCTGAGAGTGTCAGAGAGTGATTGAGAGTGTCAGAGAGTGATTGAGAGTGTCAGAGAGTGATTGAGAGTGTCAGAGAGTGATTGAGAGTTTCAGAGAGTGATTGAGAGTGTCTGAGAGTGTCTGAGACAGTCGGAGTGTGATAGAGAGTGTCAGCGAGGGTCTGAGAGTGATAGAGAGTATCTGAGAGTATCAGAAAGTGTCTGAGAGTGTCAGAGAATGTCAGCGAGAGTATGAGACAGATAGAGAATGTCTGAGAGTGTCAGAGAGTGATACAGAGTGTCAGAGAGTGATATAGATTGTCAGAGAGTGATCGAGAGAGTCTGAGTGTGTCAGAGAGTGTCAGAGAGTGATAGAGAGAGTCTTAGAGTGTCAGAGAGTGTCAGAGAGAGATAGAGAGTGTCTGAGAAGGTGTCAGAAAGTGATACAGAGTGTCAGAGAGTGTTAGAGAGTGTCAGAGTGTGTCAGAGCTTGTCAGAGAGTGATAGAGGGAGT
Source organism: Heterodontus francisci (assembly GCF_036365525.1). Classification (NCBI taxonomy): domain Eukaryota; kingdom Metazoa; phylum Chordata; class Chondrichthyes; order Heterodontiformes; family Heterodontidae; genus Heterodontus; species Heterodontus francisci. The sequence goes on from NC_090421.1 coordinate 32,048,138, forward strand.
CACAGAGTGTCAGAGCTTGTCAGAGAGTGATAGAGAGAGTCAGAGAGTGACAGGGAGTGTCTGAGAGTGTCAGAGAGTGATTGAGAGTGACTGAGTGTGCTAGAGAGTGATAGAGAGTGTCAGAGAGTGATTGGGAGTGTCAGAGAGTATCAGAGAGTGATGGAGAGTGTCTGAGAGTATCTGAGAGTGTCAGCGAGTTTCTGAGAGCGATAGAGATTGTCAGAGAATGTCAGAGAGTGGTAGAGAGTGATAGACAGTGTCTGAGAGTGTCAGAGATTGATAGAGAGTGTCAGAAACTGATAGAGAGTGTCTGTGAGTGTCAGAGAGTATCTGAGAGTGTCAGAGAGTGTCAGCGAGTGTCAGAGAGAGATAGAGAATGTCTGAGAGTGTCAGAGAGTGATACAGAGTGTCAGAGAGTGATATAGATTGTCAGAGAGTGATCGAGAGAGTCTGAGTGTGTCAGAGAGTGTCAGAGAGTGATAGAGAGAGTCTGAGAGTGTCAGAGAGAGATAGAGATTGTCTGAGAAGGTGTCAGAAAGTGATACAGAGTGTCAGAGAGTGTTAGAGAGTGTCAGAGAGTGATAGAGAGTGTCAGAGAGTGTCAGAGAGTGTCTGAAAGTGTCAGAGAATGTCAGAGATTGTCACAGAGTGTCAGAGAGTGACAGAGAGTGTCAGAGAGTGTCAGAGAGAGTCAGAGAGTGATAGAAAGAGTCTGAAAGCGTCTGAGAATGTCAGAGTGTGATAGAGAGTGTCAGAGAGTGTCAGAGAGTGACAGAGAGTGTCTGAGAGGGTCTGAGAGTGTCAGACGGTGTCAGAGAGTGTCGGAGATTGATAGAGAGTGTCTGAGAGTGTCAGGGAGTGTCAGAGAGAGAGAGAGAGTGTCTAAGAGTGTCAGAGAGTGATACAGAGAGTCTGAGAGTGATAAAGTGTGTCAGAGAGAGATAGAGAATGTCAGAGAGTGTCACAGAGTGACAGAGAGTGATAGAGAGAGTCAGAGAATGTCAGAGAGTGTCAGAGAGTGATAGAGAGTGATAGAGAGTGTCAGAGAGTGACAGAGAGTGTCTGAGAATGTCAGAGAGTGTCAGAGAGTGACTGAGTGTGACAGATAGTGTCAGAGAGTGACAGAGAGTGTCTGAGAGTGATTTACAGTGTCAGAGAGTGTCAGAGAGTGTCAGAGAGTGTCAGAGAGTGATTTACAGTGTCAGAGAGTGTCAGAGAGTGTCAGAGAGTGATTTTGACTGATTGAGAATGTCTGAAAGTGTCTGAGAGTGTCAGAGAGTGTCAGAGAGTGATTGAGAGTGTCTGAGAGTGTCTGAGAGTGTCTGAGAGTGTCAGTGAGAGTCAGGGAGTGATAGAGAGTGTCAAAGGGTGTCAGAGAGTGTCTGAGAGTGTCAGAGAGTGTCACAGAGTGGCTGAGAGTGCCAGAGAGTTTCAGAAAGTGTCAGAGATTGTCTGAGAGTGTCTGAGAGTGTTGGAGGGTGATAGAGAATGTGAGAGAATGTCAGAGAGTGACAGATTGTGTCTGAGAGTGTCAGAGAGTGAGAGAGAGTGTCTGAGAGTATCTGAGAGTGTCAGCGAGTGATAGAGAGTGTCTGAGAGTGTCAGAGAGTGTCAGAGAGTGTCAGAGTGTGTCAAAGAGTAATAGAGAGTGAAAGAGAGTGTCAGAGAGTGCCATAGAGTGATAGAGAGTGACAAAGAGCGTCAGAGAGTGATAGAGAGTTATTGAGTGTGTCAGAGAGTGTCAGAGATTGTCAGAGAGTGCCAGAGAGTGATAGAGAGTGTCTGAGAGTGTCTGAGAGTGCCAGAGAGTGATAGAGAGTGTCTGAGTGTGTCAGAGAGTGTCAGAGAGTGTCAGAGAGCGTCAGAGTGTGATAGAGAGTTTCTGGAGTGTCAGAGAGGGTCAGAGAGTGATAGAGAGAGATAGAGAGTGTCTGAGAGCGTTGGAGAGTGTCAGAGAGTGATAGAGAGTGATGGAGAGTGTCAGAGAGTGTCTGAGAATGTCAGAGAGTGATAGAGATTGTCAGAGAGTGACAGAGCGTGATAGAGAGTGATTGAGTGTGTCTGAGAGTGTCAGTGAGTGTCAGAGAGTGTCAGAGAGTGTCAGAGTGTATAAGAGAGTGTCAGAGAGTGATAGAGAGTGTCAGAGAGCGATAGAGAGAGTCTGAGAGTGTCAGAGAGTGTCAGAGAGTGTCAGAGTGTGTCAGAGAGTAATAGAGAGTGATAGAGAGTGTCAAAGATTGTCATTGAGTGATAGAGAGTGTCAAAGAGTGTCAGAGAGTGATAGAGAGTTATTGAGTGTGTCTGAGAGTGTCAGAGATTGTCAGAGAGTGCCAGAGAGTGATAGAGATTATCTGAGAGTGTCTGAGATTGTCAGAGAGTGATAGAGAGTGATTGAGATTGTCTGAGTGTGTCAGAGAGTGTCAGAGAGCGTCAGAGTGTGATAGAGAGTTTCTGGAGTGCCAGTGAGGGTCAGAGAGTGATAGAGAGTGATAGAGAGTGTCTGAGAGTGTCGGAGAGTGTCAGAGAGTGTCAGAGAGTGATAGAGAGTGTCAGAGAGTGTCTGAGAATGTCAGAGAGTGATAGGGATTGTCAGAGAGTGATAGAGAGTGTCAGAGAGTGATAGATCGTGTCAGAAAGTGATAGAGAGTGATAGAGAGTGTCAGAGAGTTTTAGAGAGTGATAGAGAGTGTCTGAGAGTGTCAGAGAGTGATAGAGAGTGATAGAGAGTGATCGAGAGTGTCAGAGAGTGTCTGAGAATGTCAGAGAGTGTCAGAGAGTTTCAGAGAGTGATAGAGAGTGTCAGAGAGTGATAGAGCGTGTCAGAAAGTGATAGAGACTGATAGAGAGTGTCAGAGAGTTTTAGAGAGTGATAGAGAGTGTCTCAGTGTGTCAGAGACTGTCAGAGAGTTTCAGAGAGTGATTGAGAGTGTCAGAAAATGATAGAGACAGTCAGAGAGTGATAGAGAGAGTCTGAGAGTGTCAGAGAGTGTCAGAGAGTGTTGAGAGTGTCAGAGAGTGTCAGAGAGTGATAGAGAGTGTCTGAGAGTGTCAGAGAGTGTCAGAGAGTGTCAGAGTGTGTCAAAGAGTAATAGAGAGTGAAAGAGAGTGTCAGAGAGTGCCATAGAGTGATAGAGAGTGACAAAGAGCGTCAGAGAGTGATAGAGAGTTATTGAGTGTGTCAGAGAGTGTCAGAGATTGTCAGAGAGTGCCAGAGAGTGATAGAGAGTGTCTGAGAGTGTCTGAGAGTGCCAGAGAGTGATAGAGAGTGTCTGAGTGTGTCAGAGAGTGTCAGAGAGTGTCAGAGAGCGTCAGACTGTGATAGAGAGTTTCTGGAGTGTCAGAGAGGGTCAGAGAGTGATAGAGAGAGATAGAGAGTGTCTGAGAGCTTTGGAGAGTGTCAGAGAGTGATAGAGAGTGATGGAGAGTGTCAGAGAGTGTCTGAGAATGTCAGAGAGTGATAGAGATTGTCAGAGAGTGACAGAGCGTGATAGAGAGTGATTGAGTGTGTCTGAGAGTGTCAGTGAGTGTCAGAGAGTGTCAGAGAGTGTCAGAGTGTATAAGAGAGTGTCAGAGAGTGATAGAGAGTGTCAGAGAGCGATAGAGAGAGTCTGAGAGTGTCAGAGAGTGTCAGAGAGTGTCAGAGAGTGTCAGAGTGTGTCAGAGTGTAATAGAGAGTGATAGAGAGTGTCAAAGATTGTCATTGAGTGATAGAGAGTGTCAAAGAGTGTCAGAGAGTGATAGAGAGTTATTGAGTGTGTCTGAGAGTGTCAGAGATTGTCAGAGAGTGCCAGAGAGTGATAGAGATTATCTGAGAGTGTCTGAGATTGTCAGAGAGTGATAGAGAGTGATTGAGATTGTCTGAGTGTGTCAGAGAGTGTCAGAGAGCGTCAGAGTGTGATAGAGAGTTTCTGGAGTGCCAGTGAGGGTCAGAGAGTGATAGAGAGTGATAGAGAGTGTCTGAGAGTGTCGGAGAGTGTCAGAGAGTGTCAGAGAGTGATAGAGAGTGTCAGAGAGTGTCTGAGAATGTCAGAGAGTGATAGGGATTGTCAGAGAGTGATAGAGAGTGTCAGAGAGTGATAGATCGTGTCAGAAAGTGATAGAGAGTGATAGAGAGTGTCAGAGAGTTTTAGAGAGTGATAGAGAGTGTCTGAGAGTGTCAGAGAGTGATAGAGAGTGATAGAGAGTGATCGAGAGTGTCAGAGAGTGTCTGAGAATGTCAGAGAGTGTCAGAGAGTTTCAGAGAGTGATAGAGAGTGTCAGAGAGTGATAGAGCGTGTCAGAAAGTGATAGAGACTGATAGAGAGTGTCAGAGAGTTTTAGAGAGTGATAGAGAGTGTCTGAGAGTGTCAGAGACTGTCAGAGAGTTTCAGAGAGTGATAGAGAGTGTCAGAGAGTGCTAGAGAGTGTCAGAGAGTTTCAGAGAGCGTCAGAGAGTGTCAGAGAGTGTCAGAGAGTGATAGAGGGTGTCTGAGAATGATAGAGGGTGTCTGAGGTGTCTGAGAGTGACAGAGAGTGTCTGCGAGTGTCAGTGAGTGTCAGAGTGTGTCAGAGACTGTCAGAGTGTGTCAGAGAGTGATGGAGAGTGATAGAGAGTGTCAGAGAGTGATAGAGCGTGTCAGAAAGTGATAGAGAGTGATAGAGAGTGTCAGAGAGTTAGAGAGTGATAGAGAGTGTCTGAGAGTGTCAGAGACTGTCAGAGAGTGTCAGAGAGTTTCAGAGAGTGATAGAGAGTGTCAGAGAGTGCTAGAGAGTGTCAGAGAGTTTCAGAGAGTGTCTGAGACTGTCAGAGAGTGATAGAGAGTGATAGAGAGTTTCAGAGAGTGATAGAGAATGTCAGAGAGTGATAGAGAGTGTCAGAGAGTGTCAGGGAGTGTCAGAGAGTGTCTGAGAGTGTCTGAGAGTGTCAGAGACTGTCAGAGTGTGTCTGAGAATGTCAGAGAGTGTCAGAGAGTTTCAGAGAGTGATAGAGAGTGTCAGAGAGTGATAGAGCGTGTCAGAAAGTGATAGAGAGTGTCAGAGAGTGATAGAGAGTGTCAGAGCGTGTCTGAGAGTGACAGAGAGTGTCTGCGAGTGTCAGTGAGTGTCAGAGAGTGATAGAGAGTGTCTGAGGTGTCTGAGAGTGACAGAGAGTGTCTGCGAGTGTCAGTGAGTGTCAGAGAGTGATATAGGGTGTCTGAGACTGTCTGAGAGTGTCTGACAGTGTCAGAGATTGTCAGAGTGTGTCAGAGTGATAGAGAGTGTCTGAGACTGTCAGAGAGTGTCAGATTGTGTCAGAGTGCGTCAGCGAGTGATAGAGATTGATAGAGAGTGTCTGAGAGTGTCAGAGAGTGTCTGAGAGTGTCAGAGAGTGTCAGAGCGTCATAGAGAGTGTCTGAGAATGCCAGAGAGTGTCTGAGAGTGTCAGAGAGTGATAGAGAGTGTCTGAGAGTGTCAGAGATTGTCAGAGTGTATCAGAGAGAGTCAGAGAGTGATTGAGAGTGTCAGAAAATGATAGAGACAGTCAGAGAGTGATAGAGAGAGTCTGAGAGTGTCAGAGAGTGTCAGAGAGTGTCTGAGAGTGTCAGAGAGTGTCAGAGAGTGATAGAGAGTGTCTGAGAGTGTCAGAGAGTGTCAGAGAGTGTCAGAGTGTGTCAAAGAGTAATAGAGAGTGAAAGAGAGTGTCAGAGAGTGCCATAGAGTGATAGAGAGTGACAAAGAGTGTCAGAGAGTGATAGAGAGTGTCTGAGAGTGCCAGAGAGTGATAGAGAGTGTCTGAGTGTGTCAGAGAGTGTCAGAGAGTGTCAGAGAGCGTCAGAGTGTGATAGAGAGTTTCTGGAGTGTCAGAGAGGGTCAGAGAGTGATAGAGAGAGATAGAGAGTGTCTGAGAGCGTTGGAGAGTGTCAGAGAGTGATAGAGAGTGATGGGGAGTGTCAGAGAGTGTCTGAGAATGTCAGAGAGTGATAGAGATTGTCAGAGAGTGACAGAGCGTGATAGAGAGTGATTGAGTGTGTCTGAGAGTGTCAGTGAGTGTCAGAGAGTGTCAGAGTGTGTCAGAGTGTATAAGAGAGTATCAGAGAGTGATAGAGAGTGTCTGAGAGTGTCAGAGAGCGTCAGCGTGTGATAGAGAGTGATAGAGAGTGTCTGAGAGTGACAGAGAATGTCAGAGAGTGTCAGAGAGTGACTGAGAGTGTCAGAGTGTGTCAGAGAGTGATTGAGAATGTCTGAGAGTGTCTGAGAGTGTCAGAGAGTGATAGGGAGTGTCTGAGAGTGTCAGAGAGGGATTGAGAGTGTCTGAGAGTGTCAGAGAGTGATCGAGAGCGTCTGAGAGCGTCAGAGAGTGTCAGAGAGTGATTGAGTGTGTCAGAGAGTGTTTGAGAGTGATTGAGAATGTCTGAGAGTGTCCGAGAGTGTCAGAGAGTGTCAGCGAGTGTCAGAGAGTGATAGAGATTGTCAGAGAATGTCAGAGAGCTGTAGAGAGAGATAGTGTGTGTCAGAGAGTGACCGAGAGTGATATAGAGTGTCAGAGAGCGTCAGAGCTTGTCAGAGAGTGATCGAGAGAGTCAAGAGTGTCAGAGAGTGATAGGCAGTGTGTGAGAGTGTCAGAGAGTGATTGAGAGTGTCAGAGAGTAATTGAGAGTGTCTGAGAGAGTCAGACAGTGTCAGAGAGTGTCAGAGAGTGATCGAGAGTTTCAGAGAGTGTCAGAGAATGTCAGAGAGTGATAGCGAGTGTCTGAGAGTGTCAGAGAGTGTCTGAGAGTGTCTGAGACTGTCTGAGAGTGATAGAGAGTGTCTGAGAGTGTCAGAGAGTGTCAGCGAGTGTCTGAGAGTGATAGACAGTGTCAGAGAGTGTCAGAGAGTGTCAGAGAGTTTCAGAGAGTGTCAGAGAGTGTCAGAGAGTGTTAGAGAGTGCCTGAGAGTGTCAGAGAGTGATACAGAGTTTCTGAGAGTGATAAAGTGTGTCAGAGAGTTTCAGAGAGTGAAAGAAAGTGTCAGAGAATGTCAGAGAGTGTCAGAGAGTGGCAGAGAGTGATTGAGAATGTCTGAGAGTGTCTGAGAGTGTCAGAGAGTGATTGAGAGTGTCTGAGAGTGTCAGAGAGTGATAGAAAGTGATATAGAGCGCCTGAGAGTGATTGAGAGTGTTTAAGAGTGTCAGAGAGTGTCAGAGAGTGATAGAGAGTGTCTGAGAATGTCAGAGAGTGTCAGAGAGTGCTTGAGAGTGTCTGAGAGTGTCAGAGAGTGATCGAGAGCATCTGAGAGTGTCAGAGAGTGTCAGAGAGTTATTGAGAGTGTCAGAGAGTGATTGAGAGTGATTGAGAGTGTCAGAGAGTGTCAGAGACTGATAGAGATTGTCAGAGAATGTCAGAGAGTGGTAGAGAGAGATAGAGTGTGTCAGAGAGTGACCGAGAGTGATACAGAGTGTCAGAGAGTGATTGGGAGTGTCTGAGAGTGTCAGAGAGTGTCAGAGAGTGATTTACAGTGTCAGAGAGTGTCAGAGAGTCTCAGAGAGTGATTTTGACTGATTGAGAATGTCTGAGAGTGTCAGAGAGTTTCAGAGAGTGATAGAGAGTGTCAGAGAGTGATAGAGAGTGATAGAGAGTTTAGGAGAGTGATAGAGAGTGTCAGACAGTGATAAAGAGTGTCAGAGAGTTTCAGAGAGTGTCTGAGACTGTCAGAGAGTGATATAGAGTGATAGAGAGTTTCAGAGAGTGATAGAGAATGTCAGAGAGTGATAGAGAGTGTCAGAGAGTGTCAGAGAGTAATAGAGAGTGATAGTGAGTGTCTGAGAGTGTCAGAGAGTGATCGAGTGTGATCGAGAGTGATCGAGAGTAATAGTGAGTGTCTGAGAGTGTCAGAGAGTGATAGAGAGTGATAGTGAGTGTCTGAGAGTGTCAGAGAGTGTCAGAGAGTGATAGAGAGTGATAGGCGGTGTCTGAGAGTGTCAGGGAGTGTCAGAGAGAGTCAGAGAGTGTTAGAGAGTGATAGAGAGTGTCAAAGAGTGTCAGAGAGTGTCAGAGAGTGTCTGAGAGAGTCTGAGAGTGTCAGAGACTGTCAGAGTGTGTCAGAGAGTGATAGAGAGTGATCGAGAGTGATAGATAGTGATCGAGAGTGTCAGAGAGTGTCATAGAGTGATAGAGAGTGTCAGAGAGTGTCAGAGAGCGTCAGAGAGTGTCAGAGAGTTTCAGAGAGTGATAGAGAGTGTCTGAGGTGTCTGAGAGTGACAGAGAGTGTCTGCGAGTGTCAGTGAGTGTCAGAGAGTGATATAGGGTGTCTGAGAGTGTCTGAGAGTGTCTGAGAGTGTCTGAGAGTGTCAGAGATTGTCAGAGTGTGTCAGATAGTGTCAGAGTGTGTCCGAGAGTGATAGAGATTGATAGAGAGTGTGTGAGAGTGTCAGAGAGTGTCTGAGAGTGTCAGAGAGGGTCAGAGCGTCATGGAGAGTGTCTGAGAATGCCAGAGAGTGTCTGAGAGTGTCAGAGAATGTCAGAGAGTGATAGAGAGTGTCTGAGAGTGTCAGAGAGTGTCAGAGTGTATCAGAGAGAGTCAGAGAGTGATTGAGAGTGTCAGAGAGTGTCAGAGAGTGTCAGAGTGTGTCAGAGAGTAATAGAGAGTGATGGAGAGTGTCAGAGAGTGTCAGAGAGTGTCATAGAGTGATAGAGAGTGTCAAAGAGTGTCAGAGAGTGATAGAGAGTTATTGAGTGTGTCTGAGAGTGTCAGAGATTGTCAGAGAGTGCCAGAGAGTGATAGAGAGTGTCTGAGAGTGTCAGAGAGTGATAGAGAGTTATTGAGTGTGTCTGAGAGTGTCAGAGATTGTCAGAGAGTGCCAGAGAGTGCCAGAGAGTGATAGAGAGTGTCTGAGAGTGTCAGAGAGTGATAGAGAGTGTCTGAGTGTGTTAGAGAGTGTCTGAGAGCGTCAGAGTGTGATAGAGAGATTCTGGAGTGTCAGAGAGGGTCAGAGAGTGATAGAGAGAGATAGAGAGTGTCTGAGAGCGTCGGAGAGTGTCAGAGAGTGTCAGAGAGTGTCAGAGAGTGATAGAGAGTGATAGAGAGTGTCAGAGAGTGTGTGAGAATGTCAGAGAGTGATAGAGATTGTCAGAGAGTGACAGAGCATGATAGAGAGTGATTGAGTGTGTCTGAGAGTGTCAGAGAGTGTCAGAGAGTGTCAGAGAGTGTCAGTGTGTATCAGAGTGTGTCAGAGAGTGATAGAGAGTGTCTGAGAGTGTCAGAGAGTTTCAGCGTGTGATAGAGAGTGATGGAGAGTGTCTGAGAGTGACAGAGAATGTCAGAGAATGTCAGAGAGTGACTGAGAGTGTCAGAGTGTGTCAGAGAGTGACTGAGAATGTCTGAGAGTGTCTGAGAGTGTCAGAGAGTGATAGAAAGTGATATGGAGCATCTGAAAGTGATTGAGAGTGTTTAAGAGTGTCAGAGAGTGTCAGAGAGTGTTAGAGAGTGTGATAGTGACTGTCAGAGAGTGTCAGAGAGTGATAGGGAGTGTCTGAGAGTGTCAGAGAGGGATTGAGAGTGTCAGAGAGTGTCAGAGAGTGATTGAGTGTGTCAGAGAGTGATTGAGAGTGATTGAGAATGTCTGAGAGTGTCCGAGAGTGTCAGAGAGTGTCAGCGAGTGTCAGAGAGTGATAGAGATTGTCAGAGAATGTCAGAGAGTTGTAGAGAGAGATAGAGTGTGTCAGAGAGTGACGGAGAGTGATATAGAGTGTCAGAGAGAGTCAGAGAGCGTCAGAGCTTGTCAGAGAGTGATCGAGAGAGTCAAGAGTGTCAGAGAGTGATAGGCAGTGTGTGAGAGTGTCAGAGAGTGATTGAGAGTGTCAGAGAGCGTCAGAGAGTGTCAGAGAGTGATCGAGAGTGTCAGAGAGTGTCAGAGAATGTCAGAGAGTGATAGCGAGTGTCTGAGAGTGTCAGAGAGTGTCTGAGAGTGTCTGAGACTGTCTGAGAGTGATAGAGAGTGTCTGAGAGTGTCAGAGAGTGTCAGCGAGTGTCTGAGAGTGATAGAGAGTGCCTGAGAGTGTCAGAGAGTTTCAGAGAGTGTCAGAGAGTGATCGAGTGTGTCAGAGAGTGTCAGAGAATGTCAGAGAGTGATAGCGAGTGTCTGAGAGTGTCAGAGAGTGTCTGAGAGTGTCTGAGACTGTCTGAGAGTGATAGAGAGTGTCTGAGAGTGTCAGAGAGTGTCAGCGAGTGTCTGAGAGTGATAGAGAGTGCCTGAGAGTGTCAGAGAGTGATACAGAGTGTCTGAGAGTGATAAAGTGTGTCAGAGAGTGTCAGAGAGTGATAGAAAGTGTCAGAGAATGTCAGAGAGTGTCAGAGAGTGGCAGAGAGTGATTGAGAATGTCTGAGAGTGTCTGAGAGTGTCAGAGAGTGATTGAGAGTGTCTGAGAGTGTCAGAGAGTGATAGAAAGTGATATAGAGCGCCTGAGAGTGATTGAGAGTGTTTAAGAGTGTCAGAGAGTGTCAGAGAGAGATAGAGAGTGTCTGAGAATGTCTGAGAGTTTCAGAGAGTGATTGAGAGTGTCTGAGAGTGTCAGAGAGTGTTAGAGAGTGATAGTGAGTGTCTGAGAGTGTCAGAGAGTGATCGAGAGTGATCGAGAGTGATATTGAGTGATAGTGAGTGTCTGAGAGTGATCGAGAGTGATCGAGAGTGATAGTGAGTGTCTGAGAGTGTCAGAGAGTGATAGAGAGTGATAGAGAGTGATAGAGAGTGATAGTGAGTGTCTGAGAGTGTCAGAGAGTGATAGAGAGTGATAGGCGGTGTCTGAGAGTGTCAGAGAGTGTCAGAGAGAGTCAGAGAGTGTTAGAGAGTGATAGAGAGTGTCAAAGAGTGTCAGAGAGTGTCTGAGAGAGTCTGAGAGTGTCAGAGACTGTCAGATTGCGTCAGAGAGTGATAGAGAGTGATCGAGAGTGATCGAGAGTGATAGAGAGTGTCAGAGAGTGTCATAGAGTGATAGAGAGTGTCAGAGAGTGTCAGAGAGCGTCAGAGAGTGTCAGAGAGTTTCAGAGAGTGATAGAGAGTGTCTGAGGTGTCTGAGAGTGACAGAGAGTGTCTGCGAGTGTCAGTGAGTGTCAGAGAGTGATATAGGGTGCCTGAGAGTGTCTGAGAGTGTCTGAGAGTGTCAGAGATAGTCAGAGTGTGTTAGAGAGTGATAGAGAGTGTCTGAGACTGTCAGAGAGTGTCAGATTGTGTCAGAGTGTGTCAGAGAGTGATAGAGATTGATAGGGAGTGTGTGAGAGTGTCAGAGAGTGTCTGAGAGTGTCAGAGAGGGTCAGAGCGTCATGGAGAGTGTCTGAGAATGCCAGAGAGTGTCTGAGAGTGTCAGAGAGTGTCAGAGAGTGATAGAGAGTGTCTGAGAGTGTCAGAGAGTGTCAGAGTGTATCAGAGAGAGTCAGAGAGTGATTGAGAGTGTCAGAAAATGATGGAGACAGTCAGAGAGTGATAGAGAGTGATAGAGAGTCTGAGAGCGTCAGAGAGTGTCTGAGAGTGTCTGAGAGTGTCAGAGAGTGTCAGAGAGTGATAGAGAGTGTCTGAGAGTGTCACAGAGTGTCAGAGAGTGTCAGAGTGTGTCACAGAGTAATAGAGAGTGATAGAGAGTGTCAGAGAGTGTCAGAGAGTGTCATAGAGTGATAGAGAGTGTCAAAGAGTGTCAGAGAGTGATAGAGAGTTATTGAGTGTGTCTGAGAGTGTCAGAGATTGTCAGAGAGTGCCAGAGAGTGATAGAGAGTGTCTGAGAGTGTCTGAGAGTGTCAGAGAGTGATAGAGAGTGTCTGAGTGTGTCAGAGAGTGTCAGAGAGCGTCAGAGTGTGATAGAGAGATTCTGGAGTGTCAGAGAGAGTCAGAGAGTGATCGAGAGAGATAGAGAGTGTCTGAGAGCGTCGGAGAGTGTCAGAGAGTGTCAGAGAGTGATAGAGAGTGATAGAGAGTGTCAGAGAGTGTCTGAGAATGTCAGAGAGTGATAGAGATTGTCAGAGAGTGACAGAGCGTGATAGAGAGTGATTGAGTGTGTCTGAGTGTGTCTGAGAGTGTCAGTGAGTGTCAGAGAGTGTCAGAGAGTGTCAGAGTGTATCAGAGAGTGATAGAGAGTGTCTGAGAGTGTCAGAGAGCGTCAGCGTGTGATAGAGAGTGATGGAGAGTGTCTGAGACTGACAGAGAATGTCAGAGAGTGTCAGAGAGTGACTGAGAGTGTCAGAGTGTGTCAGTGAGTGATTGAGAATGTCTGAGAGTGTCTGAGAGTGTCAGAGAGTGATAGAAAGTGATATAGAGCATCTGAAAGTGATTGAGAGTGTTTAAGAGTGTCAGAGAGTGTCAGAGAGTGTTAGAGAGTGTCTGAGAATGTCAGAGAGTGTCAGAGCTTGTCAGAGTGTGATAGTGACTGTCAGAGAGTGTCAGAGAGTGATAGGGAGTGTCTGATAGTGTCAGAGAGGGATTGAGAGTGTCTGAGAGTGTCAGAGAGTGATCGAGAGCGTCTGAGAGCGTCAGAGTGTGTCAGAGAGTGATTGAGTGTGTCATAGAGTGATTGAGAGTGATTGAGAATGTGTGAGAGTGTCCGAGAGTGTCAGAGAGTGATCGAGAGTGTCTGAGAGTGTCTGAGTGTGTCAGGGATTGTCTGAGAGTGTCAGAGAGTGATTGAGAGTGTCAGAGAGTGATTGAGAGTGTCAGAGAGTGATTGAGAGTGTCAGAGAGTGATTGAGAGTTTCAGAGAGTGATTGAGAGTGTCTGAGAGTGTCTGAGACAGTCGGAGTGTGATAGAGAGTGTCAGCGAGGGTCTGAGAGTGATAGAGAGTATCTGAGAGTATCAGAAAGTGTCTGAGAGTGTCAGAGAATGTCAGCGAGAGTATGAGACAGATAGAGAATGTCTGAGAGTGTCAGAGAGTGATACAGAGTGTCAGAGAGTGATATAGATTGTCAGAGAGTGATCGAGAGAGTCTGAGTGTGTCAGAGAGTGTCAGAGAGTGATAGAGAGAGTCTTAGAGTGTCAGAGAGTGTCAGAGAGAGATAGAGAGTGTCTGAGAAGGTGTCAGAAAGTGATACAGAGTGTCAGAGAGTGTTAGAGAGTGTCAGAGTGTGTCAGAGCTTGTCAGAGAGTGATAGAGGGAGTCACAGAGTGTCAGAGCTTGTCAGAGAGTGATAGAGAGAGTCAGAGAGTGACAGGGAGTGTCTGAGAGTGTCAGAGAGTGATTGAGAGTGACTGAGTGTGCTAGAGAGTGATAGAGAGTGTCAGAGAGTGATTGGGAGTGTCAGAGAGTATCAGAGAGTGATGGAGAGTGTCTGAGAGTATCTGAGAGTGTCAGCGAGTTTCTGAGAGCGATAGAGATTGTCAGAGAATGTCAGAGAGTGGTAGAGAGTGATAGACAGTGTCTGAGAGTGTCAGAGATTGATAGAGAGTGTCAGAAACTGATAGAGAGTGTCTGTGAGTGTCAGAGAGTATCTGAGAGTGTCAGAGAGTGTCAGCGAGTGTCAGAGAGAGATAGAGAATGTCTGAGAGTGTCAGAGAGTGATACAGAGTGTCAGAGAGTGATAGAGAGAGTCTGAGAGTGTCAGAGAGAGATAGAGATTGTCTGAGAAGGTGTCAGAAAGTGATACAGAGTGTCAGAGAGTGTTAGAGAGTGTCAGAGAGTGATAGAGAGTGTCAGAGAGTGTCAGAGAGTGTCTGAAAGTGTCAGAGAATGTCAGAGATTGTCACAGAGTGTCAGAGAGTGTCAGAGAGTGATAGAGAGTGACAGAGAGTGTCAGAGAGTGTCAGAGAGAGTCAGAGAGTGATAGAAAGAGTCTGAAAGCGTCTGAGAATGTCAGAGTGTGATAGAGAGTGTCAGAGAGTGTCAGAGAGTGACAGAGAGTGTCTGAGAGGGTCTGAGAGTGTCAGACGGTGTCAGAGAGTGTCGGAGATTGATAGAGAGTGTCTGAGAGTGTCAGGGAGTGTCAGAGAGAGAGAGAGAGTGTCTAAGAGTGTCAGAGAGTGATACAGAGAGTCTGAGAGTGATAAAGTGTGTCAGAGAGAGATAGAGAATGTCAGAGAGTGTCACAGAGTGACAGAGAGTGATAGAGAGTGTCAGAGAATGTCAGAGAGTGTCAGAGAGTGATAGAGAGTGATAGAGAGTGTCAGAGAGTGACAGAGAGTGTCTGAGAATGTCAGAGAGTGTCAGAGAGTGACTGAGTGTGACAGATAGTGTCAGAGAGTGACAGAGAGTGTCTGAGAGTGATTTACAGTGTCAGAGAGTGTCAGAGAGTGTCAGAGAGTGTCAGAGAGTGATTTACAGTGTCAGAGAGTGTCAGAGAGTGTCAGAGAGTGATTTTGACTGATTGAGAATGTCTGAAAGTGTCTGAGAGTGTCAGAGAGTGTCAGAGAGTGATTGAGAGTGTCTGAAAGTGTCTGAGAGTGTCTGAGAGTGTCAGTGAGAGTCAGGGAGTGATAGAGAGTGTCAAAGGGTGTCAGAGAGTGTCTGAGAGTGTCAGAGAGTGTCACAGAGTGGCTGAGAGTGCCAGAGAGTTTCAGAAAGTGTCAGAGATTGTCTGAGAGTGTCTGAGAGTGTTGGAGGGTGATAGAGAATGTGAGAGAATGTCAGAGAGTGACAGATTGTGTCTGAGAGTGTCAGAGAGTGAGAGAGAGTGTCTGAGAGTATCTGAGAGTGTCAGCGAGTGATAGAGAGTGATTGAGAGTGATTGAGAATGTCTGAGAGTGTCAGAGAGTGATAGAGAGTGATTGAGAATGTCTGAGAGTGTCTGAGAGTGTCAGAGAGTGATTGAGAGTGTCTGAGAGTGTCAGAGAGTGTCAGAGAGTGATAGAGAGTGATTGAGAGTGATTGAGAATGTCTGAGAGTGTCTGAGAGTGTCAGAGAGTGTCAGAGAGTGATTAAGAGAGTCAGGGAGTGTCAGAGAGTGTCAGAGAGTGTCAGAGAGTGTCAGAGAGTGTCAGAGAGTTTCAGAGAATGATTGAGAATGATTGAGAATGTCTGAGACTGTCTGAGAGTGTCTGAGAGTGTCAGAGAGTGATCGAGAGTGTCTGAGAGTGTCTGAGTGTGTCAGGGAGTGTCTGGGAGTGTCAGAGAGTGATTGAGAGTGTCAGAGAGTGATTGAGAGTGTCAGAGAGTGATAGAGAGTGATTGAGAGTGATTGAGAATGTCTGAGAGTGTCTGAGAGTGTCAGAGAGTGTCAGAGAGTGATTAAGAGAGTCAGGGAGTGATTGATAGTGTCAGAGAGTGATTGATAGTGTCTGAGAGTGTCAGAGAGTGTCAGAGAGTGATAGAGAGTGATTGAGAGTGATTGAGAATATCTGAGAGTGTCTGAGAGTGTCAGAGAGTGATTGAGAGTGTCAGAGAGTGATTGAGAGTGATTGAGAATGTCTGAGAGTGTCAGAGAGTGTCAGAGAGTGATAGAGAGTGATTGAGAGTGATTGAGAGTGTCTGAGAGTGTCAGAGAGTGATTGAGAGTGTCAGAGAGTGATTAAGAGAGTCAGGGAGTGTCAGAGAGTGTCAGAGAGTAATTGAGAGTGTCTGAGAGTGTCAGAGAGTGTCAGAGAGTGATAGAGAATGATTGAGAGTGATTGAGAATTTCTGAGAGTGTCTGAGAGTGTCAGAGAGTGATTGAGAGTGTCAGAGAGTGTCAGAGAGTGATTAAGAGAGTCAGAGAGTGTCAGAGAGTGATTAAGAGAGTCAGGGAGTGTCAGAGAGTGATAGGGAGTGATATAGCGTGTCTGAGAGTGATTGAGAGTGTATAAGTATGTCAGAGAGTGATAGAGAGTGTCAGCGAGTGTCAGAGGGTGACCGAGAGCGATAGAGAGTGTCTGAGAGTGTCAGAGAGTGATTGAGAGTGTCTGAGAGTGTCTGAGAGTGTCAGAGAGTGTCAGAGAGTGATTAAGAGAGTCAGGGAGTGTCAGAGAGTGTCAGAGAGTGATTGATCGTGTCTGAGAGTGTCAGAGAGTGTCAGAGAGTGATAGAGAGTGCTTGAGAGTGATTGAGAATGTCTGAGAGTGTCTGAGAGTTTCTGAGAGTGATTGAGAGTGTCAGAGACTGATAGAGAGTGATTGAGAGTGATTGAGAATGTCTGAGAGTGTCAGAGAGTGTCAGAGAGTGATAGAGAGTGATTGAGAGTGATTGAGAATGTCTGAGAGTGTCTGAGAGTGTCAGAGAGTGATTACGAGAGTCAGGGAGTGTCAGAGAGTGTCAGAGAGTGTCAGAGAGTGTCAGAGAGTTTCAGAGAATGATTGAGAATGATTGAGAATGTCTGAGACTGTCTGAGAGTGTCAGAGAGTGTCAGAGAGTGATAGAGAGTTTCAGAGAATGTCAGAGAGTGATAGCGAGTGTCTCAGAGTGTCAGAGAGTGATCGAGAGTGTCTGAGAGTGTCTGAGTGTGTCAGGGAGTGTCTGGGAGTGTCAGAGAGTGATTGAGAGTGTCAGGGAGTGATTGAGAGTGTCAGAGAGTGATAGAGAGTGATTGAGAGTGATTGAGAATGTCTGAGAGTGTCTGAGAGTGTCAGAGAGTGTCAGAGAGTGATTAAGAGAGTCAGGGAGTGATTGATAGTGTCAGAGAGTGATTGATAGTGTCTGAGAGTGTCAGAGAGTGTCAGAGAGTGATAGAGAGTGATTGAGAGTGATTGAGAATATCTGAGAGTGTCTGAGAGTGTCAGAGAGTGATTGAGAGTGTCAGAGAGTGATTGAGAGTGATTGAGAATGTCTGAGAGTGTCGGAGAGTGTCAGAGAGTGATAGAGAGTGATTGAGAGTGATTGAGAGTGTCTGAGAGTGTCAGAGAGTGATTGAGAGTGTCAGAGAGTGTCAGAGAGTGATTAAGAGAGTCAGGGAGTGTCAGAGAGTGTCAGAGAGTAATTGAGAGTGTCTGAGAGTGTCAGAGAGTGATTGAGAGTGTCAGGGAGTGATTGAGAGTGTCAGAGAGTGATAGAGAGTGATTGAGAGTGATTGAGAATGTCTGAGAGTGTCTGAGAGTGTCAGAGAGTGTCAGAGAGTGATTAAGAGAGTCAGGGAGTGATTGATAGTGTCAGAGAGTGATTGATAGTGTCTGAGAGTGTCAGAGAGTGTCAGAGAGTGATAGAGAGTGATTGAGAGTGATTGAGAATATCTGAGAGTGTCTGAGAGTGTCAGAGAGTGATTGAGAGTGTCAGAGAGTGATTGAGAGTGATTGAGAATGTCTGAGAGTGTCAGAGAGTGTCAGAGAGTGATAGAGAGTGATTGAGAGTGATTGAGAGTGTCTGAGAGTGTCAGAGAGTGATTGAGAGTGTCAGAGAGTGTCAGAGAGTGATTAAGAGAGTCAGGGAGTGTCAGAGAGTGTCAGAGAGTAATTGAGAGTGTCTGAGAGTGTCAGAGAGTGTCAGAGAGTGATAGAGAATGATTGAGAGTGATTGAGAATTTCTGAGAGTGTCTGAGAGTGTCAGAGAGTGATTGAGAGTGTCAGAGAGTGTCAGAGAGTGATTAAGAGAGTCAGGGAGTGTCAGAGAGTGATAGGGAGTGATATAGCGTGTCTGAGAGTGATTGAGAGTGTATAAGTATGCCAGAGAGTGATAGAGAGTGTCAGCGAGTGTCAGAGAGTGTCAGAGGGTGACCGAGAGCGATAGAGAGTGTCTGAGAGTGTCAGAGAGTGTCAGAGAGTTTCAGAGAATGATTGAGAATGATTGAGAATGTCTGAGACTGTCTGAGAGTGTCAGAGAGTGTCAGAGAGTGATAGAGAGTTTCAGAGAATGTCAGAGAGTGATAGCGAGTGTCTCAGAGTGTCAGAGAGTGATCGAGAGTGTCTGAGAGTGTCTGAGTGTGTCAGGGAGTGTCTGGGAGTGTCAGAGAGTGATTGAGAGTGTCAGAGAGTGATTGAGAGTGTCAGAGAGTGTCAGAGAGTGATTAAGAGAGTCAGGGAGTGTCAGAGAGTGATAGAGAGTGATATAGCGTGTCTGAGAGTGATTGAGAGTGTATAAGTATGTCAGAGAGTGATGGAGAGTGTCAGCGAGTGTCAGAGAGTGTCAGAGGGTGACCGAGAGCGATAGAGAGTGTCAGAGTGTGTCAGAGCTTGTCAGAGAGTGATAGAGAGAGTCAGAGAGTGTCAGAGAGTGATAGGGAGTGTTTGAGAGTGTCAGAGAGTGATTGAGTGTGTCTGAGAGTGTCAGAGAGTGTCAGTGAGTGGCAGAGAGTGACTGAGAGTGTCAGAGAGTGTCAGAGAGTGATTGAGAGTGTCAGAGAGTGTCAGAGAGTTTCAGAGAGTGATTAAGAGATTCAGGGAGTGTCTGAGAGTGTCTGAGAGTGATATAGAGTGTCTGAGAGTGATTGAGAGTGTCTAAGCGTGTCAGAGAGTGATAGAGAGTGCAAGTGAGTGTCAGAGAGTGTCAGAGGGTGACCGAGAGCGATAGAGAGTGTCAGAGCTTGTCAGAGAGTGTCAGAGAGTGTCAGAGAGTTTCAGAGAATGATTGAGAATGATTGAGAATGTCTGAGACTGTCTGAGAGTGTCAGAGAGTGTCAGAGAGTGATAGAGAGTTTCAGAGAATGTCAGAGAGTGATAACGAGTGTCTCAGAGTGTCAGAGAGTGATCGAGAGTGTCTGAGAGTGTCTGAGTGTGTCAGGGAGTGTCTGAGAGTGTCAGAGAGTGATTGAGAGTGTCAGAGAGTGATTGAGAGTGTCAGAGAGTGATTGAGAGTTTCAGAGAGTGATTGAGAGTGTCTGAGAGTGTGTGAGACAGTCGGAGTGTGATAGAGAGTGTCAGCGAGGGTCTGAGAGTGATAGAGAGTATCTGAGAGTATCAGAAAGTGTCTGAGAGTGTCAGAGAATGTCAGCGAGAGTATGAGACAGATAGAGAATGTCTGAGAGTGTCAGAGAGTGATACAGAGTGTCAGAGAGTGATATAGATTGTCAGAGAGTGATCGAGAGAGTCTGAGTGTGTCAGAGAGTGTCAGAGAGTGATAGAGAGAGTCTGAGAGTGTCAGAGAGTGTCAGAGAGAGATAGAGAGTGTCTGAGAAGGTGTCAGAAAGTGATACAGAGTGTCAGAGAGTGTTAGAGAGTGTCAGAGTGTGTCAGAGCTTGTCAGAGAGTGATAGAGAGAGTCACAGAGTGTCAGAGCTTGTCAGAGAGTGATATAGAGAGTCAGAGAGTGACAGGGAGTGTCTGAGAGTGTCAGAGAGTGATTGAGAGTGACTGAGTGTGCTAGAGAGTGATAGAGAGTGTCAGAGAGTGATTGGGAGTGTCAGAGAGTATCAGAGAGTGATGGAGAGTGTCTGAGAGTATCTGAGAGTGTCAGCGAGTTTCTGCGAGCGATAGAGATTGTCAGAGAATGTCAGAGAGTGGTAGAGAGTGATAGACAGTGTCTGAGAGTGTCAGAGATTGATAGAGAGTGTCAGAGACTGATAGAGAGTGTCTGTGAGTGTCAGAGAGTATCTGAGAGTGTCAGAGAGTGTCAGCGAGTGTCAGAGAGAGATAGAGAATGTCTGAGAGTGTCAGAGAGTGATACAGAGTGTCAGAGAGTGATATAGATTGTCAGAGAGTGATCGAGAGAGTCTGAGTGTGTCAGAGAGTGTCAGAGAGTGATAGAGAGAGTCTGAGAGTGTCAGAGAGAGATAGAGATTGTCTGAGAAGGTGTCAGAAAGTGATACAGAGTGTCAGAGAGTGTTAGAGAGTGTCAGAGAGTGATAGAGAGTGTCAGAGAGTGTCAGAGGGTGACCGAGAGCGATAGAGAGTGTCAGAGCTTGTCAGAGAGTGTCAGAGAGTGTCAGAGAGTTTCAGAGAATGATTGAGAATGATTGAGAATGTCTGAGACTGTCTGAGAGTGTCAGAGAGTGTCAGAGAGTGATAGAGAGTTTCAGAGAATGTCAGAGAGTGATAGCGAGTGTCTGAGAGTGTCAGAGAGTGATCGAAAGTGTCTGAGAGTGTCTGAGTGTGTCAGGGAGTGTCTGGGAGTGTCAGAGAGTGATTGAGAGTGTCAGAGAGTGATTGAGAGTGTCAGAGAGTGATAGAGAGTGATTGAGAGTGATTGAGAATGTCTGAGAGTGTCTGAGAGTGTCAGAGAGTGTCAGAGAGTGATTAAGAGAGTCAGGGAGTGATTGATAGTGTCAGAGAGTGATTGATAGTGTCTGAGAGTGTCAGAGAGTGTCAGAGAGTGATAGAGAGTGATTGAGAGTGATTGAGAATATCTGAGAGTGTCTGAGAGTGTCAGAGAGTGATTGAGAGTGTCAGAGAGTGATTGAGAGTGATTGAGAATGTCTGAGAGTGTCAGAGAGTGTCAGAGAGTGATAGAGAGTGATTGAGAGTGATTGAGAGTGTCTGAGAGTGTCAGAGAGTGATTGAGAGTGTCAGAGAGTGTCAGAGAGTGATTAAGAGAGTCAGGGAGTGTCAGAGAGTGTCAGAGAGTAATTGAGAGTGTCTGAGAGTGTCAGAGAGTGTCAGAGAGTGATAGAGAATGATTGAGAGTGATTGAGAATTTCTGAGAGTGTCTGAGAGTGTCAGAGAGTGATTGAGAGTGTCAGAGAGTGTCAGAGAGTGATTAAGAGAGTCAGGGAGTGTCAGAGAGTGATAGGGAGTGATATAGCGTGTCTGAGAGTGATTGAGAGTGTATAAGTATGCCAGAGAGTGATAGAGAGTGTCAGCGAGTGTCAGAGAGTGTCAGAGGGTGACCGAGAGCGATAGAGAGTGTCTGAGAGTGTCAGAGAGTGATTGAGAGTGTCTGAGAGTGTCAGAGAGTGTCAGAGAGTGATTAAGAGAGTCAGGGAGTGTCAGAGAGTGTCAGAGAGTGATTGATCGTGTCTGAGAGTGTCAGAGAGTGTCAGAGAGTGATAGAGAGTGCTTGAGAGTGATTGAGAATGTCTGAGAGTGTCTGAGAGTGTCTGAGAGTGATTGAGAGTGTCAGAGACTGATAGAGAGTGATTGAGAGTGATTGAGAATGTCTGAGAGTGTCAGAGAGTGTCAGAGAGTGATTGAGAGTGTCAGAGAGTGTCAGAGAGTGATTAAGAGAGTCAGGGAGTGTCAGAGAGTGTCAGAGAGTGATTGAGAGTGTCTGAGAGTGTCAGAGAGTGTCAGAGAGTGTCAGAGAGTGATTGAGAGTGTCTGAGAGTGTCAGAGAGTGTCAGAGAGTGATAGAGAGTGATTGAGAGTGATTGAGAATGTCTGAGAGTGTCTGAGAGTGTCAGAGAGTGTCAGAGAGTGATTAAGAGAGTCAGGGAGTGTCAGAGAGTGTCAGAGAGTGATTGATAGTGTCTGAGAGTGTCAGAGAGTGTCAGAGAGTGATAGAGAGTGATTGAGAGTGATTGAGAATTTCTGAGAGTGTCTGAGAGTGTCAGAGAGTGATTGAGAGTGTCAGAGAGTGTCAGAGAGTGATTAAGAGAGTCAGGGAGTGTCAGAGAGTGATAGAGAGTGATATAGCGTGATTGAGAGTGTATAAGTATGTCAGAGAGTGATGGAGAGTGTCAGCGAGTGTCAGAGAGTGTCAGAGGGTGACCGAGAGCGATAGAGAGTGTCAGAGTGTGTCAGAGCTTGTCAGAGAGTGATAGAGAGAGTCAGAGAGTGTCAGAGAGTGATAGGGAGTGTTTGAGAGTGTCAGAGAGTGATTGAGTGTGTCTGAGAGTGTCAGAGAGTGTCAGTGAGTGGCAGAGAGTGACTGAGAGTGTCAGAGAGTGTCAGAGAGTGATTGAGAGTGTCAGAGAGTGTCAGAGAGTTTCAGAGAGTGATTAAGAGATTCAGGGAGTGTCTGAGAGTGTCTGAGAGTGATATAGAGTGTCTGAGAGTGATTGAGAGTGTCTAAGCGTGTCAGAGAGTGATAGAGAGTGCAAGTGAGTGTCAGAGAGTGTCAGAGGGTGACCGAGAGCGATAGAGAGTGTCAGAGCTTGTCAGAGAGTGTCAGAGAGTGTCAGAGAGTTTCAGAGAATGATTGAGAATGATTGAGAATGTCTGAGACTGTCTGAGAGTGTCAGAGAGTGTCAGAGAGTGATAGAGAGTTTCAGAGAATGTCAGAGAGTGATAACGAGTGTCTCAGAGTGTCAGAGAGTGATCGAGAGTGTCTGAGAGTGTCTGAGTGTGTCAGGGAGTGTCTGAGAGTGTCAGAGAGTGATTGAGAGTGTCAGAGAGTGATTGAGAGTGTCAGAGAGTGATTGAGAGTTTCAGAGAGTGATTGAG
The DNA here is from genome assembly GCF_036365525.1 of Heterodontus francisci. Lineage (NCBI taxonomy): Eukaryota > Metazoa > Chordata > Chondrichthyes > Heterodontiformes > Heterodontidae > Heterodontus > Heterodontus francisci. The sequence continues at coordinate 32,070,205 of NC_090421.1, forward strand.
AGTGTCTGAGAGTGTGTGAGACAGTCGGAGTGTGATAGAGAGTGTCAGCGAGGGTCTGAGAGTGATAGAGAGTATCTGAGAGTATCAGAAAGTGTCTGAGAGTGTCAGAGAATGTCAGCGAGAGTATGAGACAGATAGAGAATGTCTGAGAGTGTCAGAGAGTGATACAGAGTGTCAGAGAGTGATATAGATTGTCAGAGAGTGATCGAGAGAGTCTGAGTGTGTCAGAGAGTGTCAGAGAGTGATAGAGAGAGTCTGAGAGTGTCAGAGAGTGTCAGAGAGAGATAGAGAGTGTCTGAGAAGGTGTCAGAAAGTGATACAGAGTGTCAGAGAGTGTTAGAGAGTGTCAGAGTGTGTCAGAGCTTGTCAGAGAGTGATAGAGAGAGTCACAGAGTGTCAGAGCTTGTCAGAGAGTGATATAGAGAGTCAGAGAGTGACAGGGAGTGTCTGAGAGTGTCAGAGAGTGATTGAGAGTGACTGAGTGTGCTAGAGAGTGATAGAGAGTGTCAGAGAGTGATTGGGAGTGTCAGAGAGTATCAGAGAGTGATGGAGAGTGTCTGAGAGTATCTGAGAGTGTCAGCGAGTTTCTGAGAGCGATAGAGATTGTCAGAGAATGTCAGAGAGTGGTAGAGAGTGATAGACAGTGTCTGAGAGTGTCAGAGATTGATAGAGAGTGTCAGAGACTGATAGAGAGTGTCTGTGAGTGTCAGAGAGTATCTGAGAGTGTCAGAGAGTGTCAGCGAGTGTCAGAGAGAGATAGAGAATGTCTGAGAGTGTCAGAGAGTGATACAGAGTGTCAGAGAGTGATATAGATTGTCAGAGAGTGATCGAGAGAGTCTGAGTGTGTCAGAGAGTGTCAGAGAGTGATAGAGAGAGTCTGAGAGTGTCAGAGAGAGATAGAGATTGTCTGAGAAGGTGTCAGAAAGTGATACAGAGTGTCAGAGAGTGTTAGAGAGTGTCAGAGAGTGATAGAGAGTGTCAGAGAGTGTCAGAGAGTGTCTGAAAGTGTCAGAGAATGTCAGAGATTGTCACAGAGTGTCAGAGAGTGTCAGAGAGTGATAGAGAGTGACAGAGAGTGTCAGAGAGTGTCAGAGAGTGTCAGAGAGTGATAGAAAGAGTCTGAAAGCGTCTGAGAATGTCAGAGAGTGATAGAGAGTGTCAGAGAGTGTCAGAGAGTGACAGAGAGTGTCTGAGAGGGTCTGAGAGTGTCAGAGAGAGAGAGAGAGTGTCCAAGAGTGTCAGAGAGTGATACAGAGAGTCTGAGAGTGATAAAGTGTGTCAGAGAGAGATAGAGAATGTCAGAGAGTGTCACAGAGTGTCAGAGAGTGATAGAGAGTGTCTGAGAATGTCAGAGAGTGTCAGAGAGTGACTGAGTGTGACAGATAGTGTCAGAGAGTGACAGAGAGTGTCTGAGAGTGATTTACAGTGTCAGAGAGTGTCAGAGAGTGTCAGAGAGTGATTTACAGTGTCAGAGAGCGTCAGAGAGTGTCAGAGAGTGATTTTGACTGATTGAGAATGTCTGAAAGTGTCTGAGAGTGTCAGAGAGTGTCAGAGAGTGATTGAGAGTGTCTGAGAGTGTCTGAGAGTGTCTGAGAGTGTCAGTGAGAGTCAGGGAGTGATAGAGAGTGTCAAAGGGTGTCAGAGAGTGTCTGAGAGTGTCAGAGAGTGTCACAGAGTGGCTGAGAGTGCCAGAGAGTTTCAGAAAGTGTCAGAGATTGTCTGAGAGTGTCTGAGAGTGTTGGAGGGTGATAGAGAATGTGAGAGAATGTCAGAGAGTGACAGATTGTGTCTGAGAGTGTCAGAGAGTGAGAGAGAGTGTCTGAGAGTATCTGAGAGTGTCAGCGAGTGATAGAGAGTGATTGAGAGTGATTGAGAATGTCTGAGAGTGTCAGAGAGTGATAGAGAGTGATTGAGAATGTCTGAGAGTGTCTGAGAGTGTCAGAGAGTGATTGAGAGTGTCTGAGAGTGTCAGAGAGTGTCAGAGAGTGATAGAGAGTGATTGAGAGTGATTGAGAATGTCTGAGAGTGTCTGAGAGTGATTGAGAGTTTATAAGTATGTCAGAGAGTGATAGAGAGTGTTAGCGAGTGTCAGAGAGTGTCAGAGGGTGACCGAGAGCGATAGAGAGTGTCTGAGAGTGCCAGAGAGTGATTGAGAGTGTCTGAGAGTGTCAGAGAGTGTCAGAGAGTGATAGAGAGTGATTGAGAGTGATTGAGAATGTCTGAGAGTGTCTGAGAGTGTCAGAGAGTGTCAGAGAGTGATTAAGAGAGTCAGGGAGTGTCAGAGAGTGTCAGAGAGTGATTGATAGTGTCTGAGAGTGTCAGAGAGTGTCAGAGAGTGATAGAGAGTGATTGAGAGTGATTGAGAATGTCTGAGAGTGTCTGTGAGTGATTGAGAGTGTATAGGTATGTCAGAGAGTGATAGAGAGTGTCAGCGAGTGTCAGAGAGTGTCAGAGGGTGACCGAGAGCGCGAGAGAGTGTCTGAGAGTGTCAGAGAGTGTCAGAGAGTGATTGAGAGTGTCTGAGAGTGTCAGAGAGTGTCAGAGAGTGATAGAGAGTGATTGAGAGTGATTGAGAATGTCTGAGAGTGTCTGAGAGTGTCAGAGAGTGATTAAGAGAGTCAGGGAGTGTCAGAGAGTGTCAGAGAGTGATTGATAGTGTCTGAGAGTGTCAGAGAGTGTCAGAGAGTGATAGAGAGTGATTGAGAGTGATTGAGAATATCTGAGAGTGTCTGAGAGTGTCAGAGAGTGATTGAGAGTGTCAGAGAGTGATTGAGAGTGATTGAGAGTGATTGAGAATGTCTGAGAGTGTCAGAGAGTGTCAGAGAGTGATAGAGAGTGATTGAGAGTGATTGAGAGTGTCTGAGAGTGTCTGAGAGTGTCAGAGAGTGATTGAGAGTGTCAGAGAGTGTCAGAGAGTGTCAGAGAGTGATTAAGAGAGTCAGGGAGTGTCAGAGAGTGTCAGAGAGTGATTGAGAGTGTCTGAGAGTGTCAGAGAGTGTCAGAGAGTGATAGAGAGTGATTGAGAGTGATTGAGAATTTCTGAGAGTGTCTGAGAGTGTCAGAGAGTGATTGAGAGTGTCAGAGAGTGTCAGAGAGTGATTAAGAGAGTCAGGGAGTGTCAGAGAGTGATAGGGAGTGATATAGCGTGTCTGAGAGTGATTGAGAGTGTATAAGTATGTCAGAGAGTGATAGAGAGTGTCAGTGAGTGTCAGAGGGTGACCGAGAGCGATAGAGAGTGTCTGAGAGTGTCAGAGAGTGATTGAGAGTGTCTGAGAGTGTCAGAGAGTGTCAGAGAGTGACAGAGAGTGATTGAGAGTGATTGAGAATGTCTGAGAGTGTCTGAGAGTGTCAGAGAGTGTCAGAGAGTGATTAAGAGAGTCAGGGAGTGTCAGAGAGTGTCAGAGAGTGATTGATAGTGTCTGAGAGTGTCAGAGAGTGTCAGAGAGTGATAGAGAGTGATTGAGAGTGATTGAGAATGTCTGAGAGTGTCTGAGAGTGTCAGAGAGTGTCAGAGAGTGATTGAGAGTGTCAGAGAGTGATAGAGAGTGATTGAGAGTGATTGAGAATGGCTGAGAGTGTCTGAGAGTATCAGAGAGTGATTGAGAGTGTCAGAGAGTGTCAGAGAGTGATTAAGAGAGTCAGGGAGTGTCAGAGAGTGATTAAGAGAGTCAGGGAGTGTCAGAGAGTGTCAGAGAGTGATTGAGAGTGTCTGAGAGTGTCAGAGAGTGTCAGAGAGTGATAGAGAGTGATTGAGAGTGATTGAGAATTTCTGAGAGTGTCTGAGAGTGTCAGAGAGTGATTGAGAGTGTCAGTGAGTGATTAAGAGAGTCAGGGAGTGTCAGAGAGTGATAGAGAGTGATATAGCGTGTCTGAGAGAGATTGAGAGTGTATAAGTATGTCAGAGAGTGATAGAGAGTGTCAGCGAGTGTCAGAGAGTGTCAGAGGGTGACCGAGAGCGATAGAGAGTGTCAGAGTGTGTCAGAGCTTGTCAGAGAGTGATTGGGAGTGTCTGAGAGTGTCAGAGAGTGTCAGAGAGTGATTTACAGTGTCAGAGAGTGTCAGAGAGTGTCAGAGAGTGATTTTGACTGATTGAGAATGTCTGAAAGTGTCTGAGAGTGTCTGAGAGTGTCAGAGAGTGATTGAGAGTGTCAGAGAGTGTCAGAGAGTGATTAAGAGAGTCAGGGAGTGTCAGAGAGTGATAGAGAGTGATATAGCGTGTCTGAGAGTGATTGAGAGTGTATAAGTATGTCAGAGAGTGATGGAGAGTGTCAGCGAGTGTCAGAGAGTGTCAGAGGGTGACCGAGAGCGATAGAGAGTGTCAGAGTGTGTCAGAGCTTGTCAGAGAGTGATAGAGAGAGTCAGAGAGTGTCAGAGAGTGATAGGGAGTGTTTGAGAGTGTCAGAGAGTGATTGAGTGTGTCTGAGAGTGTCAGAGAGTGTCAGTGAGTGGCAGAGAGTGACTGAGAGTGTCAGAGAGTGTCAGAGAGTGATTGAGAGTGTCAGAGAGTGTCAGAGAGTTTCAGAGAGTGATTAAGAGATTCAGGGAGTGTCTGAGAGTGTCTGAGAGTGATATAGAGTGTCTGAGAGTGATTGAGAGTGTCTAAGCGTGTCAGAGAGTGATAGAGTGTGCAAGTGAGTGTCAGAGAGTGTCAGAGGGTGACCGAGAGCGATAGAGAGTGTCAGAGCTTGTCAGAGAGTGTCAGAGAGTGTCAGAGAGTTTCAGAGAATGATTGAGAATGATTGAGAATGTCTGAGACTGTCTGAGAGTGTCAGAGAGTGTCAGAGAGTGATAGAGATTTTCAGAGAATGTCAGAGAGTGATAACGAGTGTCTCAGAGTGTCAGAGAGTGATCGAGAGTGTCTGAGAGTGTCTGAGTGTGTCAGGGAGTGTCTGAGAGTGTCAGAGAGTGATTGAGAGTGTCAGAGAGTGATTGAGAGTGTCAGAGAGTGATTGAGAGTTTCAGAGAGTGATTGAGAGTGTCTGAGAGTGTGTGAGACAGTCAGAGTGTGATAGAGAGTGTCAGCGAGGGTCTGAGAGTGATAGAGAGTATCTGAGAGTATCAGAAAGTGTCTGAGAGTGTCAGAGAATGTCAGCGAGAGTATGAGACAGATAGAGAATGTCTGAGAGTGTCAGAGAGTGATACAGAGTGTCAGAGAGTGATATAGATTGTCAGAGAGTGATCGAGAGAGTCAGAGAGTGATTTTGACTGATTGAGAATGTCTGAAAGTGTCTGAGAGTGTCAGAGAGTGTCAGAGAGTGATTGAGAGTGTCTGAGAGTGATTTTGACTGATTGAGAATGTCTGAAAGTGTCTGAGAGTGTCAGAGAGTGTCAGAGAGTGATTGAGAGTGTCTGAGAGTGTCTGAGAGTGTCTGAGAGTGTCAGTGAGAGTCAGGGAGTGATAGAGAGTGTCAAAGGGTGTCAGAGAGTGTCTGAGAGTGTCAGAGAGTGTCACAGAGTGGCTGAGAGTGCCAGAGAGTTTCAGAAAGTGTCAGAGATTGTCTGAGAGTGTCTGAGAGTGTTGGAGGGTGATAGAGAATGTGAGAGAATGTCAGAGAGTGACAGATTGTGTCTGAGAGTGTCAGAGAGTGAGAGAGAGTGTCTGAGAGTATCTGAGAGTGTCAGCGAGTGATAGAGAGTGATTGAGAGTGATTGAGAATGTCTGAGAGTGTCAGAGAGTGATAGAGAGTGATTGAGAATGTCTGAGAGTGTCTGAGAGTGTCAGAGAGTGATTGAGAGTGTCTGAGAGTGTCAGAGAGTGTCAGAGAGTGATAGAGAGTGATTGAGAGTGATTGAGAATGTCTGAGAGTGTCTGAGAGTGTCAGAGAGTGTCAGAGAGTGATTAAGAGAGTCAGGGAGTGTCAGAGAGTGTCAGAGAGTGATTGATAGTGTCTGAGAGTGTCAGAGAGTGTCAGAGGGTGACCGAGAGCGATAGAGAGTGTCAGAGTGTGTCAGAGCTTGTCAGAGAGTGATAGAGAGAGTCAGAGAGTGTCAGAGAGTGATAGGGAGTGTTTGAGAGTGTCAGAGAGTGATTTACAGTGTCAGAGAGTGTCAGAGAGTGTCAGAGAGTGATTTTGACTGATTGAGAATGTCTGAAAGTGTCTGAGAGTGTCTGAGAGTGTCAGAGAGTGATTGAGAGTGTCAGAGAGTGTCAGAGAGTGATTAAGAGAGTCAGGGAGTGTCAGAGAGTGATAGAGAGTGATATAGCGTGTCTGAGAGTGATTGAGAGTGTATAAGTATGTCAGAGAGTGATGGAGAGTGTCAGCGAGTGTCAGAGAGTGTCAGAGGGTGACCGAGAGCGATAGAGAGTGTCAGAGTGTGTCAGAGCTTGTCAGAGAGTGATAGAGAGAGTCAGAGAGTGTCAGAGAGTGATAGGGAGTGTTTGAGAGTGTCAGAGAGTGATTGAGTGTGTCTGAGAGTGTCAGAGAGTGTCAGTGAGTGGCAGAGAGTGACTGAGAGTGTCAGAGAGTGTCAGAGAGTGATTGAGAGTGTCAGAGAGTGTCAGAGAGTTTCAGAGAGTGATTAAGAGATTCAGGGAGTGTCTGAGAGTGTCTGAGAGTGATATAGAGTGTCTGAGAGTGATTGAGAGTGTCTAAGCGTGTCAGAGAGTGATAGAGAGTGCAAGTGAGTGTCAGAGAGTGTCAGAGGGTGACCGAGAGCGATAGAGAGTGTCAGAGCTTGTCAGAGAGTGTCAGAGAGTGTCAGAGAGTTTCAGAGAATGATTGAGAATGATTGAGAATGTCTGAGACTGTCTGAGAGTGTCAGAGAGTGTCAGAGAGTGATAGAGAGTTTCAGAGAATGTCAGAGAGTGATAACGAGTGTCTCAGAGTGTCAGAGAGTGATCGAGAGTGTCTGAGAGTGTCTGAGTGTGTCAGGGAGTGTCTGAGAGTGTCAGAGAGTGATTGAGAGTGTCAGAGAGTGATTGAGAGTGTCAGAGAGTGATTGAGAGTTTCAGAGAGTGATTGAGAGTGTCTGAGAGTGTGTGAGACAGTCGGAGTGTGATAGAGAGTGTCAGCGAGGGTCTGAGAGTGATAGAGAGTATCTGAGAGTATCAGAAAGTGTCTGAGAGTGTCAGAGAATGTCAGCGAGAGTATGAGACAGATAGAGAATGTCTGAGAGTGTCAGAGAGTGATACAGAGTGTCAGAGAGTGATATAGATTGTCAGAGAGTGATCGAGAGAGTCTGAGTGTGTCAGAGAGTGTCAGAGAGTGATAGAGAGAGTCTGAGAGTGTCAGAGAGAGATAGAGATTGTCTGAGAAGGTGTCAGAAAGTGATACAGAGTGTCAGAGAGTGTTAGAGAGTGTCAGAGAGTGATAGAGAGTGTCAGAGAGTGTCAGAGAGTGTCTGAAAGTGTCAGAGAATGTCAGAGATTGTCACAGAGTGTCAGAGAGTGTCAGAGAGTGATAGAGAGTGTCAGAGAGTGTCAGAGAGTGTCTGAAAGTGTCAGAGAATGTCAGAGATTGTCACAGAGTGTCAGAGAATGTCAGAGAGTGATAGAGAGTGTCAGAGAGTGTCAGAGAGTGACAGAGAGTGTCTGAGAGGGTCTGAGAGTGTCAGAGAGTGTCAGAGAGTGTCGGAGATTGATGGAGAGTGTCTGAGAGTGTCAGGGAGTGTCAGAGAGAGAGAGAGAGTGTCCAAGAGTGTCAGAGAGTGATACAGAGAGTCTGAGAGTGATAAAGTGTGTCAGAGAGAGATAGAGAATGTCAGAGAGTGTCACAGAGTGTCAGAGAGTGATAGAGAGTGTCTGAGAATGTCAGAGAGTATCAGAGAGTGACTGAGTGTGACAGATAGTGTCAGAGAGTGACAGAGAGTGTCTGAGAGTGATTTACAGTGTCAGAGAGTGTCAGAGAGTGTCAGAGAGTGTCAGAGAGTGATTTACAGTGTCAGAGAGTGTCAGAGAGTGTCAGAGAGTGATTTTGACTGATTGAGAATGTCTGAAAGTGTCTGAGAGTGTCAGAGAGTGTCAGAGAGTGATTGAGAGTGTCTGAGAGTGTCTGAGAGTGTCTGAGAGTGTCAGTGAGAGTCAGGGAGTGATAGAGAGTGTCAAAGGGTGTCAGAGAGTGTCTGAGAGTGTCAGAGAGTGTCACAGAGTGGCTGAGAGTGCCAGAGAGTTTCAGAAAGTGTCAGAGATTGTCTGAGAGTGTCTGAGAGTGTTGGAGGGTGATAGAGAATGTGAGAGAATGTCAGAGAGTGACAGATTGTGTCTGAGAGTGTCAGAGAGTGAGAGAGAGTGTCTGAGAGTATCTGAGAGTGTCAGCGAGTGATAGAGAGTGATTGAGAGTGATTGAGAATGTCTGAGAGTGTCAGAGAGTGATAGAGAGTGATTGAGAATGTCTGAGAGTGTCTGAGAGTGTCAGAGAGTGATTGAGAGTGTCTGAGAGTGTCAGAGAGTGTCAGAGAGTGATAGAGAGTGATTGAGAGTGATTGAGAATGTCTGAGAGTGTCTGAGAGTGTCAGAGAGTGTCAGAGAGTGATTAAGAGAGTCAGGGAGTGTCAGAGAGTGTCAGAGAGTGATTGATAGTGTCTGAGAGTGTCAGAGAGTGTCAGAGAGTGATAGAGAGTGATTGAGAGTGATTGAGAATGTCTGAGAGTGTCTGAGAGTGATTGAGAGTTTATAAGTATGTCAGAGAGTGATAGAGAGTGTTAGCGAGTGTCAGAGAGTGTCAGAGGGTGACCGAGAGCGATAGAGAGTGTCTGAGAGTGCCAGAGAGTGATTGAGAGTGTCTGAGAGTGTCAGAGAGTGTCAGAGAGTGATAGAGAGTGATTGAGAGTGATTGAGAATGTCTGAGAGTGTCTGAGAGTGTCAGAGAGTGTCAGAGAGTGATTAAGAGAGTCAGGGAGTGTCAGAGAGTGTCAGAGAGTGATTGATAGTGTCTGAGAGTGTCAGAGAGTGTCAGAGAGTGATAGAGAGTGATTGAGAGTGATTGAGAATGTCTGAGAGTGTCTGTGAGTGATTGAGAGTGTATAGGTATGTCAGAGAGTGATAGAGAGTGTCAGCGAGTGTCAGAGAGTGTCAGAGGGTGACCGAGAGCGCGAGAGAGTGTCTGAGAGTGTCAGAGAGTGATTGAGAGTGTCTGAGAGTGTCAGAGAGTGTCAGAGAGTGATAGAGAGTGATTGAGAGTGATTGAGAGTGTCTGAGAGTGTCAGAGAGTGTCAGAGAGTGATAGAGAGTGATTGAGAGTGATTGAGAATGTCTGAGAGTGTCTGAGAGTGTCAGAGAGTGATTAAGAGAGTCAGGGAGTGTCAGAGAGTGTCAGAGAGTGATTGATAGTGTCAGAGAGTGTCAGAGAGTGTCAGAGAGTGATAGAGAGTGATTGAGAGTGATTGAGAATATCTGAGAGTGTCTGAGAGTGTCAGAGAGTGATTGAGAGTGTCAGAGAGTGATTGAGAGTGATTGAGAGTGATTGAGAATGTCTGAGAGTGTCAGAGAGTGTCAGAGAGTGATAGAGAGTGATTGAGAGTGATTGAGAGTGTCTGAGAGTGTCTGAGAGTGTCAGAGAGTGATTGAGAGTGTCAGAGAGTGTCAGAGAGTGTCAGAGAGTGATTAAGAGAGTCAGGGAGTGTCAGAGAGTGTCAGAGAGTGATTGAGAGTGTCTGAGAGTGTCAGAGAGTGTCAGAGAGTGATAGAGAGTGATTGAGAGTGATTGAGAATTTCTGAGAGTGTCTGAGAGTGTCAGAGAGTGATTGAGAGTGTCAGAGAGTGTCAGAGAGTGATTAAGAGAGTCAGGGAGTGTCAGAGAGTGATAGGGAGTGATATAGCGTGTCTGAGAGTGATTGAGAGTGTATAAGTATGTCAGAGAGTGATAGAGAGTGTCAGTGAGTGTCAGAGGGTGACCGAGAGCGATAGAGAGTGTCTGAGAGTGTCAGAGAGTGATTGAGAGTGTCTGAGAGTGTCAGAGAGTGTCAGAGAGTGACAGAGAGTGATTGAGAGTGATTGAGAATGTCTGAGAGTGTCTGAGAGTGTCAGAGAGTGTCAGAGAGTGATTAAGAGAGTCAGGGAGTGTCAGAGAGTGTCAGAGAGTGATTGATAGTGTCTGAGAGTGTCAGAGAGTGTCAGAGAGTGATAGAGAGTGATTGAGAGTGATTGAGAATGTCTGAGAGTGTCTGAGAGTGTCAGAGAGTGTCAGAGAGTGATTGAGAGTGTCAGAGAGTGATAGAGAGTGATTGAGAGTGATTGAGAATGGCTGAGAGTGTCTGAGAGTATCAGAGAGTGATTGAGAGTGTCAGAGAGTGTCAGAGAGTGATTAAGAGAGTCAGGGAGTGTCAGAGAGTGATTAAGAGAGTCAGGGAGTGTCAGAGAGTGTCAGAGAGTGATTGAGAGTGTCTGAGAGTGTCAGAGAGTGTCAGAGAGTGATAGAGAGTGATTGAGTGTGATTGAGAATTTCTGAGAGTGTCTGAGAGTGTCAGAGAGTGATTGAGAGTGTCAGTGAGTGATTAAGAGAGTCAGGGAGTGTCAGAGAGTGATAGAGAGTGATATAGCGTGTCTGAGAGAGATTGAGAGTGTATAAGTATGTCAGAGAGTGATAGAGAGTGTCAGCGAGTGTCAGAGAGTGTCAGAGGGTGACCGAGAGCGATAGAGAGTGTCAGAGTGTGTCAGAGCTTGTTAGAGAGTGATTGGGAGTGTCTGAGAGTGTCAGAGAGTGTCAGAGAGTGATTTACAGTGTCAGAGAGTGTCAGAGAGTGTCAGAGAGTGATTTTGACTGATTGAGAATGTCTGAAAGTGTCTGAGAGTGTCAGAGAGTGTCAGAGAGTGATTGAGAGTGTCTGAGAGTGTCTGAGAGTGTCAGTGAGAGTCAGGGAGTGATAGAGAGTGTCAAAGGGTGTCAGAGAGTGTCTGAGAGTGTCAGAGAGTGTCACAGAGTGGCTGAGAGTGCCAGAGAGTTTCAGAAAGTGTCAGAGATTGTCTGAGAGTGTCTGAGAGTGTTGGAGGGTGATAGAGAATGTGATTGAATGTCAGAGAGTGACAGATTGTGTCTGAGAGTGTCAGAGAGTGAGAGAGAGTGTCTGAGAGTATCTGAGAGTGTCAGCGAGTGATAGAGAGTGATTGAGAGTGATTGAGAATGTCTGAGAGTGTCAGAGAGTGATAGAGAGTGATTGAGAATGTCTGAGAGTGTCTGAGAGTGTCAGAGAGTGATTGAGAGTGTCTGAGAGTGTCAGAGAGTGTCTGAGAGTGATAGAGAGTGATTGAGAGTGATTGAGAATGTCTGAGAGTGTCTGAGAGTGTCAGAGAGTGTCAGAGAGTGATAAAGAGTGATAGAGAGTGTCAGAGAGTGACAGAGAGTGACAGAGAGTGACAGAGAGTGTCAGAGAATGTCAGAGAGTGTCAGAGAGTGATAGAGAGTGATAGAGAGTGTCAGAGAGTGACAGAGAGTGTCTGAGAATGTCAGAGAGTGTCAGAGAGTGACTGAGTGTGACAGATAGTGTCAGAGAGTGACAGAGAGTGTCCGAGAATGTCAGAGAGTGTCAGAGAGTGACTGAGTGTGACAGAGAGTGTCAGAGAGTGATTGAGAATGTCTGAGAGTGTCTGAGAGTGTCAGAGGGTGATTGAGAGTGTCTGAGAGTGTCAGAGAGTGATACAGAGAGTCTGAGAGTGATAAAGTGTGTCAGAGAGAGATAGAGAATGTCAGAGAGTGTCACAGAGTGACAGAGAGTGATAGAGAGTGTCAGAGAATGTCAGAGAGTGTCAGAGAGTGATAGAGAATGATAGAGAGTGTCAGAGAGTGACAGAGAGTGTCTGAGAATGTCAGAGAGTGTCAGAGAGTGACTGAGTGTGACAGATAGTGTCAGAGAATGTCAGAGAGTGTCTGAGTGTGACAGAGAGTGTCAGAGAGTGATTGAGAATGTCTGAGAGTGTCTGAGAGTGTCAGAGGGTGATTGAGAGTGTCTGAGAGTGTCAGAGTGTGATAGAAAGTGATATAGAGCGTCTGAGACTGATTCAGAGTGTTTAAGAGTGTCAGAGAGTGTCTGAGAGTGTCAGCGAGTGTCAGAGAGTGTCAGAGGGTGACCGAGAGCGATAGAGAGTGTCTGAGAGTGTCTGAGAGTGTCAGAGAGTGATTGAGAGTGTCAGAGAGTGTCAGAGAGTGATTAAGAGAGTCAGGGAGTGTCAGAGAGTGATAGAGAGTGATATAGCGTGTCTGAGAGTGATTGAGAGTGTATAAGTATGTCAGAGAGTGATGGAGAGTGTCAGCGAGTGTCAGAGAGTGTCAGAGGGTGATAGAGAATGATAGAGAGTGTCAGAGAGTGACAGAGAGTGTCTGAGAATGTCAGAGAGTGTCAGAGAGTGACTGAGTGTGACAGATAGTGTCAGAGAGTGTCAGAGAGTGTCTGAGTGTGACAGAGAGTGTCAGAGAGTGATTGAGAATGTCTGAGAGTGTCTGAGAGTGTCAGAGGGTGATTGAGAGTGTCTGAGAGTGTCAGAGTGTGATAGAAAGTGATATAGAGCGTCTGAGACTGATTGAGAGTGTTTAAGAGTGTCAGAGAGTGTCTGAGAGTGTCAGCGAGTGTCAGAGAGTGTCAGAGGGTGACTGAGAGCGATAGAGAGTGTCTGAGAGTGTCTGAGAGTGTCAGAGAGTGATTGAGAGTGTCAGAGAGTGATTAAGAGAGTCAGGGAGTGTCAGAGAGTGATAGAGAGTGATATAGCGTGTCTGAGAGTGATTGAGAGTGTATAAGTATGTCAGAGAGTGATGGAGAGTGTCAGCGAGTGTCAGAGAGTGTCAGAGGGTGACCGAGAGTGATAGAGAGTGTCAGAGTGTGTCAGAGCTTGTCAGAGAGTGATAGAGAGAGTCAGAGAGTGTCAGAGAGTGATAGGGAGTGTTTGAGAGTGTCAGAGAGTGATTGAGTGTGTCTGAGAGTGTCAGAGAGTGTCAGTGAGTGGTAGAGAGTGACTGAGAGTGTCAGAGAGTGTCAGAGAGTGATTGAGAGTGTCAGAGAGTGTCAGAGAGTTTCAGAGAGTGATTAAGAGATTCAGGGAGTGTCTGAGAGTGTCTGAGAGTGATATAGAGTGTCTGAGAGTGATTGAGAGTGTCTAAGCGTGTCAGAGAGTGATAGAGAGTGCAAGTGAGTGTCAGAGAGTGTCAGAGGGTGACCGAGAGCGATAGAGAGTGTCAGAGCTTGTCAGAGAGTGTCAGAGAGTGTCAGAGAGTTTCAGAGAATGATTGAGAATGATTGAGAATGTCTGAGACTGTCTGAGAGTGTCAGAGAGTGTCAGAGAGTGATAGAGAGTTTCAGAGAATGTCAGAGAGTGATAACGAGTGTCTCAGAGTGTCAGAGAGTGATCGAGAGTGTCTGAGAGTGTCTGAGTGTGTCAGGGAGTGTCTGAGAGTGTCAGAGAGTGATTGAGAGTGTCAGAGAGTGATTGAGAGTGTCAGAGAGTGATTGAGAGTTTCAGAGAGTGATTGAGAGTGTCTGAGAGTGTCTGAGACAGTCGGAGTGTGATAGAGAGTGTCAGCGAGGGTCTGAGAGTGATAGAGAGTATCTGAGAGTATCAGAAAGTGTCTGAGAGTGTCAGAGAATGTCAGCGAGAGTATGAGACAGATAGAGAATGTCTGAGAGTGTCAGAGAGTGATACAGAGTGTCAGAGAGTGATATAGATTGTCAGAGAGTGATCGAGAGAGTCTGAGTGTGTCAGAGAGTGTCAGAGAGTGATAGAGAGAGTCTGAGAGTGTCAGAGAGTGTCAGAGAGAGATAGAGAGTGTCTGAGAAGGTGTCAGAAAGTGATACAGAGTGTCAGAGAGTGTTAGAGAGTGTCAGAGTGTGTCAGAGCTTGTCAGAGAGTGATAGAGAGAGTCACAGAGTGTCAGAGCTTGTCAGAGAGTGATAGAGAGAGTCAGAGAGTGACAGGGAGTGTCTGAGAGTGTCAGAGAGTGATTGAGAGTGACTGAGTGTGCTAGAGAGTGATAGAGAGTGTCAGAGAGTGATTGGGAGTGTCAGAGAGTATCAGAGAGAGATGGAGAGTGTCTGAGAGTATCTGAGAGTGTCAGCGAGTTTCTGAGAGCGATAGAGATTGTCAGAGAATGTCAGAGAGTGGTAGAGAGTGATAGACAGTGTCTGAGAGTGTCAGAGATTGATAGAGAGTGTCAGAAACTGATAGAGATTGTCAGAGAGTGATAGAGAGTGATTGAGAGTGATTGAGAATGTCTGAGAGTGTCTGAGAGTGTCAGAGAGTGTCAGAGAGTGATTAAGAGAGTCAGGGAGTGTCAGAGAGTGTCAGAGAGAGATTGATAGTGTCTGTGAGTGTCAGAGCGTGTCAGAGAGTGATAGAGAGTGATTGAGAGTGATTGAGAATGTCTGAGAGTGTCTGTGAGTGATTGAGAGTGTATAAGTATGTCAGAGAGTGATAGAGAGTGTCAGCGAGTGTCAGAGAGTGTCAGAGGGTGACCGAGAGCGCGAGAGAGTGTCTGAGAGTGTCAGAGAGTGATTGAGAGTGTCTGAGAGTGTCAGAGAGTGTCAGAGAGTGATAGAGAGTGATTGAGAGTGATTGAGAATGTCTGAGAGTGTCTGAGAGTGTCAGAGAGTGATTAAGAGAGTCAGGGAGTGTCAGAGAGTGTCAGAGAGTGATTGATAGTGTCTGAGAGTGTCAGAGAGTGTCAGAGAGTGATAGAGAGTGATTGAGAGTGATTGAGAATATCTGAGAGTGTCTGAGAGTGTCAGAGAGTGATTGAGAGTGATTGAGAGTGATTGAGAATGTCTGAGAGTGTCAGAGAGTGTCAGAGAGTGATAGAGAGTGATTGAGAGTGATTGAGAATGTCTGAGAGTGTCTGAGAGTGTCAGAGAGTGATTGAGAGTGTCAGAGAGTGTCAGAGAGTGATTAAGAGAGTCAGGGAGTGTCAGAGAGTGTCAGAGAGTGATTGAGAGTGTCTGAGAGTGTCAGAGAGTGTCAGAGAGTGATAGAGAGTGATTGAGAGTGATTGAGAATTTCTGAGAGTGTCTGAGAGTGTCAGAGAGTGATTGAGAGTGTCAGAGAGTGTCAGAGAGTGATTAAGAGAGTCAGGGAGTGTCAGAGAGTGATAGGGAGTGATATAGCGTGTCTGAGAGTGATTGAGAGTGTATAAGTATGTCAGAGAGTGATAGAGAGTGTCAGTGAGTGTCAGAGGGTGACCGAGAGCGATAGAGAGTGTCTGAGAGTGTCAGAGAGTGATTGAGAGTGTCTGAGAGTGTCAGAGAGTGTCAGAGAGTGATAGAGAGTGATTGAGAGTGATTGAGAATGTCTGAGAGTGTCTGAGAGTGTCAGAGAGTGTCAGAGAGTGATTAAGAGAGTCAGGGAGTGTCAGAGAGTGTCAGAGAGTGATTGATAGTGTCTGAGAGTGTCAGAGAGTGTCAGAGAGTGATAGAGAGTGATTGAGAGTGATTGAGAATGTCTGAGAGTGTCTGAGAGTGTCAGAGAGTGATTGAGAGTGTCAGAGAGTGATAGAGAGTGATTGAGAGTGATTGAGAATGTCTGAGAGTGTCTGAGAGTATCAGAGAGTGATTGAGAGTGTCAGAGAGTGTCAGAGAGTGATTAAGAGAGTCAGGGAGTGTCAGAGAGTGATTAAGAGAGTCAGGGAGTGTCAGAGAGTGTCAGAGAGTGATTGAGAGTGTCTGAGAGTGTCAGAGAGTGTCAGAGAGTGATTGAGAGTGATTGAGAATTTCTGAGAGTGTCTGAGAGTGTCAGAGAGTGATTGAGAGTGTCAGTGAGTGATTAAGAGAGTCAGGGAGTGTCAGAGAGTGATAGAGAGTGATATAGCGTGTCTGAGAGAGATTGAGAGTGTATAAGTATGTCAGAGAGTGATAGAGAGTGTCAGCGATTGTCAGAGAGTGTCAGAGGGTGACCGAGAGCGATAGAGAGTGTCAGAGTGTGTCAGAGCTTGTCAGAGAGTGATTGGGAGTGTCTGAGAGTGTCAGAGAGTGTCAGAGAGTGATTTACAGTGTCATAGAGTGTCAGAGAGTGTCAGAGAGTGATTTTGACTGATTGAGAATGTCTGAAAGTGTCTGAGAGTGTCAGAGAGTGTCAGAGAGTGAGTGAGAGTGTCTGAGAGTGTCTGAGAGTGTCTGAGAGTGTCAGTGAGAGTCAGGGAGTGATAGAGAGTGTCAAAGGGTGTCAGAGAGTGTCTGAGAGTGTCAGAGAGTGTCACAGAGTGGCTGAGAGTGCCAGAGAGTTTCAGAAAGTGTCAGAGATTGTCTGAGAGTGTCTGAGAGTGTTGGAGGGTGATAGAGAATGTGAGAGAATGTCAGAGAGTGACAGATTGTGTCTGAGAGTGTCAGAGAGTGAGAGAGAGTGTCTGAGAGTATCTGAGAGTGTCAGCGAGTGATAGAGAGTGATTGAGAGTGATTGAGAATGTCTGAGAGTGTCAGAGAGTGATAGAGAGTGATTGAGAATGTCTGAGAGTGTCTGAGAGTGTCAGAGAGTGATTGAGAGTGTCTGAGAGTGTCAGAGAGTGATAGAGAGTGATAGAGAGTGATTGAGAGTGATTGAGAATGTCTGAGAGTGTCTGAGAGTGTCAGAGAGTGTCAGAGAGTGATAAAGAGTGATAGAGAGTGTCAGAGAGTGACAGAGAGTGACAGAGAGTGATAGAGAGTGTCAGAGAATGTCCGAGAGTGTCAGAGAGTGATAGAGAGTGTCAGAGAGTGACAGAGAGTGTCTGAGAATGTCAGAGAGTGTCAGAGAGTGACTGAGTGTGACAGATAGTGTCAGAGAGTGACAGAGAGTGTCTGAGAATGTCAGAGCGTGTCAGAGAGTGACTGAGTGTGACAGAGAGTGTCAGAGAGTGACTGAGAATGTCTGAGAGTGTCTGAGAGTGTCAGAGGGTGATTGAGAGTGTCTGAGAGTGTCAGAGAGTGGTACAGAGAGTCTGAGAGTGATAAAGTGTGTCAGAGAGAGATAGAGAATGTCAGAGAGTGTCACAGAGTGACAGAGAGTGATAGAGAGTGTCAGAGAATGTCAGAGAGTGTCAGAGAGTGATAGAGAATGATAGAGAGTGTCAGAGAGTGACAGAGAGTGTCTGAGTGTGACAGAGAGTGTCAGAGAGTGATTGAGAATGTCTGAGAGTGTCTGAGAGTGTCAGAGGGTGATTGAGAGTGTCTGAGAGTGTCAGAGTGTGATAGAAAGTGATATAGAGCGTCTGAGACTGATTGAGAGTGTTTAAGTATGTCAGAGAGTGTCAGAGAGTTATAGAGAGTGTTTGGGAATGTCAGAGAGTGTCAGAGATTGTCAGAGTGTGATAGTGACAGTCAGAGAGTCTCAGAGAGTGATAGGGAGTGTCTGAGAGTGTCACAGAGTGCTATAGAGTGTCAGAGAATGTCAGAGAGTGTCAGAGAGTGTCAGAGAGTGATAGAGAGTGTCTGAGGGTGTCAGCGAGTGTCAGAGAGTGACACAGTGTGTCAGATAGTGTCATAGAGTGATTAAGAGAGTCAGGGAGTGTCAGAGAGTGACAGAGAGTGACATAGAGTGTCTGTGAGTGATTGAGAGTGTATAAGAGTGTCAGAGAGTGTTAGAGAGTGTCAGCGAGTGTCAGAGAGTGTCAGAGGGTGATAGAGAGAGTCAGAGAGTGTCAGAGAGTGATCGGGAGTGTTTGAGAGAGTCAGAGAGTGTCAGACAGTGATAGGGAGTGTTTGAGAGTGTCAGAGAGAGATTGAGT
This sequence comes from Heterodontus francisci, assembly GCF_036365525.1. Taxonomy (NCBI): domain Eukaryota; kingdom Metazoa; phylum Chordata; class Chondrichthyes; order Heterodontiformes; family Heterodontidae; genus Heterodontus; species Heterodontus francisci. Next base: position 32,087,814 of record NC_090421.1, read on the forward strand.
GTGTCTGAGAGTGTCAGAGAGTGTCAGAGAGTGGAAGAGAGTGCCTGAGAGTGTCAGAGAGTGATTGAGAGTGATTGAGAATTTCTGAGAGTGTCTGAGAGTGTCAGAGAGTGATTGAGAGTGTCAGTGAGTGATTAAGAGAGTCAGGGAGTGTCAGAGAGTGATAGAGAGTGATATAGCGTGTCTGAGAGAGATTGAGAGTGTATAAGTATGTCAGAGAGTGATAGAGAGTGTCAGCGATTGTCAGAGAGTGTCAGAGGGTGACCGAGAGCGATAGAGAGTGTCAGAGTGTGTCAGAGCTTGTCAGAGAGTGATTGGGAGTGTCTGAGAGTGTCAGAGAGTGTCAGAGAGTGATTTACAGTGTCATAGAGTGTCAGAGAGTGTCAGAGAGTGATTTTGACTGATTGAGAATGTCTGAAAGTGTCTGAGAGTGTCAGAGAGTGTCAGAGAGTGAGTGAGAGTGTCTGAGAGTGTCTGAGAGTGTCTGAGAGTGTCAGTGAGAGTCAGGGAGTGATAGAGAGTGTCAAAGGGTGTCAGAGAGTGTCTGAGAGTGTCAGAGAGTGTCACAGAGTGGCTGAGAGTGCCAGAGAGTTTCAGAAAGTGTCAGAGATTGTCTGAGAGTGTCTGAGAGTGTTGGAGGGTGATAGAGAATGTGAGAGAATGTCAGAGAGTGACAGATTGTGTCTGAGAGTGTCAGAGAGTGAGAGAGAGTGTCTGAGAGTATCTGAGAGTGTCAGCGAGTGATAGAGAGTGATTGAGAGTGATTGAGAATGTCTGAGAGTGTCAGAGAGTGATAGAGAGTGATTGAGAATGTCTGAGAGTGTCTGAGAGTGTCAGAGAGTGATTGAGAGTGTCTGAGAGTGTCAGAGAGTGATAGAGAGTGATAGAGAGTGATTGAGAGTGATTGAGAATGTCTGAGAGTGTCTGAGAGTGTCAGAGAGTGTCAGAGAGTGATAAAGAGTGATAGAGAGTGTCAGAGAGTGACAGAGAGTGACAGAGAGTGATAGAGAGTGTCAGAGAATGTCCGAGAGTGTCAGAGAGTGATAGAGAGTGTCAGAGAGTGACAGAGAGTGTCTGAGAATGTCAGAGAGTGTCAGAGAGTGACTGAGTGTGACAGATAGTGTCAGAGAGTGACAGAGAGTGTCTGAGAATGTCAGAGCGTGTCAGAGAGTGACTGAGTGTGACAGAGAGTGTCAGAGAGTGACTGAGAATGTCTGAGAGTGTCTGAGAGTGTCAGAGGGTGATTGAGAGTGTCTGAGAGTGTCAGAGAGTGGTACAGAGAGTCTGAGAGTGATAAAGTGTGTCAGAGAGAGATAGAGAATGTCAGAGAGTGTCACAGAGTGACAGAGAGTGATAGAGAGTGTCAGAGAATGTCAGAGAGTGTCAGAGAGTGATAGAGAATGATAGAGAGTGTCAGAGAGTGACAGAGAGTGTCTGAGTGTGACAGAGAGTGTCAGAGAGTGATTGAGAATGTCTGAGAGTGTCTGAGAGTGTCAGAGGGTGATTGAGAGTGTCTGAGAGTGTCAGAGTGTGATAGAAAGTGATATAGAGCGTCTGAGACTGATTGAGAGTGTTTAAGTATGTCAGAGAGTGTCAGAGAGTTATAGAGAGTGTTTGGGAATGTCAGAGAGTGTCAGAGATTGTCAGAGTGTGATAGTGACAGTCAGAGAGTCTCAGAGAGTGATAGGGAGTGTCTGAGAGTGTCACAGAGTGCTATAGAGTGTCAGAGAATGTCAGAGAGTGTCAGAGAGTGTCAGAGAGTGATAGAGAGTGTCTGAGGGTGTCAGCGAGTGTCAGAGAGTGACACAGTGTGTCAGATAGTGTCATAGAGTGATTAAGAGAGTCAGGGAGTGTCAGAGAGTGACAGAGAGTGACATAGAGTGTCTGTGAGTGATTGAGAGTGTATAAGAGTGTCAGAGAGTGTTAGAGAGTGTCAGCGAGTGTCAGAGAGTGTCAGAGGGTGATAGAGAGAGTCAGAGAGTGTCAGAGAGTGATCGGGAGTGTTTGAGAGAGTCAGAGAGTGTCAGACAGTGATAGGGAGTGTTTGAGAGTGTCAGAGAGTGATTGAGTGTGTCTGAGAGTGTCAGAGAGTGTCAGAGAGTGGAAGAGAGTGCCTGAGAGTGTCAGAGAGTGTCAGAGAGTGATTGAGAGTGTCAGAGAGTGTCAGAGAGTGATTGAGAGTGATTGAGAATGTCTGAGAGTGTCTGAGAGTGATTAAGAGTGTCAGGGAGTGTCAGAGAGTGGTAGAGAGTGATATAGAGTGTCTGAAGGTAATTGATAGTGTCTAAGAGTGTCAGCGAGTGTCAGAGAGTGTCAGACGGTGACCAAGAGCGATAGAGAGTGTCAGAGAGTGTCAGAGCTTGTCAGAGAGTGTCAGAGAGTGTCAGAGAGTTTCAGCGAGTGATTGAGAGTGATTGAGAATGTCTGAGAGTTTCTGAGAGAGTCAGAGAATGTCAAAGAGTGATTGAGACTGTCTGAGAGTGTCAGAGGTTGATAGAGAGTGTCAGAGAATGTCAGAGAGTGATAACGAGTGTCTGAGAGTGTCAGAGAGTGTCAGAGAGTGATCGAGAGTGATAGAGAGTGATTGAGAGTGATTGAGAATGTCTGAGAGTGTCTGAGAGTGTCAGAGAGTGTCAGAGAGTGATAAAGAGTGATAGAGAGTGTCAGAGAGTGACAGAGAGTGACAGAGAGTGATAGAGAGTGTCAGAGAATGTCCGAGAGTGTCAGAGAGTGATAGAGAGTGTCAGAGAGTGACAGAGAGTGTCTGAGAATGTCAGAGAGTGTCAGAGAGTGACTGAGTGTAACAGATAGTGTCAGAGAGTGACAGAGAGTGTCTGAGAATGTCAGAGCGTGTCAGAGAGTGACTGAGTGTGACAGAGAGTGTCAGAGAGTGACTGAGAATGTCTGAGAGTGTCTGAGAGTGTCAGAGGGTGATTGAGAGTGTCTGAGAGTGTCAGAGAGTGGTACAGAGAGTCTGAGAGTGATAAAGTGTGTCAGAGAGAGATAGAGAATGTCAGAGAGTGTCACAGAGTGACAGAGAGTGATAGAGAGTGTCAGAGAATGTCAGAGAGTGTCAGAGAGTGATAGAGAATGATAGAGAGTGTCAGAGAGTGACAGAGAGTGTCTGAGTGTGACAGAGAGTGTCAGAGAGTGATTGAGAATGTCTGAGAGTGTCTGAGAGTGTCAGAGGGTGATTGAGAGTGTCTGAGAGTGTCAGAGTGTGATAGAAAGTGATATAGAGCGTCTGAGACTGATTGAGAGTGTTTAAGAGTGTCAGAGAGTGTCAGAGAGTTATAGAGAGTGTCTGGGAATGTCAGAGAGTGTCAGAGATTGTCAGAGTGTGATAGTGACAGTCAGAGAGTATCAGAGAGTGATATGGAGTGTCTGAGAGTGTCACAGAGTGCTATAGAGTGTCAGAGAATGTCAGAGAGTGTCAGAGAGTGTCAGAGAGTGATAGAGAGTGTCTGAGGGTGTCAGCGAGTGTCAGAGAGTGACACAGTGTGTCAGATAGTGTCATAGAGTGATTAAGAGAGTCAGGGAGTGTCAGAGAGTGACAGAGAGTGACATAGAGTGTCTGTGAGTGATTGAGAGTGTATAAGAGTGTCAGAGAGTGTTAGAGAGTGTCAGCGAGTGTCAGAGAGTGTCAGAGGGTGATAGAGAGAGTCAGAGAGTGTCAGAGAGTGATCGGGAGTGTTTGAGAGAGTCAGAGAGTGTCAGACAGTGATAGGGAGTGTTTGAGAGTGTCAGAGAGTGATTGAGTGTGTCTGAGAGTGTCAGAGAGTGTCAGAGAGTGGAAGAGAGTGCCTGAGAGTGTCAGAGAGTGTCAGAGAGTGATTGAGAGTGTCAGAGAGTGTCAGAGAGTGATTGAGAGTGATTGAGAATGTCTGAGAGTGTCTGAGAGTGATTAAGAGTGTCAGGGAGTGTCAGAGAGTGGTAGAGAGTGATATAGAGTGTCTGAAGGTAATTGAGAGTGTCTAAGAGTGTCAGCGAGTGTCAGAGAGTGTCAGAGGGTGACCAAGAGCGATAGAGAGTGTCAGAGAGTGTCAGAGCTTGTCAGAGAGTGTCAGAGAGTGTCAGAGAGTTTCAGCGAGTGATTGAGAGTGATTGAGAATGTCTGAGAGTTTCTGAGAGAGTCAGAGAATGTCAAAGAGTGATTGAGACTGTCTGAGAGTGTCAGAGGTTGATAGAGAGTGTCAGAGAATGTCAGAGAGTGATAACGAGTGTCTGAGAGTGTCAGAGAGTGTCAGAGAGTGATCGAGAGTGTCTGAGAGTGTCTGAGAGTGTCAGGGAGTGTCTGAGAGTGTCAGAGAGTGATTGAGAGTGTCAGAGAGTGATTGAGACTGTCTGAGTGTGATAGAGAGTGTCAGCGAGGATCTGAGAGTGAGAGAGTGTGTCTGAGTGTATCTGAGAGTGTCAGCGAGTTTCAGAGAGCGATTGAGATTGTCAGAGAATGTCAGAGAGTAGTAGAGAATGATAGACAGTGTCTGAGAATGTCAGAAATTGATAGAGAGTGTCAGAGACTGATAGAGAGTGTCTGAGAGTGTCAGAGAGTATCTGAGAGTGTCAGAGAGTGTCAGCGAGTGTCAGAGAGAGATAGAGAATGTCTGAGAGTGTCAGAGAGTGGTACAGAGTGTCAGAGAGTGATATAGATTGTCAGAGAGTGATAGAGAGAGTCTGAGTGTGTCAGAGAGTGTCAGAGAGTGATAGAGAGAGTCTGAGAGTGTCAGAGAGTGTCAGAGAGAGATAGAGAGTGTATGAGAAGGTGTCAGAAAGTGATACAGAGTGTCAGAGAGTGTTAGAGAGTGTCAGAGATTGATAGAGTGTGTCAGAGAGTGTCAGAGAGTGATAGAGAGTGTCAGAGAATGTCAGAGATTGTCACTGTGAGTCAGAGAGTGTCAGAGAGTGAGAGAGAGTGACAGAGAGTGACAGAGAGTGTCAGAGAGTGTCAGAGAGTGATAGAAAGTGTCTGAAAGCGTCTGAGAGTGTCAGAGAGTGTCAGAGAGTGATAGAGAGTGTCAGAGAGTGTCAGAGAGTGATAGAGAGTGTCTGAGAGGGTCTGAGATTGTCAGAGAGTGTCAGAGAGTGTCAGAGAGTGATAGAGAGTGTCTGAGAGTGTCAGAGATTGTCAGAGAGAGATAGAGAGTGTCTGAGAGTGATACAGAGTGTCTGAGAGTGATAAAGTGTGTCAGAGAGAGATAGTGAGTGTCAGAGAGTGTCAGAGAGTGATAGAGAATGTCTGAGAGTGATAAAGTTGTCAGAGAGAGATAGAGAATGTCAGAGAGTGTCAGCGAGTGATAGAGAATGTCAGAGAGTGTCAGAGAGTGACTGAGAGTGTCAGAGAGTGATTGAGAATGTCTGAGAGTGTCAGAGAGTGATTGAGAGTGTCTGAAAATGTCAGAGTGTGATAGAAAGTGATATCGAGCGTCTGAGAGTGATTGAGAGTGTTTAAGAATGTCAGAGAGTGTCAGAGAGTGATTGAAAGTGTCTGACAGTGTCAGAGTGTTATCGAGAGCGTCTGAGTGTGTCAGGGAGTGTCAGAGAGTTATTGAGAGTGTCAGAGAGTGATTGAGAGTGATTGAGAATGTCTGAGAGTGTCTGAGAGTGTCAGAGAGAGATAGAGTGTGTCAGAGAGTGACCGAGAGTGATAGAGAGTGTCAGAGGGTGTCAGAGAGCGTCAGAGCTTGTCAGAGAGTGATAGAGAGAGTCAAGAGTGTCAGAGAGTGATAGGGAGTGTCTGAGAGTGTCAGAGAGTGATTGAGAGAGATTGAGAATGTCTGAGAGTGTCTGAGAGTGTCTGAGAGTGTCAGGGAGTGTCTGAGAGTGTCAGGGAGTGTCAGAGAGTGATAGAGAGTGTCAGAGAGTGTCAGAAAGTGATTGAGAGTGTCTGAAAGTGATAGAGAGTGTCAGAGAGTGTCTGAGAGTGTCTGAGAGTGTCTGAGAGTGTCAGGGAGTGTCAGAGAGTGATAGAGAGTGTCAGAGAGTGTCAGAGAGTGATTGAGAATGTCTGAGAGTGTCAGAGAGTGTCAGAGAGTGATTGCGAGTGTCTGAGAGTGATACAGAGTGTCAGAGAGTGTCAGAGAGTGATAGAGAGTGTCTGAGAGTATCTGAGAGTGTCAGAGAGTGTCAGTGAGTGTCAGTGAGTGATAGAGAGTGTCAAAGGGTGTCAGAGAGTGGCTAAGAGGGTCAGAGAGTGTCAGAGAGTGGCTGAGAGTGCCAGAGATTTTCAGAGAGTGAGAGAGATTGTCTGAGAGTGTCTGAGAGTGTCGGAGGGTGATAGAGAGTGTGAGAGAATGTCAGAGAGTGATAGAGAGTGTCTGAGAGTGTCAGAGAGTGATAGAGAGTGTCTGAGAGTATCTGAGAGTGTCAGCGAGTTTCTGAGAGCGATAGAGATTGTCAGAGAATGTCAGAGAGTGGTAGAGAGTGATAGAGAGTGTCTGAGACTGATAGAGAGTGTCTGAGAGTGTCAGAGAGTATCTGAGAGTGTCAGAGAGAGTCAGAGAGAGATAGAGAGTGTCTGAGAGTATCAGAAAGTGATACAGAGTGTCAGAGATTGTCAGACAGTGTAAGAGAGTGTCAGAGAATGTCAGAGATTGTCACAGTGTGTCAGAGAGTGTCAGGGATTGTCAGAGAGTGTCAGAGAGTGACAGAGAGTGATAGAGAGTGTCTGAGAGCGTCTGAGAGTGTCAGAGAGTGATAGAGAGTGTCTGAGAGCGTCTGGGATTGTCAGAGAGTGTCAGAGAGTGATAGAGAGTGTCTGAGAGTATCAGAAAGTGATACAGAGTGTCAGAGAGTGATAGAGTGTCTGAGAGTATCAGAAAGTGATACAGAGTGTCAGAGAGTGATAGAGAGTGTCAGAGAGTGTCAGAGAGTGTCAGAGAGTGAAAGAGAGTTTCAGAGAGTGTCAGAGAGTGAAAGAGAGTGTCAGAGAATGTCAGAGATTGTCACAGTGTGTCAGAGAGTGTCAGGGAGTGTCAGAGAGTGTCAGAGAGTGTCAGAGAGTGATAGAGAGTGATAGAGAGTGTCTGAGAGCGTCTGAGAGTGTCAGAGAGTGATAGAGAGTGTCTGAGAGCGTCTGAGATTGTCAGAGAGAGTCAGAGAGTGTCAGAGAGTGATCGAGAGTGTCTGAGAGTGTCAGAGAGTGTCAGAGAGTGATAGAGAGTGATTGAGAGTGATTGAGAATTTCTGAGAGTGTCTGAGAGTGTCAGAGAGTGATTGAGAGTGTCAGTGAGTGATTAAGAGAGTCAGGGAGTGTCAGAGAGTGATAGAGAGTGATATAGCGTGTCTGAGAGAGATTGAGAGTGTATAAGTATGTCAGAGAGTGATAGAGAGTGTCAGCGAGTGTCAGAGAGTGTCAGAGGGTGACCGAGAGCGATAGAGAGTGTCAGAGTGTGTCAGAGCTTGTCAGAGAGTGATTGGGAGTGTCTGAGAGTGTCAGAGAGTGTCAGAGAGTGATTTACAGTGTCAGAGAGTGTCAGAGAGTGTCAGAGAGTGATTTTGACTGATTGAGAATGTCTGAAAGTGTCTGAGAGTGTCAGAGAGTGTCAGAGAGTGATTGAGAGTGTCTGAGAGTGTCTGAGAGTGTCTGAGAGTGTCTGAGAGTGTCAGTGAGAGTCAGGGAGTGATAGAGAGTGTCAAAGGGTGTCAGAGAGTGTCTGAGAGTGTCACAGAGTGGCTGAGAGTGCCAGAGAGTTTCAGAAAGTGTCAGAGATTGTCTGAGAGTGTCTGAGAGTGTTGGAGGGAGATAGAGAATGTGAGAGAATGTCAGAGAGTGACAGATTGTGTCTGAGAGTGTCAGAGAGTGAGAGAGAGTGTCTGAGAGTATCTGAGAGTGTCAGCGAGTGATAGAGAGTGATTGAGAGTGATTGAGAATGTCTGAGAGTGTCAGAGAGTGATAGAGAGTGATTGAGAATGTCTGAGAGTGTCTGAGAGTGTCAGAGAGTGATTGAGAGTGTCTGAGGGTGTCAGAGAGTGTCAGAGAGTGATAGAGAGTGATTGAGAGTGATTGAGAATGTCTGAGAGTGTCTGAGAGTGTCAGAGAGTGTCAGAGTGTGATAGAGAGTGATAGAGAGTGTCAGAGAGTGACAGAGAGTGACAGAGAGTGATAGAGAGTGTCAGAGAATGTCAGAGAGTGTCAGAGAGTGATAGAGAGTGATAGAGAGTGTCAGAGAGTGACAGAGAGTGTCTGAGAATGTCAGAGAGTGTCAGAGAGTGACTGAGTGTGACAGATAGTGTCAGAGAGTGACAGAGAGTGTCTGAGAATGTCAGAGAGTGTCAGAGAGTGACTGAGTGTGACAGAGAGTGTCAGAGAGTGATTGAGAATGTCTGAGAGTGTCTGAGAGTGTCAGAGGGTGATTGAGAGTGTCTGAGAGTGTCAGAGAGTGATACAGAGAGTCTGAGAGTGATAAAGTGTGTCAGAGAGAGATAGAGAATGTCAGAGAGTGTCACAGAGTGACAGAGAGTGATAGAGAGTGTCAGAGAATGTCAGAGAGTGTCAGAGAGTGATAGAGAATGATAGAGAGTGTCAGAGAGTGACAGAGAGTGTCTGAGAATGTCAGAGAGTGTCAGAGAGTGACTGAGTGTGACAGATAGTGTCAGAGAGTGTCAGAGAGTGTCTGAGTGTGACAGAGAGTGTCAGAGAGTGATTGAGAATGTCTGAGAGTGTCTGAGAGTGTCAGAGGGTGATTGAGAGTGTCTGAGAGTGTCAGAGTGTGATAGAAAGTGATATAGAGCGTCTGAGACTGATTGAGAGTGTTTAAGAGTGTCAGAGAGTGTCAGAGAGTTATAGAGAGTGTCTGGGAACGTCAGAGAGTGTCAGAGATTGTCAGAGTGTGATAGTGACAGTCAGAGAGTCTCAGAGAGTGATAGGGAGTGTCTGAGAGTGTCACAGAGTGCTATAGAGTGTCAGAGAATGTCAGAGAGTGTCAGAGAGTGTCAGAGAGTGATAGAGAGTGTCTGAGGGTGTCAGCGAGTGTCAGAGAGTGACACAGTGTGTCAGATAGTGTCATAGAGTGATTAAGAGAGTCAGGGAGTGTCAGAGAGTGACAGAGAGTGACATAGAGTGTCTGAGAGTGATTGAGAGTGTATAAGAGTGTCAGAGAGTGTTAGAGAGTGTCAGCGAGTGTCAGAGAGTGTCAGAGGGTGATAGAGAGAGTCAGAGAGTGTCAGAGAGTGATCGGGAGTGTTTGAGAAAGTCAGAGAGTGTCAGATAGTGATAGGGAGTGTTTGAGAGTGTCAGAGAGTGATTGAGTGTGTCTGAGAGTGTCAGAGAGTGTCAGAGAGTGGAAGAGAGTGCCTGAGAGTGTCAGAGAGTGTCAGAGAGTGATTGAGAGTGTCAGAGAGTGTCAGAGAGTGATTGAGAGTGATTGAGAATGTCTGAGAGTGTCTGAGAGTGATTAAGAGTGTCAGGGAGTGTCAGAGAGTGGTAGAGAGTGATATAGAGTGTCTGAAGGTAATTGAGAGTGTCTAAGAGTGTCAGCGAGTGTCAGAGAGTGTCAGAGGGTGACCAAGAGCGATAGAGAGTGTCAGAGAGTGTCAGAGCTTGTCAGAGAGTGTCAGAGAGTGTCAGAGAGTTTCAGCGAGTGATTGAGAGTGATTGAGAATGTCTGAGAGTTTCTGAGAGAGTCAGAGAATGTCAAAGAGTGATTGAGACTGTCTGAGAGTGTCAGAGGTTGATAGAGAGTGTCAGAGAATGTCAGAGAGTGATAACGAGTGTCTGAGAGTGTCAGAGAGTGTCAGAGAGTGATCAAGAGTGTCAGGGAGTGTCTGAGAGTGTCAGAGAGTGATTGAGAGTGTCAGAGAGTGATTGAGACTGTCTGAGTGTGATAGAGAGTGTCAGCGAGGATCTGAGAGTGAGAGAGTGTGTCTGAGTGTATCTGAGAGTGTCAGCGAGTTTCAGAGAGCGATTGAGATTGTCAGAGAATGTCAGAGAGTAGTAGAGAATGATAGACAGTGTCTGAGAATGTCAGAAATTGATAGAGAGTGTCAGAGACTGATAGAGAGTGTCTGAGAGTGTCAGAGAGTATCTGAGAGTGTCAGAGAGTGTCAGCGAGTGTCAGAGAGAGATAGAGAATGTCTGAGAGTGTCAGAGAGTGGTACAGAGTGTCAGAGAGTGATATAGATTGTCAGAGAGTGATAGAGAGAGTCTGAGAGTGATAGAGAGTGTCAGAGAGTGTCTGAGAGTGTCAGGGAGTGTCTGAGAGTGTCAGGGAGTGTCAGAGAGTGATTGAGAATGTCTGAGAGTGTCTGAGAGTGTCAGAGAGTGTCAGAGAGTGATTGCGAGTGTCTGAGAGTGATACAGAGTGTCAGAGAGTGTCAGAGAGTGATAGAGAGTGTCTGAGAGTATCTGAGAGTGTCAGAGAGTGTCAGTGAGTGTCAGTGAGTGATAGAGAGTGTCAAAGGGTGTCAGAGAGTGGCTAAGAGGGTCAGAGAGTGTCAGAGAGTGGCTGAGAGTGCCAGAGATTTTCAGAGAGTGAGAGAGATTGTCTGAGAGTGTCTGAGAGTGTCGGAGGGTGATAGAGAGTGTGAGAGAATGTCAGAGAGTGATAGAGAGTGTCTGAGAGTGTCAGAGAGTGATAGAGAGTGTCTGAGAGTATCTGAGAGTGTCAGCGAGTTTCTGAGAGCGATAGAGATTGTCAGAGAATGTCAGAGAGTGGCAGAGAGTGATAGAGAGTGTCTGAGACTGATAGAGAGTGTCTGAGAGTGTCAGAGAGTATCTGAGAGTGTCAGAGAGAGTCAGAGAGAGATAGAGAGTGTCTGAGAGTATCAGAAAGTGATACAGAGTGTCAGAGATTGTCAGACAGTGTAAGAGAGTGTCAGAGAATGTCAGAGATTGTCACAGTGTGTCAGAGAGTGTCAGGGAGTGTCAGAGAGTGTCAGAGAGTGATAGAGAGTCATAGAGAGTGTCTGAGAGCGTCTGAGAGTGTCAGAGAGTGATAGAGAGTGTCTGAGAGCGTCTGGGATTGTCAGAGAGTGTCAGAGAGTGATAGAGAGTGTCTGAGAGTATCAGAAAGTGATACAGAGTGTCAGAGAGTGATAGAGAGTGTCTGAGAGTATCAGAAAGTGATACAGAGTGTCAGAGAGTGATAGAGAGTGTCAGAGAGTGTCAGAGAGTGTCAGAGAGTGAAAGAGAGTGTCAGAGAGTGTCAGAGAGTGAAAGAGAGTGTCAGAGAATGTCAGAGATTGTCACAGTGTGTCAGAGTGTGTCAGGGAGTGTCAGAGAGTGTCAGAGAGTGATAGAGAGTGATAGAGAGTGTCTGAGAGCGTCTGAGAGTGTCAGAGAGTGATAGAGAGTGTCTGAGAGCGTCTGAGATTGTCAGAGAGAGTCAGAGAGTGTCAGAGAGTGATCGAGAGTGTCTGAGAGTGTCAGAGAGTGTCAGCGAGAGATAGAGTGTGTCTGAGAGTGTCAGAGAGTGATACAGTGTGTCTGAGAGTGATTGAGAGTGTATAGGTATGTCAGAGAGTGATAGAGAGTGTCAGCGAGTGTCAGAGAGTGTCAGAGGGTGACCGAGAGCGATAGAGAGTGTCTGAGAGTGTCAGAGAGTGATTGAGAGTGTCTGAGAGTGTCAGAGAGTGTCAGAAAGTGATTAAGAGAGTCAGGGAGTGTCAGAGAGTGTCAGAGAGTGATTGATAGTGTCTGAGAGTGTCAGAGAGTGTCAGAGAGTGATAGAGAGTGATATAGCGTGTCTGAGAGTGATTGAGAGTGTATAAGTATGTCAGAGAGTGATGGAGAGTGTCAGCGAGTGTCAGAGAGTGTCAGAGGGTGACCGAGAGCGATAGAGAGTGTCAGAGTGTGTCAGAGCTTGTCAGAGAGTGATAGAGAGAGTCAGAGAGTGTCAGAGAGTGATAGGGAGTGTTTGAGAGTGTCAGAGAGTGATTGAGTGTGTCTGAGAGTGTCAGAGAGTGTCAGTGAGTGGTAGAGAGTGACTGAGAGTGTCAGAGAGTGTCAGAGAGTGATTGAGAGTGTCAGAGAGTGTCAGAGAGTTTCAGAGAGTGATTAAGAGATTCAGGGAGTGTCTGAGAGTGTCTGAGAGTGATATCGAGTGTCTGAGAGTGATTGAGAGTGTCTAAGCGTGTCAGAGAGTGATAGAGAGTGCAAGTGAGTGTCAGAGAGTGTCAGAGGGTGACCGAGAGCGATAGAGAGTGTCAGAGCTTGTCAGAGAGTGTCAGAGAGTGTCAGAGAGTTTCAGAGAATGATTGAGTATGTCTGAGACTGTCTGAGAGTGTCAGAGAGTGTCAGAGAGTGATAGAGAGTTTCAGAGAATGTCAGAGAGTGATAACGAGTGTCTCAGAGTGTCAGAGAGTGATCGAGAGTGTCTGAGAGTGTCTGAGTGTGTCAGGGAGTGTCTGAGAGTGTCAGAGAATGATTGAAAGTGTCAGAGAGAGATTGAGAGTTTCAGAGAGTGATTGAGAGTGTCTGAGAGTGTCTGAGACAGTCGGAGTGTGATAGAGAGTGTCAGCGAGGGTCTGAGAGTGATAGAGAGTATCTGAGAGTATCAGAAAGTGATACAGAGTGTCAGAGAGTGATAGAGAGTGTCAGAGAGTGTCAGAGAGAGTCAGAGAGTGAAAGAGAGTGTCAGAGAGTGTCAGAGAGTGAAAGAGAGTGTCAGAGAATGTCAGTGATTGTCACAGTGTGTCAGAGAGTGTCAGGGAGTGTCAGAGAGTGTCAGAGAGTGATAGAGAGTGATAGAGAGTGTCTGAGAGCGTCTGAGAGTGTCAGAGAGTGATAGAGAGTGTCTGAGAGCGTCTGAGATTGTCAGAGAGAGTCAGAGAGTGTCAGAGAGTGATCGAGAGTGTCTGAGAGTGTCAGAGAGTGTCAGCGAGAGATAGAGTGTGTCTGAGAGTGTCAGAGAGTGATACAGTGTGTCTGAGAGTGATTGAGAGTGTATAAGTATGTCAGAGAGTGATAGAGAGTGTCAGCGAGTGTCAGAGAGTGTCAGAGGGTGACCGAGAGCGATAGAGAGTGTCTGAGAGTGTCAGAGAGTGATTGAGAGTTTCTGAGAGTGTCAGCGAGAGTCAGAGAGTGTCAGAGGGTGACCGAGAGCGATAGAGAGTGTCTGAGAGTGTCAGAGAGTGATTGAGAGTGTCTGAGAGTGTCAGCGAGTGTCAGAGAGTGTCAGAGGGTGACCGAGAGCGATAGAGAGTGTCTGAGAGTGTCAGAGAGTGATTGAGAGTGTCTGAGAGTGTCAGAGAGTGTCAGAGAGTGATTAAGAGAGTCAGGGAGTGTCAGAGAGTGTCAGAGAGTGATTGATAGTGTCTGAGAGTGTCAGAGAGTGTCAGAAAGTGATAGAGAGTGATTGAGAGTGATTGAGAATGTCTGAGAGTGTCTGAGAGTGTCAGAGAGTGATTGAGAGTGTCAGAGAGTGATAGAGAGTGATTGAGAGTGATTGAGAATGTCTGAGAGTGTCTGAGAGTGTCAGAGAGTGATTGAGAGTGTCAGAGAGTGTCAGAGAGTGATTAAGAGAGTCAGGGAGTGTCAGAGAGTGATTAAGAGAGTCAGGGAGTGTCAGAGATTGTCAGAGAGTGATTGAGAGTGTCTGAGAGTGTCAGAGAGTGTCAGAGAGTGATAGAGAGTGATTGAGATTGATTGAGAATTTCTGAGAGTGTCTGAGAGTGTCAGAGAGTGATTGAGAGTGTCAGAGAGTGATTAAGAGAGTCAGGGAGTGTCAGAGAGTGATAGAGAGTGATATAGCGTGTCTGAGAGTGATTGAGAGTGTATAAGTATGTCAGAGAGTGATGGAGAGTGTCAGCGAGTGTCAGAGAGTGTCAGAGGGTGACCGAGAGCGATAGAGAGTGTCAGAGTGTGTCAGAGCTTGTCAGAGAGTGATAGAGAGAGTCAGAGAGTGTCAGAGAGTGATAGGGAGTGTTTGAGAGTGTCAGAGAGTGATTGAGTGTGTCTGAGAGTGTCAGAGAGTGTCAGTGAGTGGTAGAGAGTGACTGAGAGTGTCAGAGAGTGTCAGAGAGTGATTGAGAGTGTCAGAGAGTGTCAGAGAGTTTCAGAGAGTGATTAAGAGATTCAGGGAGTGTCTGAGAGTGTCTGAGAGTGATATAGAGTGTCTGAGAGTGATTGAGAGTGTCTCAGCGTGTCAGAGAGTGATAGAGAGTGCAAGTGAGTGTCAGAGAGTGTCAGAGGGTGACCGAGAGCGATAGAGAGTGTCAGAGCTTGTCAGAGAGTGTCAGAGAGTGTCAGAGAGTTTCAGAGAATGATTGAGAATGATTGAGAATGTCTGAGACTGTCTGAGAGTGTCAGAGAGTGTCAGAGAGTGATTGAGAGTGTCAGAGAGTGATTAAGAGAGTCAGGGAGTGTCAGAGAGTGATTAAGAGAGTCAGGGAGTGTCAGAGATTGTCAGAGAGTGATTGAGAGTGTCTGAGAGTGTCAGAGTGTGTCAGAGAGAGTTAGAGAGTGATTGAGAGTGATTGAGAATTTCTGAGAGTGTCTGAGAGTGTCAGAGAGTGATTGAGAGTGTCAGAGAGTGATTATGAGAGTCAGGGAGTGTCAGAGAGTGATAGAGAGTGATATAGCGTGTCTGAGAGTGATTGAGAGTGTATAAGTATGTCAGAGAGTGATGGAGAGTGTCAGCGAGTGTCAGAGAGTGTCAGAGGGTGACCGAGAGCGATAGAGAGTGTCAGAGTGTGTCAGAGCTTGTCAGAGAGTGATAGAGAGAGTCAGAGAGTGTCAGAGAGTGATAGGGAGTGTTTGAGAGTGTCAGAGAGTGATTGAGTGTGTCTGAGAGTGTCAGAGAGTGTCAGTGAGTGGTAGAGAGTGACTGAGAGTGTCAGAGAGTGTCAGAGAGTGATTGAGAGTGTCAGAGAGTGTCAGAGAGTTTCAGAGAGTGATTAAGAGATTCAGGGAGTGTCTGAGAGTGTCTGAGAGTGATATAGAGTGTCTGAGAGTGATTGAGAGTGTCTAAGCGTGTCAGAGAGTGATAGAGAGTGCAAGTGAGTGTCAGAGAGTGTCAGAGGGTGACCGAGAGCGATAGAGAGTGTCAGAGCTTGTCAGAGAGTGTCAGAGAGTGTCAGAGAGTGTCAGAGAGTTTCAGAGAATGATTGAGAATGATTGAGAATGTCTGAGACTGTCTGAGAGTGTCAGAGAGTGTCAGAGAGTGTCAGAGAGTGATAGAGAGTTTCAGAGAATGTCAGAGAGTGATAACGAGTGTCTCAGAGTGTCAGAGAGTGATCGAGAGTGTCTGAGAGTGTCTGAGTGTGTCAGGGAGTGTCTGAGAGTGTCAGAGAGTGATTGAGAGTGTCAGAGAGAGATTGAGAGTTTCAGAGAGTGATTGAGAGTGTCTGAGAGTGTCTGAGACAGTCGGAGTGTGATAGAGAGTGTCAGCGAGGGTCTGAGAGTGATAGAGAGTATCTGAGAGTATCAGAAAGTGTCTGAGAGTGTCAGAGAATGACAGCGAGAGTATGAGACAGATAGAGAATGTCTGAGAGTGTCAGAGAGTGATACAGAGTGTCAGAGAGTGATATAGATTGTCAGAGAGTGATCGAGAGAGTCTGAGTGTGTCAGAGAGTGTCAGAGAGTGATAGAGAGAGTCTGAGAGTGTCAGAGAGTGTCAGAGAGAGATAGAGAGTGTCTGAGAAGGTGTCATAAAGTGATACAGAGTGTCAGAGAGTGTTAGAGAGTGTCAGAGAGTGTCAGAGCTTGTCAGAGAGTGATAGAGAGAGTCACAGAGTGTCAGAGCTTGTCAGAGAGTGATAGAGAGAGTCAGAGAGTGACAGGGAGTGTCTGAGAGTGTCAGAGAGTGATTGAGAGTGACTGAGTGTGCTAGAGAGTGATAGAGAGTGTCAGAGAGTGTCAGAGAGTGATTGGGAGTGTCAGAGAGTATCAGAGAGTGATGGAGAGTGTCTGAGAGTATCTGAGAGTGTCAGCGAGTTTCTGAGAGCGATAGAGATTGTCAGAGAATGTCAGAGAGTGGTAGAGAGTGATAGACAGTGTCTGAGAGTGTCAGAGATTGATAGAGAGTGTCAGAGACTGATAGAGAGTGTCTGTGAGTGTCAGAGAGTATCTGAGAGTGTCAGAGAGTGTCAGCGAGTGTCAGAGAGAGATAGAGAATGTCTGAGAGTGTCAGAGAGTGATACAGAGTGTCAGAGAGTGATATAGATTGTCAGAGAGTGATCGAGAGAGTCTGAGTGTGTCAGAGAGTGTCAGAGAGTGATAGAGAGAGTCTGAGAGTGTCAGAGAGTGTCAGAGAGAGATAGAGATTGTCTGCGAAGGTGTCAGAAAGTGATTCAGATTGTCAGAGAGTGTTAGAGAGTGTCAGAGAGTGATAGAGAGTGTCAGAGAGTGTCAGAGAGTGTCTGAAAGTGTCAGAGAATGTCAGAGATTGTCACAGAGTGTCAGAGAGTGTCAGAGAGTGATAGAGAGTGACAGAGAGTGTCAGAGAGTGTCAGAGAGTGTCAGAGAGTGATAGAAAGAGTCTGAAAGCGTCTGAGAATGTCAGAGAGTGATAGAGAGTGTCAGAGAGTGTCAGAGAGTGACAGAGAGTGTCTGAGAGGGTCTGAGAGTGTCAGAGAGTGTCAGAGAGTGTCGGAGATTGATAGAGAGTGTCTGAGAGTGTCAGCGAGTGTCAGAGAGAGATAGAGAATGTCTGAGAGTGTCAGAGAGTGATACAGAGTGTCAGAGAGTGATATAGATTGTCAGAGAGTGATCGAGAGAGTCTGAGTGTGTCAGAGAGTGTCAGAGAGTGATAGAGAGAGTCTGAGAGTGTCAGAGAGTGTCAGAGAGAGATAGAGATTGTCTGAGAAGGTGTCAGAAAGTGATACAGATTGTCAGAGAGTGTTAGAGAGTGTCAGAGAGTGATAGAGAGTGTCAGAGAGTGTCAGAGAGTGTCTGAAAGTGTCAGAGAATGTCAGAGATTGTCACAGAGTGTCAGAGAGTGTCAGAGAGTGATAGAGAGTGACAGAGAGTGTCAGAGAGTGTCAGAGAGTGTCAGAGAGTGATAGAAAGAGTCTGAAAGCGTCTGAGAATGTCAGAGAGTGATAGAGAGTGTCAGAGAGTGTCAGAGAGTGACAGAGAGTGTCTGAGAGGGTCTGAGAGTGTCAGAGAGTGTCAGAGAGTGTCGGAGATTGATAGAGAGTGTCTGAGAGTGTCAGGGAGTGTCAGAGAGAGAGAGAGAGTGTCTAAGAGTGTCAGAGAGTGATACAGAGAGTCTGAGAGTGATAAAGTGTGTCAGAGAGAGATAGAGAATGTCAGAGAGTGTCAGAGAGTGACAGAGAGTGATAGAGAGTGTCAGAGAGTGTCAGAGAGTGACAGAGAGTGTCTGAGAGTGATAAAGTTGTCAGAGAGAGATAGAGAATGTCAGAGAGTGTCAGAGAGTGATAGAGAGTGATAGAGAGTGTCAGAGAGTCACAGAGAGTGTCTGAGAATGTCAGAGAGTGTCAGAGAGTGACTGAGTGTGACAGAGAGTGTCAGAGAGTGACAGAGAGTGTCTGAGAATGTCAGAGAGTGTCAGAGAGTGACTGAGTGTGACAGAGAGTGTCAGAGAGTGATTGAGAATGTCTGAGAGTGTCTGAGAGTGTCAGAGGGTGATTGAGAGTGTCTGAGAGTGTCAGAGTGTGATAGAAAGTGATATAGAGCGTCTGAGACTGATTGAGAGTGTTTAAGAGTGTCAGAGAGTGTCAGAGAGTTATAGAGAGTGTCTGGGAATGTCAGAGAGTGTCAGAGATTGTCAGAGTGTGATAGTGACAGTCAGAGAGTATCAGAGAGTGATATGGAGTGTCTGAGAGTGTCACAGAGTGCTATAGAGTGTCAGAGAATGTCAGAGAGTGTCAGAGAGTGTCAGAGAGTGATAGAGAGTGTCTGAGGGTGTCAGCGAGTGTCAGAGAGTGACAGAGTGTGTCAGATAGTGTCATAGAGTGATTAAGAGAGTCAGGGAGTGTCAGAGAGTGGCAGAGAGTGACATAGAGTGTCTGAGAGTGATTGAGAGTGTATAAGAGTGTCAGAGAGTGTTAGAGAGTGTCAGCGAGTGTCAGAGAGTGTCAGAGGGTGATAGAGAGAGTCAGAGAGTGTCAGAGAGTGATCGGGAGTGTTTGAGAGAGTCAGAGAGTATCAGACAGTGATAGGGAGTGTTTGAGAGTGTCAGAGAGTGTCAGAGAGTGATAGAGAGTGATTGAGAGTGATTGAGAATGTCTGAGAGTGTCAGAGAGTGTCAGAGAGTGATTGAGAGTGTCAGAGAGTGATAGAGAGTGATTGAGAATGTCTGAGAGTGTCTGAGAGTGTCAGAGAGTGATTGAGAGTGTCAGAGAGTGATTAAGAGAGTCAGGGAGTGTCAGAGAGTGATTAAGAGAGTCAGGGAGTGTCAGAGATTGTCAGAGAGTGATTGAGAGTGTCTGAGAGTGTCAGAGAGTGTCAGAGAGTGATAGAGAGTGATTGAGATTGATTGAGAATTTCTGAGAGTGTCTGAGAGTGTCAGAGAGTGATTGAGAGTGTCAGAGAGTGATTAAGAGAGTCAGGGAGTGTCAGAGAGTGATAGAGAGTGATATAGCGTGTCTGAGAGTGATTGAGAGTGTATAAGTATGTCAGAGAGTGACTGAGAGTGTCAGCGAGTGTCAGGGAGTGTCAGAGGGTGACCGAGAGCGATAGAGAGTGTCAGAGTGTGTCAGAGCTTGTCAGAGAGTGATCGAGAGAGTCAGAGAGTGTCAGAGAGTGATAGGGAGTGTTTGAGAGTGTCAGAGAGTGATTGAGTGTGTCTGAGAGTGTCAGAGAGTGTCAGTGAGTGGTAGAGAGTGACTGAGAGTGTCAGAGAGTGTCAGAGAGTGATTGAGAGTGTCAGAGAGTGTCAGAGAGTTTCAGAGAGTGATTAAGAGATTCAGGGAGTGTCTGAGAGTGTCTGAGAGTGATATAGAGTGTCTGAGAGTGATTGAGAGTGTCTAAGCGTGTCAGAGAGTGATAGAGAGTGCAAGTGAGTGTCAGAGAGTGTCAGAGGGTGACCGAGAGCGATAGAGAGTGTCAGAGCTTGTCAGAGAGTGTCAGAGAGTGTCAGAGAGTTTCAGAGAATGATTGAGAATGATTGAGAATGTCTGAGACTGTCTGAGAGTGTCAGAGAGTGTCAGAGAGTGATTGAGAGTGTCAGACAGTGTCAGAGAGTGTCAGAGAGTGATTAAGAGAGTCAGGGAGTGTCAGAGAGTGATTAAGAGAGTCAGGGAGTGTCAGAGATTGTCAGAGAGTGATTGAGAGTGTCTGAGAGTGTCAGAGAGTGTCAGAGAGTGATAGAGAGTGATTGAGAGTGATTGAGAATTTCTGAGAGTGTCTGAGAGTGTCAGAGAGTGATTGAGAGTGTCAGAGAGTGATTATGAGAGTCAGGGAGTGTCAGAGAGTGATAGAGAGTGATATAGCGTGTCTGAGAGTGATTGAGAGTGTATAAGTATGTCAGAGAGTGATGGAGAGTGTCAGCGAGTGTCAGAGAGTGTCAGAGGGTGACCGAGAGCGATAGAGAGTGTCAGAGTGTGTCAGAGCTTGTCAGAGAGTGATAGAGAGAGTCAGAGAGTGTCAGAGAGTGATAGGGAGTGTTTGAGAGTGTCAGAGAGTGATTGAGTGTCTGAGAGTGTCAGAGAGTGTCAGTGAGTGGTAGAGAGTGACTGAGAGTGTCAGAGAGTGTCAGAGAGTGATTGAGAGTGTCAGAGAGTGTCAGAGAGTTTCAGAGAGTGATTACGAGATTCAAGGAGTGTCTGAGAGTGTCTGAGAGTGATATAGAGTGTCTGAGAGTGATTGAGAGTGTCTAAGCGTGTCAGAGAGTGATAGAGAGTGCAAGTGAGTGTCAGAGAGTGTCAGAGGGTGTCAGAGAGTTTCAGAGAATGATTGAGAATGTCTGAGACTGTCTGAGAGTGTCAGAGAGTGTCAGAGAGTGATAGAGAGTTTCAGAGAGTGTCAGAGAGTGATAACGAGTGTCTCAGAGTGCCAGAGAGTGATCGAGAGTGTCTCAGAGTGTCTGAGTGTGTCAGGGAGTGTCTGAGAGAGTCAGAGAGTGATTGAGAGTGTCAGAGAGAGATTGAGAGTTTCAGAGAGTGATTGAGAGTGTCTGAGAGTGTCTGAGACAGTCGGAGTGTGATAGAGAGTGTCAGCGAGGGTCTGAGAGTGATAGAGAGTATCTGAGAGTATCAGAAAGTGTCTGAGAGTGTCAGAGAATGTCAGCGAGAGTATGAGACAGATAGAGAATGTCTGAGAGTGTCAGAGAGTGATACAGAGTGTCAGAGAGTGATATAGATTGTCAGAGAGTGATCGAGAGAGTCTAAGTGTGTCAGAGAGTGTCAGAGAGTGATAGAGAGAGTCTGAGAGTGTCAGAGAGTGTCAGAGAGAGATAGAGAGTGTCTGAGAAGGTGTCAGAAAGTGATACAGAGTGTCAGAGAGTGTTAGAGAGTGTCAGAGAGTGTCAGAGCTTGTCAGAGAGTGATAGAGAGAGTCACAGAGTGTCAGAGCTTGTCAGAGAGTGATAGAGAGAGTCAGAGAGTGACAGGGAGTGTCTGAGAGTGTCAGAGAGTGATTGAGAGTGACTAAGTGTGCTAGAGAGTGAAAGAGAGTGTCAGAGAGTGTCAGAGAGTGATTGGGAGTGTCAGAGAGTATCAGAGATTGAAGGAGAGTGTCTGAGAGTATCTGAGAGTGTCAGCGAGTTTCTGAGAGCGATAGAGATTGTCAGAGAATGTTAGAGAGTGGTAGAGAGTGATAGACAGTGTCTGAGAGTGTCAGAGATTGATAGAGAGTGTCAGAGACTGATAGAGAGTGTCTGTGAGTGTCAGAGAGTATCTGAGAGTGTCAGAGAGTGTCAGCGAGTGTCAGAGAGAGATAGAGAATGTCTGAGAGTGTCAGAGAGTGATACAGAGTGTCAGAGAGTGATATAGATTGTCAGAGAGTGATCGAGAGAGTCTGAGTGTGTCAGAGAGTGTCAGAGAGTGACAGAGAGAGTCTGAGAGTGTCAGAGAGTGTCAGAGAGAGATAGAGATTGTCTGAGAAGGTGTCAGAAAGTGATACAGAGTGTCAGAGAGTGTTAGAGAGTGTCAGAGAGTGATAGAGAGTGTCAGAGAGTGTCAGAGAGTGATAGAAAGAGTCTGAAAGCGTCTGAGAATGTCAGAGAGTGATAGAGAGTGTCAGAGAGTGTCAGAGAGTGACAGAGAGTGTCTGAGAGGGTCTGAGAGTGTCAGAGAGTGTCAGAGTGTGTCGGAGATTGATAGAGAGTGTCTGAGAGTGTCAGGGGGTGTCAGAGAGAGAGAGAGAGTGTCTAAGAGTGTCAGAGAGTGATACAGAGAGTCTGAGAGTGATAAAGTGTGTCAGAGAGAGATAGAGAATGTTAGAGAGTGTCAGAGAGTGACAGAGAGTGATAGAGGGTGTCAGAGAGTGTCAGAGAGTGACAGAGAGTGTCTGAGAGTGATAAAGTTGTCAGAGAGAGATAGAGAATGTCAGAGAGTGTCAGAGAGTGATAGAGAGTGATAGAGAGTGACAGAGAGTGTCTGAGAATGTCAGAGAGTGTCAGAGAGTGACTGAGTGTGACAGAGAGTGTCAGAGAGTGACAGAGAGTGTCTGAGAATGTCAGAGAGTGTCAGAGAGTGACTGAGTGTGACAGAGAGTGTCAGAGAGTGATTGAGAATGTCTGAGAGTGTCTGAGAGTGTCAGAGGGTGATTGAGAGTGTCTGAGAGTGTCAGAGTGTGATAGAAAGTGATATAGAGCGTCTGAGACTTATTGAGAGTGTTTAAGAGTGTCAGAGAGTGTCAGAGAGTTATAGAGAGTGTCTGGGAATGTCAGAGAGTGTCAGAGATTGTCAGAGTGTGACAGTGACAGTCAGAGAGTATCAGAGAGTGATATGGAGTGTCTGAGAGTGTCACAGAGTGCTATAGAGTGTCAGAGAATGTCAGAGAGTGTCAGAGAGTGTCAGAGAGTGATAGAGAGTGTCTGAGGGTGTCAGCGAGTGTCAGAGAGTGACAGAGTGTGTCAGATAGTGTCATAGAGTGATTAAGAGAGTCAGGGAGTGTCAGAGAGTGGCAGAGAGTGACATAGAGTGTCTGAGAGTGACTGAGAGTGTATAAGAGTGTCAGAGAGTGTTAGAGAGTGTCAGCGAGTGTCAGAGAGTGTCAGAGGGTGATAGAGAGAGTCAGAGAGTGTCAGAGAGTGATCGGGAGTGTTTGAGAGAGTCAGAGAGTGTCAGACAGTGATAGGGAGTGTTTGAGAGTGTCAGAGAGTGATTGAGTGTGTCTGAGAGTGTCAGAGAGTGGAAGAGAGTGTCTGAGAGTGTCAGAGAGTGTCAGAGAGTGATTGAGAGTGTCAGAGAGTGTCAGAGAGTGATTGAGAGTGATTGAGAATGTCTGAGAGTGTCTGAGAGTGATTAAGAGTGTCAGGGAGTGTCAGAGAGTGATAGAGAGTGATATAGAGTGTCTGAAGGTAATTGAGAGTGTCTAAGAGTGTCAGCGAGTGTCAGAGAGTGTCAGAGGGTGACCAAGAGCGATAGAGAGTGTCAGAGAGTGTCAGAGCTTGTCAGAGAGTGTCAGAGAGTGTCAGAGAGTTTCAGAGAGTGATTGAGAGTGATTGAGAATGTCTGAGAGTGTCTGAGAAAGTCAGAGAATGTCAAAGAGTGATTGAGACTGTCTGAGAGTGTCAGAGAGTGTCAGAGAGTGATCGAGAGTGTCTGAGAGTGTCTGAGAGTGTCAGGGAGTGTCTGAGAGTGTCAGAGAGTGATTGAGAGTGTCAGAGAGTGATTGAGACTGTCTGAGTGTGATAGAGAGTGTCAGCGAGGATCTGAGAGTGAGAGAGTGTGTCTGAGTTTATCTGAGAGTGTCAGCGAGTTTCAGAGAGCGATAGAGATTGTCAGAGAATGTCAGAGAGTAGTGGAGAATGATAGACAGTGTCTGAGAGTGTCAGAGATTGATAGAGAGTGTCAGAGACTGATAGAGAGTGTCTGTGAGTGTCAGAGAGTATCTGAGAGTGTCAGACAGTGTCAGCGAGTGTCAGAGAGAGATCGAGAGTGTCTGAGAGTGTCAGAGAGTGTCAGCGAGAGATAGAGTGTGTCTGAGAGTGTCACAGAGTGATACAGTGTGTCTGAGAGTGATTGAGAGTGTATAAGTATGTCAGAGAGTGATAGAGAGTGTCAGCGAGTGTCAGAGAGTGTCAGAGGGTGACCGAGAGCGATAGAGAGTGTCTGAGAGTGTCAGAGAGTGATTGAGAGTTTCTGAGAGTGTCAGCGAGTGTCAGAGAGTGTCAGAGGGTGACCGAGAGCGATAGAGAGTGTCTGAGAGTGTCAGAGAGTGATTGAGAGTGTCTGAGAGTGTCAGAGAGTGTCAGAGAGTGTCAGAGGGTGACCGAGAGCGATAGAGAGTGTCTGAGAGTGTCAGAGAGTGATTGAGAGTGTCTGAGAGTGTCAGAGAGTGTCAGAGAGTGATTAAGAGAGTCAGGGAGTGTCAGAGAGTGTCAGAGAGTGATTGATAGTGTCTGAGAGTGTCAGAGAGTGTCAGAAAGTGATAGAGAGTGATTGAGAGTGATTGAGAATGTCTGAGAGTGTCTGAGAGTGTCAGAGAGTGATTGAGAGTGTCAGGGAGTGATAGAGAGTGATTGAGAGTGATTGAGAATGTCTGAGAGTGTCTGAGAGTGTCAGAGAGTGATTGAGAGTGTCAGAGAGTGTCAGAGAGTGATTAAGAGAGTCAGGGAGTGTCAGAGAGTGATTAAGAGAGTCAGGGAGTGTCAGAGATTGTCAGAGAGTGATTGAGAGTGTCTGAGAGTGTCAGAGAGTGTCAGAGAGTGATAGAGAGTGATTGAGATTGATTGAGAATTTCTGAGAGTGTCTGAGAGTGTCAGAGAGTGATTGAGAGTGTCAGAGAGTGATTAAGAGAGTCAGGGAGTGTCAGAGAGTGATAGAGAGTGATATAGCGTGTCTGAGAGTGATTGAGAGTGTATAAGTATGTCAGAGAGTGATGGAGAGTGTCAGCGAGTGTCAGAGAGTGTCAGAGGGTGACCGAGAGCGATAGAGAGTGTCAGAGTGTGTCAGAGCTTGTCAGAGAGTGATAGAGAGAGTCAGAGAGTGTCAGAGAGTGATAGGGAGTGTTTGAGAGTGTCAGAGAGTGATTGAGTGTGTCTGAGAGTGTCAGAGAGTGTCAGTGAGTGGTAGAGAGTGACTGAGAGTGTCAGAGAGTGTCAGAGAGTGATTGAGAGTGTCAGAGAGTGTCAGAGAGTTTCAGAGAGTGATTAAGAGATTCAGGGAGTGTCTGAGAGTGTCTGAGAGTGATATAGAGTGTCTGAGAGTGATTGAGAGTGTCTCAGCGTGTCAGAGAGTGATAGAGAGTGCAAGTGAGTGTCAGAGAGTGTCAGAGGGTGACCGAGAGCGATAGAGAGTGTCAGAGCTTGTCAGAGAGTGTCAGAGAGTGTCAGAGAGTTTCAGAGAATGATTGAGAATGATTGAGAATGTCTGAGACTGTCTGAGAGTGTCAGAGAGTGTCAGAGAGTGATTGAGAGTGTCAGAGAGTGTCAGAGAGTGATTAAGAGAGTCAGGGAGTGTCAGAGAGTGATTAAGAGAGTCAGGGAGTGTCAGAGATTGTCAGAGAGTGATTGAGTGTGTCTGAGAGTGTCAGAGTGTGTCAGAGAGAGATAGAGAGTGATTGAGAGTGATTGAGAATTTCTGAGAGTGTCTGAGAGTGTCAGAGAGTGATTGAGAGTGTCAGAGAGTGATTATGAGAGTCAGGGAGTGTCAGAGAGTGATAGAGAGTGATATAGCGTGTCTGAGAGTGAATGAGAGTGTATAGGTATGTCAGAGAGTGATGGAGAGTGTCAGCGAGTGTCAGAGAGTGTCAGAGGGTGACCGAGAGCGATAGAGAGTGTCAGAGCTTGTCAGAGAGTGTCAGAGAGTGTCAGAGAGTTTCAGAGAATGATTGAGAATGATTGAGAATGTCTGAGACTGTCTGAGAGTGTCAGAGAGTGTCAGAGAGTGATTGAGAGTGTCAGAGAGTGTCAGAGAGTGATTAAGAGAGTCAGGGAGTGTCAGAGAGTGATTAAGAGAGTCAGGGAGTGTCAGAGATTGTCAGAGAGTGATTGAGAGTGTCTGAGAGTGTCAGAGTGTGTCAGAGAGAGATAGAGAGTGATTGAGAGTGATTGAGAATTTCTGAGAGTGTCTGAGAGTGTCAGAGAGTGATTGAGAGTGTCAGAGAGTGATTATGAGAGTCAGGGAGTGTCAGAGAGTGATAGAGAGTGATATAGCGTGTCTGAGAGTGATTGAGAGTGTATAAGTATGTCAGAGAGTGATGGAGAGTGTCAGCGAGTGTCAGAGAGTGTCAGAGAGTGATCGAGAGTGTCTGAGAGTGTCTGAGAGTGTCAGGGAGTGTCTGAGAGTGTCAGAGAGTGATTGAGAGTGTCAGAGAGTGATTGAGACTGTCTGAGTGTGATAGAGAGTGTCAGCGAGGATCTGAGAGTGAGAGAGTGTGTCTGAGTTTATCTGAGAGTGTCAGCGAGTTTCAGAGAGCGATAGAGATTGTCAGAGAATGTCAGAGAGTAGTGGAGAATGATAGACAGTGTCTGAGAGTGTCAGAGATTGATAGAGAGTGTCAGAGACTGATAGAGAGTGTCTGTGAGTGTCAGAGAGTATCTGAGAGTGTCAGACAGTGTCAGCGAGTGTCAGAGAGAGATCGAGAGTGTCTGAGAGTGTCAGAGAGTGTCAGCGAGAGATAGAGTGTGTCTGAGAGTGTCACAGAGTGATACAGTGTGTCTGAGAGTGATTGAGAGTGTATAAGTATGTCAGAGAGTGATAGAGAGTGTCAGCGAGTGTCAGAGAGTGTCAGAGGGTGACCGAGAGCGATAGAGAGTGTCTGAGAGTGTCAGAGAGTGATTGAGAGTTTCTGAGAGTGTCAGCGAGTGTCAGAGAGTGTCAGAGGGTGACCGAGAGCGATAGAGAGTGTCTGAGAGTGTCAGAGAGTGATTGAGAGTGTCTGAGAGTGTCAGAGAGTGTCAGAGAGTGTCAGAGGGTGACCGAGAGCGATAGAGAGTGTCTGAGAGTGTCAGAGAGTGATTGAGAGTGTCTGAGAGTGTCAGAGAGTGTCAGAGAGTGATTAAGAGAGTCAGGGAGTGTCAGAGAGTGTCAGAGAGTGATTGATAGTGTCTGAGAGTGTCAGAGAGTGTCAGAAAGTGATAGAGAGTGATTGAGAGTGATTGAGAATGTCTGAGAGTGTCTGAGAGTGTCAGAGAGTGATTGAGAGTGTCAGAGAGTGATAGAGAGTGATTGAGAGTGATTGAGAATGTCTGAGAGTGTCTGAGAGTGTCAGAGAGTGATTGAGAGTGTCAGAGAGTGTCAGAGAGTGATTAAGAGAGTCAGGGAGTGTCAGAGAGTGATTAAGAGAGTCAGGGAGTGTCAGAGATTGTCAGAGAGTGATTGAGAGTGTCTGAGAGTGTCAGAGAGTGTCAGAGAGTGATAGAGAGTGATTGAGATTGATTGAGAATTTCTGAGAGTGTCTGAGAGTGTCAGAGAGTGATTGAGAGTGTCAGAGAGTGATTAAGAGAGTCAGGGAGTGTCAGAGAGTGATAGAGAGTGATATAGCGTGTCTGAGAGTGATTGAGAGTGTATAAGTATGTCAGAGAGTGATGGAGAGTGTCAGCGAGTGTCAGAGAGTGTCAGAGGGTGACCGAGAGCGATAGAGAGTGTCAGAGTGTGTCAGAGCTTGTCAGAGAGTGATAGAGAGAGTCAGAGAGTGTCAGAGAGTGATAGGGAGTGTTTGAGAGTGTCAGAGAGTGATTGAGTGTGTCTGAGAGTGTCAGAGAGTGTCAGTGAGTGGTAGAGAGTGACTGAGAGTGTCAGAGAGTGTCAGAGAGTGATTGAGAGTGTCAGAGAGTGTCAGAGAGTTTCAGAGAGTGATTAAGAGATTCAGGGAGTGTCTGAGAGTGTCTGAGAGTGATATAGAGTGTCTGAGAGTGATTGAGAGTGTCTCAGCGTGTCAGAGAGTGATAGAGAGTGCAAGTGAGTGTCAGAGAGTGTCAGAGGGTGACCGAGAGCGATAGAGAGTGTCAGAGCTTGTCAGAGAGTGTCAGAGAGTTTCAGAGAATGATTGAGAATGATTGAGAATGTCTGAGACTGTCTGAGAGTGTCAGAGAGTGTCAGAGAGTGATTGAGAGTGTCAGAGAGTGTCAGAGAGTGATTAAGAGAGTCAGGGAGTGTCAGAGAGTGATTAAGAGAGTCAGGGAGTGTCAGAGATTGTCAGAGAGTGATTGAGTGTGTCTGAGAGTGTCAGAGTGTGTCAGAGAGAGATAGAGAGTGATTGAGAGTGATTGAGAATTTCTGAGAGTGTCTGAGAGTGTCAGAGAGTGATTGAGAGTGTCAGAGAGTGATTATGAGAGTCAGGGAGTGTCAGAGAGTGATAGAGAGTGATATAGCGTGTCTGAGAGTGAATGAGAGTGTATAAGTATGTCAGAGAGTGATGGAGAGTGTCAGCGAGTGTCAGAGAGTGTCAGAGGGTGACCGAGAGCGATAGAGAGTGTCAGAGCTTGTCAGAGAGTGTCAGAGAGTGTCAGAGAGTTTCAGAGAATGATTGAGAATGATTGAGAATGTCTGAGACTGTCTGAAAGTGTCAGAGAGTGTCAGAGAGTGATAGAGAGTTTCAGAGAATGTCAGAGAGTGATAACGAGTGTCTCAGAGTGTCAGAGAGTGATCGAGAGTGTCTGAGAGTGTCTGAGTGTGTCAGGGAGTGTCTGAGAGTGTCAGAGAGTGATTGAGAGTGTCAGAGAGAGATTGAGAGTTTCAGAGAGTGATTGAGAGTGTCTGAGAGTGTCTGAGACAGTCGGAGTGTGATAGAGAGTGTCAGCGAGGGTCTGAGAGTGATATAGAGTATCTGAGAGTATCAGAAAGTGTCTGAGAGTGTCAGAGAATGTCAGCGAGAGTATGAGACAGATAGAGAATGTCTGAGAGTGTCAGAGAGTGATACAGAGTGTCAGAGAGTGATATAGATTGTCAGAGAGTGATCGAGAGAGTCTGAGTGTGTCAGAGAGTGTCAGAGAGTGATAGAGAGAATCTGAGAGTGTCAGAGAGTGTCAGAGAGAGATAGAGAGTGTCTGAGAAGGTGTCAGAAAGTGATACAGAGTGTCAGAGAGTGTTAGAGAGTGTCAGAGAGTGTCAGAGCTTGTCAGAGAGTGATAGAGAGAGTCACAGAGTGTCAGAGCTTGTCAGAGAGTGATAGAGAGAGTCAGAGAGTGACAGGGAGTGTCTGAGAGTGTCAGAGAGTGATTGAGAGTGACTGAGTGTGCTAGAGAGTGATAGAGAGTGTCAGAGAGTGTCAGAGAGTGATTGGGAGTGTCAGAGAGTATCAGAGAGTGATGGAGAGTGTCTGAGAGTATCTGAGAGTGTCAGCGAGTTTCTGCGAGCGATAGAGATTGTCAGAGAATGTCAGAGAGTGGTAGAGAGTGATAGACAGTGTCTGAGAGTGTCAGAGATTGATAGAGAGTGTCAGAGACTGATAGAGAGTGTCTGTGAGTGTCAGAGAGTATCTGAGAGTGTCAGAGAGTGTCAGCGAGTGTCAGAGAGAGATAGAGAATGTCTGAGAGTGTCAGAGAGTGATACAGAGTGTCAGAGAGTGATATAGATTGTCAGAGAGTGATCGAGAGAGTCTGAGTGTGTCAGAGAGTGTCAGAGAGTGATAGAGAGAGTCTGAGAGTGTCAGAGAGTGTCAGAGAGAGATAGAGATTGTCTGAGAAGGTGTCAGAAAGTGATACAGATTGTCAGAGAGTGTTAGAGAGTGTCAGAGAGTGATAGAGATTGTCACAGAGTGTCAGAGAGTGTCAGAGAGTGATAGAGAGTGACAGAGAGTGTCAGAGAGTGTCAGAGAGTGTCAGAGAGTGATAGAAAGAGTCTGAAAGCGTCTGAGAATGTCAGAGAGTGATAGAGAGTGTCAGAGAGTGTCAGAGAGTGACAGAGAGTGTCTGAGAGGGTCTGAGAGTGTCAGAGAGTGTCAGAGAGTGTCGGAGATTGATAGAGAGTGTCTGAGAGTGTCAGGGAGTGTCAGAGAGAGAGAGAGAGTGTCTAAGAGTGTCAGAGAGTGATACAGAGAGTCTGAGAGTGATAAAGTGTGTCAGAGAGAGATAGAGAATGTCAGAGAGTGTCAGAGAGTGACAGAGAGTGATAGAGAGTGTCAGAGAGTGTCAGAGAGTGACAGAGAGTGTCTGAGAGTGATAAAGTTGTCAGAGAGAGATAGAGAATGTCAGAGAGTGTCAGAGAGTGATAGAGAGTGATAGAGAGTGACAGAGAGTGTCTGAGAATGTCAGAGAGTGTCAGAGAGTGACTGAGTGTGACAGAGAGTGTCAGAGAGTGACAGAGAGTGTCTGAGAATGTCAGAGAGTGTCAGAGAGTGACTGAGTGTGACAGAGAGTGTCAGAGAGTGTCAGAGAGTGTCAGAGAGTGATTGGGAGTGTCAGAGAGTATCAGAGAGTGATGGAGAGTGTCTGAGAGTATCTGAGAGTGTCAGCGAGTTTCTGCGAGCGATAGAGATTGTCAGAGAATGTCAGAGAGTGGTAGAGAGTGATAGACAGTGTCTGAGAGTGTCAGAGATTGATAGAGAGTGTCAGAGACTGATAGAGAGTGTCTGTGAGTGTCAGAGAGTATCTGAGAGTGTCAGAGAGTGTCAGCGAGTGTCAGAGAGAGCTAGAGAATGTCTGAGAGTGTCAGAGAGTGATACAGAGTGTCAGAGAGTGATATAGATTGTCAGAGAGTGATCGAGAGAGTCTGAGTGTGTCAGAGAGTGTCAGAGAGTGATAGAGAGAGTCTGAGAGTGTCAGAGAGTGTCAGAGAGAGATAGAGATTGTCTGAGAAGGTGTCAGAAAGTGATACAGATTGTCAGAGAGTGTTAGAGAGTGTCAGAGAGTGATAGAGATTGTCACAGAGTGTCAGAGAGTGTCAGAGAGTGATAGAGAGTGACAGAGAGTGTCAGAGAGTGTCAGAGAGTGTCAGAGAGTGATAGAAAGAGTCTGAAAGCGTCTGAGAATGTCAGAGAGTGATAGAGAGTGTCAGAGAGTGTCAGAGAGTGACAGAGAGTGTCTGAGAGGGTCTGAGAGTGTCAGAGAGTGTCAGAGAGTGTCGGAGATTGATAGAGAGTGTCTGAGAGTGTCAGGGGGTGTCAGAGAGAGAGAGAGTGTCAAAGAGTGTCAGAGAGTGATACAGAGAGTCTGAGAGTGATAAAGTGTGTCAGAGAGAGATAGAGAATGTCAGAGAGTGTCAGAGAGTGACAGAGAGTGATAGAGAGTGTCAGAGAGTGACAGAGAGTGTCTGAGAGTGATAAAGTTGTCAGAGAGAGATAGAGAATGTCAGAGAGTGTCAGAGAGTGATAGAGAGTGATAGAGAGTGACAGAGAGTGTCTGAGAATGTCAGAGAGTGTCAGAGAGTGACTGAGTGTGACAGAGAGTGTCAGAGAGTGACAGAGAGTGTCTGAGAATGTCAGAGAGTGTCAGAGAGTGACTGAGTGTGACAGAGAGTGTCAGAGAGTGATTGAGAATGTCTGAGAGTGTCTGAGAGTGTCAGAGGGTGATTGAGAGTGTCTGAGAGTGTCAGAGTGTGATAGAAAGTGATATAGAGCGTCTGAGACTGATTGAGAGTGTTTAAGAGTGTCAGAGAGTGTCAGAGAGTTATAGAGAGTGTCTGGGAATGTCAGAGAGTGTCAGAGATTGTCAGAGTGTGATAGTGACAGTCAGAGAGTATCAGAGAGTGATATGGAGTGTCTGAGAGTGTCACAGAGTGCTATAGAGTGTCAGAGAATGTCAGAGAGTGTCAGAGAGTGTCAGAGAGTGATAGAGAGTGTCTGAGGGTGTCAGCGAGTGTCAGAGAGTGACAGAGTGTGTCAGGTAGTGTCATAGAGTGATTAAGAGAGTCAGGGAGTGTCAGAGAGTGGCAGAGAGTGACATAGAGTGTCTGAGAGTGATTGAGAGTGTATAAGAGTGTCAGAGAGTGTTAGAGAGTGTCAGCGAGTGTCAGAGAGTGTCAGAGGGTGATAGAGAGGGTCAGAGAGTGTCAGAGAGTGATCGGGAGTGTTTGAGAGAGTCAGAGAGTATCAGACAGTGATAGGGAGTGTTTGAGAGTGTCAGAGAGTGTCAGAGAGTGATAGAGAGTGATTGAGAGTGATTGAGAATGTCTGAGAGTGTCTGAGAGTGTCAGAGAGTGATTGAGAGTGTCAGAGAGTGATAGAGAGTGATTGAGAGTGATTGAGAATGTCTGAGAGTGTCTGAGAGTGTCAGAGAGTGATTGAGAGTGTCAGAAAGTGATTAAGAGAGTCAGGGAGTGTCAGAGAGTGATTAAGAGAGTCAGGGAGTGTCAGAGATTGTCGGAGAGTGATTGAGAGTGTCTGAGAGTGTCAGAGAGTGTCAGAGAGTGATAGAGAGTGATTGAGATTGATTGAGAATTTCTGAGAGTGTCTGAGAGTGTCAGAGAGTGATTGAGAGTGTCAGAGAGTGATTAAGAGAGTCAGGGAGTGTCAGAGAGTGATAGAGAGTGATATAGCGTGTCTGAGAGTGATTGAGAGTGTATAAGTATGTCAGAGAGTGACTGAGAGTGTCAGCGAGTGTCAGAGAGTGTCAGAGGGTGACCGAGAGCGATAGAGAGTGTCAGAGTGTGTCAGAGCTTGTCAGAGAGTGATAGAGAGAGTCAGAGAGTGTCAGAGAGTGATAGGGAGTGTTTGAGAGTGTCAGAGAGTGATTGAGTGTGTCTGAGAGTGTCAGAGAGTGTCAGTGAGTGGTAGAGAGTGACTGAGAGTGTCAGAGAGTGTCAGAGAGTGATTGAGAGTGTCAGAGAGTGTCAGAGAGTTTCAGAGAGTGATTAAGAGATTCAGGGAGTGTCTGAGAGTGTCTGAGAGTGATATAGAGTGTCTGAGAGTGATTGAGAGTGTCTAAGCGTGTCAGAGAGTGATAGAGAGTGCAAGTGAGTGTCAGAGAGTGTCAGAGGGTGACCGAGAGCGATAGAGAGTGTCAGAGCTTGTCAGAGAGTGTCAGAGAGTGTCAGAGAGTTTCAGAGAATGATTGAGAATGATTGAGAATGTCTGAGACTGTCTGAGAGTGTCAGAGAGTGTCAGAGAGTGATTGAGAGTATCAGAGAGTGTCAGAGAGTGTCAGAGAGTGATTAAGAGAGTCAGGGAGTGTCAGAGAGTGATTAAGAGAGTCAGGGAGTGTCAGAGATTGTCAGAGAGTGATTGAGAGTGTCTGAGAGTGTCAGAGAGTGTCAGAGAGTGATAGAGAGTGATTGAGAGTGATTGAGAATTTCTGAGAGTGTCTGAGAGTGTCAGAGAGTGATTGAGAGTGTCAGAGAGTGATTATGAGAGTCAGGGAGTGTCAGAGAGTGATAGAGAGTGATATAGCGTGTCTGAGAGTGATTGAGAGTGTATAAGTATGTCAGAGAGTGATGGAGAGTGTCAGCGAGTGTCAGAGAGTGTCAGAGGGTGACCGAGAGCGATAGAGAGTGTCAGAGTGTGTCAGAGCTTGTCAGAGAGTGATAGAGAGAGTCAGAGAGTGTCAGAGAGTGATAGGGAGTGTCTGAGAGTGTCAGAGAGTGTCAGTGAGTGGTAGAGAGTGACTGAGAGTGTCAGAGAGTGTCAGAGAGTGATTGAGAGTGTCTAAGCGTGTCAGAGAGTGATTAAGAGATTCAAGGAGTGTCTGAGAGTGTCTGAGAGTGATATAGAGTGTCTGAGAGTGATTGAGAGTGTCTAAGCGTGTCAGAGAGTGATAGAGAGTGCAAGTGAGTGTCAGAGAGTGTCAGAGGGTGTCAGAGAGTTTCAGAGAATGATTGAGAATGATTGAGAATGTCTGAGACTGTCTGAGAGTGTCAGAGAGTGTCAGAGAGTGATAGAGAGTTTCAGAGAGTGTCAGAGAGTGATAACGAGTGTCTCAGAGTGTCAGAGAGTGATCGAGAGTGTCTGAGAGTGTCTGAGTGTGTCAGGGAGTGTCTGAGAGAGTCAGAGAGTGATTGAGAGTGTCAGAGAGAGAGATTGAGAGTTTCAGAGAGTGATTGAGAGTGTCTGAGAGTGTCTGAGACAGTCGGAGTGTGATAGAGAGTGTCAGCGAGGGTCTGAGAGTGATAGAGAGTATCTGAGAGTATCAGAAAGTGTCTGAGAGTGTCAGAGAATGTCAGCGAGAGTATGAGACAGATAGAGAATGTCTGAGAGTGTCAGAGAGTGATACAGAGTGTCAGAGAGTGATATAGATTGTCAGAGAGTGATCGAGAGAGGCTAAGTGTGTCAGAGAGTGTCAGAGAGTGATAGAGAGAGTCTGAGAGTGTCAGAGAGTGTCAGAGAGAGATAGAGAGTGTCTGAGAAGGTGTCAGAAAGTGATACAGAGTGTCAGAGAGTGTTAGAGAGTGTCAGAGAGTGTCAGAGCTTGTCAGAGAGTGATAGAGAGAGTCACAGAGTGTCAGAGCTTGTCAGAGAGTGATAGAGAGAGTCAGAGAGTGACAGGGAGTGTCTGAGAGTGTCAGAGAGTGATTGAGAGTGACTGAGTGTGCTAGAGAGTGATAGAGAGTGTCAGAGAGTGTCAGAGAGTGATTGGGAGTGTCAGAGAGAATCAGAGATTGATGGAGAGTGTCTGAGAGTATCTGAGAGTGTCAGCGAGTTTCTGAGAGCGATAGAGATTGTCAGAGAATGTCAGAGAGTGGTAGAGAGTGATAGACAGTGTCTGAGAGTGTCAGAGATTGATAGAGAGTGTCAGAGACTGATAGAGAGTGTCTGTGAGTGTCAGAGAGTATCTGAGAGTGTCAGAGAGTGTCAGCGAGTGTCAGAGAGAGATAGAGAATGTCTGAGAGTGTCAGAGAGTGATACAGAGTGTCAGAGAGTGATATAGATTGTCAGAGAGTGATCGAGAGAGTCTGAGTGTGTCAGAGAGTGTCAGAGAGTGATAGAGAGAGTCTGAGAGTGTCAGAGAGTGTCAGAGAGAGATAGAGATTGTCTGAGAAGGTGTCAGAAAGTGATACAGAGTGTCAGAGAGTGTTAGAGAGTGTCAGAGAGTGATAGAGAGTGTCAGAGAGTGTCAGAGAGTGTCTGAAAGTGTCAGAGAATGTCAGAGATTGTCACAGAGTGTCAGAGAGTGTCAGAGAGTGATAGAGAGTGACAGAGAGTGTCAGAGAGTGTCAGAGAGTGTCAGAGAGTGATAGAAAGAGTCTGAAAGCGTCTGAGAATGTCAGAGAGTGATAGAGAGTGTCAGAGAGTGTCAGAGAGTGACAGAGAGTGTCTGAGAGGGTCTGAGAGTGTCAGAGAGTGTCAGAGAGTGTCGGAGATTGATAGAGAGTGTCTGAGAGTGTCAGGGGGTGTCAGAGAGAGAGAGAGAGTGTCCAAGAGTGTCAGAGAGTGATACAGAGAGTCTGAGAGTGATAAAGTGTGTCAGAGAGAGATAGAGAATGTCAGAGAGTGTCAGAGAGTGACAGAGAGTGATAGAGAGTGTCAGAGAGTGTCAGAGAGTGACAGAGAGTGTCTGAGAGTGATAAAGTTGTCAGAGAGAGATAGAGAATGTCAGAGAGTGTCAGAGAGTGATAGAGAGTGATAGAGAGTGACAGAGAGTGTCTGAGAATGTCAGAGAGTGTCAGAGAGTGACTGAGTGTGACAGAGAGTGTCAGAGAGTGACAGAGATTGTCTGAGAATGTCAGAGAGTGTCAGAGAGTGACTGAGTGTGACAGAGAGTGTCAGAGAGTGATTGAGAATGTCTGAGAGTGTCTGAGAGTGTCAGAGGGTGATTGAGAGTGTCTGAGAGTGTCAGAGTGTGATAGAAAGTGATATAGAGCGTCTGAGACTGATTGAGAGTGTTTAAGAGTGTCAGAGAGTGTCAGAGAGTTATAGAGAGTGTCTGGGAATGTCAGAGAGTGTCAGAGATTGTCAGAGTGTGATAGTGACAGTCAGAGAGTATCAGAGAGTGATATGGAGTGTCTGAGAGTGTCACAGAGTGCTATAGAGTGTCAGAGAATGTCAGAGAGTGTCAGAGAGTGTCAGAGAGTGATAGAGAGTGTCTGAGGGTGTCAGCGAGTGTCAGAGAGTGACAGAGTGTGTCAGATAGTGTCATAGAGTGATTAAGAGAGTCAGGGAGTGTCAGAGAGTGGCAGAGAGTGACATAGAGTGTCTGAGAGTGATTGAGAGTGTATAAGAGTGTCAGAGAGTGTTAGAGAGTGTCAGCGAGTGTCAGAGAGTGTCAGAGGGTGATAGAGAGAGTCAGAGAGTGTCAGAGAGTGATCGGGAGTGTTTGAGAGAGTCAGAGAGTGTCAGACAGTGATAGGGAGTGTTTGAGAGTGTCAGAGAGTGATTGAGTGTGTCTGAGAGTGTCAGAGAGTGGAAGAGAGTGTCTGAGAGTGTCAGAGAGTGTCAGAGAGTGATTGAGAGTGTCAGAGAGTGTCAGAGAGTGATTGAGAGTGATTGAGAATGTCTGAGACTGTCTGAGAGTGATTAAGAGTGTCAGGGAGTGTCAGAGAGTGATAGAGAGTGATATAGAGTGTCTGAAGGTAATTGAGAGTGTCTAAGAGTGTCAGCGAGTGTCAGAGAGTGTCAGAGGGTGACCAAGAGCGATAGAGAGTGTCAGAGAGTGTCAGAGCTTGTCAGAGAGTGTCAGAGAGTGTCAGAGAGTTTCAGAGAGTGATTGAGAGTGATTGAGAATGTCTGAGAGTGTCTGAGAAAGTCAGAGAATGTCAAAGAGTGATTGAGACTGTCTGAGAGTGTCAGAGGTTGATAGAGAGTGTCAGAGAATGTCAGAGAGTGATAACGAGTGTCTGAGAGTGTCAGAGAGTGTCAGAGAGTGATCGAGAGTGTCTGAGAGTGTCAGGGAGTGTCTGAGAGTGTCAGAGAGTGATTGAGAGTGTCAGAGAGTGATTGAGACTGTCTGAGTGTGATAGAGAGTGTCAGCGAGGATCTGAGAGTGAGAGAGTGTGTCTGAGTTTATCTGAGAGTGTCAGCGAGTTTCAGAGAGCGATAGAGATTGTCAGAGAATGTCAGAGAGTAGTGGAGAATGATAGACAGTGTCTGAGAGTGTCAGAGATTGATAGAGAGTGTCAGAGACTGATAGAGAGTGTCTGTGAGTGTCAGAGAGTATCTGAGAGTGTCAGAGAGTGTCAGCGAGTGTCAGAGAGAGATAGAGAATGTCTGAGAATGTCAGAGAGTGATACAGAGTGTCAGAGAGTGATATAGATTGTCAGAGAGTGATCGAGAGAGTCTGAGTGTGTCAGAGAGTGTCAGAGAGTGATAGAGAGAGTCTGAGAGTGTCAGAGAGTGTCAGAGAGAGATAGAGATTGTCTGAGAAGGTGTCAGAAAGTGATACAGAGTGTCAGAGAGTGTTAAAGAGTGTCAGAGAGTGATAGAGAGTGTCAGAGAGTGTCAGAGAGTGTCTGAAAGTGTCAGAGAATGTCAGAGATTGTCACAGAGTGTCAGAGAGTGTCAGAGAGTGTTAGAGAGTGACAGAGAGTGTCAGAGAGTGTCAGAGAGTGTCAGAGAGTGATAGAAAGAGTCTGAAAGCGTCTGAGAATGTCAGAGAGTGATAGAGAGTGTCAGAGAGTGTCAGAGAGTGACAGAGAGTGTCTGAGAGGGTCTGAGAGTGTCAGAGAGTGTCAGAGAGTGTCGGAGATTGATAGAGAGTGTCTGAGAGTGTCAGGGGGTGTCAGAGAGAGAGAGAGTGTCAAAGAGTGTCAGAGAGTGATACAGAGAGTCTGAGAGTGATAAAGTGTGTCAGAGAGAGATAGAGAATGTCAGAGAGTGTCAGAGAGTGACAGAGAGTGATAGAGAGTGTCAGAGAGTGACAGAGAGTGTCTGAGAGTGATAAAGTTGTCAGAGAGAGATAGAGAATGTCAGAGAGTGTCAGAGAGTGATAGAGAGTGATAGAGAGTGACAGAGAGTGTCTGAGAATGTCAGAGAGTGTCAGAGAGTGACTGAGTGTGACAGAGAGTGTCAGAGAGTGACAGAGAGTGTCTGAGAATGTCAGAGAGTCTCAGAGAGTGACTGAGTGTGACAGAGAGTGTCAGAGAGTGATTGAGAATGTCTGAGAGTGTCTGAGAGTGTCAGAGGGTGATTGAGAGTGTCTGAGAGTGTCAGAGTGTGATAGAAAGTGATATAGAGCGTCTGAGACTGATTGAGAGTGTTTAAGAGTGTCAGAGAGTGTCAGATAGTTATAGAGAGTGTCTGGGAATGTCAGAGAGTGTCAGAGATTGTCAGAGTGTGATAGTGACAGTCAGAGAGTATCAGAGAGTGATATGGAGTGTCTGAGAGTGTCACAGAGTGCTATGGAGTGTCAGAGAATGTCAGAGAGTGTCAGAGAGTGTCAGAGAGTGATAGAGAGTGTCTGAGGGTGTCAGCGAGTGTCAGAGAGTGACAGAGTGTGTCAGGTAGTGTCATAGAGTGATTAAGAGAGTCAGGGAGTGTCAGAGAGTGGCAGAGAGTGACATAGAGTGTCTGAGAGTGATTGAGAGTGTATAAGAGTGTCAGAGAGTGTTAGAGAGTGTCAGCGAGTGTCAGAGAGTGTCAGAGGGTGATAGAGAGAGTCAGAGAGTGTCAGAGAGTGATCGGGAGTGTTTGAGAGAGTCAGAGAGTGTCAGACAGTGATAGGGAGTGTTTGAGAGTGTCAGAGAGTGATTGAGTGTGTCTGAGAGTGTCAGAGAGTGATCGAGAGTGTCTGAGAGTGTCTGAGAGTGTCAGGGAGTGTCTGAGAGTGTCAGAGAGTGATTGAGAGTGTCAGAGAGTGATTGAGACTGTCTGAGTGTGATAGAGAGTGGCAGCGAGGATCTGAGAGTGAGAGAGTGTGTCTGAGTTTATCTAAGAGTGTCAGCGAGATTCAGAGAGCGATAGAGATTGTCAGAGAATGTCAGAGAGTAGTGGAGAATGATAGACAGTGTCTGAGAATGTCAGAAATTGATAGAGAGTGTCAGAGACTGATAGAGAGTGTCTGAGAGTGTCAGAGAGTATCTGAGAGTGTCAGAGAGTGTCAGCGAGTGTCAGAGAGAGATAGAGAATGTCTGAGAGTGTCAGAGAGTGGTACAGAGTGTCAGAGAGTGATATAGATTGTCAGAGAGTGATAGAGAGAGTCTGAGTGTGTCAGAGAGTGTCAGAGAGTGATAGAGAGAGTCTGAGAGTGTCAGAGAGTGTCAGAGAGCGATAGAGAGTGTCTGAGAAGGTGTCAGAAAGTGATACAGAGTGTCAAAGAGTGTCAGGGAGTGTCAGAGAGTGATAGAGAGTGATATAGAGTGTCTGAAGGTAATTGAGAGTGTCTAAGAGTGTCAGCGAGTGTCAGAGAGTGTCAGAGGGTGACCAAGAGCGATAGAGAGTGTCAGAGAGTGTCAGAGCTTGTCAGAGAGTGTCAGAGAGTGTCAGAGAGTTTCAGAGAGTGATTGAGAGTGATTGAGAATGTCTGAGAGTGTCTGAGAAAGTCAGAGAATGTCAAAGAGTGATTGAGACTGTCTGAGAGTGTCAGAGGTTGATAGAGAGTGTCAGAGAATGTCAGAGAGTGATAACGAGTGTCTGAGAGTGTCAGAGAGTGTCAGAGAGTGATCGAGAGTGTCTGAGAGTGTCTGAGAGTGTCAGGGAGTGTCTGAGAGTGTCAGAGAGTGATTGAGAGTGTCAGAGAGTGATTGAGACTGTCTGAGTGTGATAGAGAGTGTCAGCGAGGATCTGAGAGTGAGAGAGTGTGTCTGAGTTTATCTGAGAGTGTCAGCGAGTTTCAGAGAGCGATAGAGATTGTCAGAGAATGTCAGAGAGTAGTGGAGAATGATAGACAGTGTCTGAGAGTGTCAGAGATTGATAGAGAGTGTCAGAGACTGATAGAGAGTGTCTGTGAGTGTCAGAGAGTATCTGAGAGTGTCAGAGAGTGTCAGCGAGTGTCAGAGAGAGATAGAGAATGTCTGAGAGTGTCAGAGAGTGATACAGAGTGTCAGAGAGTGATATAGATTGTCAGAGAGTGATCGAGAGAGTCTGAGTGTGTCAGAGAGTGTCAGAGAGTGATAGAGAGAGTCTGAGAGTGTCAGAGAGTGTCAGAGAGAGATAGAGATTGTCTGAGAAGGTGTCAGAAAGTGATACAGAGTGTCAGAGAGTGTTAAATGTGTCAGAGAGTGATAGAGAGTGTCAGAGAGTGTCAGAGAGTGTCTGAAAGTGTCAGAGAATGTCAGAGATTGTCACAGAGTGTCAGAGAGTGTCAGAGAGTGATAGAGAGTGACAGAGAGTGTCAGAGAGTGTCAGAGAGTGTCAGAGAGTGATAGAAAGAGTCTGAAAGCGTCTGAGAATGTCAGAGAGTGATAGAGAGTGTCAGAGAGTGTCAGAGAGTGACAGAGAGTGTCTGAGAGGGTCTGAGAGTGTCAGAGAGTGTCAGAGAGTGTCGGAGATTGATAGAGAGTGTCTGAGAGTGTCAGGGGGTGTCAGAGAGAGAGAGAGAGTGTCTAAGAGTGTCAGAGAGTGATACAGAGAGTCTGAGAGTGATAAAGTGTGTCAGAGAGAGATAGAGAATGTCAGAGAGTGTCAGAGAGTGACAGAGAGTGATAGAGAGTGTCAGAGAGTGTCAGAGAGTGACAGAGAGTGTCTGAGAGTGATAAAGTTGTCAGAGAGAGATAGAGAATGTCAGAGAGTGTCAGAGAGTGATAGAGAGTGATAGAGAGTGACAGAGAGTGTCTGAGAATGTCAGAGAGTGTCAGAGAGTGACTGAGTGTGACAGAGAGTGTCAGAGAGTGACAGAGAGTGTCTGAGAATGTCAGAGAGTGTCAGAGAGTGACTGAGTGTGACAGAGAGTGTCAGAGAGTGATTGAGAATGTCTGAGAGTGTCTGAGAGTGTCAGAGGGTGATTGAGAGTGTCTGAGAGTGTCAGAGTGTGATAGAAAGTGATATAGAGCGTCTGAGACTGATTGAGAGTGTTTAAGAGTGTCAGAGAGTGTCAGATAGTTATAGAGAGTGTCTGGGAATGTCAGAGAGTGTCAGAGATTGTCAGAGTGTGATAGTGACAGTCAGAGAGTATCAGAGAGTGATATGGAGTGTCTGAGAGTGTCACAGAGTGCTATAGAGTGTCAGAGAATGTCAGAGAGTGTCAGAGAGTGTCAGAGAGTGATAGAGAGTGTCTGAGGGTGTCAGCGAGTGTCAGAGAGTGACAGAGTGTGTCAGATAGTGTCATAGAGTGATTAAGAGAGTCAGGGAGTGTCAGAGAGTGGCAGAGAGTGACATAGAGTGTCTGAGAGTGATTGAGAGTGTATAAGAGTGTCAGAGAGTGTTAGAGAGTGTCAGCGAGTGTCAGAGAGTGTCAGAGGGTGATAGAGAGAGTCAGAGAGTGTCAGAGAGTGATCGGGAGTGTTTGAGAGAGTCAGAGAGTGTCAGACAGTGATAGGGAGTGTTTGAGAGTGTCAGAGAGTGATTGAGTGTGTCTGAGAGTGTCAGAGAGTGATCGAGAGTGTCTGAGAGTGTCTGAGAGTGTCAGGGAGTGTCTGAGAGTGTCAGAGAGTGATTGAGAGTGTCAGAGAGTGATTGAGACTGTCTGAGTGTGATAGAGAGTGTCAGCGAGGATCTGAGAGTGAGAGAGTGTGTCTGAGTGTATCTGAGAGTGTCAGCGAGTTTCAGAGAGCGATAGAGATTGTCAGAGAATGTCAGAGAGTAGTGGAGAATGATAGACAGTGTCTGAGAATGTCAGAAATTGATAGAGAGTGTCAGAGACTGATAGAGAGTGTCTGAGAGTGTCAGAGAGTATCTGAGAGTGTCAGAGAGTGTCAGCGAGTGTCAGAGAGAGATAGAGAATGTCTGAGAGTGTCAGAGAGTGGTACAGAGTGTCAGAGAGTGATATAGATTGTCAGAGAGTGATAGAGAGAGTCTGAGTGTGTCAGAGAGTGTCAGAGAGTGATAGAGAGAGTCTGAGAGTGTCAGAGAGTGTCAGAGAGCGATAGAGAGTGTCTGAGAAGGTGTCAGAAAGTGATACAGAGTGTCAGAGTGTGTTAGAGAGTGTCAGAGATTGATAGAGTGTGTCAGAGAGTGTCAGAGAGTGATAGAGAGTGTCAGAGAATGTCAGAGATTGTCAGAGAGTGAGAGAGAGTGAGAGAGAGTGACAGAGAGTGTCAGAGAGTGTCAGAGAGTGATAGAAAGTGTCTGAAAGCGTCTGAGAGTGTCAGAGAGTGTCAGAGAGTGATAGAGAGTGTCAGAGAGTGTCAGAGAGTGATAGAGAGTGTCTGAGAGGGTCTGAGATTGTCAGAGAGTGTCAGAGAGTGTCAGAGAGTGATAGAGAGTGTCTGAGAGTGTCAGAGATTGTCAGAGAGAGATAGAGAGTGTCTGAGAGTGTCAGAGAGTGATACAGAGTGTCTGAGAGTGATAAAGTGTGTCAGAGAGAGATAGTGAGTGTCACAGAGTGTCAGAGAGTGTCAGAGAGTGATAGAGAATGTCTGAGAGTGATAAAGTTGTCAGAGAGAGATAGAGAATGTCAGAGAGTGTCAGAGAGTGATAGAGAATGTCAGAGAGTGTCAGAGAGTGATTGAGAGTGTCTGAAAGTGTCAGAGTGTGATAGAAAGTGATACCGAGCGTCTGAGAGTGATTGAAAGTGTTTAAGAGTGTCAGAGAGTTTCAGAGAGTGTAGAGAGTGTCTGAGAATGTCAGAGAGTGTCAGAGAGTGATTGGGAGTGTCTGAGAGTGTCAGAGAGTGATTGAAAGTGTCTGACAGTGTCAGAGAGTGATCGAGAGCGTCTGAGTGTGTCAGGGAGTGTCAGAGAGTTATTGAGAGTGTCAGAGAGTGATTGAGAGTGATTGAGAATGTCTGAGAGTGTCTGAGAGTGTCAGAGAGAGATAGAGTGTGTCAGAGAGTGACCGAGAGTGATAGAGAGTGTCAGAGAGTGTCAGAGAGCGTCAGAGCTTGTCAGAGAGTGATAGAGAGAGTCAAGAGTGTCAGAGAGTGATAGGGAGTGTCTGAGAGTGTCAGAGAGTGATTGAGAGAGATTGAGAATGTCTGAGAGTGTCTGAGAGTGTCAGAGAATGTCAGAAAGTGATTGAGAGTGTCTGAGAGTGATAGAGAGTGTCAGAGAGTGTCTGAGAGTGTCTGAGAGTGTCTGAGAGTGTCTGAGAGTGTCAGGGAGTGTCTGAGAGTGTCAGGGAGTGTCAGAGAGTGTCCGAGAGTGTCAGAGAGTGATAGAGAGTGTCAGAGAGTGTCAGAGAGTGATTGAGAATGTCTGAGAGTGTCTGAGAGTGTCAGAGAGTGATTGCGAGTGTCTGAGAGTGATAGAGAGTGTCAGAGAGTGTCAGAGAGTGATAGAGAGTGTCTGAGAGTATCTGAGAGTGTCAGAGAGTGTCAGTGAGTGTCAGTGAGTGATAGAGAGTGTCAAAGGGTGTCAGAGAGTGGCTAAGAGGGTCAGAGAGTGTCAGAGAGTGGCTGAGAGTGCCAGAGATTTTCAGAGAGTGAGAGAGATTGTCTGAGAGTGTCTGAGAGTGTCGGAGGGTGATAGAGAGTGTGAGAGAATGTCAGAGAGTGATAGAGAGTGTCTGAGAGTGTCAGAGAGTGACAGAGAGTGTCTGAGAGTATCTGAGAGTGTCAGCGAGTTTCTGAGAGCGATAGAGATTGTCAGAGAATGTCAGAGAGTGGTAGAGAGTGATAGAGAGTGTCTGAGAGTGTCACAGATTGATAGAGAGTGTCAGAGACTGATAGAGAGTGTCTGAGAGTGTCCGAGAGTATCTGAGAGAGTCAGAGAGAGTCAGAGAGAGATAGAGAGTGTCTGAGAGTATCAGAAAGTGATACAGAGTGTCAGAGATTGTCAGACAGTGTAAGAGAGTGTCAGAGAATGTCAGAGATTGTCACAGTGTGTCAGAGAGTGTCAGGGAGTGTCAGAGAGTGTCAGAGAGTGATAGAGAGTGATAGAGAGTGTCAGAGAGTGTCAGTGAGTGTCAGTGAGTGATAGAGAGTGTCAAAGGGTGTCAGAGAGTGGCTAAGAGGGTCAGAGAGTGTCAGAGAGTGGCTGAGAGTGCCAGAGATTTTCAGAGAGTGAGAGAGATTGTCTGAGAGTGTCTGAGAGTGTCGGAGGGTGATAGAGAGTGTGAGAGAATGTCAGAGAGTGATAGAGAGTGTCTGAGAGTGTCAGAGAGTGACAGAGAGTGTCTGAGAGTATCTGAGAGTGTCAGCGAGTTTCTGAGAGCGATAGAGATTGTCAGAGAATGTCAGAGAGTGGTAGAGAGTGATAGAGAGTGTCTGAGAGTGTCACAGATTGATAGAGAGTGTCAGAGGCTGATAGAGAGTGTCTGAGAGTGTCCGAGAGTATCTGAGAGAGTCAGAGAGAGTCAGAGAGAGATAGAGAGTGTCTGAGAGTATCAGAAAGTGATACAGAGTGTCAGAGATTGTCAGACAGTGTAAGAGAGTGTCAGAGAATGTCAGAGATTGTCACAGTGTGTCAGAGAGTGTCAGGGAGTGTCAGAGAGTGTCAGAGAGTGATAGAGAGTGATAGAGAGTGTCTGAGAGCGTCTGAGAGTGTCAGAGAGTGATAGAGAGTGTCTGAGAGCGTCTGGGATTGTCAGAGAGTGTCAGAGAGTGATAGAGAGTGTCTGAGAGTATCAGAAAGTGATACAGAGTGTCAGAGAGTGATAGAGAGTGTCAGAGAGTGTCAGAGAGTGAAAGAGAGTGTCAGAGAGTGTCAGAGAGTGATAGAGAGTGATAGAGAGTGTCTGAGAGCGTCTGAGAGTGTCAGAGAGTGATAGAGAGCGTCTGAGATTGTCAGAGAGAGTCAGAGAGTGTCAGAGAGTGATCGAGAGTGTCTGAGAGTGTCAGAGAGTGTCAGCGAGAGATAGAGTGTGTCAGAGAGTGATACAGAGTGTCTGAGAGTGATAAAGTGTGTCAGATAGAGATAGAGAATGTCAGAGAGTGTCAGAGAGTGTCAGAGAGTGATAGAGAGTGTCTGAGAGTGATAAAGTGTGTCAGATAGAGATAGAGAATGTCAGAGAGTGTCAGAGAGTGTCAGAGAGTGATAGAGAGCGATAGAGAGTGTCAGAGAGCGTCAGAGAGTGATAGAGAGTGTCTGACAATGTCTGAGATTGTCAGAGAGTGACTGAGAGTGTCAGAAAGTGTCAGAGAGTGATTGAGAATGTCTGAGAGTGTCTGAGAGTGATAGAAAGTGATATAGAGCGTCTGAGAGTGATTGAGAGTGTCTAAGAGTGTCAGAGAGTGTCAGAGAGTGATAGAGAGTGTCTGAGAATGTCAGGGAGTGTCAGATAGTGATAGGGAGTGTCTGAGAGTGTCAGAGAGTGATTGAGAGTGTCTGAGAGTGTCAGAGAGTGATCGAGAGCTTCTGAGAGTGTCAAAGACTGTCAGAGAGCTATTGAGAGTGTCAGAGTGTGATTGAGAGTGATTGAGAATGTCTGAGAGTGTCTGAGAGTGTCAGAGAGTGTCAGAGAGTGTTAGAGATTTTCAGAGAATGTCAGAGAGTCGTAGAGAGAGACAGAGTGTGTCAGAGAGTGACGGAGAGTGATAGAGAGTGTCAGAGAGTGTCAGAGAGCGTCAGAGCTTGTAAGAGAGTAATAGAGAGAGTCAAGAGTGTCAGAGAGTGATAGGGAGTGTCTGATAGTGTCAGAGAGGGTCAGAGAGTGATTGAGAGTGTCAGAGAGTGTCAGAGAGTGATTGAGAGTGATTGAGAATGTCTGAGAGTGTCTGAGAGTGTCAGAGAGTGGCAGAGAGTGATTGAGAGTGTCTGAGAGTGATAGAGAGTGTCAGAGAGTGTCAGAGAGTGATAGAGAGTGTCTGATAGTGTCTGAGAGTGTCAGGGATTGTCAGAGAGTGTCAGTGAGTGTCAGTGAGTGATAGAGAGTGTCAAAGGGTGTCAGAGAGTGTCTGAGAGTGTCAGAGAGTGTCAGAGAGTGGCTGAGAGTGCCAGAGAGTTTCAGAGAGTGTCAGAGATTGTCTGAGAGTGCCAGAGTATTTCAGAGAGTGAGAGAGATTGTCTGAGAGTGTCTGAGATTGTCGGAGGGTGATAGAGAGTGTGAGAGAATGTCAGAGATTGATAGAGAGTGGTAGAGAGTGATAGAGGGTGTCTGAGAGTGTCAGAAAGTGATACAGAGTGTCAGAGAGTGTCAGAGAGTGATAGAG
Organism: Heterodontus francisci; assembly: GCF_036365525.1. NCBI lineage: Eukaryota > Metazoa > Chordata > Chondrichthyes > Heterodontiformes > Heterodontidae > Heterodontus > Heterodontus francisci. The sequence goes on from NC_090421.1 coordinate 32,132,753, forward strand.
AGTGTCAGAGAATGTTAGAGATTGTCACAGAGTGTCAGAGAGTGTCAGAGAGTGATAGAGAGTGACAGAGAGTGTCAGAGAGTGTCAGAGAGTGATAGAGAGTGTCTGAGAGCGTCTGAGAGTGTCAGAGAGTGTCAGAGAGTGATCGCGAGTGTCAGAGAATGTCAGAGAGTGGTAGAGAGAGATAGAGTTTGTCAGAGAGTGTCAGAGAGCGTCAGAGCTTGTCAGAGAGTGATAGAGAGAGTCAAGAGTGTCAGAGAGTGATAGGGAGTGTCTGAGAGTGTCAGAGAGTGATTGAGAGTGTCAGAGAGTGTCAGAGAGCGATTGAGAGTGATTGAGAATGTCTGAGAGTGTCTGAGAGTGTCAGAGAGTGTCACAGAGTGTCAGAGAGTGTCAGAGAGTGTCAGGGAGTGTCAGAGAGTGTCCGAGAGTGATAGAGAGTGTTAGAGAGTGTCAGAGAGTGTCAGAGAGTGATAGAGAGTGTCTGAGACCGTCTGAGATTGTCAGAGAGTGTCAGAGAGTGTCAGAGAGTGATAGAGAGTGTCTGAGAGTGTCAGAGAGTGTCAGAGAGTGTCAGCGAGAGATAGAGTGTCTCTGAGAGTGTCAGAGAGTGATAGAGAGTGTCTGAGAGCGACTGAGATTGTCAGAGAGTGTCAGAGAGTGTCAGAGAGAGATAGAGATTGTCAGAGAGTGTCAGAGAGTGTCAGAGAGTGATAGAGAGTGTCTGAGAGTGATAAAGTGTGTCAGAGAGAGATAGAGAATGTCAGAGAGTGTCAGAGAGTGTCAGAGAGTGATCGAGAGCGATAGAGAGTGTCAGAGAATGTCAGAGATTGTCAGAGAGTGACTGAGAGTGTCAGAAAGTGTCAGAGAGTGATTGAGAATGTCTGAGAGTGTCTGAGAGTGTCAGAGAGTGATATAAACTGATATAGAGCGTCTGAGAGTGATTGAGAGTGTTTAAGAGTGTCAGAGAGTGTCAGAGAGTGATAGAGCTTGTCAGAGTGTGATAGTGCCAGTCAGACAGTGTCAGAGAGTGATAGGGAGTGTCTGAGAGTGTCAGAGAGTGTCAGAGAGTGATAGAGAGTGTCTGAGAGCGTCTGAGATTGTCAGAGAGTGTCAGAGAGTGTCAGAGAGTGATAGAGAGTGTCTGAGAGTGTCAGAGAGTGTCAGAGAGTGTCAGCGAGAGATAGAGTGTCTCTGAGAGTGTCAGAGAGTGATACAGAGTGTCTGAGAGTGATAAAGTGTGTCAGAGAGAGATAGAGATTGTCAGAGAGTGTCAGAGAGTGTCAGAGAGTGATAGAGAGTGTCTGAGAGAGATAAAGTGTGTCTGAGAGAGATAAAGTGTGTCAGAGAGAGATAGAGAATGTCAGAGAGTGTCAGAGAGTGTCAGAGAGTGTCAGCGAGAGATAGAGTGTCTCTGAGAGTGTCAGAGAGTGATACAGAGTGTCTGAGAGTGATAAAGTGTGTCAGAGAGAGATAGAGATTGTCAGAGAGTGTCAGAGAGTGTCAGAGAGTGATAGAGAGTGTCTGAGAGTGATAAAGTGTGTCAGAGAGAGATAGAGAATGTCAGAGAGTGTCAGAGAGTGTCAGAGAGTGATCGAGAGCGATAGAGAGTGTCAGAGAGTGTCAGAGAGTGATAGAGAGTGTCTGCGAATGTCAGAGATTGTCAGAGAGTGACTGAGAGTGTCAGAAAGTGTCAGAGAGTGATTGAGAATGTCTGAGAGTGTCTGAGAGTGTCAGAGAGTGATAGAAACTGATATAGAGCGTCTGAGAGTGATTGAGAGTGTTTAAGAGTGTCAGAGAGTGTCAGAGAGTGATAGAGCTTGTCAGAGTGTGATAGTGCCAGTCAGACAGTGTCAGAGAGTGATAGGGAGTGTCTGAGAGTGTCAGAGAGTGATTGAGAGTGTCTGAGAGTGTCAGAGAGAGAGATCGAGAGCGTCTGAGAGCATCAGAGAGTGTCAGAGACTGATTGAGTGTGTCAGAGAGTGATTGAGAGTGATTGAGAATGTCTGAGAGTGTCCGAGAGTGTCAGAGAGTGTCAGCGAGTGTCAGAGAGTGATCGAGATTGTCAGAGAATGTCAGTGAGTTGTAGAGAGAGATAGAGTGTGTCAGAGAGTGACCGAGAGTGATAGAGAGTGTCAGAGAGTGTCAGAGAGCATCAGAGCTTGTCAGAGAGTGATAGAGAGAGTCAAGAGTGTCAGAGAGTGATAGGGAGTGCCTGAGAGTGTCATAGAGTGATTGAGAGTGTCAGAGAGCGTCAGAGAGTGATTGAGAGTGCCTGAGAGTGTCAGAGAGTGTCAGAGAGATTCAGAGAGTGATAGAGAGTGTCTGAGAGTGTCAGAGAGTGATAGAGAGTGTCAGAGAGTGATAGAGACTGTCTGAGAGTGTCAGAGAGTGTCAGAGAGTGATAGAGAGTGTCTGAGAGTGTCTGAGAGCGTCTGAGAGTGTCAACGACTGTCAGAGTGTGTCAGAGAGTGATAGAGAGTGACCGAGTGTGTCTGAGAGTGTCAGAGTGTGTCAGAGTGTGTCAGAGAGTGATAGAGAGTGTCTGAGAGTGTCAGAGTGTGTCAGAGATAGATAGAGAGAGTCTGAGATTATCAGAGATGATAGAGAGTGTCAGAGAGTGTCAGAGAGTGTCAGAGAGTGATAGAGAGTGTCTGAAAGAGTCAGAGAGTGTCAGAGAGTGTCAGAGAGTGTCAGAGAGTGATAGAGATAGTCAGAGAGTTATAGAGATTGTCTGAGAGTGTCTGAAAGTGACAGAGAGTGTCTGAGAGTGTCAGTGAGTGTCAGAGAGTGATAGAGAGAGTCTGTGAGTGTCAGAGATTGCCAGAGTGTGTCAGAGTGTGTCAGTGAGTGATGGAGAGTGATAGAGAGTGTCAGAGAGTGATAGAGAGTGTCAGAGTGAGTCAGAGAGTGTCAGAGAGTGTCAGAGAGTGTCAGAGAGTGATAGAGAGATTCACAGAGTGATAGAGAGTGACAGAGAGTGTCTGAGAGTGTCAGAGAGTGTCAGAGATTGATAGAGAGTGTCTGAGAGTGTCAGAGATCATAGAGTGTGTCAGAGAGTGATAGAGAGTGACAGAGAGTGTCTGAGAGTGTCAGAGAGTGTCAGAGTGTGTCAGAGAGTGACAGAGAGTGTCTGAGAGTCTCAGAGAGTTTCAGAGATTGATAGAGAGAGTCTGAGAGTGTCAGTGATGATAGAGAGTGTCAGAGAGTGATAGAGAGTGACAGAGAGTGTCGGAGAGTGTCAGAGAGTGTCAGAGTGTGTCAGAGAGTGATAGAGAGTGTCTGAGAGTGTCAGAGAGTGTCAGAGATTGATAGAGAGAGTCTGAGAGTGTCAGAGATGATAGAGAGTGTCAGAGAGCGATAGAGAGTGTCTGAAAGAGTCAGAGAGTGTCAGAGAGTGTCAGAGAGTGATAGAGAGTGTCAGAGATTGCCAGAGTGTGTCAGAGTGAGTCAGAGAGTGTCAGAGAGTGTCAGAGAGTGATAGAGAGATTCCGAGAGTGATAGAGAGTGTCTGAGATTGTCAGAGAGTGATAGAGAGATTCAGACAGAGTCTGAGAGTGTCAGAGAGTGATAGAGAGAGTCAGAGAGTGATAGAGAGTGTCTGAGAGTGTTTGAGAGTGACAGAGAGTGTCTGAGAGTGTCTGAGAGTGTCAGAGAATGTAAGATTGTGTCAGAGAGTGTCAGAGAGCCTTAGAGTGTGTCAGAGTGTGTAAGAGGGTGTCAGATAGTGTCAGAGTTTGTCAGAGTGTGTCAGAGAGTGTTAGAGAGTGTCAGAGAGAGTGTGAGTGTGTCAGAGAGTTTCAGAGAGTGTCAGAGAGTGATAGGGACTGACAGAGATTGTCTGAGAGTGTCAGAGATTGATAGAGAGTGTCAGAGATAGTCAGATTGTGTCAGAGTGTGTCAGAGAGTGATAGAGAGTGTCTGAGATTGTCAGAGAGTGTCAGATTGTGTCAGAGAGTGTCAGAGAGCAAAAGAGTGCGTCAGAGTGTGCAAGAGAGCGTCAAAGAGTTTCAGAGAGTGGCAGAGAGTGATAGAGAGTGTCAGAGAGTGTCAGAGAGTGTCAGAGAGTGATAGAGAGTGTCAGAGAGAGTGTGAGTGTGTCAGAGAGTTTCAGAGAGTGTCAGAGAGTGATAGGGAGTGATAGAGAGTGTCTGAGAGTGTCAGAGATTGTCTGAGAGTGTCAGAGAGTGATCGGCAGTGATAGAGATTGCCTGAGAATGTCAGAGAGTGGCAGAGAGTGATAGAGAGTGTCAGAGAGCGATGGAGAGTGCCAGAGAGTGATAGAGAGTGATAGAGAGTGTCAGAGAGTGATAGATAGTGCCTGAGAGTGTCATAGAGTGATAGAGAGAGTCAGAGAGTGATAGAGAGTGTCTGAGAGTGTTTGAGAGTGACAGAGAGTGTCTGAGAGTGTCTGAGAGTGTCAGAGAGTGTAAGATTGTGTCAGAGAGTGTCAGAGAGCCATAGAGTGTGTCAGAGTGTGTAAGAGGGTGTCAGAGAGTGTCAGAGTTTGTCAGAGTGTGTCAGAGAGTGTTAGAGAGTGTCAGAGAGAGTGTGAGTGTGTCAGAGAGTGACTGAGAGTGTCAGAGAGTGATAGGGAGTGACAGAGATTGTCTGAGAGTGTCAGAGAGTGATAGAGAGTGTCAGAGATAGTCAGATTGTGTCAGAGTGTGTCAGACAGTGATAGAGAGTGTCTGAGATTGTCAGAGAGTGTCAGATTGTGTCAGAGAGTGTCAGAGAGCAAAAGAGTGTGTCAGAGTGTGCAAGAGAGCGTCAAAGAGTTTCAGAGAGTGTCAGAGAGTGTCAGAGAGTGTCAGAGAGTGTCAGAGAGTGATAGAGAGTGTCAGAGAGAGTGTGAGTGTGTCAGAGAGTTTCAGAGAGTGTCAGAGAGTGATAGGGAGTGATAGAGAGTGTCTGAGAGTGTCAGAGATTGTCTGAGAGTGTCAGAGAGTGATCGGCAGTGATAGAGATTGTCTGAGAGTGTCAGAGAGTGGCAGAGAGTGATAGAGAGTGTCAGAGAGTGATGGAGAGTGCCAGAGAGTGATAGAGAGTGATAGAGAGTGTCAGAGAGTGATAGATAGTGCCTGAGCGTGTCAGAGAGTGATAGAGAGTGTCAGAGAGTGATAGAGACTGTCTGAGAGTGTCTGAGAGTGTCTGAGAGCGTCTGTGAGTGTCAACGACTGTCAGAGTGTGTCAGAGAGTTCCAGAGAGTGATAGAGAGTGTCTGAAAGAGTCAGAGAGTGCCAGAGAGTGTCAGAGAGTGATCGCGAGTGTCAGAGATGTCAGAGAGTGATAGAGAGAATCAAGAGTGTCAGAGAGTGATAGGGAGTGTCTGAGAGTGTCAGAGCGTGTCAGAGAGTGATTGAGAGTGTCAGAGAGTGTCAGAGAGTGATAGAGAGAGATAGAGTGTGTCAGAGAGTGTCAGTGAGCGTCAGAGCTTGTCAGAGAGTGATAGAGAGAGTCAAGAGTGTCAGAGAGTGATAGGGAGTGTCTGAGAGTGTCAGAGAGTGTCAGAGAGTGATTGAGAGTGTCAGAGAGTGATTGAGAGTGATTGAGAATGTCTGAGAGTGTCTGAGAGTGTCAGAGAGTGTCACAGAGTGTCAGAGAGTGTCAGGGAGTGTCAGAGAGTGTCAGAGAGTGATAGAGAGTGTTGGAGAGTGTCAGAGAGTGTCAGAGAGTGATAGAGAGTGTCTGAGAGCGTCTGAGATTGTCAGAGAGTGTCAGAGAGTGTCAGAGAGTGATAGAGAGTGTCTGAGAGTGTCAGAGAGTGTCAGCGAGAGAAAGAGTGTCTCTGAGAGTGTCAGAGAGTGAGACAGAGTGTCTGAGAGTGATAAAGTGTGTCAGAGAGAGATAGAGATTGTCAGAGAGTGTCAGAGAGTGTCAGAGAGTGTCAGAGAGTGATAGAGAGTGTCTGAGAGTGATAAAGTGTGTCAGAGAGAGATAGATAATGTCAGAGAGTGTCAGAGAGTGTCAGAGAGTGTCAGAGAGTGATCGAGAGCGATAGAGAGTGTCAGAGAGTGTCAGAGAGTGATAGAGAGTGTCTGAGTATGTCAGAGATTGTCAGAGAGTGACTGAGAGTGTCAGAAAGTGTCAGAGAGTGATTGAGAATGTCTGAGAGTGTCAGAGAGTGATAGAAACTGATATAGAGCGTCTGAGAGTGATTGAGAGTGTTTAAGAGTGTCAGAGAGTGTCAGAGAGTGATAGAGCTTGTCAGAGTGTGATAGTGCCAGTCAGACAGTGTCAGAGAGTGATAGGGAGTGTCTGAGAGTGTCAGAGAGTGATAGAGAGTGTCAGAGAGTGTCAGAGAGTGTCAGAGAGTGTCAGAGAGTGATAGAGAGTGTCAGAGAGAGTGTGAGTGTGTCAGAGAGTGTCAGAGAGTGATAGGGAGTGATAGAGAGTGTCTGAGAGTGTCAGAGATTGTCTGAGAGTGTCAGAGAGTGATCGGCAGTGATAGAGATTGTCTGAGAGTGTCAGAGAGTGGCAGAGAGTTATAGAGAGTGTCAGAGAGTGATGGAGAGTGCCAGAGAGTGATAGAGAGTGATAGAGCGTGTCAGAGAGTGATAGATAGTGCCTGAGAGTGTCAGAGAGTGATAGAGAGTGTCAGAGAGTGATAGAGACTGTCTGAGAGTGTCTGAGAGTGTTTGAGAGCGTCTGTGAGTGTCAACGACTGTCAGAGTGTGTCAGAGAGTGATAGAGAGTGAGAGAGAGTGTCAGAGATTTTCAGAGAGTTCCAGAGAGTGATAGAGAGTGTCTGAAAGTGTCAGAGAGTGCCAGAGAGTGTCAGAGAGTGATCGCGAGTGTCAGAGATGTCAGAGAGTGATAGAGAGAGTCAAGAGTGTCAGAGAGTGATAGGGAGTGTCTGAGAGTGTCAGAGAGTGTCAGAGAGTGATTGAGAGTGTCAGAGAGTGTCAGAGAGTGGTAGAGAGAGATAGAGTGTGTCAAAGAGTGTCAGTGAGCGTCAGAGCTTGTCAGAGAGTGAAAGAGAGAGTCAAGAGTGTCAGAGAGTTATAGGGAGTGTCTGAGAGTGTCAGAGAGTGTCAGAGAGTGATTGAGAGTGTCAGAGAGTGTCAGAGAGTGATTGAGAGTGATTGAGAATGTCTGAGAGTGTCTGAGAGTGTCAGAGAGTGTCACAGAGTGTCAGAGAGTGTCAGGGAGTGTCAGAGAGTGTCAGAGAGTGATAGAGAGTGTTGGAGAGTGTCAGAGAGTGTCTGAGAGTGTCAGAGAGTGTCACAGAGTGTCAGAGAGTGTCAGGGAGTGTCAGAGAGTGTCAGAGAGTGATAGAGAGTGTTGGAGAGTGTCAGAGAGTGTCAGAGAGTGATAGAGAGTGTCTGAGAGCGTCTGAGATTGTCAGAGTGTCAGAGAGTGTCAGAGAGTGATAGAGAGTGTCTGAGAGTGTCAGAGAGTGTCAGCGAGAGATAGAGTGTCTCTGAGAGTGTCAGAGAGTGTCAGAGAGTGATAGAGAGTGTTGGAGAGTGTCAGAGAGTGTCAGAGAGTGATAGAGAGTGTCTGAGAGCGTCTGAGATTGTCAGAGTGTCAGAGAGTGTCAGAGAGTGATAGAGAGTGTCTGAGAGTGTCAGAGAGTGTCAGCGAGAGATAGAGTGTCTCTGAGAGTGTCAGAGAGTGAGACAGAGTGTCTGAGAGTGATAAAGTGTGTCAGAGAGAGATAGAGATTGTCAGAGAGTGTCAGAGAGTGTCAGAGAGTGATAGAGAGTGTCTGAGAGTGATAAAGTGTGTCAGAGAGAGATATAGAATGTCAGAGAGTGTCAGAGAGTGTCAGAGAGTGATCGAGAGCGATAGAGAGTGTCAGAGAGTGTCAGAGAGTGATAGAGAGTGTCTGAGTATGTCAGAGATTGTCAGAGAGTGACTGAGAGTGTCAGAAAGTGTCAGAGAGTGATTGAGAATGTCTGAGAGTGTCTGAGAGTGTCAGAGAGTGATAAAAACTGATATAGAGCGTCTGAGAGTGATTGAGAGTGTTTAAGAGTGTCAGAGAGTGTCAGAGAGTGATAGAGCTTGTCAGAGTGTGATAGTGCCAGTCAGACAGTGTCAGAGAGTGATAGGGAGTGTCTGAGAGTGTCAGAGAGTGATTGAGAGTGTCTGAGAGTGTCAGAGAGAGATCGAGAGCGCCTGAGAGCATCAGAGAGTGTCAGAGACTGATTGAGTGTGTCAGAGAGTTATTGAGAGTGATTGAGAATGTCTGAGAGTGTCCGAGAGTGTCAGAGAGTGTCAGCGAGTGTCAGAGAGTGATCGAGATTGTCAGAGAATGTCAGAGAGTTGTAGAGAGAGATAGAGTGTGTCAGAGAGGGTCCGAGAGTGATAGAGAGTGTCAGAGAGCATCAGAGCTTGTCAGAGAGTGATAGAGAGAGTCAAGAGTGTCAGAGAGTGATAGGGAGTGTCTGAGAGTGTCAGAGAGTGATTGAGAGTGTCAGAGAGCGTCAGAGAGTGATTGAGAGTGTCTGAGAGTGTCAGAGAGTGTCAGAGAGATTCAGAGAGTGTCTGAGACTGTCTGAGAGTGTCAGAGAGTGATAGAGAGTGTCAGAGAGTGATAGAGACTGTCTGAGAGTGTCAGAGAGTGTCAGAGAGTGATAGAGAGTGTCAGAGAGTGATATAGAGTGTCTGAGAGTGTCAGAGAGTGATAGAGAGTGTCAGAGAGTGATAGAGAGTGTCTGAGAGTGTCAGAGTGTGTCAGAGATAGATAGAGAGAGTCTGAGATTATCAGAGATGATAGAGAGTGTCAGAGAGTGATAGAGAGTGTCAGAGAGTGATAGAGAGTGATAGAGAGTGTCTGAAAGAGTCAGAGAGTGTCAGAGAGTGTCAGAGAGTGATAGAGATAGTCAGAGATTTATAGAGAGTGTCTGAGAGTGTCTGAAAGTGACAGAGAGTGTCTGAGAGTGTCAGTGAGTGTCAGAGAGTGATAGAGAGTGTCTGTGAGTATCAGAGATTGCCAGAGTGTGTCAGAGTGTGTCAGTGAGTGATGGAGAGTGATAGAGAGTGTCAGAGAGTGACAGAGAGTGTCAGAGTGAGTCAGAGACTGTCAGAGAGTGTCAGAGAGTGATAGAGAGATTCACAGAGTGATAGAGAGTGTCTGAGAGAGTCTGAGAGTGTCAGAGAGTGATAGAGAGAGTCAGAGAGTGTCTGAGAGTGTCTGAGAGTGACAGAGAGTGTCTGAGAGTGTCAGTCAGTGTCAGAGAGTGACAGAGATAAATAGAGAGTGTCAGAGTGTGTCAGAGAGTGATAGAGGGTGTCTGAGAGTGTCAGAGAGTGTAAGATTGTGTCAGAGAGTGTCAGAGAGCAATAGAGTGTCTCAGAGTGTGTAAGAGGGTGTCAGAGAGTGTCAGAGTGTGTCAGAGAGTGTCAGAGAGTGATAGAGAGTGTCAGAGAGAGTGTGAATGTGTCAGAGAGTTTCAGAGAGTGTCAGAGAGTGATCGGGAGTGATAGAGAGTGTCTGAGAGTGTCAGAGATTGTCTGAGAGTGTCAGAGAGTGATAGGGAGTGATAGAGAATGTCTGAGAGTGTCAGAGAGTGCCAGAGAGTGGCAGAGAGTGATAGAGAGTGTCAGAGAGTGATAGAGAGTGCCAGAGAGTGATAGAGAGTGTCAGAGAGTGATAGAGAGTGTCTGAGAGTGTCAGATAGTGATAGAGAGTGTCAGAGAGTGATAGAGACTGTCTGAGAGTGTCAGAGTGTGTCAGAGAGTGATGGAGAGTGTCTGAGAGTGTCTGAGAGCGTCTGAGAGTGTCAGCGACTGTCAGAGTGTGTCAGAGAGTGATAGAGAGTGACAGAGAGTGTCTGAGAGTGTCAGAGAGTGTCAGAGATTGATAGAGAGAGCCTGAGAGTGTCAGAGATGATAGAGTGTGTCAGAGAGTGATATAGAGTGACAGAGAGTATCTGAGAGTGTCAGAGAGTGTCAGAGTGTGTCAGAGATTGATAGAGAGAGTCTGAGAGTGTCAGAGATGATAGAGAGTGTCAGAGAGTGATAGAGAGTGTCTGAAAGTGTCAGAGAGTGTCAGAGATGATAGAGAGTGTCAGAGAGTGATAGAGAGTGTCTGAAAGTGACAGAGAGTGTCTGAGAGTGTCAGTGAGTGTCAGAGAGTGATAGAGAGTGTCTGAGAGTGTCAGAGATTGCCAGAGTGTGTCAGAGTGTGTCAGTGAGTGATAGAGAGTGATAGAGTGTGTCAGAGAGTGATAGAGAATGTCAGAGTGAGTCAGAGAGTGTCAGAGAGTGTCAGAGAGTGATAGAGAGATTCAGAGAGTGATAGAGAGTGTCTGAGAGTGTCAGAGAGTGTCAGAGAGTGTCAGAGAGTGTCAGAGAGTGATAGAGAGATTCACAGAGTGATAGAGAGTGTCTGAGAGTGTCTGAGAGTGTCTGAGAGTGTCAGAGAGTGTCAGAGATTGATAGAGAGAGTCTGAGAGTGTCAGAGATGATAGAGTGTGTCAGAGAGTGATAGAGAGTGACAGAGAGTGTCTGAGAGTGTCAGAGAGTGTCAGAGTGTGTCAGAGAGTGATAGAGAGTGTCTGAGAGTGTCAGAGAGTGTCAGAGATTGATAGAGAGAGTCTGAGAGTGTCAATGATGATAGAGAGTGTCAGAGAGTGATAGAGAGTGACAGAGAGTGTCTGAGAGTGTCAGAGTGTGTCAGAGAGTGATAGAGAGTGTCTGAGAGTGTCAGAGAGTGTCAGAGATTGATAGAGAGAGTCTGAGAGTGTCAGAGATGATAGAGAGTGTCAGAGAGTGATAGAGAGTGTCTGAAAGAGTCAGAGAGTGTCAGAGAGTGTCAGAGAGTGATAGAGAGAGTCAGAGAGTGATAGAGAGTGTCTGAAAGTGACAGAGAGTGTCTGAGAGTGTCAGTGCGTGTCAGAGAGTGATAGAGAGTGTCTGAGAGTGTCAGAGATTGCCAGAGTGTGTCAGAGTGAGTCAGCCAGTGTCAGAGAGTGTCAGAGAGTGATAGAGAGATTCAGAGAGTGATAGAGAGTGTCTGAGAGTGTCAGAGAGTGTCAGAGAGTGATAGAGAGTGTCTGAGAGTGTTTGAGAGTGACAGAGAGTGTCTGAGAGTGTCTGAGAGTGTCAGAGTGTAAGATTGTGTCAAAGAGTGTCAGAGAGCCATAGAGTGTGTCAGAGTGTGTAAGAGGGTGTCAGAGAGTGTCAGAGTTTGTCAGAGTGTGTCAGAGAGTGTTAGAGAGTGTCAGAGAGAGTGTGAGTGTGTCAGAGAGTTTCAGAGAGTGTCAGAGAGTGATAGGGAGTGACAGAGATTGTCTGAGAGTGTCAGAGAGTGATAGAGAGTGTCAGAGATAGTCAGATTGTGTCAGAGTGTGTCAGAGAGTGATAGAGAGTGTCTGAGATTTTCAGAGAGTGTCAGATTGTGTCAGAGAGTGTCAGAGAGCAAAAGAGTGTGTCAGAGTGTGTAAGAGAGCGTCAAAGAGTTTCAGAGAGTGTCAGAGAGTGATAGAGAGTGTCAGAGAGTGTCAGAGAGTGTCAGAGAGTGATAGGGAGTGATAGAGAGTGTCTGAGAGTGTCAGAGATTGTCTGAGAGTGTCAGAGAGTGATCGGCAGTGATAGAGATTGTCTGAGAGTGTCAGAGAGTGGCAGAGAGTGATTGAGAGTGTCAGAGAGTGATAGAGAGTGCCAGAGAGTGATAGAGAGTGATAGAGAGTGTCAGAGAGTGATAGATAGTGCCTGAGAGTGTCAGAGAGTGATAGAGAGTGTCAGAGAGTGATAGAGACTGTCTGAGAGTGTCTGAGAGTGTCTGAGAGCGTCTGAGAGTGTCAACGACTGTCAGAGTGTGTCAGAGCGTGATAGAGAGTGACAGAGAGTGTCTGAGAGTGTCAGAGAGTGTCAGAGATTTTCAGAGAGTTCCAGAGAGTGATATAGTGTGTCTGAAAGAGTCAGAGAGTGCCAGAGAGTGTCAGAGAGTGATCGCGAGTGTCAGAGATGTCAGAGAGTGATAGAGAGAGTCAAGAGTGTCAGAGAGTGATAGGGAGTGTCTGAGAGTGTCAGAGAGTGTCAGAGAGTGATTGAGAGTGTCAGAGAGTGTCAGAGAGTGATAGAGAGAGATAGAGTGTGTCAGAGAGTGTCAGTGAGCGTCAGAGCTTGTCAGAGAGTGATAGAGAGAGTCAAGAGTGCAGAGAGTGATAGGGAGTGTCTGAGAGTGTCAGAGAGTGTCAGAGAGTGATTGAGAGTGATTGAGAATGTCTGAGAGTGTCTGAGAGTGTCAGAGAGTGTCAGAGAGTGTCACAGAGTGTCAGAGAGTGTCAGGGAGTGTCAGAGAGTGTCAGAGAGTGTCAGAGAGTGTCAGAGAGTTATAGAGAGTTATAGAGAGATTCAGAGAGAGTCTGAGAGTGTCAGAGAGTGATAGAGAGAGTCAGAGAGTGATAGAGAGTGTCTGAGAGTGTCTGAGAGTGACAAAGAGTGTCTGAGAGTGTCAGTCAGTGTCAGAGAGTGATAGAGATAAATAGAGAGTGTCAGAGTGTGTCAGAGAGTGATAGAGGGTGTCTGAGAGTGTCAGAGAGTGTAAGATTGTGTCAGAGAGTGTCAGAGAGCAATAGAGTGTGTCAGAGTGTGTAAGAGGGTGTCAGAGAGTGTCAGAGTGTGTCAGAGTGTGTCAGAGAGTGTCAGAGAGTGATAGAGAGTGTCAGAGAGAGTGTGAATGTGTCAGAGAGTTTCAGAGAGTGTCAGAGAGTGATCGGGAGTGATAGAGAGTGTCTGAGAGTGTCAGAGATTGTCTGAGAGTGTCAGAGAGTGATAGGGAGTGATAGAGAATGTCTGAGAGTGTCAGAGAGTGGCAGAGAGTGATAGAGAGTGTCAGAGAGTGTTAGAGAGTGCCAGAGAGTGATAGAGAGTGTCAGAGAGTGATAGAGAGTGTCTGAGAGTGTCAGATAGTGATAGAGAGTGTCAGAGAGTGATATAGACTGTCTGAGAGTGTCAGAGTGTTTCAGAGAGTGATGGAGAGTGTCTGAGAGTGTCTGAGAGCGTCTGAGAGTGTCAGCGACTGTCAGAGTGTGTCAGAGAGTGATAGAGAGTGACAGAGAGTGTCTGAGAGTGTCAGAGAGTGTCAGAGATTGATAGAGAGAGTCTGAGAGTGTCAGAGAGTGTCAGAGTGTGTCAGAGAGTGATAGAGAGTGTCAGAGATTGATAGAGAGATTCTGAGAGTGTCAGTGATGATAGAGAGTGTCAGAGAGTGATAGAGAGTGACAGAGAGTGTCTGAGAGTGTCAGAGAGTGATAGAAAGTGTCTGAGAGTGTCTGAGAGTGTCAGAGATTGATAGAGAGAGTCTGAGAGTGTCAGATATGATAGAGAGTGTCAGAGAGTGATAGAGAGTGTCTGAAAGAGTCAGAGATTGTCAGAGTGTGTCAGAGAGTGATAGAGAGAGTCAGAGAGTGATAGAGAGTGTCTGAAAGTGACGGAGAGTGTCTGAGAGTGTCAGTGAGTGTCAGAGAGTGATAGAGAGTGTCTGAGAGTGTCAGAGATTGCCAGAGTGTGTCAGAGTGTGTCAGTGAGTGATAGAGAGTGATAGAGTGTGTCAGAGAGTGTCAGAGAGTGATAGAGAATGTCAGAGTGAGTCAGAGAGTGTCAGAGAGTGTCAGAGAGTGATAGAGAGATTCAGAGAGTGATAGAGAGTGTCTGAGAGTGTCAGAGAGTGTCAGAGAGTGATAGAGAGATTCAGACAGAGTCTGTGAGTGTCAGAGAGTGATAGAGAGAGTCAGAGAGTGATAGAGAGTGTCTGAGAGTGTCTGAGAGTGACAGAGAGTGTCTGAGAGTGTCTGAGAGTGTCAGAGAGTGTAAGATTGTGTCAGAGAGTGTCGGAGAGCCATAGAGTGTGTCAGAGTGTGTAAGAGGGTGTCAGAGAGTGTCAGAGTTTGTCAGAGTGTGTCAGAGAGTGTTAGAGAGTGTCAGAGAGAGTGTGAGTGTGTCAGAGAGTTTCAGAGAGTGTCAGAGAGTGATAGGGAGTGACTGAGATTGTCTGAGAGTGTCAGAGTGATAGAGAGTGTCAGAGATAGTCAGATTGTGTCAGAGTGTGTCAGAGAGTGATAGAGAGTGTCAGAGAGTGATGGAGAGTGCCAGAGAGTGATAGAGAGTGATAGAGAGTGTCAGAGAGTGATAGATAGTGCCTGAGAGTGTCAGAGAGTGATAGAGAGTGTCAGAGAGTGATAGAGACTGTCTGAGAGTGTCTGAGAGCGTCTGTGAGTGTCAACGACTGTCAGAGTGTGTCAGAGAGTTCCAGAGAGTGATAGAGAGTGTCTGAAAGAGTCAGAGAGTGCCAGAGAGTGTCAGAGAGTGATCGCGAGTGTCAGAGATGTCAGAGAGTGATAGAGAGAATCAAGAGTGTCAGAGAGTGATAGGGAGTGTCTGAGAGTGTCAGAGCGTGTCAGAGAGTGATTGAGAGTGTCAGAGAGTGTCAGAGAGTGATAGAGAGAGATAGAGTGTGTCAGAGAGTCTCAGTGACCGTCAGAGCTTGTCAGAGAGTGATAGAGAGAGTCAAGAGTGTCAGAGAGTGATAGGGAGTGTCTGAGAGTGTCAGAGAGTGTCAGAGAGTGATTGAGAGTGTCAGAGAGTGTCAGAGAGTGATTGAGAGTGATTGAGAATGTCTGAGAGTGTCTGAGAGTGTCAGAGAGTGTCACAGAGTGTCAGAGAGTGTCAGGGAGTGTCAGAGAGTGTCAGAGAGTGATAGAGAGTGTTGGAGAGTGTCAGAGAGTGTCAGAGAGTGATAGAGAGTGTCTGAGAGCGTCTGAGATTGTCAGAGAGTGTCAGAGAGTGTCAGAGAGTGATAGAGAGTGTCTGAGAGTGTCAGAGAGTGTCAGCGAGAGAAAGAGTGTCTCTGAGAGTGTCAGAGAGTGAGACAGAGTGTCTGAGAGTGATAAAGTGTGTCAGAGAGAGATAGAGATTGTCAGAGAGTGTCAGAGAGTGTCAGAGAGTGTCAGAGAGTGATAGAGAGTGTCTGAGAGTGATAAAGTGTGTCAGAGAGAGATAGATAATGTCAGAGAGTGTCAGAGAGTGTCAGAGAGTGTCAGAGAGTGATCGAGAGCGATAGAGAGTGTCAGAGAGTGTCAGAGATTGTCAGAGAGTGACTGAGAGTGTCAGAAAGTGTCAGAGAGTGATTGAGAATGTCTGAGAGTGTCAGAGAGTGATAGAAACTGATATAGAGCGTCTGAGAGTGATTGAGAGTGTTTAAGAGTGTCAGAGAGTGTCAGAGAGTGATAGAGCTTGTCAGAGTGTGATAGTGCCAGTCAGACAGTGTCAGAGAGTGATAGGGAGTGTCTGAGAGTGTCAGAGAGTGATAGAGATTGTCAGAGAGAGTGTGAGTGTGTCAGAGAGTGTCAGAGAGTGATAGGGAGTGATAGAGAGTGTCTGAGAGTGTCAGAGATTGTCTGAGAGTGTCAGAGAGTGATCGGCAGTGATAGAGATTGTCTGAGAGTGTCAGAGAGTGGCAGAGAGTTATAGAGAGTGTCAGAGAGTGATGGAGAGTGCCAGAGAGTGATAGAGAGTGATAGAGCGTGTCAGAGAGTGATAGATAGTGCCTGAGAGTGTCAGAGAGTGATAGAGAGTGTCAGAGAGTGATAGAGACTGTCTGAGAGTGTCTGAGAGTGTTTGAGAGCGTCTGTGAGTGTCAACGACTGTCAGAGTGTGTCAGAGAGTGATAGAGAGTGAGAGAGAGTGTCAGAGATTTTCAGAGAGTTCCAGAGAGTGATAGAGAGTGTCTGAAAGAGTCAGAGAGTGCCAGAGAGTGTCAGAGAGTGATCGCGAGTGTCAGAGATGTCAGAGAGTGATAGAGAGAGTCAAGAGTGTCAGAGAGTGATAGGGAGTGTCTGAGAGTGTCAGAGAGTGTCAGAGAGTGATTGAGAGTGTCAGAGAGTGTCAGAGAGTGGTAGAGAGAGATAGAGTGTGTCAAAGAGTGTCAGTGAGCGTCAGAGCTTGTCAGAGAGTGAAAGAGAGAGTCAAGAGTGTCAGAGAGTGATAGGGAGTGTCTGAGAGTGTCAGAGAGTGTCAGAGAGTGATTGAGAGTGTCAGAGAGTGTCAGAGAGTGATTGAGAGTGATTGAGAATGTCTGAGAGTGTCTGAGAGTGTCAGAGAGTGTCACAGAGTGTCAGAGAGTGTCAGGGAGTGTCAGAGAGTGTCAGAGAGTGATAGAGAGTGTTGGAGAGTGTCAGAGAGTGTCTGAGAGTGTCAGAGAGTGTCACAGAGTGTCAGAGAGTGTCAGGGAGTGTCAGAGAGTGTCAGAGAGTGATAGAGAGTGTTGGAGAGTGTCAGAGAGTGTCAGAGAGTGATAGAGAGTGTCTGAGAGCGTCTGAGATTGTCAGAGTGTCAGAGAGTGTCAGAGAGTGATAGAGAGTGTCTGAGAGTGTCAGAGAGTGTCAGCGAGAGATAGAGTGTCTCTGAGAGTGTCAGAGAGTGTCAGAGAGTGATAGAGAGTGTTGGAGAGTGTCAGAGAGTGTCAGAGAGTGATAGAGAGTGTCTGAGAGCGTCTGAGATTGTCAGAGTGTCAGAGAGTGTCAGAGAGTGATAGAGAGTGTCTGAGAGTGTCAGAGAGTGTCAGCGAGAGATAGAGTGTCTCTGAGAGTGTCAGAGAGTGAGACAGAGTGTCTGAGAGTGATAAAGTGTGTCAGAGAGAGATAGAGATTGTCAGAGAGTGTCAGAGAGTGTCAGAGAGTGATAGAGAGTGTCTGAGAGTGATAAAGTGTGTCAGAGAGAGATATAGAATGTCAGAGAGTGTCAGAGAGTGTCAGAGAGTGATCGAGAGCGATAGAGAGTGTCAGAGAGTGTCAGAGAGTGATAGAGAGTGTCTGAGTATGTCAGAGATTGTCAGAGAGTGACTGAGAGTGTCAGAAAGTGTCAGAGAGTGATTGAGAATGTCTGAGATTGTCTGAGAGTGTCAGAGAGTGATAAAAACTGATATAGTGCGTCTGAGAGTGATTGAGAGTGTTTAAGAGTGTCAGAGAGTGTCAGAGAGTGATAGAGCTTGTCAGAGTGTGATAGTGCCAGTCAGACAGTGTCAGAGAGTGATAGGGAGTGTCTGAGAGTGTCAGAGAGTGATTGAGAGTGTCTGAGAGTGTCAGAGAGAGATCGAGAGCGCCTGAGAGCATCAGAGAGTGTCAGAGACTGATTGAGTGTGTCAGAGAGTGATTGAGAGTGATTGAGAATGTCTGAGAGTGTCCGAGAGTGTCAGAGAGTGTCAGCGAGTGTCAGAGAGTGATCGAGATTGTCAGAGAATGTCAGAGAGTTGTAGAGAGAGATAGAGTGTGTCAGAGAGGGTCCGAGAGTGATAGAGAGTGTCAGAGAGCATCAGAGCTTGTCAGAGAGTGATAGAGAGAGTCAAGAGTGTCAGAGAGTGATAGGGAGTGTCTGAGAGTGTCAGAGAGTGATTGAGAGTGTCAGAGAGCGTCAGAGAGTGATTGAGAGTGTCTGAGAGTGTCAGAGAGTGTCAGAGAGATTCAGAGAGTGTCTGAGACTGTCTGAGAGTGTCAGAGAGTGATAGAGAGTGTCAGAGAGTGATAGAGACTGTCTGAGAGTGTCAGAGAGTGTCAGAGAGTGATAGAGAGTGTCAGAGAGTGATATAGAGTGTCTGAGAGTGTCAGAGAGTGATAGAGAGTGTCAGAGAGTGATAGAGACTGTCTGAGAGTGTCAGAGAGTGTCAGAGAGTGATAGAGAGTGTCTGAGAGTGTCTGAGAGTGTCAACGACTGTCAGAGTGTGTCAGAGAGTGATATAGAGTGATAGAGTGTGTCTGAGAGTGTCAGAGAGTGTCAGAGTGTGTCAGAGAGTGATAGAGAGTGTCTGAGAGTGTCAGAGTGTGTCAGAGATAGATAGAGAGAGTCTGAGATTATCAGAGATGATAGAGAGTGTCAGAGAGTGATAGAGAGTGTCAGAGAGTGATAGAGAGTGATAGAGAGTGTCTGAAAGAGTCAGAGAGTGTCAGAGAGTGTCAGAGAGTGATAGAGAGTGTCTGAGAGTGTCTGAAAGTGACAGAGAGTGTCTGAGAGTGTCAGTGAGTGTCAGAGAGTGATAGAGAGTGTCTGTGAGTATCAGAGATTGCCAGAGTGTGTCAGAGTGTGTCAGTGAGTGATGGAGAGTGATAGAGAGTGTCAGAGAGTGACAGAGAGTGTCAGAGTGAGTCAGAGACTGTCAGAGAGTGTCAGAGAGTGATAGAGAGATTCACAGAGTGATAGAGAGTGTCTGAGAGAGTCTGAGAGTGTCAGAGAGTGATAGAGAGAGTCAGAGAGTGATGGAGAGTGTCTGAGAGTGTCTGAGAGTGACAGAGAGTGTCTGAGAGTGTCAGTCAGTGTCAGAGAGTGACAGAGATAAATAGAGAGTGTCAGAGTGTGTCAGAGAGTGATAGAGGGTGTCTGAGAGTGTCAGAGAGTGTAAGATTGTGTCAGAGAGTGTCAGAGAGCAATAGAGTGTCTCAGAGTGTGTAAGAGGGTGTCAGAGAGTGTCAGAGTGTGTCAGAGAGTGTCAGAGAGTGATAGAGAGTGTCAGAGAGAGTGTGAATGTGTCAGAGAGTTTCAGAGAGTGTCAGAGAGTGATCGGGAGTGATAGAGAGTGTCTGAGAGTGTCAGAGATTGTCTGAGAGTGTCAGAGAGTGATAGGGAGTGATAGAGAATGTCTGAGAGTGTCAGAGAGTGCCAGAGAGTGGCAGAGAGTGATAGAGAGTGTCAGAGAGTGATAGAGAGTGCCAGAGAGTGATAGAGAGTGTCAGAGAGTGATAGAGAGTGTCTGAGAGTGTCAGATAGTGATAGAGAGTGTCAGAGAGTGATAGAGACTGTCTGAGAGTGTCAGAGTGTGTCAGAGAGTGATGGAGAGTGTCTGAGAGTGTCTGAGAGCGTCTGAGAGTGTCAGCGACTGTCAGAGTGTGTCAGAGAGTGATAGAGAGTGACAGAGAGTGTCTGAGAGTGTCAGAGAGTGTCAGAGATTGATAGAGAGAGCCTGAGAGTGTCAGAGATGATAGAGTGTGTCAGAGAGTGATATAGAGTGACAGAGAGTATCTGAGAGTGTCAGAGAGTGTCAGAGTGTGTCAGAGATTGATAGAGAGAGTCTGAGAGTGTCAGAGATGATAGAGAGTGTCAGAGAGTGATAGAGAGTGTCTGAAAGTGTCAGAGAGTGTCAGAGATGATAGAGAGTGTCAGAGAGTGATAGAGAGTGTCTGAAAGTGACAGAGAGTGTCTGAGAGTGTCAGTGAGTGTCAGAGAGTGATAGAGAGTGTCTGAGAGTGTCAGAGATTGCCAGAGTGTGTCAGAGTGTGTCAGTGAGTGATAGAGAGTGATAGAGTGTGTCAGAGAGTGATAGAGAATGTCAGAGTGAGTCAGAGAGTGTCAGAGAGTGTCAGAGAGTGATAGAGAGATTCAGAGAGTGATAGAGAGTGTCTGAGAGTGTCAGAGAGTGATTGAGAGTGTCAGAGAGCGTCAGAGAGTGTCAGAGAGATTCAGAGAGTGTCTGAGACTGTCTGAGAGTGTCAGAGAGTGATAGAGAGTGTCAGAGAGTGATAGAGACTGTCTGAGAGTGTCAGAGAGTGTCAGAGAGTGATAGAGAGTGTCAGAGAGTGATATAGTGTGTCTGAGAGTGTCAGAGAGTGATAGAGAGTGTCAGAGAGTGATAGAGACTGTCTGAGAGTGTCAGAGAGTGTCAGAGAGTGATAGAGAGTGTCTGAGAGTGTCTGAGAGTGTCAACGACTGTCAGAGTGTGTCAGAGAGTGATATAGAGTGACAGAGTGTGTCTGAGAGTGTCAGAGAGTGTCAGAGTGTGTCAGAGAGTGAT
This sequence comes from Heterodontus francisci, assembly GCF_036365525.1. Classification (NCBI taxonomy): domain Eukaryota; kingdom Metazoa; phylum Chordata; class Chondrichthyes; order Heterodontiformes; family Heterodontidae; genus Heterodontus; species Heterodontus francisci. Next base: position 32,152,482 of record NC_090421.1, read on the forward strand.
AGAGAGTGTCTGAGAGTGTCAGAGTGTGTCAGAGATAGATAGAGAGAGTCTGAGATTATCAGAGATGATAGAGAGTGTCAGAGAGTGATAGAGAGTGTCAGAGAGTGATAGAGAGTGATAGAGAGTGTCTGAAAGAGTCAGAGAGTGTCAGAGAGTGTCAGAGAGTGATAGAGATAGTCAGAGATTTATAGAGAGTGTCTGAGAGTGTCTGAAAGTGACAGAGAGTGTCTGAGAGTGTCAGTGAGTGTCAGAGAGTGATAGAGAGTGTCTGTGAGTATCAGAGATTGCCAGAGTGTGTCAGAGTGTGTCAGTGAGTGATGGAGAGTGATAGAGAGTGTCAGAGAGTGACAGAGAGTGTCAGAGTGAGTCAGAGACTGTCAGAGAGTGTCAGAGAGTGATAGAGAGATTCACAGAGTGATAGAGAGTGTCTGAGAGAGTCTGAGAGTGTCAGAGAGTGATAGAGAGAGTCAGAGAGTGATGGAGAGTGTCTGAGAGTGTCTGAGAGTGACAGAGAGTGTCTGAGAGTGTCAGTCAGTGTCAGAGAGTGACAGAGATAAATAGAGAGTGTCAGAGTGTGTCAGAGAGTGATAGAGGGTGTCTGAGAGTGTCAGAGAGTGTAAGATTGTGTCAGAGAGTGTCAGAGAGCAATAGAGTGTCTCAGAGTGTGTAAGAGGGTGTCAGAGAGTGTCAGAGTGTGTCAGAGAGTGTCAGAGAGTGATAGAGAGTGTCAGAGAGAGTGTGAATGTGTCAGAGAGTTTCAGAGAGTGTCAGAGAGTGATCGGGAGTGATAGAGAGTGTCTGAGAGTGTCAGAGATTGTCTGAGAGTGTCAGAGAGTGATAGGGAGTGATAGAGAATGTCTGAGAGTGTCAGAGAGTGCCAGAGAGTGGCAGAGAGTGATAGAGAGTGTCAGAGAGTGATAGAGAGTGCCAGAGAGTGATAGAGAGTGTCAGAGAGTGATAGAGAGTGTCTGAGAGTGTCAGATAGTGATAGAGAGTGTCAGAGAGTGATAGAGACTGTCTGAGAGTGTCAGAGTGTGTCAGAGAGTGATGGAGAGTGTCTGAGAGTGTCTGAGAGCGTCTGAGAGTGTCAGCGACTGTCAGAGTGTGTCAGAGAGTGATAGAGAGTGACAGAGAGTGTCTGAGAGTGTCAGAGAGTGTCAGAGATTGATAGAGAGAGCCTGAGAGTGTCAGAGATGATAGAGTGTGTCAGAGAGTGATATAGAGTGACAGAGAGTATCTGAGAGTGTCAGAGAGTGTCAGAGTGTGTCAGAGATTGATAGAGAGAGTCTGAGAGTGTCAGAGATGATAGAGAGTGTCAGAGAGTGATAGAGAGTGTCTGAAAGTGTCAGAGAGTGTCAGAGATGATAGAGAGTGTCAGAGAGTGATAGAGAGTGTCTGAAAGTGACAGAGAGTGTCTGAGAGTGTCAGTGAGTGTCAGAGAGTGATAGAGAGTGTCTGAGAGTGTCAGAGATTGCCAGAGTGTGTCAGAGTGTGTCAGTGAGTGATAGAGAGTGATAGAGTGTGTCAGAGAGTGATAGAGAATGTCAGAGTGAGTCAGAGAGTGTCAGAGAGTGTCAGAGAGTGATAGAGAGATTCAGAGAGTGATAGAGAGTGTCTGAGAGTGTCAGAGAGTGTCAGAGAGTGTCAGAGAGTGTCAGAGAGTGATAGAGAGATTCACAGAGTGATAGAGAGTGTCTGAGAGTGTCTGAGAGTGTCTGAGAGTGTCAGAGAGTGTCAGAGATTGATAGAGAGAGTCTGAGAGTGTCAGAGATGATAGAGTGTGTCAGAGAGTGATAGAGAGTGACAGAGAGTGTCTGAGAGTGTCAGAGAGTGTCAGAGTGTGTCAGAGAGTGATAGAGAGTGTCTGAGAGTGTCAGAGAGTGTCAGAGATTGATAGAGAGAGTCTGAGAGTGTCAATGATGATAGAGAGTGTCAGAGAGTGATAGAGAGTGACAGAGAGTGTCTGAGAGTGTCAGAGTGTGTCAGAGAGTGATAGAGAGTGTCTGAGAGTGTCAGAGAGTGTCAGAGATTGATAGAGAGAGTCTGAGAGTGTCAGATATGATAGAGAGTGTCAGAGAGTGATAGAGAGTGTCTGAAAGAGTCAGAGAGTGTCAGAGAGTGTCAGAGAGTGATAGAGAGAGTCAGAGAGTGATAGAGAGTGTCTGAAAGTGACAGAGAGTGTCTGAGAGTGTCAGTGCGTGTCAGAGAGTGATAGAGAGTGTCTGAGAGTGTCAGAGATTGCCAGAGTGTGTCAGAGTGAGTCAGCCAGTGTCAGAGAGTGTCAGAGAGTGATAGAGAGATTCAGAGAGTGATAGAGAGTGTCTGAGAGTGTCAGAGAGTGTCAGAGAGTGATAGAGAGTGTCTGAGAGTGTTTGAGAGTGACAGAGAGTGTCTGAGAGTGTCTGAGAGTGTCAGAGTGTAAGATTGTGTCAAAGAGTGTCAGAGAGCCATAGAGTGTGTCAGAGTGTGTAAGAGGGTGTCAGAGAGTGTCAGAGTTTGTCAGAGTGTGTCAGAGAGTGTTAGAGAGTGTCAGAGAGAGTGTGAGTGTGTCAGAGAGTTTCAGAGAGTGTCAGAGAGTGATAGGGAGTGACAGAGATTGTCTGAGAGTGTCAGAGAGTGATAGAGAGTGTCAGAGATAGTCAGATTGTGTCAGAGTGTGTCAGAGAGTGATAGAGAGTGTCTGAGATTTTCAGAGAGTGTCAGATTGTGTCAGAGAGTGTCAGAGAGCAAAAGAGTGTGTCAGAGTGTGTAAGAGAGCGTCAAAGAGTTTCAGAGAGTGTCAGAGAGTGATAGAGAGTGTCAGAGAGTGTCAGAGAGTGTCAGAGAGTGATAGGGAGTGATAGAGAGTGTCTGAGAGTGTCAGAGATTGTCTGAGAGTGTCAGAGAGTGATCGGCAGTGATAGAGATTGTCTGAGAGTGTCAGAGAGTGGCAGAGAGTGATTGAGAGTGTCAGAGAGTGATAGAGAGTGCCAGAGAGTGATAGAGAGTGATAGAGAGTGTCATAGAGTGATAGATAGTGCCTGAGAGTGTCAGAGAGTGATAGAGAGTGTCAGAGAGTGATAGAGACTGTCTGAGAGTGTCTGAGAGTGTCTGAGAGCGTCTGAGAGTGTCAACGACTGTCAGAGTGTGTCAGAGCGTGATAGAGAGTGACAGAGAGTGTCTGAGAGTGTCAGAGAGTGTCAGAGATTTTCAGAGAGTTCCAGAGAGTGATATAGTGTGTCTGAAAGAGTCAGAGAGTGCCAGAGAGTGTCAGAGAGTGATCGCGAGTGTCAGAGATGTCAGAGAGTGATAGAGAGAGTCAAGAGTGTCAGAGAGTGATAGGGAGTGTCTGAGAGTGTCAGAGAGTGTCAGAGAGTGATTGAGAGTGTCAGAGAGTGTCAGAGAGTGATAGAGAGAGATAGAGTGTGTCAGAGAGTGTCAGTGAGCGTCAGAGCTTGTCAGAGAGTGATAGAGAGAGTCAAGAGTGCAGAGAGTGATAGGGAGTGTCTGAGAGTGTCAGAGAGTGTCAGAGAGTGATTGAGAGTGATTGAGAATGTCTGAGAGTGTCTGAGAGTGTCAGAGAGTGTCAGAGAGTGTCACAGAGTGTCAGAGAGTGTCAGGGAGTGTCAGAGAGTGTCAGAGAGTGTCAGAGAGTTATAGAGAGTTATAGAGAGATTCAGAGAGAGTCTGAGAGTGTCAGAGAGTGATAGAGAGAGTCAGAGAGTGATAGAGAGTGTCTGAGAGTGTCTGAGAGTGACAGAGAGTGTCTGAGAGTGTCAGTCAGTGTCAGAGAGTGATAGAGATAAATAGAGAGTGTCAGAGTGTGTCAGAGAGTGATAGAGGGTGTCTGAGAGTGTCAGAGAGTGTAAGATTGTGTCAGAGAGTGTCAGAGAGCAATAGAGTGTGTCAGAGTGTGTAAGAGGGTGTCAGAGAGTGTCAGAGTGTGTCAGAGTGTGTCAGAGAGTGTCAGAGAGTGATAGAGAGTGTCAGAGAGAGTGTGAATGTGTCAGAGAGTTTCAGAGAGTGTCAGAGAGTGATCGGGAGTGATAGAGAGTGTCTGAGAGTGTCAGAGATTGTCTGAGAGTGTCAGAGAGTGATAGGAAGTGATAGAGAATGTCTGAGAGTGTCAGAGAGTGGCAGAGAGTGATAGAGAGTGTCAGAGAGTGTTAGAGAGTGCCAGAGAGTGATAGAGAGTGTCAGAGAGTGATAGAGAGTGTCTGAGAGTGTCAGATAGTGATAGAGAGTGTCAGAGAGTGATATAGACTGTCTGAGAGTGTCAGAGTGTTTCAGAGAGTGATGGAGAGTGTCTGAGAGTGTCTGAGAGCGTCTGAGAGTGTCAGCGACTGTCAGAGTGTGTCAGAGAGTGATAGAGAGTGACAGAGAGTGTCTGAGAGTGTCAGAGAGTGTCAGAGATTGATAGAGAGAGTCTGAGAGTGTCAGAGATGATAGAGTGTGTCAGAGAGTGATAGAGAGTGACAGAGAGTGTCTGAGAGTGTCAGAGAGTGTCAGAGTGTGTCAGAGAGTGATAGAGAGTGTCAGAGATTGATAGAGAGATTCTGAGAGTGTCAGTGATGATAGAGAGTGTCAGAGAGTGATAGAGAGTGACAGAGAGTGTCTGAGAGTGTCAGAGAGTGATAGAGAGTGTCTGAGAGTGTCTGAGAGTGTCAGAGATTGATAGAGAGAGTCTGAGAGTGTCAGATATGATAGAGAGTGTCAGAGAGTGATAGAGAGTGTCTGAAAGAGTCAGAGATTGTCAGAGTGTGTCAGAGAGTGATAGAGAGAGCAGAGAGTGATAGAGAGTGTCTGAAAGTGACGGAGAGTGTCTGAGAGTGTCAGTGAGTGTCAGAGAGTGATAGAGAGTGTCTGAGAGTGTCAGAGATTGCCAGAGTGTGTCAGAGTGTGTCAGTGAGTGATAGAGAGTGATAGAGTGTGTCAGAGAGTGTCAGAGAGTGATAGAGAATGTCAGAGTGAGTCAGAGAGTGTCAGAGAGTGTCAGAGAGTGATAGAGAGATTCAGAGAGTGATAGAGAGTGTCTGAGAGTGTCAGAGAGTGTCAGAGAGTGATAGAGAGATTCAGACAGAGTCTGTGAGTGTCAGAGAGTGATAGAGAGAGTCAGAGAGTGATAGAGAGTGTCTGAGAGTGTCTGAGAGTGACAGAGAGTGTCTGAGAGTGTCTGAGATTGTCAGAGAGTGTAAGATTGTGTCAGAGAGTGTCGGAGAGCCATAGAGTGTGTCAGAGTGTGTAAGAGGGTGTCAGAGAGTGTCAGAGTTTGTCAGAGTGTGTCAGAGAGTGTTAGAGAGTGTCAGAGAGAGTGTGAGTGTGTCAGAGAGTTTCAGAGAGTGTCAGAGAGTGATAGGGAGTGACTGAGATTGTCTGAGAGTGTCAGAGTGATAGAGAGTGTCAGAGATAGTCAGATTGTGTCAGAGTGTGTCAGAGAGTGATAGAGAGTGTCTGAGATTGTCAGAGAGTGTCAGATTGTGTCAGAGAGTGTCAGAGAGCAAAAGAGTGTGTCAGAGTGTGTAAGAGAGCGTCAGAGAGTTTCAGAGAGTGTCAGAGAGTGATAGAGAGTGTCAGAGAGTGTCAGAGAGTGTCAGAGAGTGATAGAGAGTGTCAGAGAGTGATAGGGAGTGATAGAGAGTGTCCGAGAGTGTCAGAGATTGTCTGAGAGTGTCAGAGAGTGATAGGCAGTGATAGAGATTGTCTGAGAGTGTCAGAGAGTGGCAGAGAGTGATAGAGAGTGTCAGAGAGTGATAGAGAGTGTCAGAGAGTGATAGATAGTGCCTGAGAGTGTCAGAGAGTGATAGAGAGGGCCAGAGAGTGATAGAGAGTGTCAGAGAGTGATAGAGATTGTCAGAGAGTGTCAGAGAGTGTCAGAGAGTGATAGAGAGAGTCAGAGAGTTATAGAGAGTGTCTGAGAGTGTCTGAAAGTGACAGAGTTTGCCAGAGAGTGTCAGTGAGTGATAGAGATTGATAGAGAGTGTCCGAGAGTGATAGAGAGTGTCAGAGTGAGTCAGAGAGTGTCAGAGAGTGTCAGAGAGTGATAGAGAGATTCAGAGAGAGTCTGAGAGTGTCAGAGAGTGAGAGAGAGTGTCAAAGAGTGTCAGTCAGTGTCAGAGAGTGATAGAGAGTGATAGAGAGTGTCAGAGTGTGTCAGAGAGGGATAGAGAGTGTCTGAGAGTGTCAGAGATTGTCTGAGAGTGTCAGCGAGTGATAGAGAGTGATAGAGAATGTCTGAGAGTGTCAGAGAGTGTCAGAGAGTGGCAGAGAGTAATAGAGAGTGTCAGAGAGTGATAGAGAGTGCCAGAGAGTGATAGAGAGTGTCAGAGAGTGATAGAGAGTGGCTGAGAGTGTCAGATAGTGATAGAGAGTGTCAGAGAGTGATAGAGACGGTCTGTGAGTGTCAGAGTGTGTCAGAGAGTGATGGAGATTGTCTGAGAGTGTCTGAGAGCGTCTGAGAGTGTCAGCGACTGTCAGAGTGTGTTAGAGAGTGATAGAGAGTGACAGAGAGTGTCTGAGAGTGTCAGAGATTGCTAGAGAGAGTCTGAGAGTGTCAGAGATGATAGAGTGTGTCAGAGAGTGATAGAGAGTTACAGAGAGTGTCTGAGAGTGTCAGAGAGTGTCAGAGTGTGTCAGAGAGTGATAGAGAGTGTCTGAGAGTGTCAGAGAGTGTCAGAGATTGATAGAGAGAGTCTGAGAGTGTCAGAGATGATAGAGTGTTTCAGAGAGTGATAGAGAGTTACAGAGAGCGTCTGAGAGTGTCAGAGAGTGTCAGAGTGTGTCAGAGAGTGACAGAGAGTGTCTGAGAGTGTCAGAGAGTGTCAGAGTGTGTCAGAGAGTGATAGAGAGTGTCTGAGAGTGTCAGAGAGTGTCAGAGAGTGTCAGAGATTGATAGAGAGAGTCTGAGAGTGTCAGAGATGATAGAGAGTGTCAGAGAGTGATAGAGAGTGTCTGAAAGAGTCAGAGAGTGTCAGAGAGTGTCAGAGAGTGATAGAGAGATTCAGAGAGTGATAGAGAGTGTCTGAAAGTGACAGAGAGTGTTTGAGAGTGTCAGTGAGTGTCAGAGAGTGATAGAGAGTGTCTGAGAGTGTCAGAGATTGCCAGAGTGTGTCAGAGTGTGTCAGTGAGTGATAGAGAGTGTTAGAGTGTGTCAGAGAGTGATAGAGAATGTCAGAGTGAGTCAGAGAGTGTCAGAGAGTGATAGAGAGATTCAGAGAGTGATAGAGAGTGTCTGAGAGTGTCAGAGAGTGTCAGAGAGTGATAGAGAGATTCAGACAGAGTCTGTGAGTGTCAGAGAGTGATAGAGAGAGTCAGAGAGTGATAGAGAGTGTCTGAGAGTGTCTGAGAGTGACAGAGAGTGTCTGAGAGTGTCTGAGAGTGTCAGAGAGTGTAAGATTGTGTCAGAGAGTGTCAGAGAGCCATAGAGTGTGTCAGAGTGTGTAAGAGGGTGTCAGAGAGTGTCAGAGTTTGTCAGAGTGTGTCAGAGAGTGTTAGAGAGTGTCAGAGAGAGTGTGAGTGTGTCAGAGAGTTTCAGAGAGTTTCAGAGAGTGATAGGGAGTGACAGAGATTGTCTGAGAGTGTCAGAGAGTGATAGAGAGTGTCAGAGATAGTCAGATTGTGTCAGAGTGTGTCAGAGAATGATAGAGAGTGTCTGAGATTGTCAGAGAGTGTCAGATTGTGTCAGAGAGTGTCAGAGAGCAAAAGAGTGTGTCAGAGTGTGTAAGAGAGCGTCAGAGAGTTTCAGAGAGTGTCAGAGAGTGATAGAGAGTGTCAGAGAGTGTCAGAGAGTGATAGAGAGTGTCAGAGTGAGTGTGAGTGTGTCAGAGAGTTTCAGAGAGTGTCAGAGAGTGATAGGGAGTGATAGAGAGTGTCTGAGAGTGTCAGAGATTGTCTGAGAGTGTCAGAGAGTGATCGGCAGTGATAGAGATTGTCAGAGAGTGGCAGAGAGTGATTGAGAGTGTCAGAGAGTGATAGAGAGTGCCAGAGAGTGATAGAGAGTGATAGAGAGTGTCAGAGAGTGATAGATAGTGCCTGAGAGTGTCAGAGAGTGATAGAGAGTGTCAGAGAGTGATAGAGACTGTCTGAGAGTGTCTGAGAGTGTCTGAGAGCGTCTGAGAGTGTCAACGAATGTAAGAGTGTGTCATAGAGTGGCAGAGAGTGATAGAGAGTGTCAGAGGGTGATAGAGAGTGACAGAGAGTGTCTGAGAGTGTCAGACAGTGTCAGAGATTGATAGAGAGATTCTGAGAGTAGCAGAGATGTCAGAGTGTGTCAGAGAGTGATAGAGAGCGTCAGAGAGTGATAGAGAGTGATAGAGAGTGTCTGAAAGAGTCAGAGAATGCCAGAGAGTGTCAGAGCGTGTCAGAGAGTGTCAGAGAGTGATAGAGAGAGTCAGAGAGTTATAGAGAGTGTCTGAGAGTGTCTGAAAGTGACAGAGATTGCCAGAGTGTGTCAGAGTGTGTCAGTGAGTGATAGAGAGTGATAGAGAGTGTCCGAGAGTGATAGAGAGTGTCAGAGTGAGTCAGAGAGTGATAGAGAGATTCAGAGAGAGTCTGAGAGTGTCAGAGAGTGAGAGAGAGAGTCAGAGAGTGTCAGTCAGTGTCAGAGAGTGATAGAGAGTGTCAGAGTGTGTCAGAGAGGGATAGAGAGTGTCTGAGAGTGTCAGAGAGTGTAAGATAGTGTCAAAGAGTGGCAGAGAGTGATAGAGAGTGTCAGAGAGTGATAGAGAGTTTCTGAGGTGTCTGAGAGTGACAGAGAGTGTCTGCGAGTGTCAGTGAGAGTCAGAGAGTGATATCGAGTGTCTGAGAGTGTCTGAGAGTGTCAGAGAGTGATAGAGATTGTCAGAGTGTGTCAGAGTGTGTCAGTGAGTGATAGAGAGTGATAGAGAGTGTCCGAGAGTGATAGAGAGTGTCAGAGTGAGTCAGAGAGTGATAGAGAGATTCAGAGAGAGTCTGAGAGTGTCAGAGAGTGAGAGAGAGAGTCAGAGAGTGTCAGTCAGTGTCAGAGAGTGATAGAGAGTGTCAGAGTGTGTCAGAGAGGGATAGAGAGTGTCTGAGAGTGTCAGAGAGTGTAAGATAGTGTCAAAGAGTGGCAGAGAGTGATAGAGAGTGTCAGAGAGTGATAGAGAGTTTCTGAGGTGTCTCAGAGTGACAGAGAGTGTCTGCGAGTGTCAGTGAGAGTCAGAGAGTGATATCGAGTGTCTGAGAGTGTCTGAGAGTGTCAGAGAGTGATAGAGATTGTCAGAGTGTGTCAGAGAGTGATAGAGAGTGTCTGAGAGTGTCAGAGAGTGTCAGAGTGTGTCAGAGTGTGTCAGAGAGTGATAGAGATTGATAGAGAGTGTATGAGACTGTCAGAGAGGGACTGAGAGAGTCAGAGAGTGTCAGCGAGTGATAGAGAGTGTCTGAGAGTGTCAGACTGTGTCAGAGAGTGATGGAGAGTGTCTGAGAGTGATAGAGAGTGTCTGAGAGTGTCAGATAGTGTCAGAGTGTGACAGAGAGAGTCTGAGAGTGATTGAGAGTGTCTGAGAGTGTCAGAGAGTGATAGAGAGTGATAGAGAGTGATGGAGAGTGCCAGAGAGTGTCAGAGAGTGTCTGAGAGAGTCTGAGAGTGTCAGAGACTGTCAGTGTGTATCAGAGAGTGATAGAGAGTGATAGAGAGTGTCTGAGTGTGTCAGAGAGTGTCAGAGAGAGATAGAGAGTGATAGAGAGTGTCAGAGAGCGTCAGAGAGTTTCAAGAGTGTCAGAGAGTGATAGAGAGTTTCTGAGGTGTCTGAGAGTGACAGAGAGTGTCAGAGTGTGTCAGAGAGTGATAGAGAGTGTCTGAGACTGTCAGAGAGTGTCAGAGTGTGTCAGAGTGTGTCAGAGAGTGATAGAGATTGATAGAGAGTGTAGGAGAGTGTCAGAGAGTGTCTGAGAGTGTCAGAGAGTGTCAGAGAATGATAGAGAGTGCCTGAGAGTGTCAGAGAGGGTCTGAGAGTGTCAGAGAGTGATAGAGAGTGTCTGAGAGTGATAGAGAGTGTCTGAGAGTGTATGAAAGTGTCAGAGAGTGTCAGAGAGTGTCAGAGAATGATAGAGAGTGCCTGAGAGTGACAGAGAGTGTCTGAGAGTGTCAGAGAGTGTCATAGTGTGTCAGTGTCTGTCAGAGAGAGTCAGAGAGTGATTGAGAGTGTCTGAGAGTGTCAGAGAGTGCCTGAGAGTGTCAGAGAGTGATGGAGAGAGTCAGAGAGTGATAGAGAATGATAGAGAGTGTCTGAGAGTGTCAGAGAGTGTCTGAGAGTGTCAGGGAGTGTCAGAGAGTGATAGAGATTGTCTGAGAGTGATAGAGATTGTCTGAGAGTGTCTGAGAGTGTCTGAGAGTGATTGAGAGCGTATGAGAGTGTCAGAGAGTGTCTGAGAGTGATAGAGAGTGATAGAGAGTGTCTGAGAGTGTCTGAGAGTGTCTGTGAGTGATTGAGAGTGTCTGAGAGTGTCTGAGAGTGTCTGAGAGTGATAGCGTGATAGAGAGTGATAGAGAGTGTCTGAGAGTGTCTGAGAGTGTCAGAGAGTGATAGAGATTGTCTGAGAGTGATAGAGAGTGATAGAGAGTGTCTGAGAGTGTCTGAGAGTGTCAGAGAGTGATAGAGAGTGTCAGAGAGTTTTAGAGAGTGTCAGAGAGTGTCAGAGTGTGTCAGAGAGTGATCGAGAGTGACAAAGAGTGTCAGAGAGTGATGGAGAGCGATTGAATGTGTCTGAGAGTGTCAGAGTGCTTCAGAGAATAATAGAGAGTGATAGAGAGTGTCAGAGAGAGTCGCAGAGTGATCGAGAGTGTCAGAGAGTGTCAGAGAGTGATAGAGAGTGTCTGGGAGTGTCAGAGAGTGTCTGAGAGTGTCAGAGAGTGTCAGAGAGTGATAGAGAGTGTCTGAGAGTGATAGAGAGTGTCTGAGAGTGTCAGAGAGTGTCAGAGTGTGTCAGAGCGAGTCAGAGAGTGATTGAGATTGTCTGAGAGTGTCTGAGAGTGTCAGAGAGTGTCAGAGAGTGATAGAGAGTGTCAGAGAGTGATAGAGAGTGATAGAGAGTGTCTGAGAGTGTCAGAGAGTGTCTGAGAGTGTCAGAGAGTGATAGAGACTGTCAGAGAGTGATGGAGAGTGTCTGAGATTGTCAGAGAGAGTCAGAGAGTGTCAGAGTGTGTCAGAGAGCAATAGAGAGTGATAGAGAGTGTCTGAGAGTGTCATAGAGTGATCGAGAGAGTCAAAGAGAGTCAGAGAGTGATAGAGAGTGATTGAATGTGTCTGAGAGTGTCAGAGAGTGACAGAGTGTGTCAGAGTGTGTCAGAGAGTGATATTGAGTGATAGAGAGTTTCAGAGAGTGTCATTGAGTGATAGAGATTGTCTGAGAGTGATAGAGAGTGATAGAGAGTGTCTGAGAGTGTCTGAGAGTGTCAGAGAGTGATAGAGAGTGTCAGAGAGTTTTAGAGAGTGTCAGAGAGTGTCAGAGTGTGTCAGAGAGTAATAGAGAGTGATAGAGAGTGTCAGAGAGTGTCAGAGAGTGATCGAGAGTGACAAAGAGTGTCAGAGAGTTTCGGAGTGTGATAGAGAGTGTCAGAGAGTGATAGAGCGTGATCGAGAGTTTCAGAGAGTGTCAGAGAGTTTCAGAGTGTGATAGAGAGTGTCAGAGAGTGATAGAGCGTGATAGAGAGTTTCAGAGAGTGTCAGAGAGTAATAGAGAGTGTCAGAGAGTGTCATTGAGTGACAGAGAGTGTCAGAGAGTGTCAGAGAGTGATAGAGAGTGTCTGAGAATGTCAGAGAGTGATAGAGAGTGTCAGAGAGTGATCGAGAGTGTCTGAGACTGTCAGAGAGTGTCAGAGCGTGATAGAGTGATTGAGTGTGTCTGAGAGTGTCAGTGAGTGTCAGAGTGTGTAAGAAAGTGTCAGAGAGTGATAGATAGTGTCTGAGAGTGTCAGAGAGCGTCAGAGTGTGATAGCGAGTGATAGAGAGTGTCTGAGAGTGACAGAGAGTTTCTGAGAATGTCAGTGAGTGTCAGAGAGTGATAGAGAGTGGCAGAGAGTGTCAGAGAGTGATAAAGAGTTTCAGAGAGAGATAGAGTGTGTCTGAGAATGTCAGAGAGTGATAGAGAGTGTCAGAGAGTGGTAGAGAGTGTCTGAGAGTTTCAGAGAGTGAGAGAGAGATTCTGAGAGTGTCAGAGAGTGTCAGAGAGTGATAGAGAGTGACAGAGAGTGTCTGAGAGTGTCAGAGAGTGTCAGAGTGTGTCAGAGAGCAAAAGAGAGTGTCAGGGAGTGATAGAGAGTTTCAGAGTGTGATAGAGAGTGTCTGAGAGTGTCTGAGAGTGACAGAGAGTGTCTGAGAGTGACGGAGAGTGTCTGAGAGTGTCAGAGTGTCAGAGAGTGATAGAGAGTGACAGAGAGTGTCTGAGAGTGACAGGGAATGTCTGAGAGTGTCAGTGAGTGTCAGTGAGTGATAGAGAGTGTCTGAGAGTGTCTGAGATTGTCAGAGAGTGTCAGAGAGTGTCAGAGAGTGAGAGAGAGAGATAAAGATTGATAGAGAGTGTCAGAGAGTGATAGAGAGTGATAGAGAGTGTCTGAGAGAGTCAGAGAGTGTCAGAGCGTGATAGAGAGTGATAGGGAGTGTCAGAGAGTGTCATTGAGTTTCAGAGAGTGTCAGAGAGTTTCAGAGAGTGATATAGAGTGTCAGAGAGTAATAGAGAGTGATGGAGAGTGATAGTGAGTGTCTGAGAGTGATCAAGAGTGTCAGAGAGTGATAGAGAGTGTCTGAGAATGTCAGAGAGTGATAGAGAGTGTCTGAGAATGTCAGAGAGTGATAGAGAGTGTCAGAGAGTGATAGAGAGTGTCTGAGAGTTTCAGAGATTGAGAGAGAGATTCTGAGAGTTTCAGAGAGTATCAGAGAGTGATAGAGAGTGTTAGAGAGTGTCTGAGCGTGTCAGAGAGTGTCAGCGTGTGTCAGAGAGCGAAAGAGAGTGTCAGGGAGTGATAGAGAGTTTCAGAGTGTGATAGAGAGTGTCTGAGAGTGTCTGAGAGTGTCTGAGAGTGACAGAGAGTGTCTGAGAGTGACGGAGAGTGTCTGAGAGTGACAGAGAGTGTCTGAGAGTGTCAGTGAGTGTCAGGGAGTGATAGAGAGTTTCAGAGTGTGATAGAGAGTGTCTGAGAGTGTCTGAGAGTGTCAGAGTGTCAGAGAGTGACAGAGAATGTCTGAGAGTGTCAGTGAGTGTCAGAGAGTGATAGAGAGTGTCTGAGTGTGTCTGGGATTGTCAGAGAGTGTCAGAGAGTGAGAGAGAGAGATAGAGAGTGTCTGAGAGTGTCAGAGAGTGATCAAGATTGATAGAGTGTGTCAGAGAGTGATAGAGAGTGATAGAGAGTGTATGAGAGAGTCAAGGAGAGTCAGAGAGTGTCAGAGAGTGATAGAGAGTAATAGGGAGTGTCAGAGAGTGTCATTGAGTTTCAGAGAGTGTCAGAGAGTTTCAGAGATTGATAGAGAGTGATAGAGAGTGATGGAGAGTGCCAGAGAGTGTCAGAGAGTGTCTGAGAGAGTCTGAGAGTGTCAGAGGCTGTCAGAGTGTATCAGAGAGTGATAGAGAGTGATAGAGAGTGTCTGAGTGTGTCAGAGAGTGTCAGAGAGTGATAGAGAGTGATAGAGAGTGTCAGAGAGTGTCATGGAGTGATAGAGTGTGTCAGAGAGTGTCAGAGAGCGTCAGAGAGTGTCAGAGAGTGTCAGAGAGTTTCAGAGAGTGATAGAGAGTTTCTGAGGTGTCTGAGAGTGACAGACAGTGTCAGAGTGTGTCAGAGAGTGATCGAGAGTGTCTGAGACTGTCAGAGAGTGTCAGAGTGTGTCAGAGTGTGTCAGAGAGTGATAGAGATTGATAGAGAGTGTATGAGAGTGTCAGAGAGTGTCTGAGAGTGTCAGAGAGTGTCAGAGAATGACAGAGAGTGCCTGAGAGTGTCAGAGAGGGTCTGAGAGTGTCAGAGAGTGATAGAGAGTGTCAGAGAGTGATAGAGAGTGTCTGAGAGTGATGGAGAGTGTCTGAGAGTGTATGAGAGTGTCAGAGAGTGTCACAGAGTGTCTGAGAGTGTCAGAGAGTGTCTGAGAGTGTCAGAGAGGGTCTGAGAGTGTCAGAGAGTGTCTGAGAGTGATAGAGAGAGTCTGAGAGTGTCAGAGAGTGGCAGAGTGTGTCAGAGTGTGTCAGAGAGAGTCAGAGAGTGATTGAGAGTGTCTGAGAGTGTCAGAGAGTGTCAGAGAGTGTCAGAGAGTGATGGAGAGAGTCAGAGAGTGATAGAGAGTGATAAAGAGTGTCTGAGAGTGTCAGAGAGTGTCTGAGAGTGTCAGGGAGTGTCAGAGAGTGATAGAGATTGTCTGAGAGTGTCTGAGAGTGTCTGAGAGTGTCTGAGAGTGATTGAGAGTGTCTGAGAGTGTCTGAGAGTGTCTGAGAGTGATCGAGAGTGATAGAGAGTGTCTGAGAGTGTCTGAGAGTGTCAGAGAGTGTCAGAGAGTGACAGAGAGTGATAGAGATTGTCTGAGAGTGTCTGAGAGTGCCTGAGAGTGTCTGAGAGTGATAGAGAGTGTCTGAGAGTGTCTGAGAGTGTCAGAGAGTGATAGAGATTGTTAGAGAGTTTTAGAGAGTGTCAGAGAGTGTCAGAGTGTGTCAGAGAGTAATAGAGAGTGATCGAGAGTGTCAGAGAGTGTCATGGAGTGATCGAGAGTGACAAAGAGTGTCAGAGAGTGATGGAGAATGATTGGATGTGTCTGAGAGTGTCAGAGTGCTTCAGAGAATAATAGAGAGTGATAGAGAGTGTCAGAGAGAGTCGCAGAGTGATCGAGAGTGTCAGAGAGTGTCTGAGAGTGATAGAGAGAGTCTGAGATTGTCAGAGAGAGTCAGAGAGTGTCAGAGCGTGTCAGAGAGCAATAGAGAGTGATAGAGAGTGTCTGAGAGTGTCATAGAGTGATCGAGAGAGTCAAAGAGAGTCAGAGAGTGATAGAGAGTGATTGAATGTGTCTGAGAGTGTCAGAGAGTGTCAGAGAGTGACAGAGAGTGTCTGAGAGTGTCAGAGAGTGTCAGAGAGTGATAGAGAGTGTCTGAGAGTGATAGAGATTGTCTGAGAGTGTCTGTGAGTGATTGAGAGTGTCTGAGAGTGTCTGAGAGTGTCAGAGAGTGATCAAGATTGATAGAGTGTGTCAGAGAGTGATAGAGAGTGATAGAGAGTGCATGAGAGAGTCAAGGAGAGTCAGAGAGTGTCAGAGAGTGATAGAGAGTAATAGGGAGTGTCAGAGAGTGTCATTGAGTTTCAGAGAGTGTCAGAGAGTTTCAGAGATTGATAGAGAGTGATAGAGAGTGATGGAGAGTGCCAGAGAGTGTCAGAGAGTGTCTGAGAGAGTCTGAGAGTGTCAGAGGCTGTCAGAGTGTATCAGAGAGTGATAGAGAGTGATAGAGAGTGTCAGAGTGTGTCAGAGAGTGATAGAGAGTGATAGAGAGTGTCAGAGAGTGTCATGGAGTGATAGAGTGTGTCAGAGAGTGTCAGAGAGCGTCAGAGAGTGTCAGAGAGTGTCAGAGAGTTTCAGAGAGTGATAGAGAGTTTCTGAGGTGTCTGAGAGTGACAGACAGTGTCAGAGTGTGTCAGAGAGTGATCGAGAGTGTCTGAGACTGTCAGAGAGTGTCAGAGTGTGTCAGAGTGTGTCAGAGAGTGATAGAGATTGATAGAGAGTGTATGAGAGTGTCAGAGAGTGTCTGAGAGTGTCAGAGAGTGTCAGAGAATGACAGAGAGTGCCTGAGAGTGTCAGAGAGGGTCTGAGAGTGTCAGAGAGTGATAGAGAGTGTCAGAGAGTGATAGAGAGTGTCTGAGAGTGATGGAGAGTGTCTGAGAGTGTATGAGAGTGTCAGAGAGTGTCACAGAGTGTCTGAGAGTGTCAGAGAGTGTCTGAGAGTGTCAGAGAGGGTCTGAGAGTGTCAGAGAGTGTCTGAGAGTGATAGAGAGAGTCTGAGAGTGTCAGAGAGTGGCAGAGTGTGTCAGAGTGTGTCAGAGAGAGTCAGAGAGTGATTGAGAGTGTCTGAGAGTGTCAGAGAGTGTCAGAGAGTGTCAGAGAGTGATGGAGAGAGTCAGAGAGTGATAGAGAGTGATAAAGAGTGTCTGAGAGTGTCAGAGAGTGTCTGAGAGTGTCAGGGAGTGTCAGAGAGTGATAGAGATTGTCTGAGAGTGTCTGAGAGTGTCTGAGAGTGTCTGAGAGTGATTGAGAGTGTCTGAGAGTGTCTGAGAGTGTCTGAGAGTGATCGAGAGTGATAGAGAGTGTCTGAGAGTGTCTGAGAGTGTCAGAGAGTGTCAGAGAGTGACAGAGAGTGATAGAGATTGTCTGAGAGTGTCTGAGAGTGCCTGAGAGTGTCTGAGAGTGATAGAGAGTGATAGAGAGTGTCTGAGAGTGTCTGAGAGTGTCAGAGAGTGATAGAGATTGTTAGAGAGTTTTAGAGAGTGTCAGAGAGTGTCAGAGTGTGTCACAGAGTAATAGAGAGTGATCGAGAGTGTCAGAGAGTGTCATGGAGTGATCGAGAGTGACAAAGAGTGTCAGAGAGTGATGGAGAATGATTGGATGTGTCTGAGAGTGTCAGAGTGCTTCAGAGAATAATAGAGAGTGATAGAGAGTGTCAGAGAGAGTCGCAGAGTGATCGAGAGTGTCAGAGAGTGTCTGAGAGTGATAGAGAGAGTCTGAGATTGTCAGAGAGAGTCAGAGAGTGTCAGAGCGTGTCAGAGAGCAATAGAGAGTGATAGAGAGTGTCTGAGAGTGTCATAGAGTGATCGAGAGAGTCAAAGAGAGTCAGAGAGTGATAGAGAGTGATTGAATGTGTCTGAGAGTGTCAGAGAGTGTCAGAGAGTGACAGAGAGTGTCTGAGAGTGTCAGAGAGTGTCAGAGAGTGATAGAGAGTGTCTGAGAGTGATAGAGATTGTCTGAGAGTGTCTGTGAGTGATTGAGAGTGTCTGAGAGTGTCTGAGAGTGATAGCGTGATAGAGAGTGATAGAGAGTGTCTGAGAGTGTCAGAGAGTGATAGAGATTGTCTGAGAGTGTCAGAGAGTGATAGAGAGTGTCTGGGAGTGTCAGAGAGTGTCTGAGAGTGTCAGAGACTGTCAGAGAGTGATAGAGAGTGTCTGAGAGTGATAGAGAGTGTCTGAGAGTGTCAGGGAGTGTCAGAGTGTGTCAGAGCGAGTCAGAGAGTGATTGAGATTGTCTGAGAGTGTCAGAGAGTGTCAGAGAGTGATAGAGAGTGTCTGAGAGTGTCTGAGAGTGTCTGAGAGTGTCAGAGAGTGATAGAGAGTGTCAGAGAGTTTTAGAGAGTGTCAGAGAGTGTCAGAGTGTGTCAGAGAGTAATAGAGAGTGATCGAGAGTGTCAGAGAGTGTCATGGAGTGATCGAGAGTGACAAAGAGTGTCAGAGAGTGATGGAGAGTGATTGGATGTGTCTGAGAGTGTCAGAGTGCTTCAGAGAATAATAGAGAGTGATAGAGAGTGTCAGAGAGAGTCGCAGAGTGATCGAGAGTGTCAGAGAGTGTCTGAGAGTGATAGAGAGAGTCTGAGATTGTCAGAGAGAGTCAGAGAGTGTCAGAGCGTGTCAGAGAGCAATAGAGAGTGATAGAGAGTGTCTGAGAGTGTCATAGAGTGATCGAGAGAGTCAAAGAGAGTCAGAGAGTGATAGAGAGTGATTGAATGTGTCTGAGAGTGTCTGAGAGTGTCAGAGAGTGTCTGAGAGTGTCAGAGAGTGTCAGAGAGTGATAGAGAGTGTCTGAGAGTGATAGAGATTGTCTGAGAGTGTCTGTGAGTGATTGAGAGTGTCTGAGAGTGTCTGAGAGTGATAGCGTGATAGAGAGTGATAGAGAGTGTCTGAGAGTGTCTGAGAGTGTCAGAGAGTGATAGAGATTGTCTGAGAGTGTCAGAGAGTGATAGAGAGTGTCTGGGAGTGTCAGAGAGTGTCTGAGAGTGTCAGAGAGTGTCAGAGAGTGATAGAGAGTGTCTGAGAGTGATAGAGAGTGTCTGAGAGTGTCAGAGAGTGTCAGAGTGTGTCAGAGCGAGTCAGAGAGTGTTTGAGATTGTCTGAGAGTGTCTGAGAGTGTCAGAGAGTGTCAGAGAGTGATAGAGAGTGTCAGAGAGTGATAGAGAGTGATAGAGAGTGTCTGAGAGTGTCAGAGAGTGTCTGAGAGTGTCAGAGAGTGATAGAGACTGTCAGAGAGTGATGGAGAGTGTCTGAGATTGTCAGAGAGAGTCAGAGAGTGTCAGAGTGTGTCAGAGAGCAATAGAGAGTGATAGAGAGTGTCTGAGAGTGTCATAGAGTGATCGAGAGAGTCAAAGAGAGTCAGAGAGTGATAGAGAGTGATTGAATGTGTCTGAGAGTGTCAGAGAGTGTCAGAGTGTGTCAGAGTGTGTCAGAGAGTGATATTGAGTGATAGAGAGTTTCAGAGAGTGTCATTGAGTGATAGAGAGTGTCAGAGAGTTTCGGAGTGTGATAGAGAGTGTCAGAGAGTGATAGAGCGTGATCGAGAGTTTCAGAGAGTGTCAGAGAGTGTCAGAGTGTGATAGAGAGTGTCAGAGAGTGATAGAGCGTGATAGAGAGTTTCAGAGAGTGTCGGAGAGTAATAGAGAGTGTCAGAGAGTGTCATTGATTGACAGAGAGTGTCAGAGAGTGTCAGAGAGTGATAGTAAGTGTCTGAGAATGTCAGAGAGTGATAGAGAGTGTCAGAGAGTGATAGAGAGTGTCTGAGACTGACAGAGAGTGTCAGAGTGTGATAGAGTGATTGAGTGTGTCTGAGAGTGTCAGTGAGTGTCAGAGTGTGTAAGAAAGTGTCAGAGAGTGATAGATAGTGTCTGAGAGTGTCAGAGAGCGTCAGAGTGTGATAGCGAGTGATAGAGAGTGTCTGAGAGTGACAGAGAGTTTCTGAGAATGTCAGTGAGTGTCAGAGAGTGATAGAGAGTGGCAGAGAGTGTCAGAGAGTGATAAAGAGTTTCAGAGAGTGATAGAGAGTGTCTGAGAATGTCAGAGAGTGATAGAGAGTGTCAGAGAGTGGTAGAGAGTGTCTGAGAGTTTCAGAGAGTGAGAGAGAGATTCTGAGAGTGTCAGAGAGTGTCAGAGAGTGATAGAGAGTGACAGAGAGTGTCTGAGAGTGTCAGAGAGTGTCAGAGTGTGTCAGAGAGCAAAAGAGAGTGTCAGGGAGTGATAGAGAGTTTCAGAGTGTGATAGAGAGTGTCTGAGAGTGTCTGAGAGTGACAGAGAGTGTCTGAGAGTGACGGAGAGTGTCTGAGAGTGTCAGAGTGTCAGAGAGTGATAGAGAGTGACAGAGAGTGTCTGAGAGTGACAGGGAATGTCTGAGAGTGTCAGTGAGTGTCAGTGAGTGATAGAGAGTGTCTGAGAGTGTCTGAGATTGTCAGAGAGTGTCAGAGAGTGAGAGAGAGAGATAAAGATTGATAGAGAGTGTCAGAGAGTGATAGAGAGTGATAGAGAGTGTCTGAGAGAGTCAGAGAGTGTCAGAGCGTGATAGAGAGTGATAGGGAGTGTCAGAGAGTGTCATTGAGTTTCAGAGAGTGTCAGAGAGTTTCAGAGAGTGATATAGAGTGTCAGAGAGTGATAGAGAGTGATGGAGAGTGATAGTGAGTGTCTGAGAGTGATCAAGAGTGTCAGAGAGTGATAGAGAGTGTCTGAGAATGTCAGAGAGTGATAGAGAGTGTCTGAGAATGTCAGAGAGTGATAGAGAGTGTCAGAGAGTGATAGAGAGTGTCTGAGAGTTTCAGAGATTGAGAGAGAGATTCTGAGAGTTTCAGAGAGTGTCAGAGAGTGATAGAGAGTGTTAGAGAGTGCCTGAGCGTGTCAGAGAGTATCAGCGTGTGTCAGAGAGCGAAAGAGAGTGTCAGGGAGTGATAGAGAGTTTCTGAGTGTGATAGAGAGTGTCTGAGAGTGTCTGAGAGTGTCTGAGAGTGACAGAGAGTGTCTGAGAGTGACAGAGAGTGTCTGAGAGTGTCAGAGCGTCAGAGAGTGACAGAGAATGTCTGAGAGTGTCAGTGAGTGTCAGAGAGTGATAGAGAGTGTCTGAGTGTGTCTGAGATTGTCAGAGAGTGTCAGAGAGTGTCAGAGAGTGTCAGAGAGTGAGAGAGAGAGATAGAGAGTGTCTGAGAGTGTCAGAGAGTGATCAAGATTGATAGAGAGTGTCAGAGAGTGATAGAGAGTGATAGAGAGTGTATGAGAGAGTCAAGGAGAGTCAGAGAGTGTCAGAGAGTGATAGAGAGTAATAGGGAGTGTCAGAGAGTGTCATTGAGTTTCAGAGAGTGTCAGAGAGTTTCAGAGAGTGATATAGAGTGTCAGAGAGTGATAGAGAGTGATAGAGAGTGATAGTGAGTGTCTGAGAGTGTCTGAGAGTGATAGAGAGTGACAGAGAGTGTCTGAGAGTGACAGGGAATGTCTGAGAGTGTCAGTGAGTGTCAGAGAGTGATAGAGAGTGTCAGAGAGTGATAGAGAGTGCCTGAGAATGTCAGAGAGTGATAGAGAGTGTCTGAGAATGTCAGAGAGTGATAGAGAGTTTCAGAGAGTGTCATTGAGTGATAGAGAGTGTCAGAGAGTTTCGGAGTGTGACAGAGAGTGTCAGAGAGTGATAGAGCGTGATAGAGAGTTTCAGAGAGTGTCAGAGAGTTTCAGAGTGTGATAGAGAGTGTCAGAGAGTGATAGAGCCTGATGGAGAGTTTCAGAGAGTGTCAGAGAGTGTCAGAGAGTAATAGAGAGTGTCAGAGAGTGTCATTGAGTGACAGAGAGTGTCAGAGAGTGATAGAGAGTGCCTGAGAATGTCAGAGAGTGATAGAGAGTGTCAGAGAGTGATAGAGAGTGTCTGAGACTGTCAGAGAGTGTCAGAGCGTGATAGAGTGATTGAGTGTGTCTGAGAGTGTCAGTGAGTGTCAGAGAGTGTCAGAGAGTGTCACAGTGTGTAAGAAAGTGTCAGAGAGTGATAGATAGTGCATGAGAGTGTCAGAGAGCGTCAGAGTGTGATAGCGAGTGATAGAGAGTGTCAGAGAGTGATAAAGAGTTTCAGAGAGTGATAGAGAGTGTCTGAGAATGTCAGAGAGTCATCGAGAGTGTCAGAGAGTGGTAGAGAGTGTCTGAGAGTTTCAGAGAGTGAGAGAGAGATTCTGAGAGTGTCAGAGAGTGTCAGAGAGTGATAGAGAGTGTCTGAGAGTGTCAGAGAGTGTCAGGGAGTGATAGAGAGTTTCAGAGTGTGATAGAGAGTGTCTGAGAGTGTCAGAGAGTGAGAGAGAGAGATAAAGATTGATAGAGAGTGTCAGAGAGTGATAGAGAGTGATAGAGAGTTTCTGAGAGAGTCAGAGAGTGTCAGAGCGTGATAGAGAGTGATAGGGAGTGTCAGAGAGTGTCATTGAGTTTCAGAGAGTGTCAGAGAGTTTCAGAGAGTGATATACAGTGTCAGAGAGTGATAGAGAGTGATAGAGAGTGACAGTGAGTGTCTGAGAGTGATCGAGAGTGTCAGAGAGTGATAGAGAGTGTCTGAGAATGTCAGAGAGTGATAGAGAGTGTCTGAGAATGTCAGAGAGTGATATAGAGTGTCAGAGAGTGATAGAGAGTGTCTGAGTGTTTCAGAGAGTGAGAGAGAGATTCTGAGAGTTTCAGAGAGTGTCAGAGAGTGATAGAGAGTGTTAGAGAGTGTCTGAGCGTGTCAGAGAGTGTCAGCGTGTGTCAGAGAGCGAAAGAGAGTGTCAGGGAGTGATAGAGAGTTTCAGAGTGTGATAGAGAGTGTCTGAGAGTGTCTGAGAGTGTCTGAGAGTGACAGAGAGTGTCTGAGAGTGACGGAGAGTGTCTGAGAGTGACGGAGAGTGTCTGAGCGTCAGAGAGTGACAGAGAATGTCTGAGAGTGTCAGTGAGTGTCAGAGAGTGATAGAGAGTGTCTGAGTGTGTCTGAGATTGTCAGAGAGTGTCAGAGAGTGTCAGAGAGTGTCAGAGAGTGTCAGAGAGTGAGAGAGAGAGACAGAGAGTGTCTGAGAGTGTCAGAGAGTGATCAAGATTGATAGAGAGTGTCAGAGAGTGATGGAGAGTGATAGAGAGTGTATGAGAGAGTCAAGGAGAGTCAGAGAGTGTCAGAGAGTGATAGAGAGTAATAGGGAGTGTCAGAGAGTGTCATTGAGTTTCAGAGAGTGTCAGAGAGTTTCAGAGAGTGATATAGAGTGTCAGAGAGTGATAGAGAATGATAGAGAGTGATAGTGAGTGTCTGAGAGTGTCTGAGAGTGATAGAGAGTGATAGAGAGTGATAGAGAGTGTCTGAGAGTGTCAGAGAGTGTCTGAGAGTGTCAGAGAGTGTCAGAGAGTGATAGAGAGTGTCTGAGAGTGTCTGAGAGTGTCAGAGTGTGTCAGAGTGTGTCAGAGAGTGATATTGAGTGATAGAGTGTTTCAGAGAGTGTCATTGAGTGATAGAGAGTGTCAGAGAGTTTCGGAGTGTGACAGAGAGTGTCAGAGAGTGATAGAGCGTGATAGAGAG
Source organism: Heterodontus francisci (assembly GCF_036365525.1). NCBI lineage: Eukaryota > Metazoa > Chordata > Chondrichthyes > Heterodontiformes > Heterodontidae > Heterodontus > Heterodontus francisci. The sequence goes on from NC_090421.1 coordinate 32,174,957, forward strand.
TTTCAGAGAGTGTCAGAGAGTTTCAGAGTGTGATAGAGAGTGTCAGAGAGTGATAGAGCCTGATGGAGAGTTTCAGAGAGTGTCAGAGAGTAATCGAGATTGTCAGAGAGTGTCATTGAGTGACAGAGAGTGTCAGAGAGTGATAGAGAGTGCCTGAGAATGTCAGAGAGTGATAGAGAGTGTCAGAGAGTGATAGAGAGTGTCTGAGACTGTCAGAGAGTGTCAGAGCGTGATAGAGTGATTGAGTGTGTCTGAGAGTGTCAGTGAGTGTCAGAGAGTGTCAGAGTGTGTAAGAAAGTGTCAGAGAGTGATAGATATTGTATGAGAGTGTCAGAGAGCGTCAGAGTGTGATAGCGAGTGATAGAGAGTGTCTGAGAGTGACAGAGAGTTTCTGAGAGTGTCAGTGAGTGTCAGAGAGTGATAGAGAGTGTCAGAGAGTGTCAGAGAGTGATAAAGAGTTTCAGAGAGTGATAGAGAGTGTCTGAGAATGTCAGAGAGTGATCGAGAGTGTCAGAGAGTGGTAGAGAGTGTCTGAGAGTTTCAGAGAGTGAGAGAGAGATTCTGAGAGTGTCAGAGAGTGTCAGAGAGTGATAGAGAGTGATAGAGAGTGTCTGAGAGTGTCAGAGAGTGACAGAGAGTGTCTGAGAGTGACGGAGAGTGTCTGAGAGTGTCAGAGTGTCAGAGTGTCAGAGACTGATAGAGAGTGACAGAGAGTGTCTGAGAGTGACAGGGAATGTCTGAGTGTCAGTGAGTGTCAGAGAGTGATAGAGAGCGTCTGAGAGTGTCTGAGATTGTCAGAGAGTGTCAGAGTGTGTCAGAGAGTGATATTGAGTGATAGAGAGTTTCAGAGAGTGTCATTGAGTGATAGAGAGTGTCAGAGAGTTTCGGAGTGTGACAGAGAGTGTCAGAGAGTGATGGAGCGTGATGGAGAGTTTCAGAGAGTGTCAGAGAGTGTCAGAGAGTAATAGAGAGTGTCAGAGAGTGATAGAGCCTGATGGAGAGTTTCAGAGAGTGTCAGAGAGTGTCAGAGAGTAATAGAGAGTGTCAGAGAGTGTCATTGAGTGACAGAGAGTGTCAGAGAGTGATAGAGAGTGCCTGAGAATGTCAGAGAGTGATAGAGAGTGTCAGAGAGTGATAGAGAGTGTCTGAGACTGTCAGAGAGTGTCAGAGCGTGATAGAGTGATTGAGTGTGTCTGAGAGTGTCAGTGAGAGTCAGAGAGTGTCAGAGAGTGTCAGAGAGTGTCAGCGTGTGTCAGAGAGCGAAAGAGAGTGTCAGGGAGTGATAGAGAGTTTCAGAGTGTGATAGAGAGTGTCTGAGAGTGTCTGAGAGTGACAGAGAGTGTCTGAGAGTGACGGAGAGTGTCTGAGAGTGTCAGAGTGTCAGAGAGTGATAGAGATTGACAGAGAGTGTCTGAGAGTGACAGGGAATGTCTGAGAGAGTCAGTGAGTGTCAGAGAGTGATAGAGAGTGTCTGAGAGTGTCTGAGATTGTCAGAGAGTGTCAGAGAGTGAGAGGGAGAGATAAAGATTGATAGAGAGTGTCAGAGAGTGATAGAGAGTGATAGAGAGTGTCTGAGAGAGTCAGAGAGTGTCAGAGCGTGATAGAGAGTGATAGGGAGTGTCAGAGAGTGTCATTGAGTTTCAGAGAGTGTCAGAGAGTTTCAGAGAGTGATATAGAGTGTCAGACAGTGATAGAGAGTGATAGAGAGTGACAGTGAGTGTCTGAGAGTGATCGAGAGTGTCAGAGAGTGATAGAGAGTGTCTGAGAATGTCAGAGAGTGATAGAGAGTGTCTGAGAATGTCAGAGAGTGATATAGAGTGTCAGAGAGTGATAGAGAGTGTCTGAGTGTTTCAGAGAGTGAGAGAGAGATTCTGAGAGTTTCAGAGAGTGTCAGAGAGTGATAGAGAGTGTTAGAGAGTGTCTGAGCGTGTCAGAGAGTGTCAGCGTGTGTCAGAGAGCGAAAGAGAGTGTCAGGGAGTGATAGAGAGTTTCAGAGTGTGATAGAGAGTGTCTGAGAGTGTCTGAGAGTGTCTGAGAGTGACAGAGAGTGTCTGAGAGTGACGGAGAGTGTCTGAGAGTGACGGAGAGTGTCTGAGAGTGTCAGAGCGTCAGAGAGTGACAGAGAATGTCTGAGAGTGTCAGTGAGTGTCAGAGAGTGATAGAGAGTGGCTGAGTGTGTCTGAGATTGTCAGAGAGTGTCAGAGAGTGATAGAGAGTGTCTGAGAGTGTCTGAGATTGTCAGAGAGTGTCAGAGAGTGAGAGAGAGAGATAAAGATTGATAGAGAATGTCAGAGAGTGATAGAGAGTGATAGAGAGTGTCTGAGAGAGTCAGAGAGTGTCAGAGCGTGATAGAGAGTGATAGGGAGTGTCAGAGAGTGTCATTGAGTTTCAGAGAGTGTCAGAGAGTTTCAGAGAGTGATATAGAGTGTCAGAGAGTGATAGAGAGTGATAGAGAGTGACAGTGAGGGTCTGAGAGTGATCGAGAGTGTCAGAGAGTGATAGAGAGTGTCTGAGAATGTCAGAGAGTGATAGAGAGTGTCTGAGAATGTCAGAGAGTGATATAGAGTGTCAGAGAGTGATAGAGAGTGTCTGAGTGTTTCAGAGAGTGAGAGAGAGATTCTGAGAGTTTCAGAGAGTGTCAGAGAGTGATAGAGAGTGTTAGAGAGTGTCTGAGCGTGTCAGAGAGTGTCAGCGTGTGTCAGAGAGCGAAAGAGAGTGTCAGGGAGTGATAGAGAGTTTCAGAGTGTGATAGAGAGTGTCTGAGAGTGTCTGAGAGTGTCTGAGAGTGACAGAGAGTGTCTGAGATTTACGGAGAGTGTCTGAGAGTGACGGAGAGTGTCTGAGAGTGTCAGAGCGTCAGAGAGTGACAGAGAATGTCTGAGAGTGTCAGTGAGTGTCAGAGAGTGATAGAGAGTGTCTGAGTGTGTCTGAGATTGTCAGAGAGTGTCAGAGAGTGTCAGAGAGTGTCAGAGAGTGTCAGAGAGTGAGAGAGAGAGACAGAGAGTGTCTGAGAGTGTCAGAGAGTGATCAAGATTGATAGAGAGTGTCAGAGAGTGATGGAGAGTGATAGAGAGTGTATGAGAGAGTCAAGGAGAGTCAGAGAGTGTCAGAGAGTGATAGAGAGTAATAGGGAGTGTCAGAGAGTGTCATTGAGTTTCAGAGAGTGTCAGAGAGTTTCAGAGAGTGATATAGAGTGTCAGAGAGTGATAGAGAATGATAGAGAGTGATAGTGAGTGTCTGAGAGTGTCTGAGAGTGATGGAGAGTGATAGAGAGTGATAGAGAGTGTCTGAGAGTGTCAGAGAGTGTCTGAGAGTGTCAGAGAGTGTCAGAGAGTGATAGAGAGTGTCTGAGAGTGTCTGAGAGTGTCAGAGTGTGTCAGAGTGTGTCAGAGAGTGATATTGAGTGATAGAGAGTTTCAGAGAGTGTCATTGAGTGATAGAGAGTGTCAGAGAGTTTCGGAGTGTGACAGAGAGTGTCAGAGAGTGATAGAGCGTGATAGAGAGTTTCAGAGAGTGTCAGAGAGTTTCAGAGTGTGATAGAGAGTGTCAGGGAGTGATAGAGCCTGATGGAGAGTTTCAGAGAGTGTCAGAGAGTAATAGAGAGTGTCAGAGAGTGTCATTGAGTGACAGAGAGTGTCAGAGAGTGATAGAGAGTGCCTGAGAATGTCAGAGAGTGATAGAGAGTGTCAGAGAGTGATAGAGAGTGTCTGAGACTGTCAGAGAGTGTCAGAGCGTGATAGAGTGATTGAGTGTGTCTGAGAGTGTCAGTGAGTGTCAGAGAGTGTCAGAGTGTGTAAGAAAGTGTCAGAGAGTGATAGATATTGTATGAGAGTGTCAGAGAGCGTCAGAGTGTGATAGCGAATGATAGAGAGTGTCTGAGAGTGACAGAGAGTTTCTGAGAGTGTCAGTGAGTGTCAGAGAGTGATAGAGAGTGTCAGAGAGTGTCAGAGAGTGATAAAAAGTTTCAGAGAGTGATAGAGAGTGTCTGAGAATGTCAGAGAGTGATCGAGAGTGTCAGAGAGTGGTAGAGAGTGTCTGAGAGTTTCAGAGAGTGAGAGAGAGATTTTGAGAGTGTCAGAGAGTGTCAGAGAGTGATAGAGAGTGATAGAGAGTGTCAGAGTGTCAGAGACTGATAGAGAGTGACAGAGAGTGTCTGAGAGTGACAGGGAATGTCTGAGAGTGTCAGTGAGTGTCAGAGAGTGATAGAGAGTGTCTGAGAGTGTCTGAGATTGTCAGAGAGTGTCAGAGTGTGTCAGAGAGTGATATTGAGTGATAGAGAGTTTCAGAGAGTGTCATTGAGTGATAGAGAGTGTCAGAGAGTTTCGGAGTGTGACAGAGAGTGTCAGAGAGTGATGGAGCGTGATAGAGAGTTTCAGAGAGTGTCAGAGAGTTTCAGAGTGTGATAGAGAGTGTCAGAGAGTGATAGATCCTGATGGAGAGTTTCAGAGAGTGTCAGAGAGTGTCAGAGAGTAATAGAGAGTGTCAGAGAGTGTCATTGAGTGACAGAGAGTGTCAGAGAGTGATAGAGAGTGCCTGAGAATGTCAGAGAGTTATAGAGAGTGTCAGAGAGTGATAGAGAGTGTCTGAGACTGTCAGAGAGTGTCAGAGCGTGATAGAGTGATTGAGTGTGTCTGAGAGTGTCAGAGAGTGTCAGAGAGTGTCAGAGTGTGTAAGAAAGTGTCAGAGAGTGATAGATAGTGTATGAGAGTGTCAGAGAGCATCAGAGTGTGATAGCGAGTGATAGAGAGTGTCTCAGAGTGACAGAGAGTTTCTGAGAGTGTCAGTGAGTGTCAGAGAGTGATAGAGAGTGTCAGAGAGTGTCAGAGAGTGATAAAGAGTTTCAGAGAGTGATAGAGAGTGTCTGAGAATGTCAGAGAGTGATCGAGAGTGTCAGAGAGTGGTAGAGAGTGTCTGAGAGTTTCAGAGACTTAGAGAGAGATTCTGAGAGTGTCAGAGAGTGTCAGAGAGTGATAGAGAGTGATAGAGAGTGTCTGAGAGTGTCAGAGAGTGTCAGAGTGTGTCAGAGAGCGAAAGAGAGTGTCAGGGAGTGATAGAGAGTTTCAGAGTGTGATAGAGAGTGTCTGAGAGTGTCTGAGAGTGACAGAGAGTGTCAGAGAGTGATAGAGAGTGACGGAGAGTGTCTGAGAGTGACAGGGAATGTCTGAGAGTGTCAGTGAGTGTCAGAGAGTGATAGAGAGTGTCTGAGAGTGTCTGAGATTGTCAGAGAGTGTCAGAGAGTGAGAGAGAGAGATAAAGATTGATAGAGAGTGTCAGAGAGTGATAGAGAGTGACAGAGAGTGATAGATAGTGTCTGAGAGAGTCAGAGAGTGTCAGAGCGTGATGGAGAGTGATAGGGAGTGTCAGAGAGTGTCATTGAGTTTCAGAGAGTGTCAGAGAGTTTCAGAGAGTGATAGTGAGTGTCTGAGAGTGATCGAGAGTGTCAGAGAGTGATAGAGAGTGTCTGAGAATATCAGAGAGTGATAGAGAGTGTCTGAGAATGTCAGAGAGTGATAGAGAGTGTCAGAGAGTGATAGAGAGTGTCTGAGAGTTTCAGTGAGTGAGAGAGAGATTCTGAGAGTTTCAGAGAGTGTCAGAGAGTGATAGAGAGTGTTAGAGAGTGTCTGAGCGTGTCAGAGAGTGGGAGACTGTGTCAGAGAGCGAAAGAGAGTGGCAGGGAGTGATAGAGAGTTTCAGAGTGTGATAGAGAGTGTCTGAGAGTGACAGAGAGTGTCAGAGAGTGACAGAGAGAGTCTGAGAGTGACGGAGAGAGCCTGAGAGTGACGGAGAGTGTCTGAGAGTGTCAGAGAGTGAGAGAGAGAGATAGAGAGTGTCTGAGAGTGTCAGAGAGTGATAAAGATTGATAGAGAGTGTCAGAGAGTGATAGAGAGTGATAGAGAGTGTATGAGAGAGTCAAGGAGAGTCAGAGAGTGTCAGAGAGTGATACAGACTAATAGGGAGTGTCAGAGAGTGTCATTGAGTTTCAGAGAGTGTCAGAGAGTTTCAGAGAGTGATATAGAGTGTCAGAGAGTGATAGAGAGTGATAGAGAGTGATAGAGAGTGATCGTGAGTTTCTGAGAGTGTCTGAGAGTGTCTGAGAGTGATAGAGAGTGATAGAGAGGGGTAGAGAGTGATAGAGAGTGTCTGAGAGTGTCAGAGAGTGTCTGAGAGTGTCAGAGAGTGTCAGAGAGTGATAGAGAGTGTCTGAGAGTGTCTGGGAGTGTCTGAGAGTGTTTGAGAGTGTCTGAGAGTGTCTGCGAGTGTCTGAGAGTGATAGAGCATGATAGAGAGTGATAGAGAGTGTCTGAGAGTGTCAGTGAGTGTCAGAGAGTGTCTGAGTGTGTCAGAGAGTGTCAGAGAGTGTCAGAGAGTGCTGGAGTGTGTCTGAGAGTGTCAGAGAGTGTCAGAGTGTGTCTGAGAGTGTCAGAGAGTGTCAGAGTGTGTCAGACAGTAATAGGGAGTGATAGAGAATGTCAGAGAGTGTCATCGAGTGATCGAGAGTGTCAGAGATTGTCTGAGAGTGTCTGAGAGTGTCAGAGAGTGTTACAGAGTGATCGAGAGTGACAAAGAGTGTCAGAGAGTGATAGAGAGTGATTGAATGTGTCTGAGAGTGTCAGAGTGTGTCAGAGAGTAATAGCGAGTGATAAAGAGTGTCAGAGAGTGTCATAGAGTGATGGAGAGTGACAAAGAGTGTCAGAGAGTGATTGAATGTGTCTGAGAGTGTCAGAGTGTGTCAGAGAGTAATAGAGAGTGATAGAGAGTGTCAGAGAGTGTCATAGAGTGATCGAGAGTGTCTGAGAGTGATAGAGAGATTCTGAGAGTGTCAGAGGGAGTCTGAGAGTGTCAGAGAGTGTCAGAGAGTGATAGAGAGTGTCTGAGAGTGTCAGAGAGTGTCAGAGTGTGATAGAGAGTGTCTGAGAGTGAAAGAGAGTGAAAAAGAGTGTCAGAGAGTGTCAGAGTGTGTCAGAGAGAGTCAGAGAGTGATTGAGAGTGTCTGAGAGTGTCTGAGAGTGTCAGAGAGTGATAGAGAGTGATAGAGAGTGTCTGAGAATGTCAGAGAGTGTCTGAGAGTGTCAGAGAGTGATAGAGAGTGTCAGAGAGTGATAGAGAGTGTCTGAATGTCAGAGAGTGTCAGAGAGTGTCAGAGTGTGTCAGAGAGCAATAGAGAGTGATAGAGAGTGTCTGAGAGAGTCATAGAGTGATCGATAGTGTCAAATTGTGTCAGAGAGTGATGGAGAGTGATTGAATGTGTCTGAGAGTGTCAGCGAGTGTCTGAGAGTGTCAGAGAGTGTCAGAGAGTGATAGAGAGTGTCAGAGAGTGATAGAGAGTGATAGAGAGTGTTTGAGAGTGTCAGAGAGTGTCTGAGATTGTCAGAGAGTGATAGAGAATGTCAGAGAGTGATAGAGAGTGTCTGAGAGAGTCAGAGAGTGTCAGAGAGTTTCAGAGAGTGTCAAAGTATGTCAGAGAGCAATAGAGAGTGATAGAGAGTGTCTGAGAGTGTCATAGAGTGATCGAGAGTGTCAAATTGTGTCAGAGAGTGATAGAGAGTGATTGAATGTGTCTGAGAGTGTCAGAGAGTGTCAGAGAGTGCCAGAGAGTGATAAAGAGTGATAGAGAGTGTCTGAGAGTCTCAGAGTGTGTCAGAGTGTGTCAGAGTGTGTCAGAGTGTGATATTGAGTGATAGAGAGTTTCAGAGAGTGTCATTGTGTGATAGAGAGTGTCAGAGAGTTTCTGAGAGTGATAGAGAGTGTCAGAGAGTGATAGAGAGTGTCAGAAAGTGATAGAGAGTGATAGAGAGTGTGAGAAAGTGATAGAGAGTGATAGAGTGTGTCAGAGAGTGTCTGAGAGTGACAGAGAGTGATAGAGAGTGATAGAGAGTGTCTGAGAGTGTCAGAGAGTGTCAGAGAGTGTCTGAGAGTGTCAGAGAGTGTCAGAGTGTGATAGAGAGTGTCTGAGAGTGTCTGGGAGTGTCTGAGAGTGATTGAGAGTGTCTGCGAGTGTCTGCGAGTGTCTGAAAGCGATAGAGAGTGATAGAGAGTGATAGAGAGTGTCTGAGAGTGTCAGAGAGTGTCAGAGAGTGTCTGAGAGTGTCAGAGAGTGTCAGAGAGTGATAGAGAGTGTCTGAGAGTGTCTGAGAGTGTCTGCGAGTGTCTGAGAGTGATAGAGCGTGATAGAGAGTGATAGAGAGTGTCTGAGAGTGTCAGAGAGTGTCAGAGAGTGTCTGAGAGTGTCAGAGAGTGTCTGAGAGTGTCAGAGTGTGTCAGACAGTAATAGGGAGTGATAGAGAATGTCAGAGAGTGTCACAGAGTGATCGAGAGTGACAAAGAGTGTCAGAGAGTGATAGAGAGTGATTGAATGTGTCTGAGAGTGTCAGAGTGTGTCAGAGAGTAATAGCGAGTGATAAAGAGTGTCAGAGAGTGTCATAGAGTGATCGAGAGTGTCAGAGAGTGTCTGAGAGTGATAGAGCGTTTCTTTGAGTGTCAGAGGGAGGCTGAGAGTGTCAGAGTGTGTCTGAGAGTGTCAGAGAGTTTCAGAGTGTGTCAGACAGTAATAGAGAGTGATAGAGAATGTCAGAGAGTGTCAAAGAGTGATCGAGAGTGACAAAGAGTGTCAGAGAGTGATAGAGAGTGATTGAATGTGTCTGAGAGTGTCAGAGTGTGTCAGAGAGTAATAGAGAGTGATAGAGAGTGTCAGAGAGTGTCATAGAGTGATCGAGAGTGTCTGAGAGTGATAGAGAGATCCTGAGAGTGTCAGAGGGAGTCTGAGAGTGTCAGAGAGTGTCAGAGAGTGATAGAGAGTGTCTGAGAGTGTCAGAGAGTGTCTGAGAGTGATAGAGAGTGTCAGAGTGTGTCAGAGAGAGTCAGAGAGTGATTGAGAGTGTCTGAGAGTGTCTGAGAGTGTCAGAGAGTGATAGAGAGTGTCAGAGAGTGATAGAGAGTGTCAGAGAGTGATAGAGAGTGATAGAGAGTGTCTGAGAGTGTCAGAGAGTGTCAGAGAGTGATAGAGAGTGTCTGAGAGTGTCTGAGAGTGTCTGCGAGTGTCTGAGAGTGATAGAGCGTGATAGAGAGTGATAGAGAGTGTCTGAGAGTGTCAGAGAGTGTCAGAGAGTGTCTGAGAGTGTCAGAGAGTGTCTGAGAGTGTCAGAGTGTGTCAGACAGTAATAGGGAGTGATAGAGAATGTCAGAGAGTGTCACAGAGTGATCGAGAGTGACAAAGAGTGTCAGAGAGTGATAGAGAGTGATTGAATGTGTCTGAGAGTGTCAGAGTGTGTCAGAGAGTAATAGCGAGTGATAAAGAGTGTCAGAGAGTGTCATAGAGTGATCGAGAGTGTCAGAGAGTGTCTGAGAGTGATAGAGCGTTTCTTTGAGTGTCAGAGGGAGGCTGAGAGTGTCAGAGTGTGTCTGAGAGTGTCAGAGAGTTTCAGAGTGTGTCAGACAGTAATAGAGAGTGATAGAGAATGTCAGAGAGTGTCAAAGAGTGATCGAGAGTGACAAAGAGTGTCAGAGAGTGATAGAGAGTGATTGAATGTGTCTGAGAGTGTCAGAGTGTGTCAGAGAGTAATAGAGAGTGATAGAGAGTGTCAGAGAGTGTCATAGAGTGATCGAGAGTGTCTGAGAGTGATAGAGAGATCCTGAGAGTGTCAGAGGGAGTCTGAGAGTGTCAGAGAGTGTCAGAGAGTGATAGAGAGTGTCTGAGAGTGTCAGAGAGTGTCTGAGAGTGATAGAGAGTGTCAGAGTGTGTCAGAGAGAGTCAGAGAGTGATTGAGAGTGTCTGAGAGTGTCTGAGAGTGTCAGAGAGTGATAGAGAGTGTCAGAGAGTGATAGAGAGTGTCAGAGAGTGATAGAGAGTGATAGAGAGTGTCTGAGAGTGTCAGAGAGTGATAGAGAGTGTCTGAGAGTGTCTGAGAGTGTCTGCGAGTGTCTGAGAGTGATAGAGCGTGATAGAGAGTGATAGAGAGTGTCTGAGAGTGTCAGAGAGTGTCAGAGAGTGTCTGAGAGTGTCAGAGAGTGTCTGAGAGTGTCAGAGTGTGTCAGACAGTAATAGGGAGTGATAGAGAATGTCAGAGAGTGTCACAGAGTGATCGAGAGTGACAAAGAGTGTCAGAGAGTGATAGAGAGTGATTGAATGTGTCTGAGAGTGTCAGAGTGTGTCAGAGAGTAATAGCGAGTGATAAAGAGTGTCAGAGAGTGTCATAGAGTGATCGAGAGTGTCAGAGAGTGTCTGAGAGTGATAGAGCGTTTCTTTGAGTGTCAGAGGGAGGCTGAGAGTGTCAGAGTGTGTCTGAGAGTGTCAGAGAGTTTCAGAGTGTGTCAGACAGTAATAGAGAGTGATAGAGAATGTCAGAGAGTGTCAAAGAGTGATCGAGAGTGACAAAGAGTGTCAGAGAGTGATAGAGAGTGATTGAATGTGTCTGAGAGTGTCAGAGTGTGTCAGAGAGTAATAGAGAGTGATAGAGAGTGTCTGAGAGTGTCAGAGAGTGATAGAGAGTGTCTGAGAGTGTCAGAGAGTGTCTGAGAGTGATAGAGAGTGTCAGAGTGTGTCAGAGAGAGTCAGAGAGTGATTGAGAGTGTCTGAGAGTGTCTGAGAGTGTCAGAGAGTGATAGAGAGTGTCAGAGAGTGATAGAGAGTGTCAGAGAGTGATAGAGAGTGATAGAGAGTGTCTGAGAGTGTCAGAGAGTGATAGAGAGTGTCTGAGAGTGTCTGAGAGTGTCTGCGAGTGTCTGAGAGTGATAGAGCGTGATAGAGAGTGATAGAGAGTGTCTGAGAGTGTCAGAGAGTGTCAGAGAGTGTCTGAGAGTGTCAGAGAGTGTCTGAGAGTGTCAGAGTGTGTCAGACAGTAATAGGGAGTGATAGAGAATGTCAGAGAGTGTCACAGAGTGATCGAGAGTGACAAAGAGTGTCAGAGAGTGATGGAGAGTGATTGAATGTGTCTGAGAGTGTCAGAGTGTGTCAGAGAGTAATAGCGAGTGATAAAGAGTGTCAGAGAGTGTCATAGAGTGATCGAGAGTGTCAGAGAGTGTCTGAGAGTGATAGAGCGTTTCTTTGAGTGTCAGAGGGAGGCTGAGAGTGTCAGAGTGTGTCTGAGAGTGTCAGAGAGTTTCAGAGTGTGTCAGACAGTAATAGAGAGTGATAGAGAATGTCAGAGAGTGTCAAAGAGTGATCGAGAGTGACAAAGAGTGTCAGAGAGTGATAGAGAGTGATTGAATGTGTCTGAGAGTGTCAGAGTGTGTCAGAGAGTAATAGAGAGTGATAGAGAGTGTCAGAGAGTGTCATAGAGTGATCGAGAGTGTCTGAGAGTGATAGAGAGATCCTGAGAGTGTCAGAGGGAGTCTGAGAGTGTCAGAGAGTGTCAGAGAGTGATAGAGAGTGTCTGAGAGTGTCAGAGAGTGTCTGAGAGTGATAGAGAGTGTCAGAGTGTGTCAGAGAGAGTCAGAGAGTGATTGAGAGTGTCTGAGAGTGTCTGAGAGTGTCAGAGAGTGATAGAGAGTGTCAGAGAGTGATAGAGAGTGTCAGAGAGTGATAGAGAGTGATAGAGAGTGTCTGAGAGTGTCAGAGAGTGATAGAGAGTGTCTGAGAGTGTCTGAGAGTGTCTGCGAGTGTCTGAGAGTGATAGAGCGTGATAGAGAGTGATAGAGAGTGTCTGAGAGTGTCAGAGAGTGTCAGAGAGTGTCTGAGAGTGTCAAAGAGTGTCTGAGAGTGTCAGAGTGTGTCAGACAGTAATAGGGAGTGATAGAGAATGTCAGAGAGTGTCACAGAGTGATCGAGAGTGACAAAGAGTGTCAGAGAGTGATAGAGAGTGATTGAATGTGTCTGAGAGTGTCAGAGTGTGTCAGAGAGTAATAGCGAGTGATAAAGAGTGTCAGAGAGTGTCATAGAGTGATCGAGAGTGTCAGAGAGTGTCTGAGAGTGATAGAGCGTTTCTTTGAGTGTCAGAGGGAGGCTGAGAGTGTCAGAGTGTGTCTGAGAGTGTCAGAGAGTTTCAGAGTGTGTCAGACAGTAATAGAGAGTGATAGAGAATGTCAGAGAGTGTCAAAGAGTGATCGAGAGTGACAAAGAGTGTCAGAGAGTGATAGAGAGTGATTGAATGTGTCTGAGAGTGTCAGAGTGTGTCAAAGAGTAATAGAGAGTGATAGAGAGTGTCAGAGAGTGTCATAGAGTGATCGAGAGTGTCTGAGAGTGATAGAGAGATCCTGAGAGTGTCAGAGGGAGTCTGAGAGTGTCTGAGAGTGTCAGAGAGTGATAGAGAGTGTCTGAGAGTGTCAGAGAGTGTCTGAGAGTGATAGAGAGTGTCAGAGTGTGTCAGAGAGAGTCAGAGAGTGATTGAGAGTGTCTGAGAGTGTCTGAGAGTGTCAGAGAGTGATAGAGAGTGTCAGAGAGTGATAGAGAGTGTCAGAGAGTGATAGAGAGTGATAGAGAGTGTCTGAGAATGTCAGAGAGTGTCTGAGAGTGTCAGAGAGTGATAGAGAGTGTCAGAGAGTGATAGAGAGTGTCTGAGTGTCAGAGAGTGTCAGAGAGTGATAGCGCGTGATAGAGAGTTTCAGAGAGTGATAGAGAGTGTTTGAGAGTGTCTGAGATTGTCAGAGAGTGATAGAGAATGTCAGAGAGTGATAGAGAGTGCCTGAGAGCGTCAGAGAGTGTCAGAGAGTGTCAGAGAGTGTCAAAGTGTGTCAGAGAGCAATAGAGAGTGATAGAGAGTGTCTGAGAGTGTCATAGAGTGATCGAGAGTGTCAAATTGTGTCAGAGAGTGATAGAGAGTGATTGAATGTGTCTGAGAGTGTCAGAGAGTGACAGAGAGTGCCAGAGAGTGATAAAGAGTGATAGAGAGTGTCTGAGAGTGTCAGAGAGTGTCAGAGTGTGTCAGAGTGTGTCAGAGAGTGATATTGAGTGATAGAGAGTTTCAGAGAGTGTCATTGTGTGATAGAGAGTGTCAGAGAGTTTCAGAGAGTGATAGAGAGTGTCAGAGAGTGATAGAGAATGTCAGAAAGTGATAGAGAGTGATAGAGAGTGTGAGAAAGTGATAGAGAGTGATAGAGTGTGTCAGAGAGTGATAGAGATTGATAGAGAGTGTCTGAGGGTGTCAGAGATTGTCAGAGAGTGTCAGAGAGTGATAGAGAGTGATAGGGAGTGTCAGAGAGTGTCATTGAGTGTCAGAGAGTGTCAGAGAGTTTCAGAGTGTGATAGAGAGTGTCACAGAGTGATAGCGCGTGATAGAGAGTTTCAGAGAGTGGTAGAGAGTGTCAGAGAGTGATAGAGAGTGTCAGAGAGGGTCAGAGAGTGATAGAGAGTTATAGTGAGTGTCTGAGAGCGTCGGAGAGTGTCAGTGAGTGTCAGAGCGTGATAGAGAGTGTCAGAGAGAGTCATAGAGTGACAGAGAGTGTCAGAGAGTGTCAGAGAGTGATAGAGAGTGTCAGAGAGAGACAGAGAGTGTCTGAGCGTGTCAGTGAGTGTCAGAGAGTGATAGAGAGTGTCAGTGAGTGTCAGAGAGTGATAGAGCGTTTCAGAGAGTGATAGAGAGTGTCTGAGGGTGTCAGAGATTGTCAGAGAGTGTCAGAGAGTGATAGAGAGTAATAGGGAGTGTCAGAGAGTGTCATTGTGTTTCAGAGAGTGTCAGAGAGTTTCAGAGAGTGATATAGAGTGTCAGAGAGTGATAGAGAGTGATAGAGAGTGATAGTGAGTGTCTGAGAGTGTCTGAGAGTGTCTGAGAGTGATAGAGAGTGATAGAGAGTGTCTGAGAGTGTCAGAGAGTGTCTGAGAGTGATTGAGAGTGTCAGAGAGTGTCTGAGAGTGATTGAGAGTGTCTGAGAGTGATAGAGCGTGATAGAGAGTGATAGAGAGTGTCTGAGAGTGTCAGAGAGTGTCTGAGAGAGTCTGAGAGTGACAGAGAGTGTCAGAGAGTGATAGAGTGTGTCTGAGAGTGTCAGAGAGTTTCAGATTGTGTCTGAGAGTGTCTGAGAGTGTCAGAGTGTGTCAGACAGTAATGGAGAGTGATAGAGAATGTCAAAGAGTGTCATAGAGTGATCGAGAGTGACAAAGAGTGTCAGAGAGTGATAGAGAGTGATTGAATGTGTCTGAGAGTGTCAGAGTGTGTCAGAGAGTAATAGAGATTGATAGAGGGTGTCAGTGAGAGTCATAGAGTGACCGAGAGTGTCAAGAGTGTCTGAGAGTGATAGAGAGTTTCTGAGAGTGTCAGAGGGAGTCTGAGAGTGTCAGAGTATGTCTGAGAGTGTCAGAGAGTGTCAGAGTGTGTCAGACAGTAATAGAGAGTGATAGAGAATGTCAGAGAGTGGCATAGAGTGATCGAGAGTGATTGAATGTGTCTGAGAGTGTCAGAGTGTGTCAGAGAGTAATAGAGAGTGATGGAGAGTGTCAGAGAGTGTCATAGAGTGATCGAGAGTGTCAGAGAGAGTCAGAGAGTGTCAGAGAGAGTCAGAGTGTGTAAGAAAGATTTAGAGAGCGATAGAGAGTGTCTGAGAGTGTCAGAGAGTGCCAGAGTGTGATAGAGAATGATAGAGAGTGTCTGACTGTGACAGAGAGTGATAAAGTGTTTCAGAGAGTGATGGAGAGTGTCTGAGAATGTCAGAGAGTGATAGAGAGTTTCAGAGTGTGATAGAGAGTGTCTGAGAGTGTCTGAGAGTGACAGAGAGTGTCTGAGAGTGACGGAGAGTGTCTGAGAGTGTTAGAGTGTCAGAGAGTGATGGAGAGTGACAGAGAGTGTCTGAGAGTGACAGAGAAAGTCTGAGAGTGTCAGTGAGTGTCAGAGAGTGATAGAGAGTGTCTGAGAGTGTCTGAGATTGTCAGAGAGTGTCAGAGAGTGAGAGAGAGAGATAAAGATTGATAGAGAGTGTCAGAGAGTGATAGAGAGTGTCTGAGAGAGTCAGAGAGTGTCAGAGAGTGATAGAGAGTGATAGGGAGTGTCAGAGAGTGTCATTGAGTTTCAGAGAGTGTCAGAGAGTTTCAGAGAGTGATATAGAGTGTCAGAGAGTGATAGAGAGTGTCAGAGTGTGATAGAGAGTGTCAGAGAAAGTCATAGAGTGACAGAGAGTGTCAGTGAGTGTCAGAGAGTGATAGAGAGTGTCAGAGAGTGATAGAGAGTGACAGAGAGTGTCTGAGAGTGACAGAGAATGTCTGAGAGTATCACTGATTGTCAGAGAGTGATAGAGAGTGTCTGTGAGAGTCTGAGATTGTCAGAAAGTGTCAGAGAGTGTCAGAGAGCGAGAGAGAGTGAAAGAGAGTGTCTGAGATTGTCAGAGAGTGTCAGAGTGTGTCAGAGAGCGAAAGAGAGTGTCAGGGAGTGATAGAGAGTTTCAGAGTGTGATAGAGAGTGTCTGAGAGTGTCTGAGTGTGTCTGAGTGTGTCTAAGAGTGACAGAGAGTGACAGAGAGTGACAGAGAGTGTCTGAGAGTGACAGAGAATGTCTGAGAGTATCACTGATTGTCAGAGAGTGATAGAGAGTGTCTGTGAGAGTCTGAGATTGTCAGAAAGTGTCAGAAAGTGTCAGAGAGTGAGAGAGAGTGTCTGAGAGTGACAGAGAATGTCTGAGAGTATCACTGATTGTCAGAGAGTGATAGAGAGTGTCTGTGAGAGTCTGAGATTGTTTGAAAGTGTCAGAAAGTGTCAGAGAGTGAGAGAGAGTGATAGAGAGTGTCTGAGATTGTCAGAGAGTGATAAAGATTGATAGAGAGTGTCAGAGAGTGAGAGAGAGTGTCTGAGAGAGTCAGAGAGTGTCAGAGAGTGATAGAGAGAGATAGGGAGTGTCAGAGATGGTGATTGAGTGTCAGAGAGTGTCAGAGAGTTTCAGAGAGTGATATAGAGTGTCAGAGGTTGATAGAGAGTGATAGAGAGTGTATGAGACTGTCAGAGAGTGTCAGAGAGTGTCAGAAAGTGATACAGAGTGTCTGAGAGTGTCAGAGAGTGTCAGAGTGTGTCAGAGAGAGTCAGAGAGCGATTGAGGGTGTCTGAGAGTGTCTGCGAGTGTCAGAGAGTGTCAGAGAGTGATAGAGAGTGTCAGAGAGTGATAGAGAGTGATTGAGAGTGTCTGAGAGTGTCAGAGAGTGTCTGAGAGTGTCAGAGAGTGTCAGAGAGTGTCTGAGAGTGTCTGAGAGAGATTGAGAGTTTCTGAGAGAGTCTGAAAGTGTCTGAGAGTGTCAGAGAGTGTCAGAGAGTGTCTGACAGTGTCTGAGAGTGTCAGAGAGTGTCAGAGAATGTCAGAGAGTGATAGAGAGTGTCTGAGAGTGTCAGAGAGTGTCAGAGAGTGATAGTGAGTGTCTGAGTGTGATAGAGATTGTCTGAGAGTGCGTGAGAGTGTGTGAGAGTGATTGAGAGTGTCTGAGAGTGTCTGAGAGTGATAGAGAGTGTTAGAGAGTGATAGAGAGTGTCTGAGAGTGTCAGAGAGTGTCAGAGAGTGATAGAATGTGTCTGAGAATGTCAGAGAGTGTCAGAGTGTGTCTGAGAGTGTCAGAGAGTGTCAGAGTGTATCAGACAGTGATAGAGAGTGATAGAGAATGTCAGAGAGTGTCATAGAGTGATCGAGAGTGACAAAGATGGTCAGAGAGTGATAGAGAGTGATTGAATGTGTCTGAGAGTGTCAGAGTGTGTCAGAGAGTAATAGAGAGTGATAGAGAGTTTCTGAGAGTGTCAGAGAGTGTCTGAGAGTGTCAGAGAGTGTCAGGGAGTGATAGAGAGTGTCAGAGAGTGTCAGAGAGTGATAGAGAGTTTCTGAGAGTGTCAGAGAGTGTCTGAGAGTGTCAGAGAGTGTCAGAGTGTGATGGAGAGTTTCTGAGAGTGAAAGAGAGTGTCTGAGAGTGTCAGAGAGTGTCAGAGTGTGTCAGAGAGAGTCAGAGAGTGATTGAGAGTGTCTGAGAGTGTCTGAGAGTGTCTGAGAGTGTCAGAGAGAGTCAGAGAGGGATAGAGAGTGTCAGAGAGTGATAGAGAGTGTCTGAGAGAGTCAGAGAGTGTCAGAGAGTGATAGAGAGAGATAGGGAGTGTCAGAGAGGGTGATTGAGTGTCAGAGAGTGTCAGAGAGTTTCAGAGAGTGATATAGAGTGTCAGAGGTTGATAGAGAGTGATAGAGAGTGTATGAGACTGTCAGAGAGTGTGAGAGAGTGTCAGAAAGTGATACAGAGTGTCTGAGAGTGTCAGAGAGTGTCAGAGTGTGTCAGAGAGAGTCAGAGAGCGATTGAGGGTGTCTGAGAGTGTCTGCGAGTGTCAGAGAGTGTCAGAGAGTGATAGAGAGTGTCAGAGAGTGATAGAGAGTGATTGAGAGTGTCTGAGAGTGTCAGAGAGTGTCTGAGAGTGTCAGAGAGTGTCTGAGAGTGTCTGAGAGTGATTGAGAGTTTCTGAGAGAGTCTGAAAGTGTCTGAGAGTGTCAGAGAGTGTCAGAGAGTGTCTGACAGTGTCTGAGAGTGTCAGAGAGTGTCAGAGAGTGTCAGAGAGTGATAGAGAGTGTCTGAGAGTGTCAGAGAGTGTCAGAGAGCGATAGAATGTGTCTGAGAATGTCAGAGAGTGTCAGAGTGTGTCTGAGAGTGTCAGAGAGTGTCAGAGTGTATCAGACAGTAATAGAGAGTGATAGAGAATGTCAGAGAGTGTCATAGAGTGATCGAGAGTGACAAAGATGGTCAGAGAGTGATAGAGAGTGATTGAATGTGTCTGAGAGTGTCAGAGTGTGTCAGAGAGTAATAGAGAGTGATAGAGAGTTTCTGAGAGTGTCAGAGAGTGTCTGAGAGTGTCAGAGAGTGTCAGAGAGTGATAGAGAGTGTCAGAGAGTGTCAGAGAGTGATAGAGAGTTTCTGAGAGTGTCAGAGAGTGTCTGAGAGTGTCAGAGAGTGTCAGAGTGTGATAGAGAGTTTCTGAGAGTGAAAGAGAGTGTCTGAGAGTGTCAGAGAATGTCAGAGTGTGTCAGAGAGAGTCAGAGAGTGATTGAGAGTGTCTGAGAGTGTCTGAGAGTGTCAGAGAGAGTCAGAGAGGGATAGAGAGTGTCAGAGAGTGATAGAGAGTGTCTGAGAGTGTCAGAGAGTGTCAGAGAGTGTCAGAGTGTGTCAGAGAGCAATAGAGAGTGATAGAGAGTGTCTGAGAGTGTCATAGAGGGATCGAGAATGTCAAATTGTGTCAGAGAGTGATAGAGAGTGATTGAATGTGTCTGAGAGTGTCAGAGAGTGTCAGAGAGTGCCAGAGAGTGATAAAGAGTGATAGAGAGTGTCTGAGAGTGTCAGAGAGTGTCCGAGTGTGTCAGAGAGTGATATTGAGTGATAGAGAGTTTCAGAGAGTGTCATGAGTGACAGAGAGTGTCAGAGAGTTTCAGAGAGTGATAGAGTGTGTCAGAGAGTGATAGAGAGTGTCAGAGAGCGATAGAGGGGGGGGTGTGGCATTGTTAATCAAGGAAAGTATTACAGCGGCAGAATGGACGTTTGAGGACTCGTCTACTGAGGTAGTATGGGCCGAGGTTAGAAACAGGAGAGGAGAGGTCACCCTGTTGGGAGTTTTCTATAGACCTCCGAATAGTTCCAGAGATGTAGAGGAAAGGATAGCGAAGATGATTCTCGACAGGAGCGAGAGTAACAGGGTAGTGGTTATGGGGGACTTTAACTTTCCAAATATTGACTGGAAATACTATAGTTCGAGTACTTTAGATGGGTCTGTTTTTGTCCAGTGTGTGCAGGAGGGTTTTCTGACACAGTATGTGGACAGGCCAACCAGGGGCGATGCCACATTGGATTTGGTACTGGGTAATGAACCCGGCCAGGTGTTCGATTTAGATGTAGGTGAGCACTTTGGCGATAGTGATCACAATTAGGTTAGGTTTACCTTAGCGATGGACAGGGACAGGTATATACCGCAGGGCAAGAATTATAGCTGGGGGAAAGGAAATTATGACGCGATTAGGCAAGATTTAGGATGTGTAGGATGGGGAAGGAAACTGCAGGGGATGGGCACAAACGAAATGTGGAGCTTATTCAAGGAGCAGCTAATGCGTGTCCTTGATAAGTATGTACCTGTCAGGCAGGGAGGAAGTTGTCGAGCAAGGGAGCCGTGGTTTACTCAAGAAGTTGAAGCGCTTGTCAAGAGGAAGAGGGCGGCTTATGTTAGGATGAGACGTGAAGGCTCAGTTAGGGCGCTTGGGAGTTACAAGCTAGCCAGGAAGGATCTAAAGGGAGGGCTAAGAAGAGCAAGGAGAGGACACGAGAAGTCATTGGCGGATAGGATCAAAGAAAACCCTAAGGCTTTCTATAGGTATATCAGGAATAAACGAATGATAAGAGTTAGAACAGGGCCAATCAAGGATAGTAGTGGGAAGTTGTGTGCGGAATCAGAGGAGATAGGGGAAGCGTTAAATGAATATTTTTCGTCAGTATTTACAGTAGAGAAAGAAAATGTTGCCGAGGAGATTACTGAGATACAGCCTACTAGGCTTGATGGGATTGAGATTCACAAGGAGGAGATGTTAGCAATTTTGGAAAGAGTGAAAATAGATAAGTCCCCTGGGCCAGATGGGATTTATCCTAGGATTCTCTGGGAAGCCAGGGAGGAGATTGCAGAGCCGTTGTTGTTGATCTTTAAGTCGTCATTGTCGACAGGAGTAGTGCCGGAGGACTGGAGGATAGCAAATGTTGTCCCCTTGTTCAAGAAGGGGAGTAGAGACAGCCCTGGTAATTATAGACCTGTGAGCCTTACTTCGGTTGTGGGTAAAATGTTGGAAAAGGTTATAAGAGACAGGATTTATAATCATCTTGAAAAGAATAAGTTCATTTGCGATAGTCAGCACGGTTTTGTGAAAGGTAGGTCGTGCCTCACAAACCTTATTGAGTTTTTCGAGAAGGTGACCAAACAGGTGGATGAGGGTAAAGCCGTGGATGTGGTGTATATGGATTTCAGTAAGGCGTTTGATAAGGTTCCCCACGGTAGGCTATTGCAGAAAATACGCAAGTATGGGGTTGAAGGTGATTTAGAGCTTTGGATCAGAAATTGGCTAGCTGAAAGAAGACAGAGGGTGGTGGTTGATGGCAAATGTTCATCCTGGAGTTTAGTTACTAGTGGTGTACCGCAAGGTTCTGTTTTGGGGCCACTGCTGTTTGCCATTTTTATAAACGACCTGGATGAGGGTGTAGAAGGGTGGGTTAGTAAATTTGCGGATGACACGAAGGTCGGTGGAGTTGTGGATAGTGTCGAAGGGTGTTGTAGGGTACAGAGGGACATAGATAGGCTGCAGAGCTGGGCTGAGAGATGGCAAATGGAGTTTAATGCGGAGAAGTGTGAGGTGATTCACTTTGGAAGGAGTAACAGCAATGCAGAGTACTGGGCTAATGGGAAGATTCTTGGTAGTGTAGATGAGCAGAGAGATCTTGGTATCCAGGTACATAAATCCCTGAAAGTTGCTACCCAGGTTAATAGGGCTGTTAAGAAGGCATATGGTGTGTTAGCCTTTATTAGTAGGGGGATCGAGTTTCAGAGCCACGGGGTCATGATGCAGCTGTACAAAACTCTGGTGAGGCCGCACCTGGAGTATTGCGTGCAGTTCTGGTCACCGCATTATAGGAAGGATGTCGAAGCTTTGGAAAGGGTGCAGAGGAGATTTACTAGGATGTTGCCTGGTATGGAAGGAAGGTCTTACGAGGAAAGGCTGAGGGACTTGGGGTTGTTTTCGTTAGAGAGAAGGAGGAGGAGAGGTGACTTAATAGAGACATACAAGATAATCAGAGGGTTAGATAGGGTGGATAGTGAGAGTCTTTTTCCTCGGATGAGGATGGCAAACACGAGGGGACATAGCTTTAAGTTGAGGGGTGAAAGATATAGGACAGATGTCAGAGGTAGTTTCTTTACGCAGAGAGTAGGAGGGGCGTGGAACGCCCTGCCTGCAACAGTAGTAGACTCGCCAACTTTAAGGGCATTTAAGTGGTCATTGGATAGACATATGGATGTAAATGGAATAGTGTAGGTCAGATGATCGGCGCAACATCGAGGGCCGAAGGGCCTGTACTGCGCTGTAATATTCTAATTCTAATTCTAATAGAGTGTCTGAGGGTGTCAGAGATTGTCAGAGAGTGTCAGAGAGTGATAGAGAGTGATAGGGAGTGTCAGAGAGTGTCATTGAGTGTCAGAGAGTGTCAGAGAGTTTCAGAGTGTGATAGAGAGTGTCAGAGAGTGATAGCGCGTGATAGAGAGTTTCAGAGAGTGATAGAGCGTGTCAGAGAGTGATAGAGAGTGTCAGAGAGGGTCAGAGAGTGATGGAGATTTATAGTGAGTGTCTGAGAGCATCGGAGAGTGTCAGAGAGTGTCAGAGAGTGTCAGAGTGTGATAGAGAGTGTCAGGGAGAGTCATAGAGTGACAGAGAGTGTCAGTGAGTGTCAGAGAGTGATAGAGAGTGTCAGCGAGTGATAGAGAGTGATATAGAGTGTCTGAGAGTGACAGAGAGTGTCTGAGAGTGTCAGTGAGTGTCAGAGAGTGATAGAGAGTGTCAGAGAGTGATAGAGAGTTTCAGAGAGTGATAGAGAGTGTCTGAGAATGTCAGAGAGTGATAGAGAGTGTCAGAGAGTGATAGAGAGTGTCTGAGAGTTTCAGAGAGTGAGAGAGAGATTCTGAGAGGGTCAGAGAGTGTCTGAGAGTGTCAGAGAGTGATAGAATGTGTCTGAGAATGTCAGAGAGTGTCAGAGTGTGTCTGAGAGTGTCAGAGAGTGTCAGAGTGTGTCAGACAGTAATAGAGAGTGATAGAGAATGTCAGAGAGTGTCATAGAGTGATCGAGAGTGACAAAGATGGTCAGAGAGTGATAGAGAGTGATTGAATGTGTCTGAGAGTGTCAGAGTGTGTCAGAGAGTAATAGAGAGTGATAGAGAGTTTCTGAGAGTGTCAGAGAGTGTCTGAGAGTGTCAGAGAGTGTCAGAGAGTGTCAGAGAGTGATAGAGAGTGTCAGAGAGTGTCAGAGAGTGTCAGAGAGTGATCGAGAGTGTCAGAGAGTGATAGAGAGTGATAGAGAGCGTCAGAGAGTGTCATAGAGTGATAGAGAGTGTCAGAGTGCGTCACAAAGTGTCTGATTGTGTCAGAGTGTGTCAGAGAGTGATAGAGAGTGTCAGAGAGTGTCCGAGAGTGATAGAGACTGTCACAGTGTGTCAGAGAGTGATAGAGAGTGACAGAGAGTGTCTGAGAGTGTCAGAGAGTGTCAGAGACTGTCAGAGAGATTCAGAGAGTGTCAGAGATTGATAGACAGTGATAGAGAGTGTCAGAGAGTGACAGAGAGTGATAGAGAGTGACAGAGAGTGTCAGAGAGTGTCAGAGAGTGATAGAGAGTTTCTGAGAGTGTCAGAGAGTGTCTGTGAGTGTCAGAGAGTGTCAGAGAGTGTCAGAGAGTGATAGAGAGTTTCTGAGAGTGTCAGAGAGTGTCTGAGAGTGTCAGAGAGTGTCAGAGAGTGATAGAGGTTGTCTGAGAGTGAAAGCGAGTGTCTGAGAGTGTCAGAGAGTGTCAGAGTGTGTCAGAGAGAGTCAGAGAGTGATTGACAGTGTCTGAGAGTGTCAGAGAGAGTCAGAGAGGGATAGAGAGTGATAAAGAGTGATTGAGAGTGTCTGAGAGTGTCAGAGAGTGTCAGAGTGTATCAGAGAGTGTCAGAGAGTGATATTGAGTGATAGAGAGTTTCAGAGAGTGTCATGAGTGATAGAGAATGTCAGAGAGTTTCAGAGAGTGATAGAGAGTGTCAGAGAGTGATAGAGAGTGTCAGAAAGTGATAGAGAGTGACAGAGAGTGTCAGAGAGTGATAGAGATTGATAGAGAGTGTCTGAGGGTGTCAGAGATTGTCAGAGAGTGTCAGAGAGTGATAGAGAGTGATAGGGAGTGTCAGAGAGTGTCATTGAGTGTCAGAGAGTGTCAGAGAGTTTCAGAGTGTGATAGAGAGTGTCAGAGAGTGATAGCGCGTGATAGAGAGTTTCAGAGAGTGATAGAGAGTGTCAGAGAGTGATAGTGAGTGTCAGAGAGGGTCAGAGAGTGATGGAGATTTATAGGGAGTGTCTGAGAGCATCGGAGAGTGTCAGAGAGTGTCAGAGAGTGTCAGAGTGTGATAGAGAGTGTCAGAGAGTGATAGAGAGTGTCTGAGAGTTTCAGACAGTGAGAGAGAGATTCTGAGAGGGTCAGAGAGTGTCAGAGAGTGATAGAGAGTGTCAGAGAGTGATAGAGAGTTTCAGAGAGTGATAGAGAGTGTCTGAGAATGTCAGAGAGTGATAGAGAGTGTCAGAGAGTGATAGAGAGTGTCTGAGAGTTTCAGAGAGTGAGAGAGAGATTCTGAGAGGGTCAGAGAGTGTCAGAGAATGATAGAGAGTGATAGAGTGTGTCTGAGAGTGTCAGAGAGTGTCAGAGTGTGTCAGAGAGCGAAAGAGAGTGTCAGGGAGTGATAGAGAGTTTCAGAGTGTGATAGCGAGTGTCTGAGAGTGTCTGAGTGTGTCTGAGTGTGTCTGAGAGTGACAGAGAGTGACAGAGAGTGACAGAGAGTGTCTGAGAGTGACAGAGAATGTCTGAGAGTATCACTGATTGTCAGAGAGTGATAGAGAGTGTCTGTGAGAGTCTGAGATTGTCAGAAAGTGTCAGAGAGTGTCAGAGAGCGAGAGAGAGTGATAGAGAGTGTCTGAGATTGTCAGAGAGTGTCAGAGTATGTCAGAGAGCGAAAGAGAGTGTCAGGGAGTGATAGAGAGTTTCAGAGTGTGATAGAGAGTGTCTGAGAGTGTCTGAGTGTGTCTGAGTGTGTCTGAGAGTGACAGAGAGTGACAGAGAGTGACAGAGAGTGTCTGAGAGTGACAGAGAATGTCTGAGAGTATCACTGATTGTCAGAGAGTGATAGAGAGTGTCTGTGAGAGTCTGAGATTGTCAGAAAGTGTCAGAGAGTGTCAGAGAGTGAGAGAGAGTGATAGAGAGTGTCTGAGATTGTCAGAGAGTGATAAAGATTGATAGAGAGTGTCAGAGAGTGATAGAGAGTGTCTGAGATAGTCAGAGAGTGTCAGAGAGTGATAGAGAGTGATAGGGAGTGTCAGAGAGGGTGATTGAGTGTCAGAGAGTGTCAGAGAGTTTCATAGAGTGATATAGAGTGTCAGAGGTTGATAGAGAGTGATAGAGAGTGTATGAGACTGTCAGAGAGTGTCAGAGAGTGTCAGAAAGTGATACAGAGTGTCTGAGAGTGTCAGAGTGTGTCAGAGAGAGTCAGAGAGTGATTGAGGGTGTCTGAGAGTGTCAGAGAGTGTCTGAGAGTGTCAGAGAGAGTCAGAGAGTGATAGAGAGTGTCAGAGAGTGATAGAGAGTGATTGAGAGTGTCTGAGAGTGTCAGAGAGTGTCTGAGAGTGTCAGAGAGTATCAGAGAGTGTCTGAGAGTGTCTGAGACTGATTGAGAGTTTCTGAGAGAGTCTGAAAGTGTCTGAGAGTGTCAGAGAGTGTCAGAGAGTGTCTGACAGTGTCTGAGAGTGTCAGAGAGTGTCAGAGAGTGACAGAGAGTGTCTGAGACTGTCAGAGAGTGTCAGAGAGTGATAGAGAGTGTCTGAGTGTGATAGAGATTGTCTGAGAGTGCGTGAGAGTGTGTGAGAGTGATTGAGAGTGTCTGAGAGTGTCTGAGAGTGATAGAGAGTGTTAGAGAGTGATAGAGAGTGTCTGAGAGTGTCAGAGAGTGTCTGAGATTGTCAGAGAGTGATAGAATGTGTCTGAGAATGTCAGAGAGTGTCAGAGTGTGTCTGAGAGTGTCAGAGAGTGTCAGAGTGTATCAGACAGTAATAGAGAGAGATAGAGTATGTCAGAGAGTGTCATAGAGTGATCGAGAGTGACAAAGATGGTCAGAGAGTGATAGAGAGTGATTGAATGTGTCTGAGAGTGTCAGAGTGTGTCAGAGAGTAATAGAGAGTGATAGAGAGTTTCTGAGAGTGTCAGAGAGTGTCTGAGAGTGTCAGAGAGTGTCAGGGAGTGATAGAGAGTGTCAGAGAGTGTCAGAGAGTGATAGAGAGTTTCTGAGAGTGTCAGAGAGTGTCTGAGAGTGTCAGAGAGTGTCAGAGTGTGTCAGAGAGAGTCAGAGAGTGATTGAGAGTGTCTGAGAGTGTCTGTGAGTGTCAGAGAGAGTCAGAGAGAGTCAGAGAGGGATAGAGAGTGTCAGAGAGTGATAGAGAGTGTCTGAGAGTGTCAGAGAGTGTCAGAGAGTGTCAGAGTGTGTCAGAGAGCAATAGAGAGTGATAGAGAGTGTCTGAGAGTGTCATAGAGGGATCGAGAATGTCAAATTGTGTCAGAGAGTGATAGAGAGTGATTGAATGTGTCTGAGAGTGTCAGAGAGTGTCAGAGAGTGCCAGAGAGTGATAAAGAGTGATAGAGAGTGTCTGAGAGTGTCAGAGAGTGTCAGAGTGTGTCAGAGTGTGTCAGAGAGTGATATTGAGTGATAGAGAGTTTCAGAGAGTGTCATGAGTGATAGAGAGTGTCAGAGAGTTTCAGAGAGTGATAGAGAGTGTCAGAGAGTGATAGAGAGTGTCAGAGAGTGATAGAGATTGATATAGAGTGTCTGAGGGTGTCAGAGATTGTCAGAGAGTGTCAGAGAGTGATAGAGAGTGATAGGGAGTGTCAGAGAGTGTCATTGAGTGTCAGAGAGTGTCAGAGAGTTTCAGAGTGTGATAGAGAGTGTCAGAGAGTGATAGCGCGTGATAGAGAGTTTCAGAGAGTGATAGAGAGTGTCAGAGAGTGATAGAGAGTGTCAGAGAGGGTCAGAGAGTGATGGAGATTTATAGTGAGTGTCTGAGAGCATCGGAGAGTGTCAGAGAGTGTCAGAGAGTGTCAGAGTGTGATAGAGAGTGTCAGAGAGAGTCATAGAGTGACAGAGAGTGTCAGTGAGTGTCAGAGAGTGATAGAGAGTGTCAGCGAGTGATAGAGAGTGATAGAGAGTGTCTGAGAGTGACAGAGAGTGTCTGAGAGTGTCAGTGAGTGTCAGAGAGTGATAGAGAGTGTCAGAGAGTGATAGAGAGTTTCAGAGAGTGATAGAGAGTGTCTGAGAATGTCAGAGAGTGATAGAGAGTGTCTGAGAGTTTCAGAGAGTGAGAGCGAGATTCTGAGAGGGTCAGAGAGTGTCTGAGAGTGTCAGAGAGTGATAGAATGTGTCTGAGAATGTCAGAGAGTGTCAGAGTGTGTCTGAGAGTGTCAGAGAGTGTCAGAGTGTGTCAGACAGTAATAGAGAGTGATAGAGAATGTCAGAGAGTGTCATAGAGTGATCGAGAGTGACAAAGATGGTCAGAGAGTGATAGAGAGTGATTGAATGTGTCTGAGAGTGTCAGAGTGTGTCAGAGAGTAATAGAGAATGATAGAGAGTTTCTGAGAGTGTCAGAGAGTGTCTGAGAGTGTCAGAGAGTGTCAGAGAGTGTCAGAGAGTGATAGAGAGTGTCAGAGAGTGTCAGAGAGTGTCAGAGAGTGTCAGAGAGTGATAGAGAGTGATATAGAGCGTCAGAGAGTGTCATAGAGTGATAGAGAGTGTCAGAGTGCGTCACAGAGTGTCTGATTGTGTCAGAGTGTGTCAGAGAGTGATAGAGAGTTATAGAGAGTGTCAGAGAGTGTCCGAGAGTGATAAAGACTGTCACAGTGTGTCAGAGAGTGATAGAGAGTGATAGAGAGTGTCTGAGAGTGTCAGAGAGTGTCAGAGACTGTCAGAGAGATTCAGAGAGTGTCAGAGATTGATAGACAGTGATAGAGAGTGTCAGAGAGTGACAGAGAGTGATAGAGAGTGACAGAGAGTGTCAGAGAGTGTCAGAGAGTGATAGAGAGTTTCTGAGAGTGTCAGAGAGTGTCTGAGAGTGTCAGAGAGTGTCAGAGAGTGTCAGAGAGTGTCAGAGAGTTTCTGAGAGTGTCAGAGAGTGTCTGAGAGTGTCAGAGAGTGTCAGAGAGTGATAGAGGGTGTCTGAGAGTGAAAGCGAGTGTCTGAGAGTGTCAGAGAGTGTCAGAGTGTGTCAGAGAGAGTCAGAGAGTGATTGAGAGTGTCTGAGAGTGTCTGAGAGTGTCAGAGAGAATCAGAGAGGGATAGAGAGTGATAAAGAGTGATAGAGAGTGTCTGAGAGTGTCAGAGAGTGTCAGAGTGTGTCAGAGTGTGTCAGAGAGTGATATTGAGTGATAGAGAGTTTCAGAGAGTGACATGAGTGATAGAGAGTGTCAGAGAGTTTCAGAGAGTGATAGAGAGTGTCAGAGAGTGATAGAGAGTGTCAGAAAGTGATAGAGAGTGATAGAGAGTGTCAGAGAGTGATAGAGATTGATAGAGAGTGTCTGAGGGTGTCAGAGATTGTCAGAGAGTGTCAGAGAGTGATAGAGAGTGATAGGGAGTGTCAGAGAGTGTCATTGAGTGTCAGAGAGTGTCAGAGAGTTTCAGAGTGTGATCGAGAGTGTCAGAGAGTGATAGCGCGTGATAGAGAGTTTCAGAGAGTGATAGAGAGTGTCAGAGAGTGATAGAGAGTTTCAGAGAGGGTCAGAGAGTGATGGAGATTTAAAGGGAGTGTCTGAGAGCATCGGAGAGTGTCAGAGAGTGTCAGAGAGTGTCAGAGTGTGATAGAGAGTGTCAGAGAATGTCATAGAGTGACAGAGAGTGTCAGTGAGTGTCAGAGAGTGATAGAGAGTGTCAGAGAGTGATAGAGAGTGATAGAGAGTGTCTGAGAGTGACAGAGAGTGACAGAGAGTGTCTGAGAGTGTCAGTGAGTGTCAGAGAGTGATAGAGAGTGTCTGAGAATGTCATTGAGTGATAGAGTGTGTCAGAGAGTGATAGAGAGTGATAGAGAGTGTCTCAGTGTGTCAGAGAGTGCCAGAGAGTGATAGAGAGTGATAGAGAGTGTCAGAGAGTGTCATAGAGTGATAGAGAGAGTCTGAGAGAGTCAGAGAGTGTCAGAGTGTGTCAGAGAGAGTCAGAGAGTAATTGAGAGTGTCTGAGAGTGTCTGAGAGTGTCAGAGAGAATCAGAGAGGGATAGAGAGTGATAAAGAGTGATAGAGAGTGTCTGAGAGTGTCAGAGAGTGTCAGAGTGTGTCAGAGTGTGTCAGAGAGTGATAGAGAGTGTCTGAGTGTGATAGAGATTGTCTGAGAGTGCGTGAGAGTGTGTGAGAGTGATTGAGAGTGTCTGAGAGTGTCTGAGAGTGATAGAGAGTGTTAGAGAGTGATAGAGAGTGTCTGAGAGTGTCAGAGAGTGTCTGAGATTGTCAGAGAGTGATAGAATGTGTCTGAGAATGTCGAGAGTGTCAGAGTGTGTCTGAGAGTGTCAGAGAGTGTCAGAGTGTATCAGACAGTAATAGAGAGAGATAGAGTATGTCAGAGAGTGTCATAGAGTGATCGAGAGTGACAAAGATGGTCAGAGAGTGATAGAGAGTGATTGAATGTGTCTGAGAGTGTCAGAGTGTGTCAGAGAGTAATAGAGAGTGATAGAGAGTTTCTGAGAGTGTCAGAGAGTGTCTGAGAGTGTCAGAGAGTGTCAGGGAGTGATAGAGAGTGTCAGAGAGTGTCAGAGAGTGATAGAGAGTTTCTGAGAGTGTCAGAGAGTGTCTGAGAGTGTCAGAGAGTGTCAGAGTGTGTCAGAGAGAGTCAGAGAGTGATTGAGAGTGTCTGAGAGTGTCTGTGAGTGTCAGAGAGTGTCAGAGAGAGTCAGAGAGGGATAGAGAGTGTCAGAGAGTGATAGAGAGTGTCTGAGAGTGTCAGAGAGTGTCAGAGTGTGTCAGAGAGCAATAGAGAGTGATAGAGAGTGTCTGAGAGTGTCATAGAGGGATCGAGAATGTCAAATTGTGTCAGAGAGTGATAGAGAGTGATTGAATGTGTCTGAGAGTGTCAGAGAGTGTCAGAGAGT
This sequence comes from Heterodontus francisci, assembly GCF_036365525.1. NCBI lineage: Eukaryota > Metazoa > Chordata > Chondrichthyes > Heterodontiformes > Heterodontidae > Heterodontus > Heterodontus francisci. Next base: position 32,203,748 of record NC_090421.1, read on the forward strand.
GCCAGAGAGTGATAAAGAGTGATAGAGAGTGTCTGAGAGTGTCAGAGTGTGTCAGAGTGTGTCAGAGAGTGATATTGAGTGATAGAGAGTTTCAGAGAGTGTCATGAGTGATAGAGAGTGTCAGAGAGTTTCAGAGAGTGATAGAGAGTGTCAGAGAGTGATAGAGAGTGTCAGAGAGTGATAGAGATTGATATAGAGTGTCTGAGGGTGTCAGAGATTGTCAGAGAGTGTCAGAGAGTGATAGAGAGTGATAGGGAGTGTCAGAGAGTGTCATTGAGTGTCAGAGAGTGTCAGAGAGTTTCAGAGTGTGATAGAGAGTGTCAGAGAGTGATAGCGCGTGATAGAGAGTTTCAGAGAGTGATAGAGAGTGTCAGAGAGTGATAGAGAGTGTCAGAGAGGGTCAGAGAGTGATGGAGATTTATAGTGAGTGTCTGAGAGCATCGGAGAGTGTCAGAGAGTGTCAGAGAGTGTCAGAGTGTGATAGAGAGTGTCAGAGAGAGTCATAGAGTGACAGAGAGTGTCAGTGAGTGTCAGAGAGTGATAGAGAGTGTCAGCGAGTGATAGAGAGTGATAGAGAGTGTCTGAGAGTGACAGAGAGTGTCTGAGAGTGTCAGTGAGTGTCAGAGAGTGATAGAGAGTGTCAGAGAGTGATAGAGTTTCAGAGAGTGATAGAGAGTGTCTGAGAATGTCAGAGAGTGATAGAGAGTGTCAGAGAGTGATAGAGAGTGTCTGAGAGTTTCAGAGAGTGAGAGCGAGATTCTGAGAGGGTCAGAGAGTGTCTGAGAGTGTCAGAGAGTGATAGAATGTGTCTGAGAATGTCAGAGAGTGTCAGAGTGTGTCTGAGAGTGTCAGAGAGTGTCAGAGTGTGTCAGACAGTAATAGAGAGTGATAGAGAATGTCAGAGAGTGTCATAGAGTGATCGAGAGTGACAAAGATGGTCAGAGAGTGATAGAGAGTGATTGAATGTGTCTGAGAGTGTCAGAGTGTGTCAGAGAGTAATAGAGAATGATAGAGAGTTTCTGAGAGTGTCAGAGAGTGTCTGAGAGTGTCAGAGAGTGTCAGAGAGTGTCAGAGGGTGATAGAGAGTGTCAGAGAGTGTCAGAGAGTGTCAGCGAGTGTCAGAGAGTGATAGAGAGTGATAGAGAGCGTCAGAGAGTGTCATAGAGTGATAGAGAGAGTCAGAGTGCGTCACAGAGTGTCTGATTGTGTCAGAGTGTGTCAGAGAGTGATAGAGAGTTATAGAGAGTGTCAGAGAGTGTCCGAGAGTGATAAAGACTGTCACAGTGTGTCAGAGAGTGATAGAGAGTGATAGAGAGTGTCTGAGAGTGTCAGAGAGTGTCAGAGACTGTCAGAGAGATTCAGAGAGTGTCAGAGATTGATAGACAGTGATAGAGAGTGTCAGAGAGTGACAGAGAGTGATAGAGAGTGACAGAGAGTGTCAGAGAGTGTCAGAGAGTGATAGAGAGTTTCTGAGAGTGTCAGAGAGTGTCTGAGAGTGTCAGAGAGTGTCAGAGAGTGTCAGAGAGTGTCAGAGAGTTTCTGAGAGTGTCTGAGAGTGTCTGAGAGTGTCTGAGAGTGTCAGAGAGTGATAGAGGGTGTCTGAGAGTGAAAGCGAGTGTCTGAGAGTGTCAGAGAGTGTCAGAGTGTGTCAGAGAGAGTCAGAGAGTGATTGAGAGTGTCTGAGAGTGTCTGAGAGTGTCAGAGAGAATCAGAGAGGGATAGAGAGTGATAAAGAGTGATAGAGAGTGTCTGAGAGTGTCAGAGAGTGTCAGAGTGTGTCAGAGTGTGTCAGAGAGTGATATTGAGTGATAGAGAGTTTCAGAGAGTGTCATGAGTGATAGAGAGTGTCAGAGAGTTTCAGAGAGTGATAGAGAGTGTCAGAGAGTGATAGAGAGTGTCAGAAAGTGATAGAGAGTGATAGAGAGTGTCAGAGAGTGATAGAGATTGATAGAGAGTGTCTGAGGGTGTCAGAGATTGTCAGAGACTGTCAGAGAGTGATAGAGAGTGATAGGGAGTGTCAGAGAGTGTCATTGAGTGTCAGAGAGTGTCAGAGAGTTTCAGAGTGTGATCGAGAGTGTCAGAGAGTGATAGCGCGTGATAGAGAGTTTCAGAGAGTGATAGAGAGTGTCAGAGAGTGATAGAGAGTTTCAGAGAGGGTCAGAGAGTGATGGAGATTTAAAGGGAGTGTCTGAGAGCATCGGAGAGTGTCAGAGAGTGTCAGAGAGTGTCAGAGTGTGATAGAGAGTGTCAGAGAATGTCATAGAGTGACAGAGAGTGTCAGTGAGTGTCAGAGAGTGATAGAGAGTGTCAGAGAGTGATAGAGAGTGATAGAGAGTGTCTGAGAGTGACAGAGAGTGACAGAGAGTGTCTGAGAGTGTCAGTGAGTGTCAGAGAGTGATAGAGAGTGTCTGAGAATGTCATAGAGTGATAGAGTGTGTCAGAGAGTGATAGAGAGTGATAGAGAGTGTCTCAGTGTGTCAGAGAGTGTCAGAGAGTGATAGAGATTGAGCGAGAGTGTCAGAGAGTGTCATAGAGTGATAGAGAGTGTCTGCGAGTGTCAGAGTGTGTCAGAGAGTGATAGAGAGTGTCTAAGACTGTTAGAGAGTGTCAGAGTGTGTCAGAGAGTGATAGAGATTGATAGAGAGTGTATGAGACTGTCAGAGAGTGTCGGAGAGTGTCAGAGAGTGTCAGAGAGTGAGAGAGTGAGTCTGAGAGTGTCAGAGAGTGTCAGAGAGTGATCGAGAGTGTCTGAGAGTGATAGAGAGTGCCTGAGAGTGATGGAGAGTGTCTGAGAGTGTCAGAGAGTGTCAGAGTGTGTCAGAGAGAGTCAGAGAGTGTCTGAGAGTGATAGAGAGTGTCAGAGAGTGATAGAGAGTGTCAGAGAGTTATAGAGAGTGATAGAGAGTGTCTGAGAGTGTCTGAGAGTGTCTGAGAGTGTCAGAGAGTGTCAGAGAGTGACAGAGAGTGTCTGAGAGTGATAGAGATTGTCTGAGAGTGTCTGACAGTGTCTGAGAGTGTCTGAGAGTGATTGAGAGTGTCTGAGAGTGTCTGAGACGGATAGAGAGTGAAAGAGAGTGATAGAGATTGTCAGAGAGTGTCTGAGATGGATAGAGAGTGAAAGAGAGTGATAGAGAGTGTCTGAGAGTGTCAGAGTGTGTCAGAGTGTGTCAGAGTGATATTGAGTGATAGAGAGTTTCAGAGAGTGTCATTGAGTGATAGAGAGCGTCAGCGAGTTGCAGAGAGTGATAGAGAGTGTCAGAGAGTGATAGAGACTGTCAGAGAGTGATAGAGATTGATAGAGTGTCTGAGGGTGTCAGAGATTGTCAGAGTGTGATAGAGAGTGTCAGAGAGTGATAGAGAGTGTCTGAGAGTTTCAGAGAGTGAGAGAGAGATTCTGAGAGGGTCAGAGAGTGTCTGAGAGTGTCAGAGAGTGATAGAATGTGTCTGAGAATGTCAGAGAGTGTCAGAGTGTGTCTGAGAGTGTCAGAGAGTAATAGAGAGTGATAGAGAATGTCAGAGAGTGTCATAGAGTGATCGAGAGTGACAAAGATGGTCAGAGAGTGATAGAGAGTGATTGAATGTGTCTGAGAGTGTCAGAGTGTGTCAGAGAGTAATAGAGAGTGATAGAGAGTTTCTGAGAGTGTCAGAGAGTGTCAGAGAGTGTCAGAGAGTGATAGAGAGTGTCAGAGAGTGTCAGAGAGTGATAGAGAGTTTCTGAGAGTGTCAGAGAGTGTCTGAGAATGTCAGAGAGTGTCAGAGAGTGATAGAGGGTGTCTGAGAGTGAAAGCGAGTGTCTGAGAGTGTCAGAGAGTGTCAGAGTGTGTCAGAGAGAGTCAGAGTGTGTCAGAGAGCAATAGAGAGTGATAGAGAGTGTCTGAGAGTGTCATCGAGGGATCGAGAATGTCAAATTGTGTCAGAGAGTGATAGAGAGTGTCTGAGAGTGTCAGAGAGTGTCAGAGAGTGTCAGAGTGTGTCAGAGAGCAATAGAGAGTGATAGAGAGTGTCTGAGAGTGTCATAGAGGGATCGAGAATGTCAAATTGTGTCAGAGAGTGATAGAGAGTGATTGAATGTGTCTGAGAGTGTCAGAGAGTGTCAGAGAGTGCCAGAGAGTGATAAAGAGTGATAGAGAGTGTCTGAGAGTGTCAGAGAGTGTCAGAGTGTGTCAGAGTGTGTCAGAGAGTGATATTGAGTGATAGAGAGTTTCAGAGAGTGTCAGAGAGTGATAGAGAGTGTCAGAAAGTGATAGAGAGTGATAGAGCGTGTCAGAGAGTGATAGAGATTGATAGAGAGTGTCTGAGGGTGTCATAGATTGTCAGAGAGTGTCAGAGAGTGATAGAGAGTGATAGGGAGTGTCAGAGAGTGTCATTGAGTGTCAGAGAGTTTCAGAGAGTTTCAGAGTGTGATAGAGAGTGTCAGAGAGTGATAGCGCGTGATAGAGAGTTTCAGAGAGTGATAGAGAGTGTCAGAGAGTGATAGAGAGTGTCAGAGAGGGTCAGAGAGTGATGGAGATTTATAGGGAGTGTCTGAGAGCATCGGAGAGTGTCAGAGAGTGTCAGAGAGTGTCAGAGTGTGATAGTGAGTGTCAGAGAGTGACAGAGAGTGTCAGAGAGTGATAGAGAGTGATAGAGAGTGTCAGAGATTGATAGAGAGTGATAGAGAGTGTCTTATAGTGACAGAGAGTGTCTGAGAGTGTCAGTGAGTGTCAGAGAGTGATAGAGAGTGTCAGAGAGTGATAGAGAGTTTCAGAGAGTGATAGAGAGTGTCTGAGAATGTCAGAGAGTGATAGAGAGTGTCAGAGAGTGATAGAGAGTGTCTGAGAGTTTCAGAGAGTGAGAGAGAGATTCTGAGAGTGTCAGAGAGTGTCAGAGAGTGATAGAGAGTGATAGAGAGTGTCTGAGAGTGTCAGAGAGTGTCAGAGTGTGTCAGACAGCCAAAGAGAGTGTCAGGGAGTGATAGAGAGTTTCAGAGTGTGATAGAGAGTGTCTGAGAGTGTCTGAGTGTGTCTGAGAGTGACAGAGAGTGTCTGAGAGTGACGGAGAGTGTCTGAGAGTGTCAGAGTGTCAGAGAGTGATAGAGAGTGACAGAGATAGTCTGAGAGTGACAGAGAATGTCTGAGAGTGACACTGAGAGTCAGAGAGTGATAGAGAGTGTCTGTCAGTGTCTGAGATTGTCAGAGAGTGTCAGAGAGTGATAAAGATTGATAGAGAGTGTCAGAGAGTGATAGAGAGTGTCTGAGAGAGTCAGAGAGTGTCAGAGAGTGATAGGGAGTGTCAGAGAGTCTCATTGAGTGTCAGAGAGTGTCAGAGAGTTTCAGAGAGTGATATAGAGTGTCAGAGAGTGATAGAGAGTTTCTGAGAGTGTCAGAGAGTGTCAGAGAGAGATAGAGAGTCATAGAGTGTGTCAGAGAGTGTCAGAGAGTGTCAGAGTGTGTCAGAGAGAGTCAGAGAGTGATTGAGAGTGTCTGAGAGTGTCAGAGAGTGTCTGAGAGTGTCAGAGAGTGTCAGAGAGTGATAGAGAGTGTCAGAGAGTTATAGAGAGTGATAGAGAGTGTCTGAGAGGGTCAGAGAGTGTCTGAGAGTGTCAGAGAGTGTCAGAGAGTGAGAGGTAGTGTCTGAGAGTGACAGAGAGTGACAGAGAGTGTCTGAGAGTGACAGACAATGTCTGAGAGTATCACTGATTGTCAGAGAGTGATCGAGAGTGTCTGTGAGAGTCTGAGATTGTCAGAGATTGTCAGAGAGTGTCAGAGAGTGTCAGAGAGTGTCAGAGAGTGATATTGAGTGATAGAGAGTTTCAGAGAGTGTCATTGAGTGATAGAGAGTGTCAGAGAGTTTCAGAGAGTGATAGAGAGTTTCAGAGAGTGATAGAGAGTGACAGAAAGTGATAGAGAGTGATATAGAGTGTCAGAGAGTGATAGAGAGTGTCTGAGAGTGACAGACAATGTCTGAGAGTATCACTGATTGTCAGAGAGTGATAGAGAGTGTCTGTGAGAGTCTGAAATTGTCAGAGATTGTCAGAGAGTGTCAGAGAGTGTCAGAGAGTGTCAGAGAGTGATATTGAGTGATAGAGAGTTTCAGAGAGTGTCATTGAGTGATAGAGAGTGTCAGAGAGTTTCAGAGAGTGATAGAGAGTTTCAGAGAGTGATAGAGAGTGACAGAAAGTGATAGAGAGTGATAGAGAGTGTCAGAGAGTGATAGAGAGTGTCAGAGAGTGTCTTATAGTGACAGAGAGTGTCTGAGAGTGTCAGTGAGTGTCAGAGAGTGATAGAGAGTGTCAGAGAGTGATAGAGAGTTTCAGAGAGTGATAGAGAGTGTCTGAGAATGTCAGAGAGTGATAGAGAGTGTCAGAGAGTGATAGAGAGTGTCTGAGAGTTTCAGAGAGTGAGAGAGAGATTCTGAGAGTGTCAGAGAGTGTCAGAGAGTGATAGACAGTGATAGAGAGTGTCTGAGAGTGTCAGAGAGTGTCAGAGTGTGTCAGACAGCCAAAGAGAGTGTCAGGGAGTGATAGAGAGTTTCAGAGTGTGATAGAGAGTGTCTGAGAGTGTCTGAGTGTGTCTGAGAGTGACAGAGAGTGTCTGAGAGTGACGGAGAGTGTCTGAGAGTGTCAGAGTGTCAGAGAGTGATAGAGAGTGACAGAGATAGTCTGAGAGTGACAGAGAATGTCTGAGAGTGACACTGAGAGTCAGAGAGTGATAGAGAGTGTCTGTCAGTGTCTGAGATTGTCAGAGAGTGTCAGAGAGTGATAAAGATTGATAGAGAGTGTCAGAGAGTGATAGAGAGTGTCTGAGAGAGTCAGAGAGTGTCAGAGAGTGATAGGGAGTGTCAGAGAGTCTCATTGAGTGTCAGAGAGTGTCAGAGAGTTTCAGAGAGTGATATAGAGTGTCAGAGAGTGATAGAGAGTTTCTGAGAGTGTCAGAGAGTGTCAGAGAGAGATAGAGAGTCATAGAGTGTGTCAGAGAGTGTCAGAGAGTGTCAGAGTGTGTCAGAGAGAGTCAGAGAGTGATTGAGAGTGTCTGAGAGTGTCAGAGAGTGTCTGAGAGTGTCAGAGAGTGTCAGAGAGTGATAGAGAGTGTCAGAGAGTTATAGAGAGTGATAGAGAGTGTCTGAGAGGGTCAGAGAGTGTCTGAGAGTGTCAGAGAGTGTCAGAGAGTGAGAGGTAGTGTCTGAGAGTGACAGAGAGTGACAGAGAGTGTCTGAGAGTGACAGACAATGTCTGAGAGTATCACTGATTGTCAGAGAGTGATCGAGAGTGTCTGTGAGAGTCTGAGATTGTCAGAGATTGTCAGAGAGTGTCAGAGAGTGTCAGAGAGTGTCAGAGAGTGATATTGAGTGATAGAGAGTTTCAGAGAGTGTCATTGAGTGATAGAGAGTGTCAGAGAGTTTCAGAGAGTGATAGAGAGTTTCAGAGAGTGATAGAGAGTGACAGAAAGTGATAGAGAGTGATATAGAGTGTCAGAGAGTGATAGAGAGTGTCTGAGAGTGACAGACAATGTCTGAGAGTATCACTGATTGTCAGAGAGTGATAGAGAGTGTCTGTGAGAGTCTGAAATTGTCAGAGATTGTCAGAGAGTGTCAGAGAGTGTCAGAGAGTGTCAGAGAGTGATATTGAGTGATAGAGAGTTTCAGAGAGTGTCATTGAGTGATAGAGAGTGTCAGAGAGTTTCAGAGAGTGATAGAGAGTTTCAGAGAGTGATAGAGAGTGACAGAAAGTGATAGAGAGTGATAGAGAGTGTCAGAGAGTGATAGAGAGTGTCAGAGAGTGTCAGAGAGTGATAGAGAGTGTCAGAGAGTGATAGAGAGTGATAGAGAGTGTCTGAGAGTGACAGAGAGTGTCTGAGAGTCATAGAGAGTGTCTGAGAGTTTCAGAGAGTGAGAGAGAGATTCTGAGAGTGTCAGAGAGTGTCAGAGAATGATAGAGTGTGATAGAGAGTGTCTGAGAGTGTCAGAGAGTGTCAGAGTGTGTCAGAGAGCGAAAGAGAGTGTCAGGGAGTGATAGAGAGTTTCAGAGTGTGATAGAGTGTGTCTGAGAGTGTCTGAGTGTGTCTGAGAGTGACAGAATGACAGAGAGTGTCTGAGAGTGACAGATAATGTCTGAGAGTATCACTGATTGTCAGAGAGTGATAGAGAGTGTCTGTGAGAGTCTGAGATTGTCAGAGAGTGTCAGAGAGTGTCAGAGAGTGAGAGAGAGTGATAGAGAGTGATAGAGAGTGTCAGAGAGTGTCTGAGAGAGTCTGAGAGTGTCAGAGACTGTCAGAGTGTGTCAGAGAGTGATAGAGAGTGATAGAGAGTGTCTCAGTGTGTCAGAGAGTGCCAGAGAGTGATAGAGAGTGATAGAGAGTGTCAGAGAGTGTCATAGAGTGATAGAGAGTGTCTGAGAGAGTCAGAGAGTGTCAGAGAGTGATAGAGAGTGATAGGGAGTGTCAGAGAGTGTCTGAGAGTGTCAGAGAGTGTCAGAGTGTGTCAGAGAGTGATAGAGAATGATAGAGAGTGTCAGAGAGTGTCAGAGAGTGTCAGAGAGTGTCAGAGAGTGTCTGAGAGAGTCTGAGAGTGTCAGAGACTGTCAGAGTGTGTCAGAGAGTGATAGAGAGTGATAGAGAGTGTCTCAGTGTGTCAGAGAGTGCCAGAGAGTGATAGAGAGTGTCAGAGAGTGTCATAGAGTGATAGAGAGTGTCAGAGAGTGTCAGAGAGTGTCAGAGAGTGATAGAGAGTGTCTGCGAGTGTCAGTGAGTGTCAGAGAGTGATATAGAGTGTCTGAGAGTGTCTGAGAGTGTCAGAGAGTGATAGAGAGTGTCTGAGACTGTCAGAGAGTGTCAGAGTGTGTCAGAGAGTGATAGAGATTGATAGAGAGTGTTATGAGACTGTCAGAGAGTGTCTGAGAGTGTCAGAGAGTGTCAGAGAGTGATAGAGTGTGTCTGAGAGTGTCAGAGAGTGTCAGAGAGTGTCAGAGAGTGGGAGAGCGTGATAGAGAGTTTCAGAGAGTGATAGAGAGTGTCAGAGAGTGATAGAGAGTGTCACAGAGGGTCAGAGAGTGATAGAGAGTTATAGTGAGTGTCTGAGAGCGTCGGAGAGTGTCAGAGAGTGTCAGAGTGTGATAGAGAGTGTCAGAGAGTGATAGAGAGTGATAGAGAGTGTCAGAGAGTGATAGAGAGTGATAGAGAGTGATAGAGAGTGTCTTATAGTGACAGAGAGTGTCTGAGAGTGTCCGTGAGTGTCAGAGAGTGATAGAGAGTGTCAGAGAGTGATAGAGAGTTTCAGAGAGTGATAAAGAGTGTCTGAGAATGTCAGAGAGTGATAGAGAGTGTCAGAGAGTGATAGAGAGTGTCTGAGAGTTTCAGAGACTGAGAGAGAGATTCTGAGAGTGTCAGAGAGTGTCAGAGAGTGATAGAGAGTGTCTGAGAGTGTCAGAGAGTGTCAGAGTGTGTCAGAGAGCCAAAGAGAGTGTCAGGGAGTGATAGAGAGTTTCAGAGTGTGATAGAGAGTGTCTGAGAGTGTCTGAGTGTGTCTGAGAGTGACAGAGAGTGTCTGAGAGTGACGGAGAGTGTCTGAGAGTGTCAGAGTGTCAGAGAGTGATAGAGAGTGACAGAGATTGTCTGAGAGTGACAGAGAATGTCTGAGAGTGTCACTGAGTGTCAGAGAGTGATAGGGAGTGTCTGTCAGTGTCTGAGATTGTCAGAGAGTGTCAGAGAGTGAGAGAGTGTGATAGAGAGTGTCTGAGAGAGTCAGAGAGTGTCAGAGAGTGATAGGGAGTGTCTGAGAGTCTCATTGAGTGTCAGAGAGTGTCAGAGAGTTTCAGAGAGTGATATAGAGTGTCAGAGAGTGATAGAGAGTGTCTGAGAGTGTCAGAGAGTGTCAGAGAGAGTCAGAGAGTGATTGAGAGTGTCTGAGAGTGTCAGAGAGTGTCTGAGAGTGTCAGAGAGTGTCAGAGAGTGATAGAGAGTGTCAGAGAGTTATAGAGAGTGATAGAGAGTGTCTGAGAGGGTCAGAGAGTGTCAGAGAGTGTCAGAGAGTGTCAGAGAGTGATAGGTAGTGTCTGAGAGTGATAGAGATTGTCTGAGAGTGTCTGACAGTGTCTGAGAGTGTCTGAGAGTGATTGAGAGTGTCTGAGAGTGTCTGAGAGTATCTGAGAGCGATAGAGAGTGAAAGAGAGTGATAGAGAGTGTCTGAGAGTGTCAGAGAGTGTCTGAGAGCGTCAGAGAGGGTCAGAGAGTGATAGAGAGTGTCTGAGAGTGTCTAAGAGTGTCTGAGAGTGTCAGAGAGAGTCAGAGAGTGATTGAGAGTGTCTGAGAGTGTCTAGGAGTGTCTGAGAGTGATTGAGAGTGCCTGAGAGTGATTGAAGGTGTCTGAGAGTGTCTGAGAGTGATAGAGAGTGATAGAGAATGATAGAGAGTGTCTGAGAGTGTCACAGTGTCTGAGAGTGTCAGAGAGTGTCAGAGAGTGATCGAGAGTGTCTGAGAGTGTCAGAGTGTGTCTGAGAGTGTCAGAGAGTGTCAGAGTGTGTCAGAGAGTAATAGAGAGTGATAGAGAGTGTCAGAGAGTGTCAAAGAGTGATCGAGTGTTACAAAGAGTGTCAGAGAGTGATAGAGAGTGATTGAATGTGTCTGAGAGTGTCAGAGTGTGTCAGAGAGTAATAGAGAGTGATAAAGAGTTTCAGAGAGTGTCATAGAGTTATCGAGAGTGTCAGAGAGTGTCAGAGAGTGATAGAGAGTGTCTGAGAATGATCGAGAGTGTCTGAGAGTGTCAGAGAGAGTCAGAGAGTGATTGAGAGTGTCTGAGAATGCCTGAGAGTGTCTGAGAGTGTCAGAGAGTGTCAGAGAGTGATAGAGAGTGATAGAGAGTGTCTTATAGTGACAGAGAGTGTCTGAGAGTGTCCGTGAGTGTCAGAGAGTGATAGAGAGTGTCAGAGAGTGATAGAGAGTTTCAGAGAGTGATAAAGAGTGTCTGAGAATGTCAGAGAGTGATAGAGAGTGTCAGAGAGTGATAGAGAGTGTCTGAGAGTTTCAGAGACTGAGAGAGAGATTCTGAGAGTGTCAGAGAGTGTCAGAGAGTGATAGAGAGTGTCTGAGAGTGTCAGAGAGTGTCAGAGTGTGTCAGAGAGCCAAAGAGAGTGTCAGGGAGTGATAGAGAGTTTCAGAGTGTGATAGAGAGTGTCTGAGAGTGTCTGAGTGTGTCTGAGAGTGACAGAGAGTGTCTGAGAGTGACGGAGAGTGTCTGAGAGTGTCAGAGTGTCAGAGAGTGATAGAGAGTGACAGAGATTGTCTGAGAGTGACAGAGAATGTCTGAGAGTGTCACTGAGTGTCAGAGAGTGATAGGGAGTGTCTGTCAGTGTCTGAGATTGTCAGAGAGTGTCAGAGAGTGAGAGAGTGTGATAGAGAGTGTCTGAGAGAGTCAGAGAGTGTCAGAGAGTGATAGGGAGTGTCTGAGAGTCTCATTGAGTGTCAGAGAGTGTCAGAGAGTTTCAGAGAGTGATATAGAGTGTCAGAGAGTGATAGAGAGTGTCTGAGAGTGTCAGAGAGTGTCAGAGAGAGTCAGAGAGTGATTGAGAGTGTCTGAGAGTGTCAGAGAGTGTCTGAGAGTGTCAGAGAGTGTCAGAGAGTGATAGAGAGTGTCAGAGAGTTATAGAGAGTGATAGAGAGTGTCTGAGAGGGTCAGAGAGTGTCAGAGAGTGTCAGAGAGTGTCAGAGAGTGATAGGTAGTGTCTGAGAGTGATAGAGATTGTCTGAGAGTGTCTGACAGTGTCCGAGAGTGTCTGAGAGTGATTGAGAGTGTCTGAGAGTGCCTGAGAGTATCTGAGAGCGATAGAGAGTGAAAGAGAGTGATAGAGAGTGTCTGAGAGTGTCAGAGAGTGTCTGAGAGCGTCAGAGAGGGTCAGAGAGTGATAGAGAGTGTCTGAGAGTGTCTAAGAGTGTCTGAGAGTGTCAGAGAGAGTCAGAGAGTGATTGAGAGTGTCTGAGAGTGTCTAGGAGTGTCTGAGAGTGATTGAGAGTGCCTGAGAGTGATTGAAGGTGTCTGAGAGTGTCTGAGAGTGATAGAGAGTGATAGAGAATGATAGAGAGTGTCTGAGAGTGTCACAGTGTCTGAGAGTGTCAGAGAGTGTCAGAGAGTGATCGAGAGTGTCTGAGAGTGTCAGAGTGTGTCTGAGAGTGTCAGAGAGTGTCAGAGTGTGTCAGAGAGTAATAGAGAGTGATAGAGAGTGTCAGAGAGTGTCAAAGAGTGATCGAGTGTTACAAAGAGTGTCAGAGAGTGATAGAGAGTGATTGAATGTGTCTGAGAGTGTCAGAGTGTGTCAGAGAGTAATAGAGAGTGATAAAGAGTTTCAGAGAGTGTCATAGAGTTATCGAGAGTGTCAGAGAGTGTCAGAGAGTGATAGAGAGTGTCTGAGAATGATCGAGAGTGTCTGAGAGTGTCAGAGAGAGTCAGAGAGTGATTGAGAGTGTCTGAGAATGCCTGAGAGTGTCTGAGAGTGTCAGAGAGTGTCAGAGAGTGATAGAGAGTGTCAGAGAGTATCAGAGAGTGATAGAGAGTTTCAGAGAGTGATAGAGATTGTCTGAGAGTGTCAGAGAGTGTCTGAGAGTGTCAGAGAGTGATAGAGAGTGTCAGAGAGTGATAGAGAGTGTCTGAGAGTGTCAGAGAGTGTCAGAGAGCAACAGAGTGATAGAGAGTGTCTGAGAGTGTCTTGGAGTGATCGAGAGTGTCAAAGAGTATCAGAGAGTGATAGAGAGTGATTAAATGTGTCAGAGAGTGTCAGAGTGTGTCAGAGAGAGTCAGAGAGTGATTGAGAGTGTCAGAGAGTGTCAGAGAGTGTCATTGAGTGTCAGAGAGTTTCAGAGAGTTTCAGAGTGTGATAGAGAGTGTCAGAGAGTGATAGCGCGTGATAGAGAGTTTCAGAGAGTGATAGAGAGTGTCAGAGAGTGATAGAGAGTGTCAGAGAGGGTCAGAGAGTGATGGAGATTTATAGGGAGTGTCTGAGAGCATCGGAGAGTGTCAGAGAGTGTCAGAGAGTGTCAGAGTGTGATAGTGAGTGTCAGAGAGTGACAGAGAGTGTCAGAGAGTGATAGAGAGTGATAGAGAGTGTCAGAGAGTGATAGACAGTGATAGAGAGTGTCTTATAGTGACAGAGAGTGTCTGAGAGTGTCAGTGAGTGTCAGAGAGTGATAGAGAGTGTCAGAGAGTGATAGAGAGTTTCAGAGAGTGATAGAGAGTGTCTGAGAATGTCAGAGAGTGATAGAGAGTGTCAGAGAGTGATAGAGAGTGTCTGAGAGTTTCAGAGAGTGAGAGAGAGAGATTCTGAGAGTGTCAGAGAGTGTCAGAGAGTGATAGACAGTGATAGAGAGTGTCTGAGAGTGTCAGAGAGTGTCAGAGTGTGTCAGACAGCCAAAGAGAGTGTCAGGGAGTGATAGAGAGTTTCAGAGTGTGATAGAGAGTGTCTGAGAGTGTCTGAGTGTGTCTGAGAGTGACAGAGAGTGTCTGAGAGTGACGGAGAGTGTCTGAGAGTGTCAGAGTGTCAGAGAGTGATAGAGAGTGACAGAGATAGTCTGAGAGTGACAGAGAATGTCTGAGAGTGACACTGAGAGTCAGAGAGTGATAGAGAGTGTCTGTCAGTGTCTGAGATTGTCAGAGAGTGTCAGAGAGTGATAAAGATTGATAGAGAGTGTCAGAGAGTGATAGAGAGTGTCTGAGAGAGTCAGAGAGTGTCAGAGAGTGATAGGGAGTGTCAGAGAGTCTCATTGAGTGTCAGAGAGTGTCAGAGAGTTTCAGAGAGTGATATAGAGTGTCAGAGAGTGATAGAGAGTTTCTGAGAGTGTCAGAGAGTGTCAGAGAGAGATAGAGAGTCATAGAGTGTGTCAGAGAGTGTCAGAGAGTGTCAGAGTGTGTCAGAGAGAGTCAGAGAGTGATTGAGAGTGTCTGAGAGTGTCAGAGAGTGTCTGAGAGTGTCAGAGAGTGTCAGAGAGTGATAGAGAGTGTCAGAGAGTTATAGAGAGTGATAGAGAGTGTCTGAGAGGGTCAGAGAGTGTCTGAGAGTGTCAGAGAGTGTCAGAGAGTGAGAGGTAGTGTCTGAGAGTGACAGAGAGTGACAGAGAGTGTCTGAGAGTGACAGACAATGTCTGAGAGTATCACTGATTGTCAGAGAGTGATCGAGAGTGTCTGTGAGAGTCTGAGATTGTCAGAGATTGTCAGAGAGTGTCAGAGAGTGTCAGAGAGTGTCAGAGAGTGATATTGAGTGATAGAGAGTTTCAGAGAGTGTCATTGAGTGATAGAGAGTGTCAGAGAGTTTCAGAGAGTGATAGAGAGTTTCAGAGAGTGATAGAGAGTGACAGAAAGTGATAGAGAGTGATATAGAGTGTCAGAGAGTGATAGAGAGTGTCTGAGAGTGACAGACAATGTCTGAGAGTATCACTGATTGTCAGAGAGTGATAGAGAGTGTCTGTGAGAGTCTGAAATTGTCAGAGATTGTCAGAGAGTGTCAGAGAGTGTCAGAGAGTGTCAGAGAGTGATATTGAGTGATAGAGAGTTTCAGAGAGTGTCATTGAGTGATAGAGAGTGTCAGAGAGTTTCAGAGAGTGATAGAGAGTTTCAGAGAGTGATAGAGAGTGACAGAAAGTGATAGAGAGTGATAGAGAGTGTCAGAGAGTGATAGAGAGTGTCAGAGAGTGTCTTATAGTGACAGAGAGTGTCTGAGAGTGTCAGTGAGTGTCAGAGAGTGATAGAGAGTGTCAGAGAGTGATAGAGAGTTTCAGAGAGTGATAGAGAGTGTCTGAGAATGTCAGAGAGTGATAGAGAGTGTCAGAGAGTGATAGAGAGTGTCTGAGAGTTTCAGAGAGTGAGAGAGAGATTCTGAGAGTGTCAGAGAGTGTCAGAGAGTGATAGACAGTGATAGAGAGTGTCTGAGAGTGTCAGAGAGTGTCAGAGTGTGTCAGACAGCCAAAGAGAGTGTCAGGGAGTGATAGAGAGTTTCAGAGTGTGATAGAGAGTGTCTGAGAGTGTCTGAGTGTGTCTGAGAGTGACAGAGAGTGTCTGAGAGTGACGGAGAGTGTCTGAGAGTGTCAGAGTGTCAGAGAGTGATAGAGAGTGACAGAGATAGTCTGAGAGTGACAGAGAATGTCTGAGAGTGACACTGAGAGTCAGAGAGTGATAGAGAGTGTCTGTCAGTGTCTGAGATTGTCAGAGAGTGTCAGAGAGTGATAAAGATTGATAGAGAGTGTCAGAGAGTGATAGAGAGTGTCTGAGAGAGTCAGAGAGTGTCAGAGAGTGATAGGGAGTGTCAGAGAGTCTCATTGAGTGTCAGAGAGTGTCAGAGAGTTTCAGAGAGTGATATAGAGTGTCAGAGAGTGATAGAGAGTTTCTGAGAGTGTCAGAGAGTGTCAGAGAGAGATAGAGAGTCATAGAGTGTGTCAGAGAGTGTCAGAGAGTGTCAGAGTGTGTCAGAGAGAGTCAGAGAGTGATTGAGAGTGTCTGAGAGTGTCAGAGAGTGTCTGAGAGTGTCAGAGAGTGTCAGAGAGTGATAGAGAGTGTCAGAGAGTTATAGAGAGTGATAGAGAGTGTCTGAGAGGGTCAGAGAGTGTCTGAGAGTGTCAGAGAGTGTCAGAGAGTGAGAGGTAGTGTCTGAGAGTGACAGAGAGTGACAGAGAGTGTCTGAGAGTGACAGACAATGTCTGAGAGTATCACTGATTGTCAGAGAGTGATCGAGAGTGTCTGTGAGAGTCTGAGATTGTCAGAGATTGTCAGAGAGTGTCAGAGAGTGTCAGAGAGTGTCAGAGAGTGATATTGAGTGATAGAGAGTTTCAGAGAGTGTCATTGAGTGATAGAGAGTGTCAGAGAGTTTCAGAGAGTGATAGAGAGTTTCAGAGAGTGATAGAGAGTGACAGAAAGTGATAGAGAGTGATATAGAGTGTCAGAGAGTGATAGAGAGTGTCTGAGAGTGACAGACAATGTCTGAGAGTATCACTGATTGTCAGAGAGTGATAGAGAGTGTCTGTGAGAGTCTGAAATTGTCAGAGATTGTCAGAGAGTGTCAGAGAGTGTCAGAGAGTGTCAGAGAGTGATATTGAGTGATAGAGAGTTTCAGAGAGTGTCATTGAGTGATAGAGAGTGTCAGAGAGTTTCAGAGAGTGATAGAGAGTTTCAGAGAGTGATAGAGAGTGACAGAAAGTGATAGAGAGTGATAGAGAGTGTCAGAGAGTGATAGAGAGTGTCAGAGAGTGTCAGAGAGTGATAGAGAGTGTCAGAGAGTGATAGAGAGTGATAGAGAGTGTCTGAGAGTGACAGAGAGTGTCTGAGAGTCATAGAGAGTGTCTGAGAGTTTCAGAGAGTGAGAGAGAGATTCTGAGAGTGTCAGAGAGTGTCAGAGAATGATAGAGTGTGATAGAGAGTGTCTGAGAGTGTCAGAGAGTGTCAGAGTGTGTCAGAGAGCGAAAGAGAGTGTCAGGGAGTGATAGAGAGTTTCAGAGTGTGATAGAGTGTGTCTGAGAGTGTCTGAGTGTGTCTGAGAGTGACAGAATGACAGAGAGTGTCTGAGAGTGACAGATAATGTCTGAGAGTATCACTGATTGTCAGAGAGTGATAGAGAGTGTCTGTGAGAGTCTGAGATTGTCAGAGAGTGTCAGAGAGTGTCAGAGAGTGAGAGAGAGTGATAGAGAGTGATAGAGAGTGTCAGAGAGTGTCTGAGAGAGTCTGAGAGTGTCAGAGACTGTCAGAGTGTGTCAGAGAGTGATAGAGAGTGATAGAGAGTGTCTCAGTGTGTCAGAGAGTGCCAGAGAGTGATAGAGAGTGATAGAGAGTGTCAGAGAGTGTCATAGAGTGATAGAGAGTGTCTGAGAGAGTCAGAGAGTGTCAGAGAGTGATAGAGAGTGATAGGGAGTGTCAGAGAGTGTCTGAGAGTGTCAGAGAGTGTCAGAGTGTGTCAGAGAGTGATAGAGAATGATAGAGAGTGTCAGAGAGTGTCAGAGAGTGTCAGAGAGTGTCAGAGAGTGTCTGAGAGAGTCTGAGAGTGTCAGAGACTGTCAGAGTGTGTCAGAGAGTGATAGAGAGTGATAGAGAGTGTCTCAGTGTGTCAGAGAGTGCCAGAGAGTGATAGAGAGTGTCAGAGAGTGTCATAGAGTGATAGAGAGTGTCAGAGAGTGTCAGAGAGTGTCAGAGAGTGATAGAGAGTGTCTGCGAGTGTCAGTGAGTGTCAGAGAGTGATATAGAGTGTCTGAGAGTGTCTGAGAGTGTCAGAGAGTGATAGAGAGTGTCTGAGACTGTCAGAGAGTGTCAGAGTGTGTCAGAGAGTGATAGAGATTGATAGAGAGTGTTATGAGACTGTCAGAGAGTGTCTGAGAGTGTCAGAGAGTGTCAGAGAGTGATAGAGTGTGTCTGAGAGTGTCAGAGAGTGTCAGAGAGTGTCAGAGAGTGGGAGAGCGTGATAGAGAGTTTCAGAGAGTGATAGAGAGTGTCAGAGAGTGATAGAGAGTGTCACAGAGGGTCAGAGAGTGATAGAGAGTTATAGTGAGTGTCTGAGAGCGTCGGAGAGTGTCAGAGAGTGTCAGAGTGTGATAGAGAGTGTCAGAGAGTGATAGAGAGTGATAGAGAGTGTCAGAGAGTGATAGAGAGTGATAGAGAGTGATAGAGAGTGTCTTATAGTGACAGAGAGTGTCTGAGAGTGTCCGTGAGTGTCAGAGAGTGATAGAGAGTGTCAGAGAGTGATAGAGAGTTTCAGAGAGTGATAAAGAGTGTCTGAGAATGTCAGAGAGTGATAGAGAGTGTCAGAGAGTGATAGAGAGTGTCTGAGAGTTTCAGAGACTGAGAGAGAGATTCTGAGAGTGTCAGAGAGTGTCAGAGAGTGATAGAGAGTGTCTGAGAGTGTCAGAGAGTGTCAGAGTGTGTCAGAGAGCCAAAGAGAGTGTCAGGGAGTGATAGAGAGTTTCAGAGTGTGATAGAGAGTGTCTGAGAGTGTCTGAGTGTGTCTGAGAGTGACAGAGAGTGTCTGAGAGTGACGGAGAGTGTCTGAGAGTGTCAGAGTGTCAGAGAGTGATAGAGAGTGACAGAGATTGTCTGAGAGTGACAGAGAATGTCTGAGAGTGTCACTGAGTGTCAGAGAGTGATAGGGAGTGTCTGTCAGTGTCTGAGATTGTCAGAGAGTGTCAGAGAGTGAGAGAGTGTGATAGAGAGTGTCTGAGAGAGTCAGAGAGTGTCAGAGAGTGATAGGGAGTGTCTGAGAGTCTCATTGAGTGTCAGAGAGTGTCAGAGAGTTTCAGAGAGTGATATAGAGTGTCAGAGAGTGATAGAGAGTGTCTGAGAGTGTCAGAGAGTGTCAGAGAGAGTCAGAGAGTGATTGAGAGTGTCTGAGAGTGTCAGAGAGTGTCTGAGAGTGTCAGAGAGTGTCAGAGAGTGATAGAGAGTGTCAGAGAGTTATAGAGAGTGATAGAGAGTGTCTGAGAGGGTCAGAGAGTGTCAGAGAGTGTCAGAGAGTGTCAGAGAGTGATAGGTAGTGTCTGAGAGTGATAGAGATTGTCTGAGAGTGTCTGACAGTGTCTGAGAGTGTCTGAGAGTGATTGAGAGTGTCTGAGAATGTCTGAGAGTATCTGAGAGCGATAGAGAGTGAAAGAGAGTGATAGAGAGTGTCTGAGAGTGTCAGAGAGTGTCTGAGAGCGTCAGAGAGGGTCAGAGAGTGATAGAGAGTGTCTGAGAGTGTCTAAGAGTGTCTGAGAGTGTCAGAGAGAGTCAGAGAGTGATTGAGAGTGTCTGAGAGTGTCTAGGAGTGTCTGAGAGTGATTGAGAGTGCCTGAGAGTGATTGAAGGTGTCTGAGAGTGTCTGAGAGTGATAGAGAGTGATAGAGAATGATAGAGAGTGTCTGAGAGTGTCACAGTGTCTGAGAGTGTCAGAGAGTGTCAGAGAGTGATCGAGAGTGTCTGAGAGTGTCAGAGTGTGTCTGAGAGTGTCAGAGAGTGTCAGAGTGTGTCAGAGAGTAATAGAGAGTGATAGAGAGTGTCAGAGAGTGTCAAAGAGTGATCGAGTGTTACAAAGAGTGTCAGAGAGTGATAGAGAGTGATTGAATGTGTCTGAGAGTGTCAGAGTGTGTCAGAGAGTAATAGAGAGTGATAAAGAGTTTCAGAGAGTGTCATAGAGTTATCGAGAGTGTCAGAGAGTGTCAGAGAGTGATAGAGAGTGTCTGAGAATGATCGAGAGTGTCTGAGAGTGTCAGAGAGAGTCAGAGAGTGATTGAGAGTGTCTGAGAATGCCTGAGAGTGTCTGAGAGTGTCAGAGAGTGTCAGAGAGTGATAGAGAGTGATAGAGAGTGTCTTATAGTGACAGAGAGTGTCTGAGAGTGTCCGTGAGTGTCAGAGAGTGATAGAGAGTGTCAGAGAGTGATAGAGAGTTTCAGAGAGTGATAAAGAGTGTCTGAGAATGTCAGAGAGTGATAGAGAGTGTCAGAGAGTGATAGAGAGTGTCTGAGAGTTTCAGAGACTGAGAGAGAGATTCTGAGAGTGTCAGAGAGTGTCAGAGAGTGATAGAGAGTGTCTGAGAGTGTCAGAGAGTGTCAGAGTGTGTCAGAGAGCCAAAGAGAGTGTCAGGGAGTGATAGAGAGTTTCAGAGTGTGATAGAGAGTGTCTGAGAGTGTCTGAGTGTGTCTGAGAGTGACAGAGAGTGTCTGAGAGTGACGGAGAGTGTCTGAGAGTGTCAGAGTGTCAGAGAGTGATAGAGAGTGACAGAGATTGTCTGAGAGTGACAGAGAATGTCTGAGAGTGTCACTGAGTGTCAGAGAGTGATAGGGAGTGTCTGTCAGTGTCTGAGATTGTCAGAGAGTGTCAGAGAGTGAGAGAGTGTGATAGAGAGTGTCTGAGAGAGTCAGAGAGTGTCAGAGAGTGATAGGGAGTGTCTGAGAGTCTCATTGAGTGTCAGAGAGTGTCAGAGAGTTTCAGAGAGTGATATAGAGTGTCAGAGAGTGATAGAGAGTGTCTGAGAGTGTCAGAGAGTGTCAGAGAGAGTCAGAGAGTGATTGAGAGTGTCTGAGAGTGTCAGAGAGTGTCTGAGAGTGTCAGAGAGTGTCAGAGAGTGATAGAGAGTGTCAGAGAGTTATAGAGAGTGATAGAGAGTGTCTGAGAGGGTCAGAGAGTGTCAGAGAGTGTCAGAGAGTGTCAGAGAGTGATAGGTAGTGTCTGAGAGTGATAGAGATTGTCTGAGAGTGTCTGACAGTGTCTGAGAGTGTCTGAGAGTGATTGAGAGTGTCTGAGAGTGTCTGAGAGTATCTGAGAGCGATAGAGAGTGAAAGAGAGTGATAGAGAGTGTCTGAGAGTGTCAGAGAGTGTCTGAGAGCGTCAGAGAGGGTCAGAGAGTGATAGAGAGTGTCTGAGAGTGTCTAAGAGTGTCTGAGAGTGTCAGAGAGAGTCAGAGAGTGATTGAGAGTGTCTGAGAGTGTCTAGGAGTGTCTGAGAGTGATTGAGAGTGCCTGAGAGTGATTGAAGGTGTCTGAGAGTGTCTGAGAGTGATAGAGAGTGATAGAGAATGATAGAGAGTGTCTGAGAGTGTCACAGTGTCTGAGAGTGTCAGAGAGTGTCAGAGAGTGATCGGGAGTGTCTGAGAGTGTCAGAGTGTGTCTGAGAGTGTCAGAGAGTGTCAGAGTGTGTCAGAGAGTAATAGAGAGTGATAGAGAGTGTCAGAGAGTGTCAAAGAGTGATCGAGTGTTACAAAGAGTGTCAGAGAGTGATAGAGAGTGATTGAATGTGTCTGAGAGTGTCAGAGTGTGTCAGAGAGTAATAGAGAGTGATAAAGAGTTTCAGAGAGTGTCATAGAGTTATCGAGAGTGTCAGAGAGTGTCAGAGAGTGATAGAGAGTGTCTGAGAATGATCGAGAGTGTCTGAGAGTGTCAGAGAGAGTCAGAGAGTGATTGAGAGTGTCTGAGAATGCCTGAGAGTGTCTGAGAGTGTCAGAGAGTGTCAGAGAGTGATAGAGAGTGTCAGAGAGTATCAGAGAGTGATAGAGAGTTTCAGAGAGTGATAGAGATTGTCTGAGAGTGTCAGAGAGTGTCTGAGAGTGTCAGAGAGTGATAGAGAGTGTCAGAGAGTGATAGAGAGTGTCTGAGAGTGTCAGAGAGTGTCAGAGAGCAACAGAGTGATAGAGAGTGTCTGAGAGTGTCTTGGAGTGATCGAGAGTGTCAAAGAGTATCAGAGAGTGATAGAGAGTGATTAAATGTGTCAGAGAGTGTCAGAGTGTGTCAGAGAGAGTCAGACAGTGATTGAGAGTGTCAGAGAGTGTCAGAGAGTGACAGAGAGTGTCTGAGAGTGTCTGAGAGTGACAGAGAATGTCTGAGAGTGTCAGTGAGTGTCAGAGAGTGATAGAGAGTGTCTGAGAGTTTCTGAGATTGTCAGAGAGTGTCAGAGAGTGAGAGAGAGAGATAAAGATTGATAGAGAGTGTCAGAGAGTGATAGACAGTGATAGAGAGTGTCTGAGAGAGTCAGAGAGAGTCAGAGAGTGATAGAGAGTGATAGGGAGTGTCATAGAGTGTCATTGAGTTTCAGAGAGTGTCAGAGAGTTTCAGAGAGTGATATAGAGTGTCTGAGAGTGATCGAGAGTGTCAGAGAGTGATACAGAGTGTCTGAGAATGTCAGAGAGTGATAGAGAGTGTGTGAGAATGTCAGAGAGTGATAGAGAGTGTCAGAGAGTGATAGAGAGTGTCTGAGAGTTTCAGAGAGTGACAGAGAGTGTTAGAGAGTGTCTGAGCGTGTCAGAGAGTGTCAGAGTGTGTCAGAGAGCGAAAGAGAGTGTTAGGGAGTGATAGAGAGTTTCAGAGTGTGATAGAGAGTGTCTGAGAGTGTCTGAGAGTGACAGAGAGTGTCTGAGAGTGACAGAGAGTGGCTGAGAGTGACGGAGAGTGTCTGAGAGTGTCAGAGCGTCAGAGAGTGACAGAGAATGTCTGAGAGTGTCAGTGAGTGTCAGAGAGTGATAGAGAGTGTTTGAGTGTGTCTGAGATTGTCAGAGAGTGTCAGAGAGTGTCAGAGAGTGAGAGAGAGAGATAGAGAGTGTCTGAGAGTGTCAGAGAGTGATAAAGATTGATAGAGAGTGTCAGAGAGTGATAGGCAGTGATAGAGAGTGTATGAGAGAGTCAAGGAGAGTCAGAGAGTGTCAGAGAGTGATAGAGAGTAATAGGAGTGTCAGAGAGTGTCATTGAGTTTCAGAGAGTGTCAGAGAGTGGTATAGAATGTCAGAGAGTGTCAGAGAGTGTCAGAGAGTGAGAGAGAGAGATAGAGAGTGTCAGAGAGTGTCAGAGAGTGACAGAGAGTGTCTGAGAGTGTCTGAGAGTGACAGAGAATGTCTGAGAGTGTCAGTGAGTGTCAGAGAGTGATAGAGAGTGTCTGAGAGTGTCTGAGATTGTCAGAGAGTGTCAGAGAGTGAGAGAGAGAGATAAAGATTGATAGAGAGTGTCAGAGAGTGATAGACAGTGATAGAGAGTGTCTGAGAGAGTCAGAGAGAGTCAGAGAGTGATAGAGAGTGATAGGGAGTGTCATAGAGTGTCATTGAGTTTCAGAGAGTGTCAGAGAGTTTCAGAAAGTGATATAGAGTGTCTGAGAGTGATCGAGAGTGTCAGAGAGTGATAGAGAGTGTCTGAGAATGTCAGAGAGTGATAGAGAGTGTCTGAGAATGTCAGAGAGTGATAGAGAGTGTCAGAGAGTGATAGAGAGTGTCTGAGAGTTTCAGAGAGTGAGAGAGAGATTCTGAGAGTTTCATAGAGTGTCAGAGAGTGACAGAGAGTGTTAGAGAGTGTCTGAGCGTGTCAGAGAGTGTCAGAGTGTGTCAGAGAGCGAAAGAGAGTGTCAGGGAGTGATAGAGAGTTTCAGAGTGTGATAGAGAGTGTCTGAGAGTGTCTGAGAGTGTCTGAGAGTGACAGAGAGTGTCTGAGAGTGACAGAGAGTGGCTGAGAGTGACGGAGAGTGTCTGAGAGTGTCAGAGCGTCAGAGAGTGACAGAGAATGTCTGAGAGTGTCAGTGAGTGTCAGAGAGTGATAGAGAGTGTTTGAGTGTGTCTGAGATTGTCAGAGAGTGTCAGAGAGTGAGAGAGAGAGATAGAGAGTGTCTGAGAGTGTCAGAGAGTGATAAAGATTGATAGAGAGTGTCAGAGAGTGATAGGCAGTGATAGAGAGTGTATGAGAGAGTCAAGGAGAGTCAGAGAGTGTCAGAGAGTGATAGAGAGTAATAGGGAGTGTCAGAGAGTGTCATTGAGTTTCAGAGAGTGTCAGAGAGTTTCAGAGAGTGGTATAGAGTGTCAGAGAGTGATAGAGAGTGTTAGTGAGTGTCTGAGAGTGTCTGAGAGTGATAGAGAGTGATAGAGAGTGATAGAGAGTTTCTGAGAGTGTCAGAGAGTGTCTGAGAGTGTCAGAGAGTGTCAGAGAGTGATCGAGTGTCTGAGAGTTTCTGAGAGTGTCAGATAGTGTCAGAGAGTGATAGAGAGTATCTTAGAGTGGCAGAGATTGTCTGAGAGTGTCTGGGAGTGTCTGAGAGTGATTCAGAGTGTCTGAGAGTGTCTGCGAGTGTCTGAGATTGATAGAGAGTGATAGAGAGTGTCTGAGAGTGTCAGAGAGTGTCTGAGAGTGTCTGAATGTGTCAGAGAGTGATAGAGTGTGTCAGACAGTAATAGAGACTGATAGAGAATGTCAGAGAGTGTCATAGAGTGATCGAGAGTGATTGAATGTGTCTGAGAGTGTCAGAGTGTGTCAGAGAGTAATAGAGAGTGATAGAGAGTGTCAGAGAGTGTCAGAGAGTGTCAGAGAGTGATCGAGAGTGTCAGAGAGTGTCTGAGAGTGATAGAGAGATTCTGAGAGTGTCAGAGGGAGTCTGAGAGTGTCAGAGAGTGTCAGAGAGTGATAGAGAGTGTCTGAGAGTGTCAGAGAGTGATAGAGAGTGATAGAGAGTGTCTGAGAGTGAAAGAGATTGAAAGAGAGTGTCAGAGATTGTCAGAGTGTGTCAGAGAGAGTCAGAGAGTGATAGAGAGATTCTGAGAGTGTCAGAGGGAGTCTGAGAGTGTCAGAGAGTGTCAGAGAGTGATAGAGAGTGTCTGAGAGTGTCAGAGAGTGTCAGAGAGTGATAGAGAGTGTCTGAGAGTGAAAGAGAGTGAAAGAGAGGGTCAGAGATTGTCAGAGTGTGTCAAAGAGTATCAGAGAGTGATAGAGAGTGATTGAATGTGTCAGAGAGTGTCAGAGTGTGTCAGAGAGAGTCAGAGAGTGATTGAGAGTGTCTGAGAGTGTATGAGAGTGTCTGAGAGTGTCAGAGAGTGTCTGAGAGTGACAGAGAGTGTCTGAGAGTGTCTGAGAGTGACAGAGAATGTC
Source organism: Heterodontus francisci (assembly GCF_036365525.1). Lineage (NCBI taxonomy): Eukaryota > Metazoa > Chordata > Chondrichthyes > Heterodontiformes > Heterodontidae > Heterodontus > Heterodontus francisci. The sequence continues at coordinate 32,228,038 of NC_090421.1, forward strand.
TGAGAGTGTCAGTGAGTGTCAGAGAGTGATAGAGAGTGTCTGAGAGTGTCTGAGATTGTCAGAGTGTGTCAGAGAGTGAGAGAGAGAGATAAAGATTGATAGAGAGTGTCAGAGAGTGATAGACAGTGATAGAGAGTGTCTGAGAGAGTCAGAGAGAGTCAGAGAGTGATAGAGAGTGATAGGGAGTGTCATAGAGTGTCATTGAGTTTCAGAGAGTTTCAGAGAGTTTCAGAGAGTCATATAGAGTGTCACAGAGTGATAGAGAGTGATAGAGAGTGATAGTGAGTGTCTGAGATTGATAGTGAGTGTCTGAGAGTGATCGAGAGTGTCAGAGAGTGATAGAGAGTGTCTGAGATTGTCAGAGAGTGATAGAGAGTGACGGAGAGTGTCTGAGAGTGTCAGAGTGTCAGAGAGTGACAGAGAATGTCTGAGAGTGTCAGTGAGTGTCAGAGAGTGATAGAGAGTGTCTGAGTGTGTCTGAGATTGTCAGAGAGTGTCAGAGAGTGTCAGAGAGTGAGAGAGAGAGATAGAGAGTGTCTGAGATTGTCAGAGAGTGATAAAGATTGATAGAGAGTGTCAGAGAGTGATAGACAGTGATAGAGAGTGTATGAGAGAGTCAAGGAGAGTCAGAGTGTGTCTGAGAGTGTCAGAGAGTGTCAGAGTGTGTCAGACAGTAATAGAGACTGATAGAGAATGTCAGAGAGTGTCATAGAGTGATCGAGAGTGATTGAATGTGTCTGAGAGTGTCAGAGTGTGTCATAGTGTAATAGAGAGTGATAGAGAGTGTCAGAGAGTGTCAGAGAGTGATCGAGAGTGTCAGAGAGTGTCTGAGAGTGATAGAGAGTTTCTGAGAGTGTCAGAGGGAGTCTGAGAGTGTCAGAGTGTGTCTGAGAGTGTCAGAGAGTGTCAGAGTGTGTCAGACAGTAATAGAGAGTGATAGAGAATGTCAGAGAGTGTCATAGAGTGATCGAAAGTGACAAAGAGTGTCAGAGAGTGACAGAGAGAGTGATTGAATGTGTCTGAGAGTGTCAGAGTGTGTCAGAGAGTAATAGAGAGTGATAGAGAGCTTCAGAGAGTGTCATAGAGTGATCGAGAGTGTCAGAGAGTGTCTGAGAGTGATAGAGAGATTCTGAGAGTGTCAGAGGGAGTCTGAGAGTGTCAGAGAGTGATAGAGAGTGTCTGAGAGTGTCAGAGAGTGTCAGAGAGTGATAGAGAGTGTCTGAGAGTGTCAGAGAGTGTCAGAGAGTGAAAGAGAGTGTCTGAGAGTGAAAGAGAGTGTCAGAGATTGTCAGAGTGTGTCAGAGAGAGTTAGAGAGTGATTGAGAGTGTCTGAGAGTGTCTGAGAGTGTCAGAGAGTGATAGAGAGTGATAGAGAGTGATAGAGAGTGTCTGAGAATGTCAGAGAGTGTCAGAGAGTGATAGAGAATGTCAGAGAGTGATAGAGAGTGTCTGAGAGTGTCAGAGTGTGTCAGAGTGTGTCAGAGTGTGTCAGAGAGTGATATTGAGTGATAGAGAGTTTCAGAGAGTGTCATTGTGTGATAGAGAGTGTCAGAGAGTTTCAGAGAGTGATAGAGAGAGTCAGAGAGTGATAGAGAGTGTCAGAAAGTGATGGAGAGTGATAGAGAGTGTCAGAGAGTGATAGAGATTGATAGAGACAGTCTGAGGGTGTCAGAGATTGTCAGAGAGTGTCAGAGAGTGATAGAGAGTGATAGGGAGTGTCAGAGAATGTCATTGAGTGTCAGTGAGTTTCAGAGTGTGATAGAGAGTGTCAGAGAGTGATAGCGCGTGATAGAGAGTTTCAGAGAGTGGTAGAGAGTGTCAGAGAGTGATAGAGAGTGTCAGAGAGGGTCAGAGAGTGATAGAGAGTTATAGTGAGTGTCTGAGAGCGTCGGAGAGTGTCAGAGAGTGTCAGAGAGTGTCAGAGTGTGATAGAGAGTGTCAGAGATAGTCATAGAGTGACAGAGAGTGTCAGAGAGTGATAGAGAGTGATAGAGAGTGTCTGAGAGTGACAGAGAGTGTCTGAGAGTGATAGAGAATGTCTCAGTGTTTCAGAGAGTGAGAGAGAGATTCTGAGAGTGTCAGAGAGTGTCAGAGAGTGTCAGAGAGTGATAGAGAGTGGTAGAGAGTGTCTGAGAGTGTCAGAGAGTGTCAGAGTGTGTCAGAGAGCGAAAGAGAGTGTCAGGGAGTGATAGAGAGTTTCAGAGTGTGATAGAGAGTGTCTGAGAGTGTCTGAGTGTTTCTGAGAGTGACAGAGAATGTCTGAGAGTGACGGAGAGTGTCTGAGAGTGATAGAGAGTGTCAGAGTCAGAGAGTGTAAGAGTGTGTCAGAGAGCAATAGAGAGTGTCTGAGAGTGTCGTAGAGTGATCGAGAGAGTCAAAGAGAGTCAGAGAGTGATAGAGAGTGATTGAATGTGTCTGAGAGTGTCAGTGTGTCAGAGAGGAATAGAGAGTGATAGAGAGCGTCAGAGAGTGTCATAGAGTGATCGAGAGTGTCAGAGAGTGTCTGAGAGTGATAGAGAGATTCTGAGAGTGTCAGAGGGAGTCTGAGAGTGTCAGAGAGTGTCAGAGAGTGATAGAGAGTGTCTGAGAGTGTCAGAGAGTGTCAGAGAGTGATAGAGAGTGTCTGAGAGTGAAGGAGAGTGAAAGAGAGTGTCAGAGATTGTCAGAGTGTGTCAGAGAGAGTCAGAGAGTGTCTGAGAGTGTCTGAGAGTGTCAGAGAGTGTCAGAGAGTTATATAGAGTGTCAGAGAGTGATAGAGAGTGATAGAGAGTGTTTGAGAATGTCAGAGAGTGTCTGAGAGTGTCAGAGAGTGATAGAGTGTGTCAGAGAGTGATAGAGAGTGTCTGAGAGTGTCAGAGAGTGTCAGAGAGTTTCAGAGTGTGTCAGAGAGCAATAGAGAGTGATAGAGAGTGTCTGAGAGTGTCATAGAGTGATCGAGAGTGTCAAATTGTGTCGGAGAGTGATAGAGAGTGATTGAATGTGTCTGAGAGTGTCAGAGAGTGATAGAGAGTGTTAGAGAGTGATAGAGAGTGATCGAGAGTGTCTGAGAGTGTCAGAGAGTGTCTGAGAGTGTCAGAGAGTGATTGAGAGTGTCTGAGAGTGTCAGAGAGTGTCAGAGTGTGTCAGAGAGCAATAGAGAGTGACAGAGAGTGTCTGAGAGTGTCATAGAGTGATCGAGAGTGTCTTATTGTGTCAGAGAGTGATAGAGAGTGATTGAATGTGTCTGAGAGTGTCAGAGAGTGCCAGAGAGTGATAAAGAGTGATAGAGAGTGTCTGAGAGTGTCAGAGAGTGTCAGAGTGTGTCAGAGTGTGTCGTAGAGTGATATTGAGTGATAGAGAGTGTCAGAGAGTTTCAGAGAGTGATAGAGAGTGTCAGAAAGTGATAGAGAGTGATAGAGAGTGTCAGAAAGTGATAGAGAGTGATAGAGAGTGTCAGAGAGTGATAGAGACAGTCTGAGGGTGTCAGAGATTGTCAGAGAGTGTCAGAGAGTGATAGAGAGTGTCAGAGAGTGATAGAGAGTGTCTGAGAGTTTCAGAGAGTGAGAGAGAGATTCTGAGAGTTTCAGAGAGTGTCAGAGAGTGATAGAGAGTGTTAGAGAGTGTCTGAGCGTGTCAGAGAGTGTCAGAGTGTGTCAGAGAGCGAAAGAGAGTGTCAGGGAGTGATAGAGAGTTTCAGAGTGTGATGGAGAGTGTCTGAGAGTGTCTGAGAGTGTCTGAGAGTGACAGAGAGTGTCTGAGAGTGACGGAGAGTGTCTGAGAGTGACGGAGAGTGTCTGAGAGTGTCAGAGCGTCAGAGAGTGAAAGAGAATGTCTGAGAGTGTCAGTGAGTGTCAGAGAGTGATAGAGAGTGTCTGAGTGTGTCTGAGATTGTCAGAGAGTGTCAGAGAGTGTCAGAGAGTGAGAGAGAGAGATAGAGAGTGTCTGAGAGTGTCAGAGAGTGATAAAGATTGATAGAGAGTGTCAGAGAGTGTCAGAGAGTGTCAGAGAGTGTCTGATGGAGTCTGAGAGTGTCAGAGACTATCAGAGTTTGTCAGAGAGTGATAGACAGTGATAGAGTGTTTCTGAGTGTGTCAGAGAGTGTCAGAGAGCGTCAGAGAGTTTCAGACAGTGTCAGACAGTGTCAGAGAGTGTCAGAGAGTGTCAGAGAGTGATAGAGAGTTTCTGAGGTGTCTGAGAGTGACAGAGAGTGCTGCAAATGTCAGTGAGTGTCAGAGAGTGATATAGAGTGTCTGAGAGTGTCTGAGAGTGTCAGAGAGTGATAGAGATTGTCAGAGTGTGTCAGAGAGTGATAGAGAGTGTCTGAGACTGACAGAGAGTGTCAGAGAGTGTCAGAGAGTGATAGAGATTGATAGAGAGTGTATGAGACTGTCAGAGAGTGTCAGAGTGTGTCAGAGAGAGTCAGAGAGTGATTGAGAGTGTCAGAGAGTGACAGAGAGTGTCAGAGAGTGATATAGAGTGATAGAGAGTGTCTGAGAGTGTCAGAGAGTGTCTGAGAGTGTCTGAGAGTGATTGAAAGTTTCTGTGAGAGTCTGAGAGTGTCTGAGAGTGATAGAGAGTGACAGAGAGTGATAGAGAGTGTCTGACAGTGTCAGAGAGTGTCTGAGAGTGTCAGAGAGTGTCAGAGAGTGATAGAGAGTGTCTGAGAGTGTCTGAGAGTGTCAGAGTGTGTCAGAGAGTGATAGAGAGTGCCTGAGTGTGATAGAGATTGTCTGAGAGTGTCTGAGAGTGATTGAGAGTGTCTGAGAGTGTCAGAGAGTGATAGAGATTGATAGAGAGTGTATGAGACTGTCAGAGAGTGTCAGAGAGTGTCAGAGAGTGATACAGAGTGTCTGAGAGTGTCAGAAAGTGTCAGAGTGTGTCAGAGAGAGTCAGAGAGTGATTGAGAGTGTCAGAGAGTGACAGAGAGTGTCAGAGAGTGATAGAGAGTGATAGAGAGTGTTTGAGAGTGTCAGAGAGTGTCTGAGAGTGTCTGAGAGTGATTGAGAGTTTCTGTGAGTCTGAGAGTGTCTGACAGTGTCAGAGAGTGTCTGAGAGTGTCAGAGATTGTCAGAGAGTGATAGAGAGTGTCAGAGAGTGTCTGAGAGTGTCAGAGTGTGTCAGAGAGTGATAGAGAGTGTCTGAGAGTGTCTGAGAGTGATTGAGAGTGTCTGAGAGTGTCTGAGGGTGATAGAGAGTGATAGAGAGTGTCTGAGAGTGTCAGAGAGTGTCTGAGAGTGTCAGAGAGTGTCAGAGAGTGATAGAGTGTGTCTGAGAGTGTCAGAGAGTGTCAGAGTGTGTCAGACAGTAATAGAGAGTGATAGAGAATGTCAGAGAGTGTCACAGATTGATCGAGAGTGACAAAGAGGGTCAGTGAGTGATAGAGAGTGATTGAATGTGTCTGAGAGTTTCAGAGTGTGTCAGAGAGTAATAGAGAGTGATAGAGAGTGTCAGATAGAGTCATGGAGTGATCGAGAGTGTCAGAGAGTGTCTGAGAGTGATCGAGAGTCTCTGAGAGTGTCAGAGTGTGTCAGAGAGTGATTGAGAGTGTCTGAGAGTGTCAGAGAGTGTCTGAGAGTGTCAGAGAGTGTCAGAGAGTGATAGAGAGTGTCAGAGAGTTATAGAGAGTGATAGAGACTGTCTGAGAGTGTCAGAGAGTGTCAGAGAGTGTCAGAGAATGTCAGAGAGTGATAGGTAGTGTCTGAGAGTGATAGAGATTGTCTGAGAGTGTCTGACAGTGTCTGAGAGTGATTGAGAGTGTCTGAGAGTGTCTGAGAGTGTCTGAGAGTGATAGAGAGTGAAAGAGAGTGATAGAGAGTGTCTGAGAGTGTCTGAGAGTGTCTGAGAGTGTCAGAGTGTGTCAGAGAGTGATAGAGAGTGTCTGAGTGTGATAGAGATTGTCTGAGAGTGTCTGAGAGTGATTGAGAGTGTCTGAGAGTGTCTGAGAGTGATAGAGAGTGATAGAGAGTGTCTGAGAGTGTCAGAGAGTGTCTGAGAGTGTCAGAGAGTGTCAGAGAGTGTCAGAGAGTGATAGAGTGTGTCTGAGAGTGTCAGAGAGTGTCAGAGTGTGTCTGAGAGTGTCAGAGAGTGTCAGAGTGTGTCAGACAGTAATAGAAAGTGATAGAGAATGTCAGAGAGTGTCACAGAGTGATTGAGAGAGACAAAGAGGGTCAGAGAGTGATAGAGAGTCATTGAATGTGTCTGAGAGTTTCAGAGTGTGTCACAGAGTAATAGAGAGTGATAGAGAGTGTCAGATAGAGTCATGGAGTGATCGAGAGTGTCAGAGAGTGTCTGAGAGTGATAGAGAGTTTCTGAGAGTGTCAGAGTGTGTCAGAGAGTGATTGAGAGTGTCTGAGAGTGTCAGAGAGTGTCTGAGAGTGTCAGAGAGTGTCAGAGAGTGATAGAGAGTGTCAGAGAGTTATAGAGAGTGATAGAGAGTGTCTGAGAGTGTCAGAGAGTGTCAGAGAGTGATAGGCAGTGTCTGAGAGTGATAGAGATTGTCTGAGAGTGTCTGACAGTGTCTGAGAGTGATTGAGAGTGTCTAAGAGTGTCTGAGAGTGATAGAGAGTGAAAGAGAGTGATAGAGAGTGTCTGAGAGTGTCAGAGAGTGTCTGAGAGCGTCAGAGAGGGTCAGAGAGTGATAGAGAGTGTCTGAGAGTGTCTAAGAGTGTCAGAGAGTGTCAGAGAGTGTCAGAGAGTGATAGAGAGTGTCTGAGAGTGTCTAAGAGTGTCTGAGAGTGTCTGAGAGTGATTGAGAGTGTCTGAGAGTGATTGAGGGTGTCTGAGAGTGTCTGAGAGTGTCAGAGAGTGATAGAGATTGTCAGAGTGTGTCAGAGAGTGATAGAGAGTGTCTGAGACTGACAGAGAGTGTCAGAGAGTGTCAGAGAGTGATAGAGATTGATAGAGAGTGTATGAGACTGTCAGAGAGTGTCAGAGAGTGTCAGAGAGTGATACAGAGTGTCTGAGAGTGTCAGAAAGTGTCAGAGTGTGTCAGAGAGAGTCAGAGAGTGATTGAGAGTGTCAGAGAGTGACAGAGAGTGTCAGAGAGTGATAGAGAGTGATAGAGAGTATCTGAGAGTGTCAGAGAGTGTCTGAGAGTGTCTGAGAGTGATTGAGAGTTTCTGTGAGAGTCTGAGAGTGTCTGAGAGTGATAGAGAGTGACAGAGAGTGATAGAGAGTGTCTGACAGTGTCAGAGAGTGTCTGAGAGTGTCCGAGAGTGATAGAGAGTGTCTGAGAGTGTCTGAGAGTGTCAGAGTGTGTCAGAGAGTGATAGAGAGTGTCTGAGTGTGATAGAGATTGTCTGAGAGTGTCTGAGAGTGATTGAGAGTGTCTGAGAGTGTCAGAGAGTGATAGAGATTGATAGAGAGTGTATGAGACTGTCAGAGAGTGTCAGAGAGTGATACAGAGTGTCTGAGAGTGTCAGAAAGTGTCAGAGTGTGTCAGAGAGAGTCAGAGAGTGCTTGAGAGTGTCAGAGAGTGACAGAGAGTGTCAGAGAGTGATAGAGAGTGATAGAGAGTGTCTGAGAGTGTCAGAGAGTGTCCGAGAGTGTCTGAGAGTGATTGAGAGTTTCTGTGAGAGTCTGAGAGTGTCTGAGAGTGATAGAGAGTGACAGAGAGTGATAGAGAGTGTCTGACAGTGTCAGAGAGTGTCTGAGAGTGTCAGAGATTGTCAGAGAGTGATAGAGAGTGTCAGAGAGTGTCTGAGAGTGTCAGAGTGTGTCAGAGAGTGATAGAGAGTGTCTGAGTGTGATAGAGATTGTCTGAGAGTGTCTGAGAGTGATTGAGAGTGTCTGAGAGTGTCTGAGAGTGATAGAGAGTGATAGAGAGTGTCTGAGAGTGTCAGAGAGTGTCTGAGAGTGTCAGAGAGTGTCAGAGAGTGATAGAGTGTGTCTGAGAGTGTCAGAGAGTGTCAGAGTGTGTCTGAGAGTGTCAGAGAGCGTCAGAGTGTGTCAGACAGTAATAGAAAGTGATAGAGAATGTCAGAGAGTGTCACAGAGTGATCGAGAGTGACAAAGAGGGTCAGAGAGTGATAGAGAGTCATTGAATGTGTCTGAGAGTTTCAGAGTGTGTCAGAGAGTAATAGAGAGTGATAGAGAGTGTCAGATAGAGTCATGGAGTGATCGAGAGTGTCAGAGAGTGTCTGAGAGTGATAGAGAGTTTCTGAGAGTGTCAGAGTGTGTCAGAGAGTGATTGAGAGTGTCTGAGAGTGTCAGAGAGTGTCTGAGAGTGTCAGAGAGTGTCAGAGAGTGATAGAGAGTGTCAGAGAGTTATAGAGAGTGATAGAGACTGTCTGAGAGTGTCAGAGAGTGTCAGAGAGTGTCAGAGAGTGATAGGTAATGTCTGAGAGTGATAGAGATTGTCTGAGAGTGTCTGACAGTGTCTGAGAGTGATTGAGAGTGTCTGAGAGTGTCTGAGAGTGATAGAGAGTGAAAGAGAGTGATAGAGAGTGTCTGAGAGTGTCAGAGAGTGTCTGAGAGCGTCAGAGAGGGTCAGAGAGTGATAGAGAGTGTCTGAGAGTGTCTAAGAGTGTCTGAGAGTGGTAGAGATTGTCTGAGAGTGTCTGGGAGTGTCTGAGAGTGATTGAGAGTGTCTGAGAGTGTCTGCGAGTGTCTGAGAGTGATAGAGCGTGATAGAGAGTGATAGAGAGTGTCTGAGAGTGTCAGAGGGTGTCAGAGTGTGTCTGAGAGTGTCAGAGAGTGTCAGAGTGTGTCAGACAGTAATAGAGAGTGATAGAGAATGTCAGAGAGTGTCATAGAGTGATCGAGAGTGATAGAATGTGTCTGAGAGTATCAGAGTGTGTCAGAGAGTAATAGAGAGTGATAGAGAGTGTCAGAGAGTGTCATAGAGTGATCAAGAGTGTCAGAGAGTGATAGAGTGTGTCTGAGAGTGTCAGAGGGTGTCAGAGTGTGTCTGAGAGTGTCAGAGAGTGTCAGAGTGTGTCAGACAGTAATAGAGAGTGATAGAGAATGTCAGAGATTGTCATAGAGTGATCGAGAGTGATAGAATGTGTCTGAGAGTATCAGAGTGTGTCAGAGAGTAATAGAGAGTGATAGAGAGTGTCAGAGAGTGTCATAGAGTGATCGAGAGTGTCAGAGAGTGTCTGAGAGTGATAGAGAGTTTCTGAGAGTGTCAGAGGGAGTCTGAGAGTGTCAGAGTGTGTCTGAGAGTGTCAGAGAGTGTCAGAGTGTGTCAGACAGTAATAGAGAGTGATAGAGAATGTCAGAGAGTGTTACAGAGTGATCAAGAGTGACAAAGAGTGTCAGAGAGTGATAGAGAGTGATTGAAAGTGTCTGAGAGTGTCAGAGTGTGTCAGAGAGTAGTAGAGAGTGATAGAGAGTGTCAGAGAGTGTCATAGAGTGATCGAGAGTGTCAGAGAGTGTCTGAGAGTGATAGAGAGATTCTAAGAGTGTCAGAGGGAGTCTGAGAGAGTCAGAGAGTGATTGAGAGTGTCTGAGAGTGTCTGAGAGTGTCAGAGAGTGTCAGAGAGTGATATAGAGTGTCAGAGAGTGATAGAGAGTGATAGAGAGTGTCTGAGAATGTCAGAGAGTGTCTGAGAGTGTCAGAGAGTTTCAGAGAGTGTCATTGTGTGATAGAGAGTGTCAGAGAGTTTCAGAGAGTGATGGAGAGAGTCAGAGAGTGACAGAGAGTGTCAGAAAGTGATAGAGAGTGATAGAGAGTGTCAGAAAGTGTTAGAGATTGATAGAGAGTGTCAGAGAGTGATAGAGATTGATAGAGACAGTCTGAGGGTGTCAGAGATTGTCAGAGAGTGTCAGAGAGTGATAGAGAGTGATGGGGAGTGTCAGAGAGTGTCATTGAGTGTCAGAGAGTTTCAGAGTGTGATAGAGAGTGTCAGAGAGTGATAGCGCGTGATAGAGAGTTTCAGAGAGTGGTAGAGAGTGTCAGAGAGTGATATAGAGTTATAGTGAGTGTCTGAGAGCGTCGGAGAGTGTCAGAGAGTGTCAGAGTGTGATAGAGAGTGTCAGAGTGAGTCATAGAGTGACAGAGAGTGTCAGAGAGTGATATAGAGTGTCAGAGAGTGATAGAGAGTGTCTGAGAGTGACAGAGAGTGTCTGAGAGTGTCAGTGAGTGTCAGAGAGTGATAGAGCGTTTCAGAGAGTGATAGAGAGTGTCTGAGAATGTCAGAGAGTGATAGAGAGTGATAGAGAGTGTCTCAGAGTTTCAGAGAGTGAGAGAGAGATTCTGAGAGTGTCAGAGAGTGTCAGAGAGCGAAAGAGAGTGTCAGGGAGTGATGGAGAGTTTCAGAGCGTGATAGAGAGTGTCTGAGAGTGTCTGAGTGTGTCTGAGAGTGACAGAGAGTGTCTGAGAGTGACGGAGAGTGTCTGAGAGTGTCAGAGTGTCAGAGAGTGATAGAGAGTGACAGAGAGTGTCTGAGAGTGATAGAGAGTGTCAGAGTCAGAGAGTGTCAGAGTGTGTCAGAGAGCAATAGAGAGTGATAGAGAGTGTCTGAGAGTGTCACAGAGTGATCGAGAGTGTCAAATTGTGTCAGAGAGTGATAGAGAGTGATTGAATGTGTCTGACAGTGTCAGAGAGTGATAGAGAGTGTCAGAGAGTGATCGAGAGTGTCTGAGAGTGTCAGAGAGAGTCAGAGAGTGTCAGAGTGTGTCAGAGAGCAATAGAGAGTGACAGAGAGTGTCTGAGAGTGTCATAGATTGATCGAGAGTGTCAAATTGTGTCAGAGAGTGATAGAGAGTGATTGAATGTGTCTGAGAGTGTCAGAGAGTGTCAGAGAGTGCCAGAGAGTGATGAAGAGTGATAGAGAGTGTCTGAGAGTGTCAGAGAGTGTCAGAGTGTGTCAGAGTGTGTCAGAGAGTGCTGGTGAGTGATAGAGAGTTTCACAGAGTGTCATTGTGTGATTGAGAGTGTCAGAGAGTTTCAGAGAGTGATAGAGAGAGTCAGAGAGTGATAGAGAGTGTCAGAAAGTGATAGAGAGTGATAGAGAGTGTCAGAAAGTGATAGAGATTTGATAAAGAGTGTCAGAGAGTGATAGAGATTGATAGAGACAGTCTGAGGGTGTCAGAGATTGTCAGAGAGTGTCAGAGAGTGATAGAGAGTGATGGGGAGAGTCAGAGAGTGTCATTGAGTGTCAGAGAGTTTCAGAGTGTGATCGAAAGTGTCAGAGAGTGATAGCGCGTGATACAGAGTTTCAGAGAGTGGTAGAGAGTGTCAGAGAGTGATAGAGAGTATCAGAGAGGGTCAGAGAGTGATAGAGAGTTATAGTGAGTGTCTGAGAGCGTCGGAGAGTGTCAGAGAGTGTCAGAGAGTGTCAGAGAGTGATAGAGATTGTCAGAGTGAGTCATAGAGTGACAGAGAGTGTCAGAGAGTGTCAGAGAGTGATAGAGAGTGTCAGAGAGTGATAGAGAGTGATATAGAGTGTCTGAGAGTGACAGAGAGTGTCTGAGAGTGTCAGTGAGTGTCAGAGAGTGATAGAGAGTGTCAGAGAGTGATAGAGCGTTTCAGAGAGTGATAGAGAGTGTCTGAGAATGTCAGAGAGTGATAGAGAGTGTCAGAGAGTGATAGAGAGTGATAGAGAGTGTCTGAGAGTGTCATAGAGTGTCAGAGTGTGTCAGAGAGCGAAAGAGATTGTCAGGGAGTGATAGAGAGTTTCAGAGTGTGATAGAGAGTGTTTGAGAGTGTCTGAGTGTGTCTGAGAGTGACAGAGAGTGTCTGAGAGTGACAGAGAGTGTCTGAGAGTGCCAGAGTGTCAGAGAGTGATAGAGAGTGATTGAATGTGTCTGACAGTGTCAGAGAGTGATAGAGAGTGTCAGAGAGTGATAGAGAGTGTCTGAGAGTGTCAGAGAGTGTCAGAGAGTGTCAGAGTGTGTCAGAGAGCAATAGAGAGTGACAGAGAGTGTCTGAGAGTGTCATAGAGTGATCGAGAGTGTCAAATTGTGTCAGAGAGTGATAGAGAGTGATTGAATGTGTCTGAGAGTGTCAGAGAGTGTCAGAGAGTGCCAGAGAGTGATGAAGAGTGATAGAGAGTGTCTGAGAGTGTCAGAGAGTGTCAGAGTGTGTCAGAGTGTGTCAGAGAGTGATAGTGAGTGATAGAGAGTTTCACAGAGTGTCATTGTGTGATTGAGAGTGTCAGAGAGTTTCAGAGAGTGATAGAGAGAGTCAGAGAGTGATAGAGAGTGTCAGAAAGTGATAGAGAGTGATAGAGAGTGTCAGAAAGTGATAGAGATTGATAGAGAGTGTCAGAGAGTGATTGAGATTGATAGAGACAGTCTGAGGGTGTCAGAGATTGTCAGAGAGTGTCAGAGAGTGATAGAGAGTGATGGGGAGAGTGAGAGAGTGTCATTGAGTGTCAGAGAGTTTCAGAGTGTGATAGAGAGTGTCAGAGAGTGATAGCGCGTGATAGAGAGTTTCAGAGAGTGGTAGAGAGTGTCAGAGAGGGTCAGAGAGTGATAGAGAGTTATAGTGAGTGTCTGAGAGCGTCGGAGAGATTCTGAGAGTGTCAGAGAGTGTCAGAGAGCGAAAGAGAGTGTCAGGGAGTGATGGAGAGTTTCAGAGCGTGATAGAGAGAATCTGAGAGTGACGGAGTGTGTCTGAGAGTGTCAGAGTGTCAGAGAGTGATAGAGAGTGACAGAGAGTGTCTGAGAGTGATAGAGAGTGTCAGAGTCAGAGAGTGTCAGAGTGTGTCACAGAGCAATAGAGAGTGATAGAGAGTGTCTGAGAGTGTCACAGAGTGATCGAGAGTGTCAAATTGTGTCAGAGAGTGATAGAGAGTGATTGAATGTGTCTGACAGTGTCAGAGAGTGATAGAGAGTGTCAGAGAGTGATAGAGAGTGTCTGAGAGTGTCAGAGAGTGTCAGAGAGTGTCAGAGTGTGTCAGAGAGCAATAGAGAGTGACAGAGAGTGTCTGAGAGTGTCATAGAGTGATCGAGAGTGTCAAATTGTGTCAGAGAGTGATGGAGAGTGATTGAATGTGTCTGAGAGTGTCAGAGAGTGTCAGAGAGTGCCAGAGAGTGATGAAGAGTGATAGAGAGTGTCTGAGAGTGTCAGAGAGTGTCAGAGTGTGTCAGAGTGTGTCAGAGAGTGATAGTGAGTGATAGAGAGTTTCACAGAGTGTCATTGTGTGATTGAGAGTGTCAGAGAGTTTCAGAGAGTGATAGAGAGAGTCAGAGAGTGATAGAGAGTGTCAGAAAGTGATAGAGAGTGATAGAGAGTGTCAGAAAGTGATAGAGATTGATAGAGAGTGTCAGAGAGTGATTGAGATTGATAGAGACAGTCTGAGGGTGTCAGAGATTGTCAGAGAGTGTCAGAGAGTGATAGAGAGTGATGGGGAGAGTGAGAGAGTGTCATTGAGTGTCAGAGAGTTTCAGAGTGTGATAGAGAGTGTCAGAGAGTGATAGCGCGTGATAGAGAGTTTCAGAGAGTGGTAGAGAGTGTCAGAGAGGGTCAGAGAGTGATAGAGAGTTATAGTGAGTGTCTGAGAGCGTCGGAGAGTGTCAGAGAGTGTCAGAGAGTGTCAGAGCGTGATAGAGAGTGTCAGAGTGAGTCATAGAGTGACAGAGAGTGTCAGAGAGTGTCAGAGAGTGATAGAGAGTGTCAGAGAGTGATAGAGAGTGATAGAGAGTGTCTGAGAGTGACAGAGAGTGTCTGAGAGTGTCAGTGAGTGTCAGAGAGTGATAGAGAGTGTCAGAGAGTGTCAGAGAGTGATAGAGTGTTTCAGAGAGTGATAGAGAGTGTCTGAGAATGTCAGAGAGTGATAGAGAGTGTCAGAGAGTGATAGAGAGTGTCTCAGAGTTTCAGAGAGTGAGAGAGAGATTCTGAGAGTGTCAGAGAGTGTCAGAGAGTGATAGAGAGTGATAGAGAGTGTCTGAGAGTGTCATAGAGTGTCAGAGTGTGTCAGAGAGCGAAAGAGAGTGTCAGGAGTGATAGAGAGTTTCAGAGTGTGATAGAGAGTGTCTGAGAGTGTCTGAGTGTGTCTGAGAGTGACAGAGAGTGTCTGAGAGTGACAGAGAGTGTCTGAGAGTGCCAGAGTGTCAGAGAGTGATAGAGAGTGACAGAGAGTGTCTGAGAGTGATAGAGAGTTTCTGAGAGTGTCAGAGTGTGTCAGAGAGTGATTGAGAGTGTCTGAGAGTGGCAGAGAGTGTCTGAGAGTGTCAGAGAGTGTCAGAGAGTGACAGAGAGTGTCAGAGAGTTATAGAGAGTGACAGAGAGTGTCTGAGAGTGTCAGAGAGTGTCAGCGAGTGTCAGAGAGTGTCAGAGAGTGATAGGTAGTGTCTGAGAGTGATTGATATTGTCTGAGAGTGTCTGACAGTGTCTGAGAGTGATAGAGAGTGTCTGAGAGTGTCTGAGAGTGATAGAGAGTGAAAGAGAGTGATAGAGAGTGTCTGAGAGTATCAGAGAGTGTCTGAGAGCGTCAGAGAGGGTTAGAGAGTGATAGAGAGTGTCTGAGAGTGTCTAAGAGTGTCTGAGAGTGTCAGAGAGTGTCAGAGAGTGATGGAGAGTGTCTGAGAGTGTCTAAGAGTGTCTGAGAGTGTCTGAGAGTGATTGAGAGTGTCTGAGAGTGATTGAGGGTGTCTGAGAGTGTCTGAGAGTGTCTGAGAGTGATAGAGAGTGATAGAGAGTGTCTGAGAGTGTCACAGTGTCTTACAGTGTCAGAGAGTGTCAGAGAGTGATTGAGAGTGTCTGAGAGTGTCAGAGAGTGTCAGAGTGTGTCTGAGAGTGTCAGAGAGTGACAGAGAGTGATAGAGAGTGTCAGATAGAGTCATGGAGTGATCGAGAGTGTCAGAGAGTGTCTGAGAGTGATAGAGAGTTTCTGAGAGTGTCAGAGTGTGTCAGAGAGTGATTGAGAGTGTCTGAGAGTGGCAGAGAGTGTCTGAGAGTGTCAGAGAGTGTCAGAGAGTGACAGAGAGTGTCAGAGAGTTATAGAGAGTGACAGAGAGTGTCTGAGAGTGTCAGAGAGTGTCAGCGAGGGTCAGAGAGTGTCAGAGAGTGATAGGTAGTGTCTGAGAGTGATTGAGATTGTCTGAGAGTGTCTGACAGTGTCTGAGAGTGATAGAGAGTGTCTGAGAGTGTCTGAGAGTGATAGAGAGTGAAAGAGAGTTATAGAGAGTGTCTGAGAGTATCAGAGAGTGTCTGAGAGCGTCAGAGAGGGTCAGAGAGTGATAGAGAGTGTCTGAGAGTGTCTAAGAGTGTCTGAGAGTGTCAGAGAGTGTCAGAGAGTGATGGAGAGTGTCTGAGAGTGTCTAAGAGTGTCTGAGAGTGTCTGAGAGTGATTGCGAGTGTCTGAGAGTGATTGAGGGTGTCTGAGAGTGTCTGAGAGTGTCTGAGAGTGTCTGAGAGTGATAGAGAGTGATAGAGAGTGTCTGAGAGTGTCACAGTGTCTTACAGTGTCAGAGAGTGTCAGAGAGTGATTGAGAGTGTCTGAGAGTGTCAGAGAGTGTCAGAGTGTGTCTGAGAGTGTCAGAGAGTGTCAGAGTGTGTCAGAGAGTAATAGAGAGTGATAGAGAGTGTCAGAGAGTGTCATAGAGTGATCGAGAGTTACAAAGAGTGTCAGAGAGTGATAGAGAGTGATTGAATGTGTCTGAGAGTGTCAGAGTGTGTCAGAGAGTAATAGAGAGTGATAAAGAGTTTCAGAGAGTGTCATAGAGTGATCGAGAGTGTCAGAGAGTGTCTGTGAGTGATAGAGACTTTCTGAGAGTTTCAGAGAGTGTCTGAGAGTGTCAGAGAGTGTCAGAGATTGTCAGAGCGTG
Source organism: Heterodontus francisci (assembly GCF_036365525.1). NCBI lineage: Eukaryota > Metazoa > Chordata > Chondrichthyes > Heterodontiformes > Heterodontidae > Heterodontus > Heterodontus francisci. Next base: position 32,243,734 of record NC_090421.1, read on the forward strand.
TCTGAGAGTGTCAGAGAGTGTCAGAGAGTGTCAGAGAGTGATAGAGAGTGTCTGAGAATGATAGAGAGTGTCTGAGAGTGTCAGAGAGTGTCAGAGAGAGTCAGAGGGTGATTGAGAGTGTCTGAGAATGCCTGAGAGTGTCTGAGAGTGTCAGAGAGTGTCAGAGAGTGATAGAGAGTGTCAGAGAGTATCAGAGAGTGATAGAGATTGTCTGAGAGTGTCAGAGAGTGTCTGAGAGTGTCAGAGAGTGTCAGAGTGTGTCAGAGTGTGTCAGTGAGAGTCAGAGAGTGATTGAGAGTGTCAGAGAGTGTCTGAGAGTGTCAGAGAGTGTCTGAGAGTGTCAGAGAGTGTCTGAGAGTGTCAGAGAGTGATAGAGAGTGTCAGAGAGTGATGGAGAGTGTCTGAGAGTGTCAGAGAGTGTCAGAGAGCAACAGAGTGATAGAGAGTGTCAAAGAGTATCAGAGAGTGATAGAGAGTGATTGAATGTGTCAGAGAGTGTCAGAGTGTGTCAGAGAGAGTCAGAGAGTGATTGAGAGTATCTGAGAGTGTATGAGAGTGTCTGAGAGTGTCAGAGAGTGTCAGAGAGTGACAGAGAGTGTCTGAGAGTGACAGAGAATGTCTGAGAGTGTCAGTGAGTGATAGAGAGTGTCTGAGAGTGTCTGAGATTGTCAGAGACTGTCAGAGAGTGAGAGAGAGAGATAAAGATTGATAGAGAGTGTCAGAGAGTGATAGAGAGTGATAGAGAGTGTCTGAGAGAGTCAGAGAGTGTCAGAGAGTGATAGAGAGTGATAGGGAGTGTCAGAGAGTGTCATTGAGTTTCAGAGAGTGTCAGAGAGTTTCAGAGAGTGATATAGAGTGTCAGAGAGTGATAGAGAGTGATAGAGAGTGATAGTGAGTGTCTGAGAGTGATCGAGAGTTTCAGAGAGTGATAGAGAGTGTCTGAGAATGTCAGAGAGTGATAGAGAGTGTCTGAGAGTGTCAGAGAGTGATAGAGACTGTCAGAGAGTGATAGAGAGTGTCTGAGAGTTTCAGAGAGTGATAGAGAGATTCTGAGAGTTTCAGATAATGTCAGAGAGTGATAGAGAGGGTTAGAGAGTGTCTGCGCGTGTCAGAGAGTATCAGCGTGTGTCAGAGAGCGAAAGAGAGTGTCAGGGAGTGATAGAGAGTTTCAGAGTGTGATAGAGAGTGTCTGAGAGTGTCTGAGAGTGTCTGAGAGTGACAGAGAGAGTCTGAGAGTGACAGAGAGTGTCTGAGAGTGACGGAGAGTGTCTGAGAGTGTCAGAGCGTCAGAGAGTGACAGAGAATGTCTGAGAGTGTCAGTGAGTGTCAGAGAGTGATAGAGAGTGTCTGAGTGTGTCTGAGATTGTCAGAGAGTGTCAGAGAGTGAGAGAGAGAGATAGAGAGTGTCTGAGAGTGTCAGAGAGTGATAAAGATTGATAGAGAGTGTCAGAGAGTGTCAGAGAGTGATACAGAGTGTATGAGAGAGTCAAGGAGAGTCAGAGAGTGTCAGAGAGTGATAGAGAGTAATAGGGAGTTTCAGAGATTGTCATTGAGTTTCAGAGAGTGTCAGAGAGTTTCAGAGAGTGATATAGAGTGTCAGAGAGTGATAGAGAGTGATAGAGAGTGATAGTGAGTGTCTGAGAGTGTCTGAGAGTGATATAGAGTGATAGAGTGTTTCTGAGAGTGTCAGAGAGTGTCTGAGAGTGTCAAAGAGTGTCAGAGAGTGAGAGAGAGTGTCTGAGAGTGTCAGAGAGTGTCAGAGAGGGAGGGATAGAGAGTATCTGAGAGTGGTAGAGATTGTCTGAGAGTGTCTGGGAGTGTCTGAGAGTGATAGAGCGTGATAGAGAGTGATAGAGAGTGATAGAGAGTGTCTGAGAGTTTCAGAGGGTGTCAGAGTGTGTCTGAGAGTGTCAGAGAGTGTCAGAGTGTGTCAGACAGTAATGGAGAGTGATAGAGAATGTCAGAGAGTGTCATAGAGTGATCGAGAGTCATAGAATGTGTCTGAGAGTATCAGAGTGTGTCAGAGAGTAATAGAGAGTGATAGAGAGTGTCAGAGAGTGTCATAGAGTGATCGAGAGTGTCAGAGAGTGATAGAGTGTGTCTGAGAGTGTCAGAGGGTGTCAGAGTGTGTCTGAGAGTGTCAGAGAGTGTCAGAGTGTGTCAGACAGTAATAGAGAGTGATAGAGAATGTCAGAGAGTGTCATAGAGTGATCGAGAGTGATTGAAAGTGTCTGAGAGTGTCAGAGTGTGTCAGAGAGTAGTACAGAGTGATAGAGAGTGTCAGAGAGTGTCATAGAGTGATCGAGAGTGCCAGAGAGTGTCTGAGAGTGATAGAGAGATTCTGAGAGTGTCAGAGGGAGTCTGAGAGTGTCAGAGAGTGTCAGAGAGTGAGAGAGAGTGTCTGAGAGTGTCAGAGAGTGTCAGAGAGTGATAGAGAGTGTCTGAGAGTGAAAGAGAGTGAAAGAGAGTGTCAGAGATTGTCACAGTGTGTCAGAGAGAGTCAGAGAGTGATTGAGAGTGTCTGAGAGTGTCTGAGAGTGTCAGAGAGTGTCACAGAGTGATATAGAGTGTCAGAGAGTGATAGAGAGTGATAGAGAGTGTCTGAGAATGTCAGAGAGTGTCTGAGAGTGTCAGAGAGTTTCAGAGAGTGTCATTGTGTGACAGAGAGTGTCAGAGATTTTCAGAGAGTGATAGAGAGAGTCAGAGAGTGATAGAGAGTGTCAGAAAGTGATAGAGAGTGATAGAGAGTGTCAGAAAGTGTTAGAGATTGATAGAGAGTGTCAGAGAGTGATAGAGATTGATAGAGACAGTCTCAGGGTGTCAGAGATTGTCAGAGAGTGTCAGAGAGTGATAGAGAGTGATGGGGCGTGTCAGAGAGTGTCATTGAGTGTCAGAGAGTGATAGAGAGTGACAGAGAGTGTCTGAGAGTGATAGAGAGTGTCAGAGTCAGAGAGTGTCAGAGTGTGTCAGAGAGCAATAGAGAGTGATAGAGAGTGTCAGAGAGTGTCACAGAGTGATCGAGAGTGTCAAATTGCGTCAGAGAGTGATAGAGAGTGATTGAATGTGTCTGACAGTGTCAGAGAGTGATAGAGAGTGTCAGAGAGTGATAGAGAGTGTCTGAGAGTGTCAGAGAGTGTCAGAGTGTGTCAGAGAGCAATAGAGAGTGACAGAGAGTGTCTGAGAGAGTCATAGAGTGATCGAGAGTGTCAAATTGTGTCAGAGAGTGATAGAGAGTGATTGAATGTGTCTGAGAGTGTCAGAGAGTGTCAGAGAGTGCCAGAGAGTGATGAAGAGTGATAGATAGTGTCTGAGAGTGTCAGAGAGTGTCAGAGTGTGTCAGAGTGTGTCAGAGAGTGATAGTGAGTGATAGAGAGTTTCACAGAGTGTCATTGTGTGATTGAGAGTGTCAGAGAGTTTCAGAGAGTGATAGAGAGAGTCAGAGAGTGATAGAGAGTGTCAGAAAGTGATAGAGAGTGTCAGAAAGTGATAGAGATTGATAGAGAGTGTCAGAGAGTGATAGAGATTGATAGAGACAGTCTGAGGGTGTCAGAGATTGTCAGAGAGTGATAGATAGTGATGGGGAGAGTCAGAGAGTGTCATTGAGTGTCAGAGAGTTTCAGAGTGTGATAGAGAGTGTCAGAGAGTGATAGCGCGTGATAGAGAGTTTCAGAGAGTGGTAGAGAGTGTCAGAGAGTGACAGAGAGTATCAGAGAGGGTCAGAGAGTGATAGAGAGTTATAGTGAGTGTCTGAGAGCGTCGGAGAGTGTCAGAGAGTGTCAGAGCGTGTCAGAGTGTGATAGAGAGTGTCAGAGTGAGTCATAGAGTGACAGAGAGTGTGAGAGAGTGTCAGAGAGTGATAGAGAGTGTCAGAGAGTAATAGAGAGTGATAGAGAGTGTCTGAGAGTGACAGAGAGTGTCTGAGAGTGTCAGTGAGTGTCAGAGAGTGATAGTGAGTGTCAGAGAGTGTCAGAGAGTGATAGAGCGTTTCAGAGAGTGATAGAGAGTGTCTGAGAATGTCAGAGAGTGATAGAGAGTGTCAGAGAGTGATAGAGAGTGTCTGAGAGTTTCAGAGAGTGAGAGAGAGATTCTGAGAGTGTCAGAGAGTGTCAGAGAGTGTTAGAGAGTGATAGAGAGTGTCTGAGAGTGTCTGAGTGTGTCTGAGAGTGTCAGAGAGTGTCTGAGAGTGACAGAGCGTGTCTGAGAGAGCCAGAGTGTCAGAGAGTGATAGAGAGTGACAGAGAGTGTCTGAGAGTGATAGAGAGTGTCAGAGTCAGAGAGTGTCAGAGTGTGTCAGAGAGCAATAGAGAGTGATAGAGAGTGTCTGAGAGTGTCGTAGAGTGATCGAGAGAGTCAAAGAGAGTCAGAGAGTGATAGAGAGTGTTTGAATCTGTCTGAGAGTGTCAGAGTGTCAGAGTGTGTCAGTGTGTCAGAGAGTGATATTGAGTGAGAGAGAGTTTCAGAGAGTGTCATTGAGTGATAGAGAGTGTCAGAGTTTCAGAGAGTGATAGAGAGTGTCAGAGTTTCAGAGAGTGATAGAGAGTGTCAGAGAGTGATAGAGAGTGTCAGAAAGTGATAGGGAGTGATAGAGAGTGTCAGAGAGTGATAGAGAGTGATAGAGAGTGTCTGAGGGTGTCAGAGGTTGTCAGAGAGTGTCTGAGAGTGACAGAGAGTGTCTGAGAGTGTCAGTGAGTGTCAGACAGTGATAGAGAGTGTCAGAGAGTTTCAGAATGTGATAGAGAGTGTCAGAGAGTGATAGAGCGTGATAGAGAGTTTCAGAGAGTGATAGAGAGTGTCAGAGAGTGATAGAGAATGTCAGAGAGGGCCAGGGATAGATAGAGAGTTATAGTGAGTGTCAGAGAGCGTAGGAGAGTGTCAGAGAGTGTCAGAGAGTGTCAGAGAGTGTCAGAGAGTAATAGAGAGTGTCAGAGAGAGTCATTGAGTGACAGAGACTGTCAGAGAGTGTCAGAGAGTGATAGAGAGTGTCAGAGAGTGATAGAGAGTGTCTGAGAATGTCAGAGAGTGATAGAGAGTGTCAGAGAGTGATAGAGAGTGTCTGAGAGTTTCAGAGAGTGAGAGAGAGATTCTGAGAGTGTCAGAGAGTGTCAGAGAGTGATAGAGAGTGATAGAGAGTGTCTGAGAGTGTCAGAGTGTGTCAGAGTGTGTCAGAGAGCGAAAGAGAGTGTCAGGGAGTGATAGAGAGTTTCAGAGTGTGATAGAGAGTGTCTGAGAGTGTCTGAGAGTGTCTGAGAGTGACAGAGAGTGTCTGAGAGTGACGGAGAGTGTCTGAGAGTGACAGAGAATGATCGAGAGTGACAGAGAGTGTCTGACAGTGATAGAGAGTGTCTGAGAGTGTCAGAGTCAGAGAGTGTCAGAGTGTGTCAGAGAGCAATAGAGAGTGATAGAGAGTGTCTGAGAGTGTCGTAGAGTGATCGAGAGAGTCAAAGAGAGTCAGAGAGTGATAGAGAGTGATTGAATGTGTCTGAGAGTGTCAGAGTGTGACAGAGAGTGATATTGAGTGATAGAGAGTTTCAGAGAGTGTCATTGAGTGATAGAGAGTGTCAGAGAGTTTCAGAGAGTGATAGAGAGTGTCAGAAAGTGATAGAGAGTGATAGAGAGTGTCAGAGAGTGATAAAGAGTGATAGAGAGTGTCTGAGGGTGTCAGAGGTTGTCAGAGAGTGTCAGAGAGTGATAGAGAGTGATAGGGAGTGATAGGGAGTGTCAGAGAGGGTCATTGAGTGTCAGGGATTGTCAGAGTTTCAGAGTGGAATAGAGAGTGTCAGAGAGTGATAGAGCGTGATAGAGAGTTTCAGAGAGTGATAGAGAGTGTCAGAGAGTGATAGAGAGTGTCAGAGAGGGTCAGAGATAGATTGAGAGTTATAGTGAGTGTCTTGGAGCGTCGGAGAGTGTCAGAGAGTGTCAGAGAGTAATAGAGAGTGTCAGAGACAGTCATTGAGTGACAGAGAATGTCAGAGAGTGTCAGAGAGTGATAGAGAGTATCAGAGAGTGATAGAGAGTGTCTGAGAATGTCAGAGAGTGATAGAGAGTGTCAGAGAGTGTCAGAGAGAGTCAGAGAGTGATTGAGAGTGTCTGAGAGTGTCAGAGAGTGTCTGAGAGTGTCAGAGAGTGTCTGAGAGTGTCAGAGAGTGTCAGAGCGTGACAGAGAATGATTGAGTGTGTCTGAGAGTGTCAGTGAGTGTCAGAGAGTGTCAGAGAGTGTCAGAGAGTGTCAGAGTGTGTAAGGAAGTGTCAGAGAGTGATAGAGAGTGTCTGAGAGTGTCACAGAGCGTCAGAGTGTGATAGAGAGTGATAGAGAGTTCTGAGAGTGACAGAGAGTGTCTGAGAGTGTCAGTGAGTGTCAGAGAGTGATAGAGAGTGTCAGAGAGTGTCAGAGAGTGATGGAGAGTTTCAGAGAGTGATAGAGAGTGTCTGAGAATGTCAGAGAGTGATAGAGAGTGTCAGAGAGTGATAGAGAGTGTCTGAGAGTTTCAGAGAGTGAGAGAGATTCTGAGAGTGTCAGAGAGTGTCAGAGTGATAGAGAGTGATAGAGAGTGTCTGAGAGTGTCAGAGAGTGTCAGAGTGTGTCAGAGAGCGCAAGAGAGTGTCAGGGAGTGATAGAGAGTTTCAGAGTGTGATAGAGAGTATCTGAGAGTGTCTGAGAGTGTCTGCGAGTGACAGAGAGTGTCTGAGAGTGACGGAGAGTGTCTGAGAGTGACAGAGAATGTCTGAGAGTGTCTGAGAGTGACAGAGAATGTCTGAGAGTGTCAGTGAGTGTCAGAGAGTATCAGAGTGTGATAGAGAGTGTCTGAGAGTGATAGAGAGTGTCTGAGAGTGTCAGAGAGTGTCAGAGTGTGGCAGAGAGATTCAGAGAGTGATTGAGAGTGTCTGAGAGTGTCTGAGATTGTCAGAGAGTGTCAGAGAGTGTCAGAGAGTGAGAGAGAGAGATAGAGAGTGTCTGAGAGTGTCAGAGAGTGTCAGAGAGTGATAAAGATTGCTAGAGAGTGTCAGAGAGTGATAGAGAGTGTCTGAGAGAGTCAGAGAGTGTCAGAGAGTGATAGAGAGTGATAGGGAGTGTCAGAGAGTGTCATTGAGGTTCAGAGAGTGTCAGAGAGTTTCAGAGATTGATATAGAGTGTCAGAGAGTGATCGAGAGTGATAGAGAGTGATAGTGAGTGTCTGAGAGTGATCGAGAGTGTCAGAGAGTGATAGAGAGTGATAGTGAGTGTCTGAGAGTGTCAGAGAGTGTCAGAGAGTGATAGAGAGTGATGGAGACTGATAGAGAGTGATAGAGAGTGTCAGAGAGTGTTAGACAGTGTCAGAGAGTGTCTGAGAAAGTCTGAGAGTGTCAGAGACTATCAGAGTTTGTCAGAGAGTGAGAGAGAGTGATAGAGAGTGTCTGAGTGTGTCAGAGAGTGTCATGGAGTGATAGAGAGTGTCAGAGAGTGTCAGAGAGCGTCAGAGAGTATCAGACAGTGTCAGAGAGTGTCAGAGAGTGATGGAGAGTTTCTGAGGTGTCTGAGAGTGACAGAGAGTGTCTGCGAGTGTCAGTGAGTGTCAGAGAGTGATATAGAGTGTCTGAGAGTGTCTGAGAGTGTCAGAGAGTGATAGAGATTGTCAGAGTGTGTCAGAGAGTGATAGAGAGTGTCTGAGACTGACAGAGAGTGTCAGAGAGTGTCAGAGAGTGATAGAGATTGATAGAGAGTGTATGAGACTGTCAGAGAGTGTCAGAGAGTGTCAGAGAGTGATACAGTGTGTCTGAGAGTGTCAGAAAGTGTCAGACTGTGTCAGAAAGAGTCAGAGAGTGATTGAGAGTGTCTGAGAGTGTCAGAGAGTGTCTGAGAGTGTCAGAGAGTGTCAGAGAGTGATAGAGAGTGTCAGAGAGTGTCAGAGAGTGATGGAGAGTGTCTGAGAGTGTCAGAGAGTGTCTGAGAGTGTCTGAGAGTGTCTGAGAGTGATTGAGAGTTTCGGTGAGAGTCTGAGAGTGTCTGAGAGTGATAGAGAGTGACAGAGAGTGATAGAGAGTGTCTGACAGTGTCAGAGAGTGTCTGAGAGTGTCAGAGAGTGATAGAGAGTGATAGAGAGTGTCTGAGAGTGTCTGAGAGTGTCAGAGTGTGTCAGAGAGTGATAGAGAGTGTCTGAGTGTGATAGAGATTGTCTGAGAGTGTCTGAGAGTGATTGAGAGTGTCTGAGAGTGTCTGAGAGTGTCAGAGAGTGTCAGAGAGTGATAGAGTGTGTCTGAGAGTGTCAGAGAGTGTCAGAGTGTGTCTGAGAGTGTCAGAGAGTGTCAGAGTGTGTCAGACAGTAAAAGAGAGTGACAGAGAATGTCAGAGAGTGTCATAGAGTGATCGAGAGTGACAAAGAGGGTCAGAGAGTGACAGAGAGTGATTGAATGTGTCTGAGAGTGTCAGAGTGTGTCAGAGAGTAATAGAGAGTGATCGAGAGTGTCAGATAGTGTCATAGAGTGATCGAGAGTGTCAGAGAGTGTCTGAGAGTGTCAGAGAGTGTCAGAGAGTGATAGAGAGTGTCAGAGAGTGTCAGAGAGTGATAGAGAGTGTCTGAGAGTGTCTGAGAGTGTCAGAGAGTGTCTGAGAGTGTCAGAGAGTGTCAGAGAGTGAAAGAGAGTGTCTGAGAGTGTCAGAGAGAGTCAGAGTGTGATTGAGAGTGTCTAAGAGTGTCAGAGAGTGTCAGAGTGTGTCAGAGAGCAATAGAGAGTGATAGAGAGTGTCTGAGAGTGTCATAGAGTGATCGAGAGTGTCAAATTGTGTCAGAGAGTGATAGAGAGTGATTGAATGTGTCTGAGAGTGTCAGAGAGTGTCAGAAAGTGCCAGAGAGTGATAAAGAGTGATAGACAGTGTCTGAGAGTGTCAGAGTGTGTCAGAGAGTTTCAGAGAGTGTCATTGAGTGATAGAGAGTGTCAGAGAGTGATAGAGAGTGTCAGAAAGTGATGGAGAGTGATAGAGAGTGTCAGAGAGTGATAGAGATTGATAGAGAGTGTCTGAGGTTGTCAGAGATTGTCAGAGAGTGTCAGAGAGTGATAGAGAGTGATAGGGAGTGTCAGAGAGTGTCATTGAGTGTCAGAGAGTGTCAGAGAGTTTCAGAGTGTGATAGAGAGTGTCAGAGAGTGATAGCGCGTGATAGAGAGTTTCAGAGAGTGATAGAGAGTGTCAGAGAGTGATAGAGAGTGTCAGAGAGGGTCAGAGAGTGATAGAGAGTTATAGTGAGTGTCTGAGAGCGTCGGAGAGTGTCAGAGAGTGTCAGAGAGAGTCAGAGTGTAATAGAGAGTGTCAGAGAGAGTCATAGAGTGACGGAGAGTGTCAGTGAGTGTCAGAGAGTGATAGAGAGTGTCAGAGAGTGATAGAGAGTGATAGGGAGAGTCTGAGAGTGACAGAGAGTGTCTGAGAGTGTCAGTGAGTGTCAGAGAGTGATAGACAGTGTCTGAGAGTGTCAGAGAGTGTCAGAGTGTGTCAGAGAGTTTCAGAGAGTGTCATTGAGTGATAGAGAGTGTCAGAGAGTGATAGAGAGTGTCAGAAAGTGATGGAGAGTGATAGAGAGTGTCAGAGAGTGATAGAGATTGATAGAGAGTGTCTGAGGGTGTCAGAGATAGTCAGAGAGTGTCAGAGAGTGTCAGAGAGTGATAGAGAGTTTCAGAGACTGATAGAGAGTGTCTGAGAATGTCAGAGAGTGATAGAGAGTGTCAGAGAGTGATAGAGAGTGTCTGAGAGTTTCAGAGAGTGAGAGAGAGATTCTGAGAGTGTCAGAGTGTGTCAGAGAGCGAAAGAGAGTGTCAGGGAGTGATAGAGAGTTTCAGAGTGTGATAGAGAGTGTCTGAGTGTGTCTGAGAGTGAGATAGAGTGACAGAGAGTGTCTGAGATTGACGGAGAATGTCTGAGAGTGTCACTGATTGTCAGAGAGTGAGAGAGAGTGATGGAGAGTGTCTGAGATTGTCAGAGAGTGATAGAGATTGTCAGAGAGTGTCAGAGAGTGATAGAGAGTGTCAGAAAGTGATAGAGAGTGATAGAGAGTGTCAGAAAGTGATAGAGATTGATAGAGAGTGTCAGAGAGTGATAGAGATTGATAGAGACAGTCTGAGGGTGTCAGAGATTGTCAGAGAGTGTCAGAGAGCGATATAGAGTGCTGGGGAAAGTCAGAGAGTGTCATTGAGTGTCAGAGAGTTTCAGAGTATGATAGAGAGTGTCAGAGAGTGATAGCGCGTGATAGAGAGTTTCAGAGAGTGGTAGAGAGTGTCAGAGAGTGATAGAGAGTATCAGAGAGGGTCAGAGAGTGATTGAGAGTTATAGTGAGTGTCTGAGAGCGTCGGAGAGTGTCAGAGAGTGTCAGAGAGTGTCAGAGTGTGATAGAGAGTGTCAGAGTAAGTCATAGAGTGACCGAGAGTGTCAGAGAGTGTCAGAGAGTGATAGAGAGTGTCAGAGAGTGATAGAGAGTGATAGAGAGTGTCTGAGAGTGACAGAGAGTGTCTGAGAGTGTCAGTGAGTGTCAGAGAGTGATAGTGAGTGTCAGAGAGTGTCAGAGAGTGATAGAGCGTTTCAGAGAGTGATAGAGAGTGTCTGAGAATGTCAGAGAGTGATAGAGAGTGTCAGAGAGTGATAGAGAGTGTCTGAGAGTTTCAGAGAGTGAGAGAGAGATTCTGAGAGTGTCAGAGAGTGTCAGAGAGTGATAGAGAGTGATAGAGAGTGTCTGAGAGTGTCAGAGAGTGTCTGAGAGTGACAGAGAGTGTCTGAGAGTGCCAGAGTGTCAGAGAGTGATAGAGAGTGACAGAGAGTGTCTGAGAGTGATAGAGAGTGTCAGAGTCAGAGAGTGTCAGAGTGTGTCAGAGAGCAATAGAGAGTGATAGAGAGTGTCTGAGAGTGTCGTAGAGTGATTGAGAGAGTCAAAGAGAGTCAGAGAGTGATAGAGAGTGTTTGAATCTGTCTGAGAGTGTCAGAGTGTCAGAGTGTGTCAGTGTGTCAGAGAGTGATATTGAGTGATAGAGAGTTTCAGAGAGTGTCATTGAGTGATAGAGAGTGTCAGAGTTTCAGAGAGTGATAGAGAGTGTCAGAGAGTGATAGAGAGTGTCAGAAAGTGATAGGGAGTGATAGAGAGTGTCAGAGAGTGATAGAGAGTGATAGAGAGTGTCTGAGGGTGTCAGAGGTTGTCAGAGAGTGTCTGAGAGTGACAGAGAGTGTCTGAGAGTGTCAGTGAGTGCCAGACAGTGATAGAGAGTGTCAGAGAGTTTCAGAGTGTGATAGAGAGTGTCAGAGAGTGATAGAGCGTGATAGAGAGTTTCAGAGAGTGATAGAGAGTGTCAGAGAGTGATAGAGAATGTCAGAGAGGGTCAGGGATAGATAGAGAGTTATAGTGAGTGTCAGAGAGCGTCGGAGAGTGTCAGAGAGTGTCAGAGAGTGTCAGAGAGTAATAGAGAGTGTCAGAGAGAGTCATTGAGTGACAGAGAGTGTCAGAGAGTGTCAGAGAGTGATAGAGAGTGTCAGAGAGTGATAGAGAGTGTCTGAGAATGTCAGAGAGTGATAGAGAGTGTCAGAGAGTGATAGAGAGTGTCTGAGAGTTTCAGAGAGTGAGAGAGAGATTCTGAGAGTGTCAGAGAGTGTCAGAGAGTGATAGAGATTGATAGAGAGTGTCTGAGAGTGTCAGAGTGTGTCAGAGTGTGTCAGAGAGCGAAAGAGAGTGTCAGGGAGTGATAGAGAGTTTCAGAGTGTGATAGAGAGTGTCTGAGAGTGTCTGAGAGTGTCTGAGAGTGACAGAGAGTGTCTGAGAGTGACGGAGAGTGTCTGAGAGTGACAGAGAATGATCGAGAGTGACAGAGAGTGTCTGACAGTGATAGAGAGTGTCTGAGAGTGTCAGAGTCAGAGAGTGTCAGAGTGTGTCAGAGAGCAATAGAGAGTGATAGAGAGTGTCTGAGAGTGTCGTAGAGTGATCGAGAGAGTCAAAGAGAGTCAGAGAGTGATAGAGAGTGATTGAATGTGTCTGAGAGTGTCAGAGTGTGTCAGAGTGCGTCAGAGAGTGATATTGAGTGATAGAGAGTTTCAGAGAGTGTCATTGAGTGATAGAGAGTGTCAGAGAGTTTCAGAGAGTGATAGAGAGTGTCAGAAAGTGATAGAGAGTGATAGAGAGTGTCAGAGAGTGATAGAGAGTGATAGAGAGTGTCTGAGGGTGTCAGAGGTTGTCAGAGAGTGTCAGAGAGTGATAGAGAGTGATAGGGAGTGATAGGGAGTGTCAGAGAGGGTCATTGAGTGTCAGGGATTGTCAGAGTTTCAGAGTGGAATAGAGAGTGTCAGAGAGTGATAGAGCGTGATAGAGAGTTTCAGAGAGTGATAGAGAGTGTCAGAGAGTGATAGAGAGTGTCAGAGAGGGTCAGAGATAGATTGAGAGTTATAGTGAGTGTCTTGGAGCGTCGGAGAGTGTCAGAGAGTGTCAGAGAGTAATAGAGAGTGTCAGAGAGAGTCATTGAGTGACAGAGAATGTCAGAGAGTGTCAGAGAGTGATAGAGAGTATCAGAGAGTGATAGAGAGTGTCTGAGAATGTCAGAGAGTGATAGAGAGTGTCAGAGAGTGATAGAGAGTGTCTGAGAGTGTCAGAGAGTGTCAGAGCGTGACAGAGAATGATTGAGTGTGTCTGAGAGTGTCAGTGAGTGTCAGAGAGTGTCAGAGAGTGTCAGAGAGTGTCAGAATGTGTAAGGAAGTGTCAGAGAGTGATAGAGAGTGTCTGAGAGTGTCACAGAGCGTCAGAGTGTGATAGAGAGTTCTGAGAGTGACAGAGAGTGTCTGAGAGTGTCAGTGAGTGTCAGAGAGTGATAGAGAGTGTCAGAGAGTGTCAGAGAGTGATAGAGAGTTTCAGAGAGTGATAGAGAGTGTCTGAGAATGTCAGAGAGTGATAGAGAGTGTCAGAGAGTGATAGAGAGTGTCTGAGAGTTTCAGAGAGTGAGAGAGATTCTGAGAGTGTCAGAGAGTGTCAGAGTGATAGAGAGTGATAGAGAGTGTCTGAGAGTGTCAGAGAGTGTCAGAGTGTGTCAGAGAGCGCAAGAGAGTGTCAGGGAGTGATAGAGAGTTTCAGAGTGTGATAGAGAGTGTCTGAGAGTGTCTGAGAGTGTCTGAGAGTGACAGAGAGTGTCTGAGAGTGACGGAGAGTGTCTGAGAGTGACAGAGAATGTCTGAGAGTGTCTGAGAGTGACAGAGAATATCTGAGAGTGTCAGTGAGTGTCAGAGAGTATCAGAGTGTGATAGAGAGTGTCTGAGAGTGATAGAGAGTGTCTGAGAGTGTCAGAGAGTGTCAGAGTGTGGCAGAGAGATTCAGAGAGTGATTGAGAGTGTCTGAGAGTGTCTGAGATTGTCAGAGAGTGTCAGAGAGTGTCAGAGAGTGAGAGAGAGAGATAGAGAGTGTCTGAGAGTGTCAGAGAGTGTCAGAGAGTGATAAAGATTGCTAGAGAGTGTCAGAGAGTGATAGAGAGTGATAGAGAGTGTCTGAGAGAGTCAGAGAGTGTCAGAGAGTGATAGAGAGTGATAGGGAGTGTCAGAGAGTGTCATTGAGGTTCAGAGAGTGTCAGAGAGATTCAGAGATTGATATAGAGTGTCAGAGAGTGATCGAGAGTGATAGAGAGTGATAGTGAGTGTCTGAGAGTGATCGAGAGTGTCAGAGAGTGATAGAGAGTGATAGTGAGTGTCTGAGAGTGTCAGAGACTGTCAGAGAGTGATAGAGAGTGATGGAGACTGATAGAGAGTGATAGAGAGTGTCAGAGAGTGTTAGAGAGTGTCAGAGAGAGTCTGAGAAAGTCTGAGAGTGTCAGAGACTATCAGAGTTTGTCAGAGAGTGATAGAGAGTGATAGAGAGTGTCTGAGTGTGTCAGAGAGTGTCATGGAGTGATAGAGAGTGTCAGAGAGTGTCAGAGAGCGTCAGAGAGTATCAGACAGTGTCAGAGAGTGTCAGAGAGTGATGGAGAGTTTCTGAGGTGTCTGAGAGTGACAGAGAGTGTCTGCGAGTGTCAGTGAGTGTCAGAGAGTGATATAGAGTATCTGAGAGTGTCTGAGAGTGTCAGAGAGTGATAGAGATTGTCAGAGTGTGTCAGAGAGTGATAGAGAGTGTCTGAGACTGACAGAGAGTGTCAGAGAGTGTCAGAGAGTGATAGAGATTGATAGAGAGTGTATGAGACTGTCAGAGAGTGTCAGAGAGTGTCAGAGAGTGATACAGTGTGTCTGAGAGTGTCAGAAAGTGTCAGACTGTGTCAGAAAGAGTCAGAGAGTGATTGAGAGTGTCTGAGAGTGTCAGAGAGTGTCTGAGAGTGTCAGAGAGTGTCAGAGAGTGATAGAGAGTGTCAGAGAGTGATAGAGAGTGATAGAGAGTGTCTGAGAGTGTCAGAGAGTGTCTGAGAGTGTCTGAGAGTGATTGAGAGTTTCGGTGAGAGTCTGAGAGTGTCTGAGAGTGACAGAGAGTGATAGAGAGTGTCTGACAGTGTCAGAGAGTGTCTGAGAGTGTCAGAGAGTGATAGAGAGTGATAGAGAGTGTCTGAGAGTGTCTGAGAGTGTCAGAGTGTGTCTGAGAGTGATTGAGAGTGTCTGAGAGTGTCTGAGAGTGTCAGAGAGTGTCAGAGAGTGATAGAGTGTGTCTGAGAGTGTCAGAGGGTGTCAGAGTGTGTCTGAGAGTGTCAGAGAGTGTCAGACAGTAAAAGAGAGTGATAGAGAATGTCAGAGAGTGTCATAGAGTGATCGAGAGTGACAAAGAGGGTCAGAGAGTGATAGAGAGTGATTGAATGTGTCTGAGAGTGTCAGAGTGAGTCAGAGAGTAATAGAGAGTGATAGAGAGTGTCAGATAGTGTCATAGAGTGATCGAGTGTGTCAGAGAGTGTCTGAGAGTGTCAGAGAGTGTCAGAGAGTGATAGAGTGTGTCAGAGAGTGTCAGAGAGTGATAGAGAGTGTCTGAGAGTGTCTGAGAGTGTCAGAGAGTGTCTGAGAGTGTCAGAGAGTGTCAGAGAGTGAAAGAGAGTGTCTGAGAGTGTCAGAGAGAGTCAGAGTGTGATTGAGAGTGTCTGAGAGTGTCAGAGAGTGTCAGAGTGTGTCAGAGAGCAATAGAGAATGATAGAGAGTGTCTGAGAGTGTCATAGAGTGATCGAGAGTGTCAAATTGTGTCAGAGAGTGATAGAGAGTGATTGAATGTGTCTGAGAGTGTCAGAGAGTGTCAGAAAGTGCCAGAGAGTGATAAAGAGTGATAGACAGTGTCTGAGAGTGTCAGAGAGTGTCAGAGTGTGTCAGAGAGTTTCAGAGAGTGTCATTGAGTGATAGAGAGTGTCAGAGAGTGATAGAGAGTGTCAGAAAGTGATGGAGAGTGATAGAGAGTGTCAGAGAGTGATAGAGATAGATAGAGAGTGTCTGAGGGTGTCAGAGATTGTCAGAGAGTGTCAGAGAGTGATAGAGAGTGATAGGGAGTGTCAGAGAGTGTCATTGAGTGTCAGAGAGTGTCAGAGAGTTTCAGAGTGTGATAGAGAGTGTCAGAAAGTGATGGAGAGTGATAGAGAGTGTCAGAGAGTGATAGAGATTGATAGAGAGTGTCTGAGGGTGTCAGAGATTGTCAGAGAGTGTCAGAGAGTGTCAGAGAGTGATAGAGAGTTTCAGAGAGTGATAGAGAGTGTCTGAGAATGTCAGAGAGTGATAGAGAGTGTCAGAGAGTGATAGAGAGTGTCTGAGAGTTTCAGAGAGTGAGAGAGAGATTCTGAGAGTGTCAGAGTGTGTCAGAGAATGATAGAGAGTGATAGAGAGTGTCTGAGAGTGTCAGAGAGTGTCAGAGTGTGTCAGAGAGCGAAAGAGAGTGTCAGGGAGTGATAGAGAGTTTCAGAGTGTGATAGAGAATGTCTGAGAGTGTCTGAGTGTGTCTGAGAGTGACATAGAGTGACAGAGAGTGTCTGAGAGTGACGGAGAATGTCTGAGAGTGTCACTGATTGTCAGAGAGTGACAGAGAGTGTCTGTGAGTGTCTGAGATTGTCAGAGAGTGTCAGAGAGTGTCAGAGAGTGAGAGAAAGTGATGGAGAGTGTCTGAGATTGTCAGAGAGTGATAGAGATTGTCAGAGAGTGTCAGAGAGTGATAGAGAGTTTCAGAGAGTGTGAGAGATTCTGAGAGTGTCAGAGAGTGTCAGAGTGATAGAGAGTGATAGAGAGTGTCTGAGAGTGTCAGAGAGTGTCAGAGAGCGCAAGAGAGTGTCAGGGAGTGATAGAGAGTTTCAGAGTGTGATAGAGAGTGTCTGAGAGTGTCTGAGAGTGTCTGAGAGTGACAGAGAGTGTCTGAGAGTGACGGAGAGTGTCTGAGAGTGACAGAGAATGTCTGAGAGTGTCAGAGAGTGATAGAGAGTGATAGAGAGTGTCTGAGAGTGTCTGAGAGTGTCAGAGTGTTTCAGAGAGTGATAGAGAGTGTCTGAGTTTGATAGAGATTGTCTGAGAGTGTCTGAGAGTGATTGAGAGTGTCTGAGAGTGTCTGAGAGTGTCAGAGAGTGTCAGAGAGTGATCGAGTGTGTCTGAGAGTGTCAGAGAGTGTCAGAGTGTGTCTGAGAGTGTCAGAGAGTGTCAGAGTGTGTCAGACAGTAAAGGAGAGTGATAGAGAATGTCAGAGAGTGTCATAGAGTGATCGAGAGTGACAAAGAGGGTCAGAGAGTGATAGAGAGTGATTGAATGTGTCTGAGAGTGTCAGAGTGTGTCAGAGAGTAATAGAGAGTGATAGAGAGTGTCAGATAGTGTCATAGAGTGATCGAGAGTGTCAGAGAGTGTCTGAGAGTGTCAGAGAGTGTCAGAGAGTGATAGAGAGTGTCAGAGAGTGTCAGAGAGTGATAGAGAGTGTCTGAGAGTGTCTGAGAGTGTCAGAGAGTGTCTGAGAGTGTCTGAGAGTGTCAGAGAGTGTCAGAGAGTGAAAGAGAGTGTCTGAGAGTGTCAGAGAGAGTCAGAGTGTGATTGAGAGTGTCTGAGAGTGTCAGAGAGTGTCAGAGTGTGTCAGAGAGCAATAGAGAGTGATAGAGAGTGTCTGAGAGTGTCATAGAGTGATCGAGAGTGTCAAATTGTGTCAGAGAGTGATAGACAGTGTCTGAGAGTGTCAGAGAGTGTCAGAGTGTGTCAGAGAGTTTCAGAGAGTGTCATTGAGTGATAGAGAGTGTCAGAGAGTGATAGAGAGTGTCAGAAAGTGATGGAGAGTGATAGAGAGTGTCAGAGAGTGATAGAGATTGATAGAGAGTGTCTGAGGGTGTCAGAGATTGTCAGAGAGTGTCAGAGAGTGATAGAGAGTGATAGGGAGTGTCAGAGAGTGTCATTGAGTGTCAGAGAGTGTCAGAGAGTTTCAGAGTGTGATAGAGAGTGTCAGAGAGTGATAGCGCGTGATAGAGAGTTTCAGAGAGTGATAGAGAGTGTCAGAGAGTGATAGAGAGTGTCAGAGAGGGTCAGAGAGTGATAGAGAGTTATAGTGAGTGTCTGAGAGCGTCGGAGAGTGTCAGAGAGTGTCAGAGAGTGTCACAGTGTGATAGAGAGTGTCAGAGACAGTCATAGAGTGACGGAGACTGTCAGTGAGTGTCAGAGAGTGATAGAGAGTGTCAGAGAGTGATAGAGAGTGATAGGGAGTGTCTGAGAGTGACAGAGAGTGTCTGAGAGTGTCAGTGAGTGTCAGAGAGTGATAGACAGTGTCTGAGAGTGTCAGAGAGTGTCAGAGTGTGTCAGAGAGTTTCAGAGAGTGTCATTGAGTGATAGAGAGTGTCAGAGAGTGATAGAGAGTGTCAGAAAGTGATGGAGAGTGATAGAGAGTGTCAGAGAGTGATAGAGATTGATAGAGAGTGTCTGAGGGTGTCAGAGATTGTCAGAGAGTGTCAGAGAGTGTCAGAGAGTGATAGAGAGTTTCAGAGAGTGATAGAGAGTGTCTGAGAATGTCAGAGAGTGATAGAGAGTGTCAGAGAGTGATAGAGAGTGTCTGAGAGTTTCAGAGAGTGAGAGAGAGATTCTGAGAGTGTCAGAGTGTGTCAGAGAATGATAGAGAGTGATAGAGAGTGTCTGAGAGTGTCAGAGAGTGTCAGAGTGTGTCAGAGAGCGAAAGAGAGTGTCAGGGAGTGATAGAGAGTTTCAGAGTGTGATAGAGAGTGTCTGAGAGTGTCTGAGTGTGTCTGAGAGTGACATAGAGTGACAGAGAGTGTCTGAGAGTGACGGAGAATGTCTGAGAGTGTCACTGATTGTCAGAGAGTGACAGAGAGTGTCTGTGAGTGTCTGAGATTGTCAGAGAGTGTCAGAGAGTGAGAGAGAGTGATGGAGAGTGTCTGAGATTGTCAGAGAGTGATAGAGATTGTCAGAGAGTGTCAGAGAGTGATAGAGAGTTTCAGAGAGTGTGAGAGATTCTGAGAGTGTCAGAGAGTGTCAGAGTGATAGAGAGTGATAGAGAGTGTCTGAGAGTGTCAGAGAGTGTCAGAGAGCGCAAGAGAGTGTCAGGGAGTGATAGAGAGTTTCAGAGTGTGATAGAGAGTGTCTGAGAGTGTCTGAGAGTGTCTGAGAGTGACAGAGAGTGTCTGAGAGTGACGGAGAGTGTCAGAGAGTGATAAAGATTGCTAGAGAGTGTCAGAGAGTGATAGAGAGTGATAGAGAGTTTCTGAGAGAGTCAGAGAGTGTCAGAGAGTGATAGAGATTGATAGGGAGTGTCAGAGAGTGTCATTGAGGTTCAGAGAGTGTCAGAGAGTTTCAGAGATTGATATAGAGTGTCAGAGAGTGATCGAGAGTGATAGAGAGTGATAGTGAGTGTCTGAGAGTGATCGAGAGTGGCATGAGAGTGATAGAGAGTGATAGTGAGTGTCTGAGAGTGTCAGAGAGTGTCAGAGAGTGATAGAGAGTGATGGAGACTGATAGAGAGTGATAGAGAGTGTCAGAGAGTGTTAGAGAGTGTCAGAGAGAGTCTGAGAAAGTCTGAGAGTGTCAGAGACTATCAGAGTTTGTCAGAGAGTGATAGAGAGTGATAGAGAGTGTCTGAGTGTGTCAGAGAGTGTCATGGAGTGATAGAGAGTGTCAGAGAGTGTCAGAGAGCGTCAGAGAGTATCAGACAGTGTCAGAGAGTGTCAGAGAGTGATGGAGAGTTTCTGAGGTGTCTGAGAGTGACAGAGAGTGTCTGCGAGTGTCAGTGAGTGTCAGAGAGTGATATAGAGTGTCTGAGAGTGTCTGAGAGTGTCAGAGAGTGTCAGAGAGTGTCAGAGAGTGATAGAGATTGATAGAGAGTGTATGAGACTGTCAGAGAGTGTCAGAGAGTGTCAGAGAGTGATACAGTGTGTCTGAGAGTGTCAGAAAGTGTCAGACTGTGTCAGAAAGAGTCAGAGAGTGATTGAGAGTGTCTGAGAGTGTCAGAGAGTGTCTGAGAGTGTCAGAGAGTGTCAGAGAGTGTCAGAGAGTGATAGAGAGTGTCAGAGAGTGATAGAGAGTGATAGAGAGTGTCTGAGAGTGTCAGAGAGTGTCTGAGAGTGTCTGAGAGTGTCTGAGAGTGATTGAGAGTTTCGGTGAGAGTCTGAGAGTGTCTGAGAGTGATAGAGAGTGACAGAGAGTGATAGAGAGTGTCTGACAGGGTCAGAGAGTGTCTGAGAGTGTCAGAGAGTGATAGAGAGTGATAGAGAGTGTCTGAGAGTGTCTGAGAGTGTCAGAGTGTGTCAGAGAGTGATAGAGAGTGTCTGAGTGTGATAGAGATTGTCTGAGAGTGTCTGAGAGTGATTGAGAGTGTCTGAGAGTGTCTGAGAGTGTCAGAGAGTGTCAGAGAGTGATAGAGTGTGTCTGAGAGTGTCAGAGAGTGTCAGAGTGTGTCTGAGAGTGTCAGAGAGTGTCAGAGTGTGTCAGACAGTAAAAGAGAGTGATAGAGAATGTCAGAGAGTGTCATAGAGTGATCGAGAGTGACAAAGAGGGTCAGAGAGTGATAGAGAGTGATTGAATGTGTCTGAGAGTGTCAGAGTGAGTCAGAGAGTAATAGAGAGTGATAGAGAGTGTCAGATAGTGTCATAGAGTGATCGAGTGTGTCAGAGAGTGTCTGAGAGTGTCAGAGAGTGTCAGAGAGTGATAGAGTGTGTCAGAGAGTGTCAGAGAGTGATAGAGAGTGTCTGAGAGTGTCTGAGAGTGTCAGAGAGTGTCTGAGAGTGTCAGAGAGTGTCAGAGAGTGAAAGAGAGTGTCTGAGAGTGTCAGAGAGAGTCAGAGTGTGATTGAGAGTGTCTGAGAGTGTCAGAGAGTGTCAGAGTGTGTCAGAGAGCAATAGAGAGTGATAGAGAGTGTCTGAGAGTGTCATAGAGTGATCGAGAGTGTCAAATTGTGTCAGAGAGTGATAGAGAGTGATTGAATGTGTCTGAGAGTGTCAGAGAGTGTCAGAAAGTGCCAGAGAGTGATAAAGAGTGATAGACAGTGTCTGAGAGTGTCAGAGAGTGTCAGAGTGTGTCAGAGAGTTTCAGAGAGTGTCATTGAGTGATAGAGAGTGTCAGAGAGTGATAGAGAGTGTCAGAAAGTGATGGAGAGTGATAGAGAGTGTCAGAGAGTGATAGAGATTGATAGAGAGTGTCTGAGGGTGTCAGAGATTGTCAGAGAGTGTCAGAGAGTGATAGAGAGTGATAGGGAGTGTCAGAGAGTGTCATTGAGTGTCAGAGAGTGTCAGAGAGTTTCAGAGTGTGATAGAGAGTGTCAGAGAGTGATAGCGCGTGATAGAGAGTTTCAGAGAGTGGTAGAGAGTGTCAGAGAGTGATAGAGAGTGTCAGAGAGGGTCAGAGAGTGATAGAGAGTTATAGTGAGTGTCTGAGAGCGTCGGAGAGTGTCAGAGAGTGTCAGAGAGTGTCAGAGTGTGATAGAGAGTGTCAGAGAGAGTCATAGAGTGACGGAGAGTGTCAGTGAGTGTCAGAGAGTGATAGAGAGTGTCAGAGAGTGATAGAGAGTGATAGGGAGTGTCTGAGAGTGACAGAGAGTGTCTGAGAGTGTCAGAGAGTGTCAGAGTGTGTCAGAGAGTTTCAGAGAGTGTCATTGAGTGATAGAGAGTGTCAGAGAGTGATAGAGAGTGTCAGAAAGTGATGGAGAGTGATAGAGAGTGTCAGAGAGTGATAGAGATTGATAGAGAGTGTCTGAGGGTGTCAGAGATTGTCAGAGAGTGTCAGAGAGTGTCAGAGAGTGATAGAGAGTTTCAGAGAGTGATAGAGAGTGTCTGAGAATGTCAGAGAGTGATAGAGAGTGTCAGAGAGTGATAGAGAGTGTCTGAGAGTTTCAGAGAGTGAGAGAGAGATTCTGAGAGTGTCAGAGTGTGTCAGAGAATGATAGAGAGTGATAGAGAGTGTCTGAGAGTGTCAGAGAGTGTCAGAGTGTGTCAGAGAGCGAAAGAGAGTGTCAGGGAGTGATAGAGAGTTTCAGAGTGTGATAGAGAGTGTCTGAGAGTGTCTGAGTGTGTCTGAGAGTGACATAGAGTGACAGAGAGTGTCTGAGAGTGACGGAGAATGTCTGAGAGTGTCACTGATTGTCAGAGAGTGACAGAGAGTGTCTGTGAGTGTCTGAGATTGTCAGAGAGTGTCAGAGAGTGTCAGAGAGTGAGAGAAAGTGATGGAGAGTGTCTGAGATTGTCAGAGAGTGATAGAGATTGTCAGAGAGTGTCAGAGAGTGATAGAGAGTTTCAGAGAGTGTGAGAGATTCTGAGAGTGTCAGAGAGTGTCAGAGTGATAGAGAGTGATAGAGAGTGTCTGAGAGTGTCAGAGAGTGTCAGAGAGCGCAAGAGAGTGTCAGGGAGTGATAGAGAGTTTCAGAGTGTGATAGAGAGTGTCTGAGACTGTCTGAGAGTGTCTGAGAGTGACAGAGAGTGTCTGAGAGTGACGGAGAGTGTCTGAGAGTGACAGAGAATGTCAGAGAGTGTCAGAGAGTGATAGAGAGTGATAGAGAGTGTCTGAGAGTGTCTGAGAGTGTCAGAGTGTTTCAGAGAGTGATAGAGAGTGTCTGAGTTTGATAGAGATTGTCTGAGAGTGTCTGAGAGTGATTGAGAGTGTCTGAGAGTGTCTGAGAGTGTCAGAGAGTGTCAGAGAGTGATCGAGTGTGTCTGAGAGTGTCAGAGAGTGTCAGAGTGTGTCTGAGAGTGTCAGAGAGTGTCAGAGTGTGTCAGACAGTAAAAGAGAGTGATAGAGAATGTCAGAGAGTGTCATAGAGTGATCGAGAGTGACAAAGAGGGTCAGAGAGTGATAGAGAGTGATTGAATGTGTCTGAGAGTGTCAGAGTGTGTCAGAGAGTAATAGAGAGTGATAGAGAGTGTCAGATAGTGTCATAGAGTGATCGAGAGTGTCAGAGAGTGTCTGAGAGTGTCAGAGAGTGTCAGAGAGTGATAGAGAGTGTCAGAGAGTGTCAGAGAGTGATAGAGAGTGTCTGAGAGTGTCTGAGAGTGTCAGAGAGTGTCTGAGAGTGTCTGAGAGTGTCAGAGAGTGTCAGAGAGTGAAAGAGAGTGTCTGAGAGTGTCAGAGAGAGTCAGAGTGTGATTGAGAGTGTCTGAGAGTGTCAGAGAGTGTCAGAGTGTGTCAGAGAGCAATAGAGAGTGATAGAGAGTGTCTGAGAGTGTCATAGAGTGATCGAGAGTGTCAAATTGTGTCAGAGAGTGATAGACAGTGTCTGAGAGTGTCAGAGAGTGTCAGAGTGTGTCAGAGAGTTTCAGAGAGTGTCATTGAGTGATAGAGAGTGTCAGAGAGTGATAGAGAGTGTCAGAAAGTGATGGAGAGTGATAGAGAGTGTCAGAGAGTGATAGAGATTGATAGAGAGTGTCTGAGGGTGTCAGAGATTGTCAGAGAGTGTCAGAGAGTGATAGAGAGTGATAGGGAGTGTCAGAGAGTGTCATTGAGTGTCAGAGAGTGTCAGAGAGTTTCAGAGTGTGATAGAGAGTGTCAGAGAGTGATAGCGCGTGATAGAGAGTTTCAGAGAGTGATAGAGAGTGTCAGAGAGTGATAGAGAGTGTCAGAGAGGGTCAGAGAGTGATAGAGAGTTATAGTGAGTGTCTGAGAGCGTCGGAGAGTGTCAGAGAGTGTCAGAGAGTGTCAGAGTGTGATAGAGAGTGTCAGAGACAGTCATAGAGTGACGGAGACTGTCAGTGAGTGTCAGAGAGTGATAGAGAGTGTCAGAGAGTGATAGAGAGTGATAGGGAGTGTCTGAGAGTGACAGAGAGTGTCTGAGAGTGTCAGTGAGTGTCAGAGAGTGATAGACAGTGTCTGAGAGTGTCAGAGAGTGTCAGAGTGTGTCAGAGAGTTTCAGAGAGTGTCATTGAGTGATAGAGAGTGTCAGAGAGTGTCTGAGAGTGTCAGAAAGTGATGGAGAGTGATAGAGAGTGTCAGAGAGTGATAGAGATTGATAGAGAGTGTCTGAGGGTGTCAGAGATTGTCAGAGAGTGTCAGAGAGTGTCAGAGAGTGATAGAGAGTTTCAGAGAGTGATAGAGAGTGTCTGAGAATGTCAGAGAGTGATAGAGAGTGTCAGAGAGTGATAGAGAGTGTCTGAGAGTTTCAGAGAGTGAGAGAGAGATTCTGAGAGTGTCAGAGTGTGTCAGAGAATGATAGAGAGTGATAGAGAGTGTCTGAGAGTGTCAGAGAGTGTCAGAGTGTGTCAGAGAGCGAAAGAGAGTGTCAGGGAGTGATAGAGAGTTTCAGAGTGTGATAGAGAGTGTCTGAGAGTGTCTGAGTGTGTCTGAGAGTGACATAGAGTGACAGAGAGTGTCTGAGAGTGACGGAGAATGTCTGAGAGTGTCACTGATTGTCAGAGAGTGACAGAGAGTGTCTGTGAGTGTCTGAGATTGTCAGAGAGTGTCAGAGAGTGTCAGAGAGTGAGAGAGAGTGATGGAGAGTGTCTGAGATTGTCAGAGAGTGATAGAGATTGTCAGAGAGTGTCAGAGAGTGATAGAGAGTTTCAGAGAGTGTGAGAGATTCTGAGAGTGTCAGAGAGTGTCAGAGTGATAGAGAGTGATAGAGAGTGTCTGAGAGTGTCAGAGAGTGTCAGAGAGCGCAAGAGAGTGTCAGGGAGTGATAGAGAGTTTCAGAGTGTGATAGAGAGTGTCTGAGAGTGTCTGAGAGTGTCTGAGAGTGACAGAGAGTGTCTGAGAGTGACGGAGAGTGTCTGAGAGTGACAGAGGAATGTCTGAGAGTGTCAGTGAGTGTCAGAGAGTATCAGAGTGTGATAGAGAGTGTCTGAGAGTGATAGAGAGTGTTTGAGAGTGTCAGAGAGTGTCAGAGAGTGTCAGAGAGTGTCAGAGTGTTGCAGAGAGATTCAGAGAGTGATTGAGAGTGTCTGAGAGTGTCTGAGATTGTCAGAGAGTGTCAGAGAGTGTCAGAGAGTGAGAGAGAGAGATAGAGAGTGTCTGAGAGTGTCAGAGAGTGTCAGAGACTGATAAAGATTGATAGAGAGTGTCAGAGAGTGATAGAGCGTGATAGAGAGTGTCTGAGAGAGTCAGAGAGTGTCAGAGAGTGATAGAGAGTGATAGGGAGGGTCAGAGAGTGTCATTGAGGTTCAGAGAGTGTCAGAGAGTTTAAGAGATTGATATAGAGTGTCAAAGAGTGATAGAGAGTGATAGTGAGTGTCAGAGAGTGTCAGAGAGTGTCTGAGAAAGTCTGAGAGTGTCAGAGACTATCAGAGTTTGTCAGAGAGGGATAGAGAGTGATAGAGAGTGTCTGAGTGTGTCAGAGAGTGTCATGGAGTGATAGAGAGTGTCAGAGAGTGTCAGAGAGCGTCAGAGAGTGTCAGACAGTGTCAGAGAGTGTCAGAGAGTGATAGAGAGTTTATGAGGTGTCTGAGAGTGACAGAGAGTGTCTGCGAGTGTCAGTGAGTGTCAGAGAGTGATATAGAGTGTCTGAGAGTGTCTGAGAGTGTCAGAGAGTGATAGAGATTGTCAGAGTGTGTCAGAGAGTGATAGAGAGTGTCTGAGACTGACAGAGAGTGTCAGAGAGTGTCAGAGAGTGATAGAGATTGATGGAGCGTGCATGAGACTGTCAGAGAGTGTCAGAGGGTGTCAGAGAGTGATACAGTGTGTCTGAGAGTGTCAGAAAGTGTCAGACTGTGTCAGAGAGAGTCAGAGAGTGATTGAGAGTGTCTGAGAGTGTCAGAGAGTGTCTGAGAGTGTCAGAGAGTGTCAGAGAGTGATAGAGAGTGTCAGAGAGTGATATAGAGTGATAGAGAGTGTCTGAGAGTGTCAGAGAGTGTCTGAGAGTGTCTGAGAGTGATTGAGAGTTTCGGGGAGAGTCTGAGAGTGTCTAAGAGTGATAGAGAGTGACAGAGAGTGATAGAGAGTGTCTGACAGTGTCAGAGAGTGTCTGAGAGTGTCAGAGAGTGATAGAGAGTGATAGAGAGTGTCTGAGAGTGTCTGAGAGTGTCAGAGTGTGTCAGAGAGTGATAGAGAGTGTCTGAGTGTGATGGAGATTGTCTGAGAGTGTCTGAGAGTGCTTGAGAGTGTCTGAGAGTGTCTGAGAGTGTCAGAGAGTGTCAGCGAGGGATAGAGTGTGTCTGAGTGTGTCAGAGAGTGTCAGAGTGTGTCTGAGAGTGTCAGAGAGTGTCAGAGTGTGTCAGACAGTAAAAGAGAGTGATAGAGAATGTCAGAGAGTGTCATAGAGTGATCGAGAGTGACAAAGAGGGTCAGAGAGTGATAGAGAGTGATTGAATGTGTCTGAGAGTGTCAGAGTGTGTCAGAGAGTAATAGAGAGTGATAGAGAGTGTCAGATAGTGTCATCGAGTGATCGAGAGTGTCAGAGAGTGTCTGAGAGTGATAGAGAGTTTCTGAGAGTGTCAGAGAGTGTCAGAGAGTGTCAGAGAGTGTCAGAGAGTGATAGAGAGTGTCAGAGAGTGTCAGAGAGTGATAGAGAGTGTCTGAGAGTGTCAGAGAGTGTCAGAGAGTGCCTGAGAGTGTCTGAGAGTGTCAGAGAGTGTCAGAGAGTGTCTGAGAGTGAAAGATAGTGTCTGAGAGTGTCAGAGAGAGTCAGAGTGTGATTGAGAGTGTCTGAGAGTGTCAGAGAGAGTGAGAGAGGGATAGAGAGTGATAGAGAGTGTCAGAGAGTGTCAGAGTGTGTCAGAGAGCAATAGAGAGTGATAGAGAGTGTCTGAGAGTGTCATAGAGTGATCGAGAGTGTCAAATTGTGTCAGAGAGTGATAGAGAGTGATTGAATGTGTCTGACAGTATCAGAGAGTGTCAGAGAGTGATAGAGAGTGTCAGAGATTGTCAGAGAGTGATAGAGAGTGTCTGAGAGTGTCTGAGAGTGTCAGAGAGTGTCTGAGAGTGTCAGAGAGTGTCAGAGTGTGATTGAGAGTGTCTGAGAGTGTCAGAGAGTGTCAGAATGTGTCAGAGAGCAATAGAGAG